>NC_072444.2:11415000-12015000 GCF_028878055.3 Symphalangus syndactylus
TTCAGGTCCAGAGGCAGCCAGCAGTTTCATTAACCTAATCCCAGGCTCCTTCCTCCCGCACGTGAAGGTATGAACGAACCGCCCCCCCCCCCCCCCGCCCCGACCAGGAGCCCGCTCAGAGCGGTGCATTCTGGGATTCGCCCGCGAAGAATACCGACTCTGTGGGCCAATAGAATCCGAGCACAGGCGACTATATCCACCTTCGCTGTCTGCAGGTTGCTCAGGCCTCCCTCAAACTAGCCAATGAGAAGTGCACGGGTCCTGGTCGCCTAGGAAACCGCGTGACAACAAGATGGCGGCGCTGCGGGATGGCTAGCGGCCCTGCGTGGTGAGTCTGGCTTAAGACCTTTCTGCCCCTGGAGTCCCCACGCAGGCTGGAGCCCGAGCCCCGAGGGCCTGCGAGCTCCGCGGCTCCCACAGGAGAGGTTCGGGACCCTGCTTACCATGACTACGCGTGGAGGCGGAAGGAGGCGCCACGGCTTCCAGGGCTGGGTTAGGTCGTGATAGACGTCGCTCCCTGAGCGCGTCCTGGGGGCATTAGGGAGTCCTGGCAGCGGGCCGGACCGTGTCCCCGCCAGAGCTCTGGGCCCTGGGGATGACGGATAGGCCGAGGAGGTGTGAAGAAGAATGTCGCGAGTCAAGCACAGCACTGAGTTTGGTCCCAAAGATGTAGAGGCATGGTACACAGCTTGGCTCTCAGAGCCAGGTCTGAAGTGGATGACAACTCTGCCTTAAGGAGCTTTTGGCCTGAGGGGTAGTCACAGTCCTGCCCTTGGAAGCCCCAAAGTGAAGGAGGTAGGCGACTGTTCTCCGGGCTCCCTAATCTGAAGGAGAAAGAGACATGCCCCTGCCTTCAGGAGTCCCCCCAGACGGACAGGGAAATGCATCCTTTGCCCTCAGGGGCCCTTGTAATCTGGGAGAAGATTAACGTGGAGACAATGTGTCGGACTGGACTGGAGTGACACTGGAAGTAGGGAAGTCAGTTGGGGGCCACGTGACAGCCCTCAGAATGGGCAGTGAGGGTCCCACTAGGACGGCCGACGGTGGCCATGGAAAGGGGTAGCTATATGTGAGAGAGTGTAACCTGCAAGGTTTGGTGTAAGAGGAAAGATGGCGTTAAGAGGGAAGGAAGGAGAGAAAAATGTGGTTGGGTGATGGGGTCCCATTAAGAAGGGGGAAATGGGAGGAAGTGAGTTTGACGAAAATGTTGGATTTGGTTTAGGAGTTTTTTTTTCCCCTATGACAGCTTTATTGAGATATAATTCACGTATTACATACTTCACTCCTTTAAAGTGTAAATTTCAATCGTTTTTAGTATATTTTAGTATATATTCCATTTATATGAAATGTGCAGTGTGGGCAAGTCTATAGAACAGAGAGTAGATTTGTGGTTGCCTAAGGCTGCCTGGGAAACGGGTGGGGGGTGACTGCTAAAGGGTACAGGGTCTTTTTAGGCTGATGAAAATGTTCTAAAATTGTGATGGTAGTACAGCTCTGTGAATATACTAAAAAGAAATTTACACTGTAAGGTGAAATATGTGAATTATATCTCAAAGCCGTTTTATGAAAAAGGTTGCATACTGTATAATTCCATTTATGTAACTTTTTTGAAGTAAGAAAATTTAGAGATGGGCCAGGTGTGGTGGCTCACGCTGGTAATCCTAGCACTTTCGGAGGCTGAGGCAGGAGAATTGCTTGAACCTGGGAGGCGGAGGTTGCAGTGAACCGAGATTGTGCCATTGCACTCCAGCCTGGGCGACAGAGCGAGATTCCATCTCAAAAAACAAAACAAAAAGTATTGAGGGGAGGTGGGTGAAGGATACAAAGGATCTTTCTGTACTATTTTCTAATTTCCTGTGAATCTATAATAATTTTCAAATAAAAAGCTAGAATATAAGTGAAAAACAAACTGAAGGGGAAAAAAAAGAGTTAGCTGGCCAAGGGAAGGGTGCAGGTAGGAGTGGGGAGACCTGGGAGTGGGGGGGTTGAGGTTGAGGCAGGGGGGATACACGTGCATTTGAGGCATTGCTAGCAGTTCAGGTGGCTCAAGTGTGGGAGGCAGCAAGATGGGAGATGAGGTCAGGAGACATAAGCAGGGACCAGGTCACCTATATCAAGGAATTATGAATTTTTTTTTGAGATGGAGTCTTGCTCTGTCACCCAGGCTGGAGTGCAATGGCGCAATCTCTGCTTACTGCAACCTCCGCCTCCTGGGTTCAAGTGATTCTCCTGTCTCAGCCTCCCGAGTAGCTGGGATTACAGGCACCTGCCACCACACCCGGCTAATTTTTGTATTTTTAGTAGAGATGGGGTTTCACCACGTTGGTCAGGCTGGTCTTGAACTCCTGACCTCAGGTGATCCACCCTCCTCGGCCTCCCAAAGTGCTGGGATTCCAGGTGTGAGCCACCGTGCCTGGCAAGAATTTTGCATTTTTTTCCGTGGGTGAGAAGTGCTGGGATTATAGGCATGAGCAACCTCTCCCGGCCTGCTTTATGTTTTAAGAAGATCTCTCTGGTAGCACATGGGAACTAATGAAGGGAGCCTTGGCCATATAACCCGTGAGGCTGCCCAGATAGGGCAGGGGCTGGGGCAGGGTGGGGACAGATTTGGGAGGCTGGATTGTGGGGGTGAAGAAACTCAGCCTGATCCTTGAGGAGGGCTCCTTCCAAGGAAGGGGCAGGGCATGATTCTCAAACTCTGCAGTGAGGGCATTGGAGGCTGCCTCCAGGCAGCATGGATTCCCTTGCTAACTGACTTCAGAAGTAGGGTTGAGGCCAGAACCAGACATCTTCAAAGTGGAACTTCCTTGGATTTGTCCTAAAAAATTTGGTCCAGGCTGGGTGCGGTGGCTCATGCCTGTAATCCCAGCACTTTGGGAGGCCGAGGCGGGCGGATCACCTGAGGTCATTTACTGAATAGAGTAGTAGCCTTCGATTATGTCCCTCAGGTGCACTCCTTTTTCCAGAAGGAAGAGGGAAGGAAAGGAAACTAACATTTACGAGTGCCTCCTATGTGGCAGCAACAGCAAAAACAACAGCAGCCCCAACTCACATTTTTCAGTGCTTCCTTTGAGCTTGGTGCTGGGCTAGACCTTCTCTGTTATCTCTGAATCTGCTCAGAACCCTGCCTGTGCCAGTACTATTACTACCCCCATTCTATACTAAAAGTAACTGAGGATGGGTTACTCCATGAGTGGCAAAACCTGGCATCTTAACCTTGGTGTCACATGGACTGTGTCTTTTTTTTTTTTTTTTTTTTTTTTTTTTTTTTGAGATGGAGTTTTGCTCTTGTTGCCCAGGTTGGAGTGCAATGGTGCAGTCTCATCTCATTGCTACCTCCCCACCTCCTGGGTTCAAGCGATTCTCGTGCCTCAGCCTCCCAAGTAGCTGGGACTACAGGAGCATGCCACCACGCCCAGCTAATTTTTGTATTTTTAGTAGAGACAGGGTTTCACCATGTTGGACAGGCTGATCTCGAACCACTGACCTCAGGCGATCCACCCACCTTGGCCTCCCAAAGCGCTGGGATTACAGGTGTGAGCCACCGAGCCCAGCCCACATGGACTGTGTCTTGATTGAATCCTGCCTGTGGGTTGGACTCTCTGGCTCTGAGATGTTGGGAGTGGCACCTGGTTTCTGGTGGGAGGGAAGGAGACACTTGGGCTTTGTGTCACCCAGCTGGCTGATGGACGGGCAGCCTCCTGGGTAGTAGCATTTTCAGGCTCTAAGTTTGGGAAAGTTCCAGGCTTCTGACTAATTTCTGCATCCCATCCCACCCTCATAGTCCTTTCCCAAGCACCACCAGGCCAAAGGTCTCTCAGTTCAGAGCAGGAAGCCGTATACCCAGAGGAGCAGGCAGATGACAGAAACTTCCAGAAACCTCTGTGGGGACAGTAGAAGAGGCAAAAGGTACTGCTGCCTAGACAGTGCTTCCCATTAGGAAGAGTAGCCAGGGAAGTGGAAACTTCAGGCTACCCCCTGAGCTTGGAGCCCTGAGTCTGTCCCCTCTGTCCCCAAGGGCTGACTTCCTGCATTCCTTTAGGGAGTTCCTGACAGCTGGATTCTAGAAGTAGAACTATGAGCTCACCCTTGGCCTCCCTTAGCAAGACCCGAAAAGTGCCCCTGCCCTCGGAGCCTGTGAATCCTGGGTAAGGAGCCAGCCTCGGGGGTCTTTCTGTCCCCGCCCCTGTATCCTCTTCCATCCTTCCATGGCCAGAGGACAATGACTCCTAGTGTCTTGGGGAATACAAAGAAGGGCCACATAGCCTTCCCTGACGACTGTCTTTTTCTTTATACCTTCTTCTGGGGCGCCCAACTTGGGATCTAAGCATAAAATGGGTTGTGCTTTTAGTAAGATATGGGCCCTGTAGGAGTGGCTTGGCATCCCATCTGTTCATTCACTGTTCATTGATTAATTCTGCAAACACAGATGGTCTATGGACCTATCCTGGGCCAGGCCCTGTGTGGGGTTCAGTAAAGGGAAAACTTTTACATCTCTCTAGCACTTTCATGTTTTCAAAACATTTTTTACCTCTCTTCCTTCTTGCTCTTTGGAATACCACTTTGAGTCTTTTTTTTTTTTTTTTTTTAGACCAAGTCTTGCTCTGTCGCCCAGGCTGTGGATTGCAGTGGCATGATCTTGGCTCACTGCAACCTGTGCCTCCTGGGTTCAAGCGATTCTCCTGCCTCAGCCTCAGTAGCTGGGACTACAGGCACGTGGCTAATTTTTTGTATTTTTAGTAGAGACGCGTTTCACTGTGTTAGCCAGGATGGTCTCGATCTCTTGACCTCGTGATCTGCCCATCTCGGCCTCCCAAAGTGCTGGAATTACCAGCACTCTAGGTGTGAGCTGCCGTGCCTGGCCCCACTTTGAGTCATTCTAAGGCCTAGAAGATTCTGAGAGGTTAAGCAACAGGCCTCACAGCCTTTGCAGAGCAGAGCTGGGGCTGAGCTCATGGGCTTTGCAAGCCTTGTAGTCTTCCCACCTAAGACTCTGCTCTTCACCTCTTCCCCATCCTTCTCCACTGGGCGAAGTCAGACACCTCGAAGCCTGTCCCTTGTCTCACCCCAGGCTGGGGCTGGGATTTGGGGCTGGAAGTCCTCAAGAGTTAGAGGCCCTGCTTCCATCTCTTTGAGCTTTGGCTGAAGTCCAGTGCCCAGGGCCTTATGCCTAGTATCATTCCAGGGGCCCTAACTTATATTTCTTCCTTCTTCCTGCCTGGGTTCCCAGGAGGCGAGGAATCCGCATCTATGGAGATGGTAAGTGTGCCCCGCCCTCATGCCCTCTTCGCCTCTCATGTGCTCGCACCTCCTACAGTCGGACCGATGGAGAGAAGTCACACCAGCAAGGCCCTTGTGAGCTGGAGCAGCGGCCTCCACCGTGTTGTGTGCAGCTCCCACGCTGTCCTCCCTGAGGGCTGCGCTTCCCTCCTGGAAGCTCTCAGATTAGGAGGCCCCATACTTTGGCACAGATGTTGCCACTCACATTTGAACCCCTTGACCCACTGTGGGACTGGCCTGTGTGTGCCTAGAAACCACGTGAGGGCCAAGAGATTACCCAGCCCGGGGGTCTGGATCCCAGCCCCCCTTCCCCCTCCAGCCTCCCCCAGCATGACAGCCTTTTCTCCTGGGAGGCCTGTCCACACATTGCCACCCTGACTCTTGTAGCTCAGGCCTTTGGGTCCCTGCCCCCCAACGCCCTACCATGGCATTGGCCATGCCGGTCCCCCTGGGAGCAGGACTGGAAGAACTCCAAAACAGCCCCATTCTGGTTGGATCCTTGCTCCCCAGCCTTGTGAAATCTCTCTCCTCAAACTCCCTGGGGCACAGTGCATAGGCCGTATCATGCTGGCCAGGGCTCAGGGCGTGAGTTTCCTCTGGGTCTCGGCCCCAGAGCGGTGACCTAGGCATCCCTGTCTGCAGAAGATGAGGTGGACATGTTGAGTGATGGGCGTGGCTCAGAAGAAAAGATCTCAGTCCCTTCCTGCTATGGCGGCATAGGGGCCCCTGTGAGTCTGCAAGGTGAGAGCAGAGGCCGGAAGGGTCTGGGTTCTGGCTGCAGGAGGGGGCCCCAGAGAAAGGGCAAGGCCTGGGGAGGAGGCATGGCCCTTTCTCTCGCCTGTTTGGTCTGAGGCAGCTGCTTCCACTCCTGGCTGATCGTGTCAGGGACCTGGCTTGGCGTAAAGCCACACAAGCCCCACCCTTAGCTCAGGAGGCCTGGCCCAGCCCCAGCCCCAGGCCAGGCTGTGGTTGTAGTTACCAGGTGTGGTATCAGTGGGCTCAGGATTCAGGGTCAGAGAGGGATGAAGAGCCTGAGGGTAGAGCTCAGCTTCCTGCTTCTGCAGGGCTCTGGCAAGGCCCAAAGTCGCCTAGACAGTCTGCTTAGCTTGGCAGAGGTCTGTGGCAATGCTGAGCTCATGGAGGCACCTAAAGTGGGATGGGGCTAATCAGGGTGGTTTCCCAGAGCGGGAATTTAGCAGGTCTGAGAAAAGGGGAGACATGGGCAGGCAGGGATGAGCCGTGCAGAGTGCTGGGCGGGATCTGGGAATGCTGGGGATAAGGTTAGAACTTTCCACTAGCTCACTAGCTGTGGTATCTTGAGCAAGTAACTTCGCATCTCTCTGTCTCTGAGGCCTCCTCTGTGAAGTGGGCATGGGAACAGCGAGGGCAGCGTGTTGGGAGGATTCGATGAGATGCTCCTCGGTGGAAGGCCCCTGGCCAGTGCTTGTCACACGAGGTGCTCAGCGTGGTGGCTGCCCATCAGGAGGCCAGCCGTAGGGAAGGGCCTGATGATCCTCCACCAGGCTCTCCATTTTACCGGAGGAGGGAATTGAGGTGGAAAAAGAGACAGGAAGAGCCTGGCCTAAGGTTCCGCGGCCATTTCACCACAAAGCCAAGATCTCCTATACCCTGGCTGGGGTCAGCTTTCTTTTTTTTTTTTTTTATTTTTTGAGACGGAGTCTCGCTCTGTCGCCCAGGCTGGAGTGCAGTGGCTCAATCTTGGCTCACTGCAAGCTCCGCCTCCCGGGTTCACGCCATTCTCCTGCCTCAGCCTCTCCGAGTAGCTGGGACCACAGGCGCCCGCCACCACGCCCGGCTAATTTTTTGTATTTTTTTTTTTTTTTTTTTTTTTTTGAGATGAGTCTCGCTCTGTCACCCAGGCTGGAGTGCGGTGGCGCAGTCTCGGCTCACTGCAAGCTCCGCCTCCCGGGTTCACGCCATTCTCCTGTCTCAGCCTCTCCGAGTAGCTGGGACTACAGGCGCCCGCCACCACGCCCGGCTAATTTTTTGTATTTTTAGTAGAGACGGGGTTTCACCGTGGTCTCGATCTCCTGACCTTGTGATCCGCCCGCCTCGGCCTCCCAAAGTGCTGGGATTACAAGCGTGAGCCACCGCGCCCGGCCCAATTTTTTGTATTTTTTAGTAGAGACGGGATTTCACTGTGTTAGCCAGGATGGCCTCGATCTCCTGACCTCGTGATCCGCCTGCCTCGGCCTCCCAAAGTGCTGGGATTACAAGCGTGAGCCACCGCGCCCGGCCACCTTTCTTTTTTATTTTATTTTTTTTTGAGGCAGGGTTTTGCTCTGTTGTCCTGGCTGGAGTGCAGTGGTGCGACCACGGCTCACTGCAACCTCAGCCTCCCAGGCGCAATCAGTCCTCCTGCCTCAGCCTCCCAAAGTGCTGGGATTACAGGCATGAGCCACCATACCCAGCCAGGTCACTTTCAGTAGTAACCATGGCAACCAGGTTCTTTCTTTGAAAGAGCTCCAGGTGTCCTCTCCCTGCTTCCCCCTGTCATCCCCTCCTCTCTCCCAGCCAGTATCTGTCCCTACCAAGGTAACAGATGAGGACTTGCCTTATTTTACTTCTCTGCCAGCAGTGTCCTATACTGTCCACTGCTCCTTCCTTCTCAGGACCTCCACCAAGTTCTTAGGCACCAAGCTGCGGCCCTCCCATTACCCTCTGCTTCTAGGCTTTGTCTCTTAGCTGTCATCACCACCTCCTTTTTTGCCTCAGTCTTTTTTTTTTTTTTTTTGGGAGACCACCTTGCTCTGTTGCCCAGGCTGGAGTGCAGTGGTGCAAATCACTGCTTACTGCAGCCTCGACCTGCCAGGCTCAAGCAGTCCTCCCACTTCAGCCTCTCGAGTAGCTGGGACTACAGGCACACACCACCATCCCTGGCTAATTTTTGTATTTTTAGTAGAGACAGGGTCTTGCTATGTTGCTCAGGCTGGTCTCGAACTCCTGGTCTCAAGTGATCTGCCCGCCTCGGCCTCCCAAAGTGCTGGGAATACAGGTGCGAGCCAGCTTTTCAATGTGATGTTCCTCTGGCCTGGATTCTCCTCTGTGTCCACTGTGCCCCAGTGAGCTCACCTGCACTCCATGTGTAGACAGTTCCCAAATGTTTGTTTGTCAATTAAGATGCATTTAACTATAAGTCAAAGAAAACCCTTCCTCAACCAAGAACATTAAGGAAGTTTTGTTATCCCACATGCAAAGAAATCCTAAAGAGGCAGCTCCAGGGGTGTTAATTCAGTGACTCCCAGACATCATCAGGGGCTCAGGTTTCTCCATCTTTCCACTGAACCTGCCTTGACATGTCAGCCTCATGTGGTTGTAGGATGATGACTGCGGTTCCTGCTTCATACATAGAAAGGACAGTATCTAGGAGAAGAAAAGGAAAAGGCCTGCTTCTTCCTCTAGGTTTCTCTTTTTTTTCCGTTTTCATGCTTTTTTTTAATTTAATTTTATTTTTTTTTTGAGACAGAGCCCCTCACTCTGTTACCCAGGCTAGAGTGCAGTGGTGCGATCTTGGCTCACTGCAACCTCTGCTTCCTGGGTTCAAGCGATTCTCGAGTAGCTGGGGTTACAGGCACCTGCCACCACGCCCGGCTGATTTTTGTATTTTTAGTAGAGACAGGGTTTCACCATGTTGGCCAGGCTGGTTTCGGACTCCTGGCCTCAAGTGATCCACCTGCCTTGGCCTCCCAAAGTGCTGGGATTACAGGCGTGAGCCACCGCGCGCCCGGCCCTGGCTACTGTTTTCTACAACGCCCCGCATTCTGGCTTTGTCTGGCAGTTTGCCCGTGGGGTGTTTGCCTCACTCCTCTATCTGCCGTTTTGCCTACCAACTGGACGCTAGATTTGGAGGTTCGATTAGATTGAGGGTGAAATTTTTGGCAATGCTTCAGAGTGATGTGATCCATATGTTACACCACTTCCTTGTATATGTTGGACAAATTACTTGATCCCTCTGTGTCTCAGTTTCCTAAAACAGTTCATTTACCTCTTGGGTGTGTTTCAAGGATTACAGGGGGTTGATCTACATGAAGTGTTTAGAACAGTTCCTATGATGCCAGTGGGAGCTGCTGTCAGTACCTTCATTTCCATTCCTGGGACCCCTATCCTCCTCCCTGCACCCCCACAACTCGGCCTTGACTCTAGGTCTGGGCTCTAAAGACTTTGCGTGCGTGGCAGTCCCTGCATCCCATGACTCGGAGCTGATGGCCTCCATGACGAGGAAGTTGTGGGACCTGGAGCAGCAGGTGAAGGCCCAGACTGATGAGATACTGTCCAAGGTGGGGCTCCAGGTGGGACAGGGCCAGGGGCCAGTCTGAGAGGTGGAGGGACTGGGCTGGGGAGGCTTGGAGTTGGACTAGGGCGGGTGATGCTAGAACCATCTTCCCCACTGACCTGCCCAGTTTGAGGAACAGGTGTGGCCTGGGCCTGATCTAGGTCCCTGTGACCCGAGGTGAGAGGCTGGGGGGTTCTTCCCCTCAGCTGAGCAGGACCCGGTAGACCCTGGACTGGGTGGCACCCTCAGATGCGGGGGTCCTCAGGTGTGGGCCGCACCTCTCCCTACCTCAGAGGAACTGCAGGGGTTATCTGAGGTCCAGGAGAAGTGGCTGTGCCAAAGGGTGGCAGGGGCTTGCTGCTCCCCAGCATCCAACGTAGGCAAAGTTCTGGAGCTTACTGTCTGGGCAGGGCTTTGGGAAGCACAGGCCCTGTGCTCACCCTGTGTCTTATGCTACAGGATCGGAAGATAGCGGCCCTGGAGGACCTGGTGCAGACCCTCCGGCCACACCCAGGTAGGTGGCTCTTGGGGGGCTGACCTGCACCCCCAGTCAGGCACCTCCCCTGGGCCCAGGGCTCCTGGAAGCTTCACAATGGCTTCTGGCATCAAGAGCATCAAGCTGACTGCTTGGTAGGGTCTGGACAGCTGAGTCCACAGAGGGGCTGCAGCATATGCAGGACAGTGCTAGAGTCACTCCATGCCCTCCTACACGGGACCGAGTCCCATCTGAAGTGTGGAGGACAGGAGGCTCTGAGGGGAGTGGCAGCCTCCTAGGGCCCATCAAGGTACCGCCACGGGGTCAGAGGAGAGGCCAGAGAGGTGGGGGGCCAAGAGGCAGTTCTTGGGGGATCCCCAGAACAGCTTCTCCAGATGACCCTCAGGGCAGAGGTGACCTGGCAGTGTCTTGCTGGGGCAGCTGAAGCCTGTCCCTGTCTTTCCCTGAAGCCAAGGCAACCCTGCAGCGGCAGGAGGAACTGGAGACGATGTGCGTGCAGCTGCAGCGGCAGGTCAGGGAGATGGAGGTGAGAGAGGTGGGCCCCGGGGGATGCGGGCAGCCAGCAGTCCCCAGCTCTTCACGGCACGTTCCTCAGGCCCAACTCTGTGGGCCTCTCCTCGTCACATCCCACCTAGGGGCTCTGCCCTGCATTTCCCTACCCAGGACTTGCCCAGACTTTAAAGAGCCAGGGAGGTGTCTGGGGCTGGGGCACACCCCTGCTTTTGGGCGCTCTGAACATACCTCTCCCCTGCTTAGCAGACATCATGGCTCCCACTGAACTGAATGGTACAGTCCTCACTGTGGCCCCTGCGGGCTGGCCCCTGCATGCCTCTTCATCTTAGCTTGAACCACTCTCCCCTCCAGCCATGAGGCCGTTCCTCCGGCTCTTTGACCTCATGGAGCTGCTTCCTACCTCAGGGCTTTGGGCCGTGCTGTTGCTGTTCCCTCTGCTGGAATGTTTCCCCACCTCCCCCAGGTCAGTTCACTGTCCTCAGTCACATCCCCTGGGCCTCCTAGGTAGGTTTTCCATCCCATACTTTCTCAGTGCCTCATCTCTCTTCCCTTGTGGGACTCTGAACTCCACGAAGGAGGGAGCAGTTTCCTCCTGTTTGTCACTGTGCACCCAGGACCTAGCACTGAACTGGTTAAGCAATTTGCTGCCTCTGGCTGTGACTTCTGCTCACTGGGGACTCAGTGACCCCAGTCACCTTTCTTTCCCCCACTCACACAGCCATTCAAACAGCAAGGGAACTAGAGGGACACCAGGCACAGAGAAGGGTCCCAGGCACGCATGGGCCCTGCCAGTTCTTCCTGGGATTCAGCCTCTCTCCCTCTCCGTGCAGAATTGGTTTCCAAAGTCCCAATCTAATTTAAAACCTTGGCAGCAAACCTCCCGTTGCAGCTGAGAGCCCTTCCCGCTCCAAGCTGTTCATACCTGCGGTTGTCCCCGAGCAGTGGCCACAGGCGGTGAGGGCTGCGCCAGAGCCTCGGGGCAGGGGCATGACTGCCCTTGCATGCATCTCCGCCACACAGTTATCACTTCAGTCATTTAACAGCCTCATCTGGAGGATCTGCTTGGGGCAGGCCCGGAGCAGAGCATGACCAAGACAGACATGGTCCCCCGCCTGCATGAGGCTGCCGGTCTGTGGGGAGGGGAACAAACGAGTACACAGGTACACAAGTACAGAGAGTGCTGTGACTTGATGAAATGGGTGACACCACAGAGGCAAGTTGGGGGACCACCTGCGGGGGTGACATTGGGCATGATGTCTGGTGAGTGAGGAGGGGAATGGGGTAAGAGGATCCAGGCCTTAGACAGGGAAGGTGCCACTTCCCACCACATAACTTGGCTTGTGGTCGGTGGCTGTGTGGAGGAAGGAGAAGAACGGGAAAAGAGAAGAGGTCGTACGGGCCTCATCACATTGGAGCCGCCCATGGTGCTGGCTGGATCCTGTCCCGAAAAAATGGGAAGCCATTGGAAGGCTTCAGTTTGAGAGGTGGCCTGACAAAAAGACCACCCTGCTCTGTGGGGGTGGGTGGTGTGGGTTAGGAGAGGACGGGGGAGGCAGGTGCCGCTCCGGATTGTCCAGGAGAAAGATGACGGTGGCTTGAACTAGGGTGGTGGCAGCAGATGGAGTCCAGCGGATGGGTTCCAGGCTGCATTGAAGGGGACACCACAGGCCTTGTGGGTCATCCTGGAGGCATGGGCCACAGAGGATTCCCAGGTGGAGGGGGTGCCATTTCTGGAGACAGGAAAGCCTGGCGTGGGAGAGGTTTGAAATGGGGGCAAGAGCCACAGCCATTAGACATCCAAGTGTAGACGGTTGGAAATGTGAGTCTGGAGCACGAGTGAAATCCGCATAAATACAAATTTGGGTTCTGTCGTATATATTTGGGAGAGCGTGTGGATGGAGCTGGGCCCCCACGAGTTGGTGTTGGATAGGAAGGGGAAACGGTGAAGGAAATTGGAAAGGAACAGCCCAGGAGATGGGAGGAAAACTAGCAGATGGTGAAAGATAAAGACAGAAATGTGCCCATGCGCGTGGCAGCGGGTGGGTTAGGTTGCTGGTGGCAGCACCTTGAGCAGTTTCAGAGAGGTATGGCGATGGAGCCAGGTTAGGGTGGCTTGAGAAAAGAAGTCGGAGTGTGGACATGTAGACAGTCCAGAAGTTTCCTGTGGCAGAGGGGACATGTGGCCAAGCCCTGGGGAGGCTGGCACGTGGTTCACATCCCTCAGCCCTGCCTCCTTCCCACACTTGGGCCACATGATTCCTGCAGCCAAGGAGGCTGAGCTGATCCAGCCCTCGCGTGGGCCGGGCGCTGACCTGAGTGATCTTACTGAGCCCTCCTCACAAGCTTATGTGGCAGGAACCGTCATCTCCATTTTATTGGAGGAGGAGTCTGAGGCTCCAGGGGCTGAGGTGGCTTTCCAAGGTCACAGCCAGGAAATGGCAAGATCCCCCTACTCATCCCTTTGTCTGGTCAGCTCTGGGGGCCCCGTCACCTGCAGACTGAGGCTGGGCTTTGGGCTGACGCTGTCTTTCCCTGGGAAGAGGCTGAGCTGGCGGTGCCCCTGCATCTCCCCCGTCGTTCCCACAGCGGTTCCTCAGTGACTATGACCTGCAGTGGGTGGGCGAGCCCATGGACCAGGAGGACTCAGAGAGCAAGACGGTCTCAGAGGATGGCGAGAGGGACTGGATGACAGCCAAGAAGTTCTGGAAGCCAGGTAGAGCAGGGCGTCCGCCCCAGGCCCGCTTCAAAAGGAATTCTCCAACAGTTTGCTGTTGCTGGCAGCTCCCCAGAGGCCTATCTCATTCATGCCCGGGCCCCTGACCCAAGACGCCCTGAGAGCCCACAACTTGCCCCTGAGATGACGGGGGAGCAGCCTCGGCCTCCATCACTGACCACTTAACCTGCTGGCCCACTTCTCCGCGGTCCCCCCTCTGCTCTCTCTTGCTCATCTGTCAGAGACCCAGAGATACAAGAGGTCGCAAGGCCTCATTTGCCTCAGGTTACATAGTCTGCAAAACACCACCAATCTAGAAACTGTTGCCGTTAAAAAAAAAAAAAGAGATCCTCTGTTCTGGAAGCTGCTCCCAAATTCCCAGGCTTGGCCTCCCTCTCCAGGTTCACTTATGGCCCTCGGAATCCACCTGGTTCTGTGGGCCCCTGCCATGTCTTTTTTTTTTTTTTTTTTTTTTTTTGAGACAGAGTCTTGCTCTGTCACCCAGGCTGGAGTGTAGTGGCACGATCTTGGCTCACTGCAACCTCCGCCTCCCAAGTTCAAGCAATTCTGCTTCAGCCTCCTGAGTAGCTAGGATTACAAGTGTGTGCCAACACACCCAGCTAATTTTTGTATTTTTAGTAGAGACGGGGTTTCACCATGTTGGCCAGGCTGGTCTCAAACTCCTGACCTCGTGATCTTCTCGCCTCGGCAGCCCAATAATGCTGGGATTACAGGTGTGAGCCACCGCACCCAGCCATTTGCAGCTTTCAAAGCATTTTCTTTTTTCTTTCCTTTATTTTTATTTTTTGAGGCAGGGTTTCACTTTTGCGTGGGCTGAGTGCAGTGGCACAATCTTGGCTCACTGCAGCCTCAACCTCCTGGGCTGAAGCGATCCTCCCACCTCAGCTGTCTGAGTAGTTGGGACTGCAGGCACGTGCCACCACACCCAGCTGATTTTCTTTATTTTTTGTAGAGACGAGGTCTCGCTACGTTGCCAAGGCTGGTCTTGAACTCCTGGATGCCAGTGATCCTCCTGCCTCAGCCTCCCAAAGTGCTGGGATTGCAGTTGTGAGCCACTGTGCCCTGCCAGCATCTTCATAGCCTTGACAGGGGCCAGGAGTTACTCTATTTCACAGATGGGTAAAGGGAGGCACTCAGGGAGTCTGTGGACTCATTGAGGGAAGAGGGGCAAGACTTAAGGCTGACAGCCCACTGTAGGGCAGTTGGTCACCGAGGCAGAAGATGAGATGATGCCCAGCTTGAGGGTGGGGATGGTGAGAAGGGATGGGCAGAGAGATTTAGGTGGAGTTCGTGGCCTTGGTGTCTTTTCATGAGGGAGAGGACCGGAGGAGTCAGGGATAACCTAAGGGAGCACAGCTGCGGGAAAGATGCCGAGTCCACTTGGGACACAGCAAAGCTGGGGACTGTGCAGCCCCTGTGATGCTAGGAAGGGGAGTGTGTCCCTGCTGCCCAGGGCACTGTAGGCCCAGGCATTCCAATACCAAAGCTCTAACTGAACCCAGGGTGGGTGTCGTGGGGAGAGTTCTCGAGGGATCCCTGGCATGAGTGAGAGGTGAGGCCCTATTGGGTGGCTGCAGGTGCTCTGAGAATGTGTATCCGGGATCTAGGCCAGAGGCCCGCGAGTGCTGCACCCTCGGCCCTGTGTGGCAGGCTGGGTTCAGGCTTCAGGTAGGCCTGTCATCTTGTTACAGGGCAGCCTTCCTCCTGGCCAGGGGGGACCTCCTTGCTCCTTTCCAGATGGCTGGTTTCTGGACCTGGCTCTGTGGATTCCTACTCTGCCCTGTTTGGTTGGTTGTGCTCTGAGTGCCTCAAGTCAAAGTAACTTGTGAAAAACCCTGCCCTCTATCTTGGAGGCCCTGGCCATATATGTGGTCCCTCCGTGCGTTCTCTTCCTTCTTTTGTTTTTTGATTTTTTTTTAGCATGGGGCAGCAGGGGGCCTTGATTCGGCTCTTTCTGCCAGATGAATGTCATGTTTTTCGTCGCTAGCAGCTTCCGTTCCTGGGACATCTCTCTCGCCTGCGTCCCCGTTCCTCTCTCCCCAGGTGCCAACCTGCTCCTGCCCAGAGGCCTCAGGCTCACAGCCTGGCCCCTGCTGGCCTGACACTCGGCTGATTGCTCTGCTCTCCCTCTGTTGGAGAGGCTCCCACAGGCGCTGGGGTGGAGGCCCGTGGAGGGTGAGCCAGGGCCGTCTGTGCCGAGCCAGGGGGGTGATCAAACTTTCTGGAGCCTGGGATTCCTAGGGAGGAGGGCCAGTGGGGCCATGAAGGGGCTTGGCCTCAGGCTGGATTGCTCACTCTCCCCATCTCTCTGCCAGCGTCACAGAGAATGCTGTGCCAGGTGCTTCAGGGTCCGTGGAGACATGAAAGGGACAGTCCTGCTCTGGTCACACGCCACTGGGGCCAGGTGTTGGGCCTCGGGGCTGAGAGCTCTGGTCAGCTCTGAGGTTCTCACTTCTCCTCCACCCTCTGCATCTCTGAGCTCCTCACTCCTCACTCCTCACTACTTCCCTGTTCCCCTGAGAATCCTCACCCTCCCATCCCCCTCTGAAATCCCTACTTCCCCTACCCAAGTCAGTCCCTGCCTCCCTCCATGGCTCCACCTCTCCCTGCCAGCACCCCACACGCCTCCCTCCTTCCTCTCAAGCCCCACACTCCTGAGTCTGGGTTGGAGACTCCCTGACTCCGCAGCCTGCGTGACTTGCCCCTGGGCCTGCCCTTCAATCCCCATAGCCATCTGGCTTGACCCCTCCCCACCTGCACTTCTGCCTCCAGCCTTTGCTCCTGCTCTGTCCCCACAGAGTGCCTTGCCTGCTTCCCTCTCCTCTGAAGCTCAGGGCAAATCCAACCTCCGCCAGCAAACCCTGACTGCCCTGTGTGGGCTGTGCTGCTCTGTGGGGAGGGCTCTGCTTGAGGGAAGGGGCTAAAAGCTCTGGCTGAGGCAGGGTTCAGGTCGGGTCAGACCCCAGGTCGGCAGATCGCTGACCCCCTCTGAGTTCATTTCCTGCTGACGGGCTCCTAGGGCCCCTGAATGGATGTGGTAATAAACTGTGACAGCCACTGTCACCTAGCTGTTGTCATGCATGTCCCAGTGCTTGGCACATGGGCAAGGGTGTGTAGCTGCATGTGATTGGCTGTGATGCCCGTGTGCCCAGGCTTGGATGATCAGAGCACATTGGGACAATCATCTGCACACGATGAGGTGGGGACAGGGTGGTGCGTAGCTCAATGGCAGGGGCCAGAGAGAGCTGCAGGTGGGACCCGGCAGGCCTGAGTTCAGATCCTGCCAGGCCACAGGCTGGTTAAGTGCTCTGGTGGGGACCAGACGTGCAGGGCCTCCTTTCCTGCACTGGCTCCTCTGAGGAGCAGAGTGACTGCAGTAAAGTCCCCAGAGCTGGGCCCGGCTTGCAGATGTGTGGTAATAGTGGTTCCACTTCCTGTTGCAGCCGTCTTTGCCTGAGGGTCAAGGGCAGGCACATGGAGGGCGGCACCGCGTGAGCTGCCGGGGTGCCGTGGGCACTTGCGCAGTGAGGGGCTGCCACCTCTCCACCGAGCGTGATAGGCTCTGGCCCTCTTCTGGGCTCCACAGCCCCCACAGCGATACTTACACGTGCCATTGTCGCCGTTTGCCGCCCTGTCTTCTTCACTTGAGTCTGAGCCTGAGGATGGCAGGACCCTGGGCGTGGGCATTGCCATGATGGGCAGGGCCTAGCAGAGCACGGGTGCTCAGACATTGCTGGAGAGGAGGATCCAACCCTGCTTCTAGTGGCCCAGCCACTCTGGGGCGTGACAGCTCACACGGCCCAATTTCCTTATCTGTAAAACAGAAATGGTGATGCCTGTCTCCTGGCGCTTGGCACAGGGCTGTCATTTACAGACAGGTTCACCAGCTGAATCTTGCAGGCAGTACAGGGTTCTTGTCTCCCCATTGCACAGAAAGGATGGCTGTGGCTCACAGAGGAAGTGCCTTTCCATTTGAGTTCTGCTGCTAGCTCAGGGCTCAATGCTCCTGAGCTCAAGGGGTGCCCAGCATGGCTGGAAGGCAAACAAGCAAGCAGAAAGCAGCCTGTGATGAGGGCCGAGGGAGTGGGCCCAAGGGCTCCAGGCATGCAGCCTCAAGGCAGGTTGGGGGGGCTCCTAGCAAGGCTTCTTGGAGGAGGTGGGGGTGAGTGGGCACAGCTTGAGCCCAGCGATGAGTAGGCGGTGCTAGGGACAACAACAGCCACCATCTGCCAAACGCTTCCTCCAAGCCTCACAGCAGCCCTGTGAAGTGTGGGAACTTTTATTGTCCTCATCATACAGAAGAGGAAGCTGAGGCCCATAGAGGCCCAGGGTTACAGAGCCTGGAAGCGCCCTACAGTGCCCACCAGAGCGCTAGGCGAGGGGCATGTTGAGGGGAGGCTGGGTGCTAGGTAAGGGTCTTGGGAGTTGGGACAAAGAGCTTGGACTTGACCGCCCTTCTCCTCATTTTAATATGCTCGTGGGCTCTCAAAGTTGGATGAGGCCTCAGAGGTGATCTCCCAGCATGGCCACTCTCCCTGGAAAAGGAACCCCAGTAAGCAGCCTCCCAAGAACCAATATTGAGAGGCAGCCTATGTGATCACTGAGCACTGAGGCTGAGTCACTTGGGCCCTGCAAGCTGCATGATCTGGGGCGTGACAGCTCACACGGCCCAATTTCCTTATCTGTAAAACAGAAATGGTGATGCCTGTCTCCTGGCGCTTGGCACAGGGCTGTCATTTACAGACAGGTTCACCAGCTGAATCTTGCAGGCAGTACAGGGTTCTTGTCTCCCCATTGCACAGAAAGGATGGCTGTGGCTCACAGAGGAAGTGCCTTTCCATTTGAGTTATGCTGCTAGCTCAGGGCAGACCTGGGACTTGCCCTCTGACCTTCCTCCCGCTGTGTGACTCCCCAACTGCACCTCTCTCCATCCACGGGTCAGGCCTCAGTTGAATCCTTGTGGGGTGGTGGGGGCTCACTGGCTTCACAAGGCCCTGCTGTGGTAGCTCTTCCCATCTCATTCTCTCAGTGCTGGTTTGCCCAGAGCTGTGGTTCCTTCTTCCTGGCCCCTGGTCTCATCTCCACTCTATCATATCCAGCATCTGCCTGGGCCACCTGTTTTTACTTCTTTAAGCCAGGGCCGTTTTCTTGGCAACCTTCTCTCTTCCCTTTCGTCGTTTCTTGGCATCCTCCCTGGTCTCACGCCATCCCATGTCAACCACCCACGTTCATCAGCCTGGAAAACCCCCGGCCCTGGGAGGCGGCAGGAGCATTGAATTAGGAGTTGGTGTATTTGGTGCTCTTCCTGGCTCTGTCTGGTCTGATAAGGCTATGTCATCTGACCTTTCTGGGCCTCACTTTCCCCATCTATAAAGAAGATGGAGCCCTGGTAACACAGCGAGACCCCGTCTCTACAATTTTTTTTTTTAATTAATTAGCAGGGTGTGGTGATGCCTGCCTGTGGTCCCAGCTACTTGGGAGGCTGAGGTGGGAGGATCAGTTGAACCCGGGAGGTCGTGGTTGCAGTGTCATGACTGTGCCACTATACTCCAGCTTGGGTGACAGAGGGAGACCCTTTCTCGAAAAAAAAAAAAAAAAAAAAAAGGGTTGAGGCAGGCATTGTATGAGATTATCTATTCTGCTATGTTTTTAGGTTGCCTATTTGTTTTTAAGGTAGTTGTTAAAAGAAAATAGTGTCTTGGTATCATTATGTTAGGCGAGTTTTTCCTGGGAATCTCAGGGACTATGCGGGAACCCCCGGAGGGGGTGGGGGCAGGTATAGCCCCTTCAACGGTAGGAAGTGTAGGGGAGAGGAGGAGGCCAGCTGGGGCTTACCATTTCACCTCCTGCAAAAGCAACAGGAAACACATCTGCACCTCCCTGGTACAGCCACTGCACCACTGAGAGGAAAGGAATTAGGTCCCCAGAGCCCTGACCCACATCCTGCCGCAGCCTGCTTGTCCTGTTGAAAAACAGCCTCTCCGAGGCCCCAAAAGTTACTGGTGTGTTGTAGGGCACACCCGAACAGATGACTTACTTGGGGGCCAGGTCCCATCAAAGATGACAGAACAGACCCCTGGTCTGTACGCAGCCAGCATCTACCTGCCCTCCACCTTTCTGCTCTGTTATCCATCACGGCTGTCCCAGCACTCCGTATTCTCCCCTGAAGCCAGTGCACAGCTGTATGTGCCACACATTTTTCAGAAGAGGAGGCCAGAGCTTTGTCAGCTTCTCAAAGGGGTCTGTGACCCAGAAATAGTTGTACAACCTAAGGTCTGTCCCATATCTGTTCTGGCCAGCAGCTGTCCCTACATCCTCCCTAAAAGCCATCTGTCCCTCTTCTGACCTCCCTCTCCTGCTGGTGCAGATGGGTGGGGGAAACACACTTAAGAGTCAGCCCCGGCTCCCTTCCCAGTTCCTCCTCTCACTGAGTGGCTTGGGGCGAGTCATTTTTCATCTCTGTGGGCCTGTTTCCTTGTGTGTAAAATGGAATCTAAGTAACCCCTGCCTCAGCCTGGCGTGGTGGCTCACACCTGTAATCCCAGCACTTTGGGAGGCCCAGGCGGGCAGATCACCTGAGGTCGGGAGTTCAAGACCAGCCTGACCAATGTGATGAAACCCCATCTCTACTAAAAATACAAAAATTAGCCGGGTGTGGTGGCACTCACCTGTAATCCCAGCTACTTGGGAGGCTGAGATAGGAGAATCGCTTGAACCCAGGAGGCAAGGTTGTGATCCAAGATTGTGCTATTGCACTCCAGCCTGGACAACAAGAGTGAAACTCCATCTCAAATAAATAAAAATAATTACCCCTGCCTTAAGCCTCAGGGATGGCGTAAGGACCATGTGTGCAAGGTAGAGCTGGGCACAGTAGCAAACACGGACAGGGTGCGTGTTCCAGGCTGGCTCTTACGTGGTCACTTCTTGAAGCCTTACAGCCATCCTAGGAGGCAGATACTGCTGTCATCCATTCTAGAAGAGAATGCTGCAGCACAAGCATTAAATGACCTAAGGTCACACAGATAGAAGGGAGGAGCTGGGATTTGAACCCAGAAGGCCTTGATCCAGAGCTGGGAGCTCTGCCCTGTGCTTTTCAGCTGCCAACCCAGTGCCTGACACAGATCTGGGATCAGATCCTGCTTCTGCTGCTTACTGCTGTGTTCCTCACAAGCCATGTAACTTTCTCTAACCCTCAGTTTCCTCATCTGAAAAAAATGGAGGTGATTATAGCCTTTATAGAAGGCTTGGTAAGAAGTAGGAATGGAATATGGATAGTAAACCCCTAGCACAAAATAAGTGCTCAGTAAAAGACAGCTGCTGTTATTATCTAGTGTTGTCCTTCCTTTTCCCCAGGCAGTCAGTCAAGGAGACACTAAGACTGCTGCCCAGCTTGGGAGAGAGCCACAGAGGCTAGGGACAGCAGAGAGGTGGCTCATAGGTGTCTGTCCTCTTTGCCAGGGGACTCATTGGCGCCCCCTGAGGTGGACTTTGACAGGCTGCTGGCCAGCCTGCAGGATCTTAGTGAGCTGGTGGTAGAGGGTGACACCCAGGTGACACCAGTGCCCGGTGGGGCACAGCTGCGTACCCTGGAGCCCATCCCGCTGAAGCTCTACCGGAATGGCATCATGATGTTCGACGGGCCCTTCCAGCCCTTCTACGATCCCTCCACACAGGTAGGAGTGGTGTCGGGGGGTGGTGCTCTAGTGTCCCTGCTGCCCGCTGTTAGTTGGGGATGATGAAGCCAGCTCACCCCAGGCCTAGCCTGCCCTCCACGGGGCACCCAGGCCCACACACGACTTGCAGAGGCCCCTCTCCCAAGGCTTGGGACTCTGAATGTTTCCAGAGTGCGGCACTGGGTGACCCTGGATCTAGGGCCTGCCATCCAGACCAGTGGCAGGGCAAGGTGGGCCCAAGGCCCAGGCCACCCCCTCACTTTTCCTTTCCCCTTGCAGCGCTGCCTCCGAGACATATTGGATGGCTTCTTTCCCTCAGAGCTCCAGCGAGTATACCCCAATGGGGTCCCCTTTAAGGTAATGAGCTGCTCCTCAAACCACACCTTTGGGGATTTTGAAGGGAGTGGGGCCGCCCCAGGCACCTCCTATTCTGAGGGGAAGCCACTGCACTCCCTGGGGGACCCCAGTCTGATGCCCTTCAGGAGGATAAGCCTGAAGCCAGGCTGGGAAGGGAGCGGAGAGGCCCGAAACAGAGCAGCAGGCAGCGCCCTCTGCTGGCACCCTGGAGACAGCCTCGGCTGCAGGGCCACTGCCTCCAGCTTTCAGGACAACTTGACAACCTGGGGTCCCTGCAGAAGTGGCCCAGCTATCCCCCAAGTCTCCTGAAGCTATCTGGGTAGGGTGGGAGGCAGTGCTGTGAGCCACAAATGCAAAGCAGAGGGGACAGATGTTGAGACTCAAGGACATAAGGTAGAGCTGGCCCCATGGGTAGGTGCCACCACCGGAGCCCTTGCGGCTGCGTGTTCCAGAGGGTGGTGGGTTAGTGCCGCACTGAGGGTGTGTCAGGGAGGGAGCATGTGTTACCAGGGCTCAGGAAACAGCATGAGTCATGACGGGGGGTGTTTAAGGCATTCGTGCCACAGTGGGGGCCTCGGAGCTATGCCTTGAGGCAAGTGAGGTTCCATGTACGATGATGGTTTGTGCTGCAGACTGGAAAAAAGCAGGGGCTTTGTCCTCTCCTGATCCCCTCACACTCTGCCTTCACGGTAGGCTCCTGAGAGGGGGGTCTCCAAGGAGGAGTCAGTACTGCAGCTTCAGCTGGCGTGGATGGGGTGCTTACAGGAGCAGCAGGGCTGAGGGAGATGACAGCAGTATGAACTGTGGCTCTCCTGAGGCCTGGGTTTCCTCATATGTAAAATGGGGGTTGCATTAGACCATACCCTTGGCCTGTGTTTAGGCAAATAGGGATGAAAGTGGGGCCAAGGGCTGAAGAGCTGGGCCCGCTGCTGTCGCCCTTTTTTGCCAGGTGAGTGACTTGCGCAGTCAGGTCTACCTGGAGGATGGGCTGGACCCCTTCCCAGGCGAGGGCCGTGCAGTGGGCAGGCAGCGGATGCACAAGGCCTTGGACAGGGTGGAGGAGCACCCAGGTGAGTTTGGCCCCCAGGCTGAGCCAGGGGGCCGGGGGACTGCAGAACAAACTCCAGGGGGGCTCCACCACCACTCATAGTCCTTCCTGGGCCCCGGTTCCCAATGCTGTCCCTGCAGGCTCCAGGATGACTGCTGAGAAATTTCTGAACAGGCTCCCCAAGTTTGTGATCCGGAAAGGCGAGGTGATTGACATCCGGGGCCCCATCAGGGACACCTTGCAGGTGAGGCCAACGCTAACTCCCCCAGCCCTCTTGGGGGAACTTTAGCACCAGCCCTGGTCCAGCCAGCCAGGACCGTGTCTTGTCTGGAGGCTCAAGCTTGAGGCACCTGATGAGTCCCTCAGAGCTGTTGCTCCACTGTCTCCTGGAAACTGTGAGGCTGGTGAGGGCACTGGCTGGGCCCCAGAAAGCAGGTGGGTTGGCTGTAAGAGGGCTAAAGTCAGAGTCCAGGCCCCCCCACCAAGGTCTAGGCCAAAATATCCACCTCAGTACTGGGTACTCCCTTCGTGGTTGCCTCAGACTCTCCTTGGCCCTCATCATTCTGTCTCCTCGCTCCCTATTCTGCTTCTCCTCCTAGGTGTCCACCTGTGAAAGGCACCAAACCTTAGTTTCTCAGGCCTCCTCTGCCTCCCTCACCCACACATTGCTAAGTCCTATCTGGTCTGTCCACCCCCAGAACTTCTCCCAGATGCATCCCTTCTCCACATTCGCGCCACCCACCACCCTAGTCTAGGGTCCAGAGTGTCTCTCCCAGACAGCTGGGAGTGTCTCTCCCACTGCCACTCCTGCCCCTGCTGACCATCCTCCAGGCCGCCTTCCCTGTTGAAATGTTCCAGTGGTTCTTGAGATAAAGCCAGCTTCCTTATGCTGGCACTCAAGGCCCGTCCTATATTGCCAGGCCCCTCCTCACACCAGCCTTTTCCTTCCAGTCCAGTTGCGCCCCAGCTTCAGCCACACATAATGCTGGCAGTTGCCCAAATGTGTCGCCACCTCTAGGAAGCTTTCCCTGACCCCAGGATCTTTGTTGATGCTGTCTGGAATATCCCTGCACCCATTCCATTTCTAAGGACTCCCACTCATCCTTCAGTCACAGCTCGGTTGTCATTTTCCGAGGGAAGCCTCCCCTGACCCCAGGCTGGGGTAGGCTTCCAGCCTGATTATCATCTGTGTGGGGTTCTGTCTCCATTAGACTGAAACGGGAGGTTACCTGGGGGGAACCACGGGGCTGCCTCCCAGAACCTTCTTCCCCTTCCACTGCCCCTCCTGTGGCCTTGGTTTATACAGAACACCCCCTCCCACTTTGCTCACTGGTCTCATCTGTCCCTGGTCAAGGATGTGTCCCTCTAAGGATAACGGGGATGACTCAAATGGGGCCTAGGGCTCTGTCCACCCTCCATTGATACCTTCCAGAACTGCTGCCCATTGCCTGCCCGGATCCAGGAAATTGTGGTGGAGACGCCCACCTTGGCCGCTGAGCGAGAGAGGTGAGGGCAGGACGAGGAGGTGAGGGCCTGGGGGCGTTGGGTCACCGAGCGCTGATGGCCTCTGGGCTGTGCAGGAGCCGGGAGTCGCCCAACACGCCGGCACCCCGGCTCTCCATGCTGCGCATCAAGTCTGAGAATGGGGAACAGGCCTTCCTACTGATGATGCAGCCTGACAACACCATTGGGGACGTGCGAGCTCTGCTAGCGCAGGCCAGGTGGGCGCAGGGCAGGGCTGGGGCCACGGAGGGGTTCTGGCCCCGGTGCCCAGCCTGATCTGCTCTGCCTGGTCCCCAGGGCCATGGATGCCTCTGCCTTTGAGATCTTCAGCACATTCCCGCCCACCCTCTACCAGGACGATGCACTCACACTGCAGGCTGCAGGCCTCGTGCCCAAAGCAGCACTGCTGCTGCGGGCACGCCAAGCCCCGAAGTCCAGCCCGAACTTCAGTCCTGGCCCCAGTCCCGGTCCCGGCCCCAGTCCCAGTCCCGGTCCCCAATAAAGCGCCCGCCCCCTCAACCCCCTGCTCCGCCAGGCTCTCAGGGGTGGGCCATCTCGCCAGGCATGTAGGAAAGGCCTGGGACCAGCTGGGCTAGGGAGGGGGCGGTGCCGACCCGCCCCTTGGTAACTCGAGCCCCAGCTGGCGGGCCTGGCTGCTGGGTCTTTGTCTTCTAGGTTCCTCTTTCTCCCAAGGAGGGCTAAGTGGATCCTGTGAAGGGAGGGATGCAGTGGGGGGAAGGAGCTGGCCTCAGCTGGGTTTACATTCTCAGCTGGGACAGCAGAGCCTCACTGTGTACATGTGCAGCCAGCAGATACCTGTGCACAGGCACAGACCCACCAACTCGTGGGGACACTTCAACACCACACAAAGCCATTTTGCCACTAGACCCATGCCCCCAAACTAGCAGAACTGCAGCTGGGTACCCACCTCCCATGACACACTCATACTTAGCCATTGTGCTCCAACACAGGCGCATAGGATGGCCACACTCACTGACACATGCAAATGTGCAGTACACACCAAGGCACAAGCATGATATGGACACATGCATGTGAACTGGAGGGTGGCCCACCCAGCCATCTCCAGAAACCACTGGTCCATACAGGTATTTGCGTGCCAGACATATCCAAACACATGCACTAACACAGAGGTGACAGAACAGCTCAGCCACCCTTCCCACAGAGCAGTCTCAGCACAGTCACAACTACCAACCTTGCCCAGGGCAGGGACCCAGGAGGCCCAGGCCACAACCAACCAGACACAGTGCCAATGGAACAGGACATCATTTAATTGTCTCTAGGGTCCTCCTGGGAGAGGGACTGCGGGGCCTTTGGCAGAGCTCTGGCTGATGGAACCAACAGAGGTGCCCATCAGCCAGTGCCAGGCAGGATGGCGGTCCCAATGCTTGGCTGGGGGCAGCCAGCATTTGGGGCTGTTGCTTAAGACAATTGCTGAGACTAAGGTAAGGAATGTTGCCTTTGGATGGAGAAGAGGGGACTACATTTGGAGAGGAGGGAGGAGAAGTGGCCTGGATTGGGGGAGGGACTCTAAGGTTAGGTGAGGAATGACAGGGAGTTGGTCAAAAGGTCCTTCATGGCCAGGTGAAGGCTGGGGGGAGTGTGGTGATGGAGTCCAGCAGGGGAACTCTGGACAGGCTTGACTCAGGCCAGCTTCAGGAACTCCTGCAGCGTGTTTTGTTCCACAGCCTCCACGAAGAGCTCATAGTCCTGCAGAAAGGGAGGCGAGGGGTGGTCACCTGAATGCAGGGGGCCCAAGTGCTTTGTGGCAGATCTGACCCTGGCCAGAGTCCTCTTCCAACACTCCCCCCACCCCCCAGTCCATACCCCACAGTACTGGTCCCCGTTGACAATCTGGGGTGGGGTGGCCTTGGGGTTGCCTGCCAAGGCTCGCATCTCATCCCGCAGGGCGTTGTCCTGGGAGATGTCCACTAGCTGGTATTGGATGCGCTTCCCATCCAGGATTCGGGTCACCTCACTCTGCTGGGACTTGATCTGGGGACAGAGGGTGGGTAGGGGTTAGTGGATAGGCTGGAGGATGTATGGGGGAAACGCTGGGCAGGGTGAGAGAGGCTATGACCAGGAGCTTTTGTCCCCCCATTCCACTCCACTCTAGGGGAGGGTTCTGGCCTCTAGGAGTTGGGAGGATGAGTCAGGCTTGAGGTGGTGCAGGATAAAGAGAGGGATTATCAACCACGGGGAGGGGGTCAGAGTGAAGGGAAGTGGGATCAGGCCTCGGGGTGGGGTGGGGTGGGGAGGGGAGGGTAGGCCCCGCAGGAGCAGGCTGCGTTCGTGGTCAGGGTCAGCCCGGTAGTGGGAGTGCAGAGGATGGGTGTGGGGTTGATGGGGGATGGGAACGGGAACTTCATGCTGCAGCTGTAAAGGACCCAGGATGCCCGATGAAGACGCTCAGGATGGGGCCTCGGGACCGGATCCGGGAGACCGTGCCCAGCATCTCGCCGACGTGCTCCCCCCACCCCGCCCCCGTCCTGGGGGCGGGTCCCGGGCACTAGGGTCCAAAGCACCGGGACACAGCCCTGCGCTTTCCCCCAGCGCCAGTCCGGGCGCACACTTACTTCGCGGGAGCCGGTGACCGACGTGCTGTAGACGCGCAGGCCGCTCATGCTGGGGGTAGACAGACGGGCCGGCGGGCAGAGGGCGGCGGTAGCGGCAGCTGCACTGCCGGGAGACGACGACGCCGCCGCCGCGCTCGGGAGCGGTTTCCTTCCTGCTCCGCCCGCAAGTCATCGCGCTCGGGACCAATGGGCGGCGCGGGCAGGCGGGGCGGGACCTGCGCGACACCGCCCCGCGCGCCAGAGGCCCCTTCCCTTCCCCCTCGGTGACCAGGCGCGCAACGGACCCCTCCCACGCAGGGCCGCCCCTTCTGCGGCTGCCCTGCTCGTCCTTTTCGGCCCTTCCCTGATCTGGAGCTCAGTGAGACTGGGGAGGGGCTAGGTGGCAGGACAGGCCCGGGAGAGGGTCTGGCAGAAGCCTCCTCTCCAGCCGCACACAGGTTTGGTGCATCAACTCCCCAGCCAGGAGAGCCGCTGTCTCCAGGAGGAGGTGCCCTAATAGCACAGGGCAGCTTGGGGCTTTGGAAGGCTTGAGCTGCTTTCAGATCCGAAGTTCCCAAACTAAGGAACCTTGCTCCAAGGGAACCCCCGCTCCGCCCACCCAACACGCACCACTAGCCCTAGGGGATAGGAAGCATAGGACAGCAGGAAGAGCCCATGCTTAGAGATTTTTCCCCCAAGTTCCTCTCCACTCAGGTGGGAAGGTTTAGACAAGGAAGGGTGGTAGCAGGATGCAGACGCCACACCCTCTAGGAACCAGATGGAGACCAAGGGGCTGACAGCTGGAAAGCGTGGCGGTAGAGGGTGGGGTCAGGACTCCACTTGAGCCTAGGCTCAAGCTGACCCTTAAGATCCACCCCTGGTCTTGGGGTGGTCCAAGCTCAACCCCAGCTCCCTGCTACAGATGGCAATTCCCAAACTGCTACTACTCCCAGCAAGAATTCAGGGGTTGAGGGGACAGACTCCAGCAACCAGCCCAACTTTGGAGACCTAGCTGTCTGGCACCCAACATAATGCTTCTCAGATGTCCCCCCGATCCAGGGCTCAGGCAGGTAACAGCCCAGAAAGACAACCCTTGCTCTGGTAAAGTCACTTCCTCACAGCAACCCAGAGGCTGCCAACTTCCTGAGAGGACTGCTGAAACTTTCCAGTGACAAACTTCTGCTATGACTCAGGGAAGGTTTGCCCAACGGAAAGTGAGAAGAGATCTGGTTCTATATAGAACGACAGGAGCAGAGGTGGCAGAGATAGGGACATGAGGCTGGACCTGCCAAAGGTTCCTCCACGCTGCTGCCTGGGGAACCTGGCTGAACACCCAGGTGTTTGGCTCTAACAAGCCAAAGTGAGGGGTAGAATAGCGTGGTGGTGGTGACGGAAGGGTATGGAAAACTGAGGAGTCTGTTAAGATACTTTATTTTATAATCAAAATAGGCAGTACAAACAAGTGGACATAACAAAGATTCATATAAATAACTGCTTATAAACTTTATGGGGAAAAATACCCGTGAGCATGGTGGCTGGGCTCCCAATGCACAGGGTGGAGACCAACCAGGCGGCTCTGCCTTTAAGAGGCAGGAGCCCAGAGGCTGAAGGGCTGGCTGGGTGGGGCTGCTCTGAATGGAGGGGATAAGTCACTCCATAAATAAAACACAAACTTGTAAAAACACTTAAGAAAGAGCCTCTTTCAGGCCCAGGCATGAGGTCCAAGATGCTGCCAACAGCCCAAAGCTTAGCAAAAAATCTTGTAGTGGCTGACTGGCCCACACATGGCCCCTGCCTGGCCTGGCTCCAGATCTAGAGGAGGCATGGCTGGCCCAACAACCAGATACTAACAAGTGTGAGATGCTCCCTAAACCAGGAGGCAAGAAAAACCAGAGGGCAAAGGGCCCTCCCTAAAGCCCCAGAGAAACAACCCAGGAAACACTAAAAGCTGTACTTTACTTTAAAGCTGACTTGTAGTGGGTACTCAACTTTCAAGGAGGCCAGAGCAGGAAAAGGAAAGGACTAACCCCCACCGCCCCCAACACGAGAGAGGCACAAATTAGAGGGGTGGGCACAGGCTGTAGCCCTGGGTGAGGGGGTAAGCAGCTTGACAGTTGCTCTGTGGTCTCTAGGATATAATTCCGCCCAAGACTAGAACCACACAAAAGAGTTTGCACTCTTAAGTCCAGGAAGGGGGCTACCTGGAAGGCCTGAGAACAAAGGAGAAAGGGGCTGTGCTAAACACATGGCCAGGGCCCTAGGGACACAAGGCAGCTGGAGAGTGGGATCTCTTGTTAAATGGCATGGTAGGCAGATTAGAGTCCCAGCTATAATCCCTAGGGCCCCAATCCTAGTAGTTACGTGCTAACCAACACATTACCCTGAGGCTTCTGGGAGAAGAGCCCTGAGGAAGAAGCAGTGAGACCAGGCATGAGAAAACCCAGAAAGCCAGCTCAGTTCCCGAGGCTGGCACATGGAGCCTGAGAATTCTTAAATGGCCATTGTTACTGGTACTTGCTCAGCCTTTCCAGGCCCCTCTGATGAGCTCTAATCAGCAGGACCAAGGTGTGAAGTGGGAATGAACATGGATCCATCTCATTGGATGGAGAAGAAAGGTGGACAGCCTGTTCGTCTCTCATGTCAACCTAGGGCTGGGAACGGTTTGTGAGGACTTATCTGTTGTACCTGCCAAAAGTTAATTAGTAACTCACTGTCGAGAGTGAATTAACAGGACAAACGTAATCCAACATGCCAGTGTGGGGTAGGACACAGTTCCCTAATCAGCCCTTGGCCCCCAGATGCAGGCTCTCCCCTCCCCTCTGACACTTCTCTCTGGGAATAGCAGACAAGAGAATGTCAGGACAGAAACCTGCTGGACTAGGCTCTCAGCAGCCCAGATCCTCCCTGAGGGAATCCCCCAGAATTCCTCACTGTGTGACACAGTTTTCTCCCATGTCCTGGGCATATCTGTCTGACATGGTGGTCCTTAAGTCCTCAATGTCACGACGCAGCTGTTGAACCTCTTCTAGTTTCCTCTTGATCACATCTGGCTTCTGCAAATCTAGCTGAGTCTCTGGGTGCTGTGCTGCTGGGGAGAAAAGCATTTCAAGAGAATGTTAGTTACGAGACACTTTCATGTGGAGGGCACAGTATGAATAGGCAGTATCTTGAACCCATAGTCTTGGGACATGCACTTTAAAAAAAGCATCTGGGGACAGTGGGTTAATTTGCTCCTGAAGGTCCACTTTTAGTTTGTCCTGCATGCAAGTACCCCATAGCTTGTTTCTAAAAACAGATTTGTGAACACCTACTTTGTGAAACAAATGTCCAGAGGGCAGTGGCCAGGCCTATGTACTCTGTCTACATATTACCACAAGAATATGGGAAAGCAGGATGGGGGAGAGAAGAGAAAGAAGGACCCTCCTTCCCGGGCCCCAGACTGGTCTGAGGACTCACAGTGAATGCCCAGGAGCAGGGAGAGATTGGGGTCATGGCCCTGGGCCCTCTGGGTCACAATGCTACAGACAGCCTGCAGATCTTGAAGGCAACTGGCCAACTCCTGGTGCAGCTCAAGTGCCAACTGGGCTGTGTCTGGTGAAGGTGGAGACCCTGGTTGGGCCTGGCGCAGGTGTTCCTGGAGCGTCAGATTCTTCTCAATCAAGTCCTGGTTTTGCACTGAAAGCTGAGCAGACAGATGGGTAAGCACATTAACTCAGGCCCAGGGAGAGGAAGAGTATCGGTGTATGAGTGTGTGGGTGTGGAAGGGATGGGTGAGTCATAGGCAGTGTCCCTCCTTCCCCAACCCTACTGCCAACAGGCTTTTAGCACTTCTCCCACTATCAGTATCAGGCCTGGTTCTTCCTGTGGGTAGGTTGGGCCCACAGGGCTCCAGCACTGGAGAGGAAGCCAACCCTCAACTGGTTCTGAATCATCAGCATCCAAGTTTCTGTTCAAGAACCAGAGAAGATGCTCCCGCCCCTAGGAACTCTATCTCAAGCCAGTCCCTCAGCCAACTCTGTTAGCCAGGCTATTAGAGAAGGCTTAATGTGAACCGTGAAACCTGATGAGACACTGGTTTCAATCTCTCCCTGCCACCCTGACAAAAGTGGCCACCAGCCAGCCTGATCAGTGTGTCAGAGGAATAAAGAGAGTAAGAAAGACAATATGACAGCTAGTAGCCCCTAGGTGGGGGGCTGGAGAAGCTGGAACCTGGAGGATCCAGCCCTGGAACAAGTCCTGCCTTTTCAAATTCTCACCTCAGTGGAGTCAGACTTTATTACAAAAACCATCTATTCGGGTATGTCTGTCTGTTTCCCTCTCCTCCTGACAGCTTAATCCACTTTCCTTCCCTTCCTACCTTGATTGTGTTTTTTATAGAGTCTGAATAGAGTCTGTCCTTCAGTTCCAGGCCCTCCACCCACACTGGCCCATGTGACAATCCTAACTCAAGGATGTTCCTTCCTAGGCATTAGGCCAGTCAGTGAACTTGGTTGCCCCCTGCTGACAGCTCTGTTTAGAGCATGAAGGCCACCAAATCCTCAGTCTTCTTGAACTCTCCACTCCCCAACCCCAGAAACCTGTGGCTTCAAGAAGATGAAGAATGACTTTCCCGATCAAAAAGCATTCCTGGGCCCAGCGCTGTGGCTCACACCTGTAATCCCAGCACTTTGGGAGGCCGAGGTGGGCAGATCACAAGGTCAGGAGATGAAGACCATTCTGGCCAACATGGTGAAACCCTGCCTCAACTAAAATACAAAAAATTAGCTGGGCATGGTGGTGCGTGCCTGTAGTCCCAGCTACTCAGGAGGCTGAGGCAGGGGAATCGCTTGAACCTGGGAGGTGGAGGTTGCAGTGAGCTGAGATCACGCCATTGCACTCTAGCCTGGCAACAGAGCAAGACTCTGTCTTAAGAAAAAAAAAAAATACCTAGGTAGTAATTATGGACACACTAAAACAGGCTTAGGGTCTGTAATATAAAGAATGATGCAATGCACCTTTCCTCTGCCCCCAAAGCTCAGTAGGGACCTTTCCCTTTCAAACACTGGGGCTCTTATTGGGGTAGAGATGGGGAGGGCATACAAAGAAATCAGGTTTGTGGAGGCAAAACCAAGAGGTCTGACTAATGCTGCTCACCTCCTTCACAGCTGTGCGCAGCTGCTGCAGGGCTGAATCCCTTCGCTGGGCCTCCTCTCTCAGGGCCTGGCTTGTTCCTTCTTCTTGAGCCACTTCCTGCTCTAGGCTCTGAATCACACAGCAAGATGTTGAGGGAACACAGTAGGGGTAACAAGTCTGGTTCAGACAATATCACCGCTGGCTTGGACTATATAGTGACGACTCACCGTACCTACATACACCCTCCTAAGAAATCATTTTAGAACAGTCCTGATTTGTGACCTCCCATTTAAAGCCTCCTATAGCCCTTGACTACATACCAAATAGAGGTCAGCTTCTTACCAGGGCATTCAAGGCCACTGTAGCTCCTACCTACTTTTCTAGTCATATCTCTTTCCACCCTCCACATGGCCAGCCTCTACACCACCACAATGAATGACTGGCCCTCATCCCTGAAGGCTGCAGCATCAATGCTTCTGCTCACTTCTCTTTTCCTTTCTTCAAGCTGCTCTTCTGCTGTTACCTCCAGGAAACCTCCAAGGCCCACCTGAGCTGTCTTCAATGTGCAAATCAGATCTAATTAATCCTAATCCTACCCTGCTATCATATCCATCATGGCTTACGAGTACATATGCTTAATATTCTATGCACATGATCCTCCGCTCCACTCAAACATAACTTTCTTGGGGGCAGGGAATGTGCTATTCAGCTGAGTTCAGTATTTACTGAGTGCTTACTGTGACCAGCATCGAGTAGAACACCAAACAGTTCCTGTCTTTTAGGAGTTAACAGTCAAGTACTCTTGACAATACTGTCTACTAAATGCTGTTCAGAGACATGGAAAGGGGTAGGAAAGCATACTCACAGGTACCTAAATTTAGTGAGTTGCATGTAAGTGTGTCTGTGTTTGTGTGTGTGGGAGCGGTCAGGGGAAGGGAGATATTTAAACTGCCTCTCCTTCTCTTCATTCAATTTTCCCTCAAATTTTGAAACTGATTTGAATGAAGTGTGAATTTTTTTTTATATTTCTCATTTGGTATTAATAAAAAAAAACTATCAAGGAAAACACCTCGTGATCATGAAATAGCCAAAGTAACCATGATGAATCCATCTAATTCCAACAAATTCACCTGATATATATTTTATATATATTATTTTATATTATATTATACATATTATATAATATATATCATTTTATATAGTCTATATATTATATATTATTTTATATATCATGTAATATATTATATATTATTTTTATATATTATATATTTTATATATATTATATAATATATATTTTATATATATTACATATTATATAATATATATATTTTATATATATTTTATATATATTTTATATTTTTTATATATAATATATATATTTTATATTATATAATATATATTATAAATATATATATATTTTGAGATGGAGCTTCACTCTGTCCCCCAGGCTGGCTGGAGTGCAGTTGCGTGATCTTGGCTCACTGCAACCTCCGCCTCCCAGGTTCAAGCAATTCTCCTGCCTCAGCCTCCCGAGTAGCTGGGACTACAGGTGCATGACACCATGCCCAGCTAATTTTTTGTATTCTTAGTAGAGACAGGGTTTCACCTTGTTAGCCAGGATGTTCTCAATCTCCTGACCTTGTTATCTGCCTGCCTCAGCCTCCCAAAGTGCTGGATTACAGGCGCGAGCCACCGTGCCCGGCCTCACCTGATATTTTAATTTGCCTAAGTAGTCTTATCATAGGTAAATGTGCCATTTAAAAATGTCAGGCTTTTCCAAACTTTGCAGAACCCCAAGGGTTCTAGGCAACCTATTTTGAGATCCACTAAAAATTCTACTAAAAACCTGGGATTTTAAATGGGCATATATTAAAATGCTTGCCAGGCTTGACTACCTCCTTACAGGACTTGAAAGAGGTGAACCAGATAGACGTAGCCCAATCCGCATAACGGCAAAGGCAAGACTGCAGCCTCCATTTATTCCCTCAAAATGAGTGCATTTCTGGTGTTTTGGTGTGAAAACTTCTAGAGTCCAAAGAGATGCTGAGTGAACCTGCTTTACCCAGGATTTCTTGGAGAACCCAGTTAAAGACACTCCCACTCTGGCCCAAAATAGAAACCTGGAGTCATCTTTGATTCTTCCCTATTCTTCAACCCCTACATCTTGTCAGTCACTGATTCCGCTTGATGTAAAGTCACTTAAATCTGTCCCCTCACATCTCCCCGCTGCTATGCTGCCTTATGCCAGGTTCCCTCATCGTCTCTCACGAGAATTTCTCCAACAGTCCCCCTGGACCTTTCTTCTCTCCAGGATGCCAATCTTCCACACTTGAGCCTGAATTGCAAACCTGACCACATCACATCCCAATTAAATGCTGTAATAGGCTGGGCATGATGGCTCACGCCTGTAATCCCAGCACTTTGGGAGGCCGAGGTGGGCAGATCACCTGAGGTCAGGAGTTCGAGACCAGTCTGGCCAACGTGGGGAAACCCTGTCTCTACAAAAAATACAAAAGTTAGCTGGGCGCGATGGCGGGCACCTGTAATACCAGCTACTCGGGAGGCTGAGGCAGGAGAATTGCTTGAACCCGGGGGGCAGAGGTTACAGTGAGCTGAGATTGTGCCATTGCACTCCAGCCTGGGCGACAAGAGCGAGACTCCGTCTCAAAAAAAAAAAAAAAAAAAAAAAATGCTGTAATAGATGCCCACCACCTACCTAAAGAATAAAAGCTAACTTAGTTGCTAGATAAGGCCCTTCCATAGCCTGGAATGCCCAGGTCTCCATTTACCATGTTAAAGTGGATACTTCAGCAGTACCAAACTGCTTGTAGCACCACATTCAAACTATGCTGTTTCATGTCTCCATGTTCCCACTCATGCTGTTCCTCCTATCTGGAATCCAACACATCCTATCCAGCTCCTCTTCTTTGCCTCGCTAACTCCTCATCCTTCTAGGTTCAGGATCTCCAGAAACCTCTCTTTTACCTCCCTTCCTCCCACTAACTCTCCTGCACTCCCCCGGGATACTGTGGGGACTGCTCTCACAGTACTGTGCTGAAACTCCCTACTATATTTGTGTCCTCTCAGCAAGGCTCAAAAGCACTGACTGGGTCCCATTCTTTTTGTATCCCTAACACTGAGCAACTTGCATGGCAGAGAACAAAATAAATATTGGCTAAATTCTAGAGATTCCATCATTAAGTTCTGCCCACCATGTCCCAAGGATTCCTGCTCACCTGTACTTGTGAGCGCAACTGATCCATCTTCTGCTGCTGCTTCTCCACAATCTGAAAGGTAAAGTTATCAAGGAAGGCTGCAAGCACAAGGCTGACGGTGAGGACAGAGGGCAAGCGGGCTGCACTAGGACATGTGGTCTGGCTATTAGACCATGAAGAGTGAGACCAGGATAAAGATCAGTGAACACTACCTATAGAAATATAAACCAGACTCCTAATCCTGGCTAACTAGCTTCACAGTACTGTGCTCCAATCACAAAGGTTTATACAGGAATGTAGTGTGGACACATGACCACTACTGGGGGAAAGGGAACTCTCACCCTAATAACTGCAGGCCAGTGGAATCAATTTTACAAACAGCCAGTGCAAACTCTTGTTCTTTGGTACAAGGACATGGCTAAAAATTCAGTTTAATGAAGCTTGCCATTTCTAGCACTATGATGGTTGTTGTTACTTACAGCTCTGGTCATACTGATTATCCAAGAAGGGACCCTAAACAGGCCTGGTTTCTTGTCTTTTAAAGACTGCAGGTGTTCTTTGAATCATTTATGGGTCTTCTTTTTTTACTAACCTGCAGTCAATTTCACCAGCTGGCCCCTGGCTCCCTCGTCTTTGCTGAATTAAGAAACCAGGGCACCTCACTGCTTAGAACTCTGTTCAATTCAAGGGTTTCTGTATGGGCCTGTGCCATGAATAAAGTGCAGCAAACTTTACTGCACCATTTTGGGTCATCTAATCTAGATATTCAGAGGCATATCACCCCTCCTCTTACTTTTGCCTATATTCCAAATGAGTAAAGTTTGCCTGTTATAAGGATGACTATCTAAATACAAATTACTATGCAGGGTGACTTCTCAGAAGAGAAAGAAAAGCTCTTGGTAACAAATCCTAGATAGCCCAAAGCCAAGAATTCATGTCTCCCTCCTGATACACAGTCTTCTCTGTCCTCCTAGCCTACCCTCCGTTACAGCCTGGACACCCTCAGTCACCTTTTGGAGCGAATCACATTGCTTCTGCCAGGACTCCACTTCCACTTCCGGACCTTCTCCACTGCTCTCCTCCACACACTGTTCATCTTGCAGGCTGAAAGACAGTGGCCTCTTCAAGAACTATGAAGTTAGAGACAAGTGGCTTTGATTCTTGGTTCTGCTATTTATTGCACATTTTGAGGCAAGACACTTAGTCCAAGCGGTAGCTGGGGATAATACTTAGGTCTGTTGTAATATATGGGGTGCCACAGAAAAGCTGCTCAGTGTATGTTAATTCTCTTCCCTAGGGGCCAGAATCTATACAATGTGACACCAATTCTCTACCTGCCCAAGGTAGAGATATTGTGTATTTTGTTTTGATATTTAAAAAATACATATTTATCACATGTATTTAGATTGTAAGTCATACATGTACATTGTAGGAAGTTTGGAAAACACAAAAGCTGTTTTCTTGGAACACACGGTCTGGGGCAAAGCCAACTCTCCTCTAACCCCACTTCTGACTCTAACCAATGGTTTCCTCCAGTGGATCCCTACAGTTACTTATAGCAAAGCCCATCTGCTGAGATAAACAACAGGGACACTGTGGTTAAATATGGGATGAGAAATCCAATCTAACCCATCAGAAACTGGATTTGGTCCAAGAGGCTGTTGAAACACACCATTATTTTCAGAAACTGCTATTAATATGGAGAAGGCTCCCAAGACACCCTGAGAGAACATTATGGCATCTTGTTTTGTTCTCAGAACCTGTCATGGCAATGGAGAACAATCCCTAGGGCTGAGGAGAAAGGCTCCTGGTAGCCTTTAGCCTACATGGCTGGAACTGTGGATAACTCTCAGTTCTTATCACCAGTACCCACTTTTAAAAGTATACAGATACCTCATTTCCCAGTTTACAAAGTGCTTTCATTTATTCAACATATACATACTAAGAATTATGTGCCAGGCACTGGGTTAGATCCTTACAAAGGCTATGAAGATAAGCCCCCACTGCATCCATACTCCATGCCAAAGATATAAAAGCCGCTTCCTGGCTGGGCGCAGTGGCTCATGCCTGTAATCCCAGCACTTTGGGAGGCCGAGGTGGGCGGATCACGAGGTCAGGAGATCAAGACCATGGTGAAACCCCGTCTCTACTAAAAATACAAAAAAAATTAGCCGGGCATGATGGCGGCCGCCTGTAGTCCCAGCTACTCAGGAGGCTGAGGCAGGAGAATGGCGTGAACGCAGGAGGCGGAGCTTGCAGTGAGCCAAGATCGCACCACTGCACTCCAGCCCGGGCGACAGACCAAGACTCCGTCTCAAAAAAAAAAAAAAAAAAAAAAAAAAGCCGCTTCCCATAAGCAACTTTCCTATTATTCACAGTCCAAAGAAAATAAAGCTCAGATAAGTAAAATGATTTTCCCAAATCACCCAAAGTCACACAGGTAAGTGAGAAGGATGGCTACGACAAAAAACTAACTCTCCACTCCTCTCAATCCCACAGGGTTATTTACCTATGTCCAGCAGAGGAGAATTCTGCTTCTCTCTGCCTCAGGCTTTCCAGCTGAATCTCCTTCTCTCTGCAGATTGCCTGGGTCTCCTCCAGCAAACTCTCCAGCTCAGTCACTTTCTCCTGCAGCTCTGTGCTCTTCAACTCAGAATCCTTAAGCTGAGAGACAGGATCCCATGTTTAGGTCAAATAAGCCAAGTGTCAGAAATGCAAAATGCTTGTTCCTCGGTGTCACAAAGAAATAGCACTCAAACATATATTTAATTTCCTCAGCAAGGCAATTTTTACTTTCTGCAGAAAGGGTGCTCCTCGCAGATGGGACAACGGTGAGAGCACAACTGGAGAGGGGAGGGGAAGGAGTTCTTATTCCTGACGCAGGTAGTCCCTACTGCTATGTCGTTCCCCTATTGGCTAGGGTTGAACCGCACAGTCTAAGCTAATTCTGATTGGCTATTTTAAAGAGAGCAGATTTATGAGCCAGAGTGGTGGGGTGAGTAGTTTGGTGGGAAGGACAGTTAGGAACAGGTAACTAAAGGTGACTTAGGTCAGAGCAGGTGACCAGGGTGACTCAGGTCAAAGCAGGTGACCGGGATGAGTCAGGACGGAGCAGGTGACCAGGGGAACAGATGTGAACTACTGATTAAAACTGGTAGAAAAAGTTGTTTACTGAAACTAGAAGCAAGAGGGTGAAGAGAACCAGGAAGTTAAACTTTAAAATAGTGAATCAATGAGTAAGAGAGCTGAACATACTGATTCTTTGAAGAGAAACGTGGGGTTCCCTTTAACATAAGAAAGACTCTGTCTGGGTACCTCAAAAAATTTGCAGTCTGGTTACAAATCTGACAATTGTGAATCTGGACATGACTGCTTTGGGATTCTCCTTTCAGGAAGTCACAGGATAACTGCATACAGCAGATGATGAAAAAGTTCCCCTGCCTGGCCACTCCCTGATCACCCCAGGCATGCCAAGACATTGCTACTACCTGCTGGCTCTGCTTCTGATGGTCTTCCAGTGTGGGCAGGTCAGCCAGGTAGCGCTCCAAGGTCTCAATACGCTGCTGCTTCTCCCGGTTCTGCTCTGATTCCTTCTGGCATTTCTTTTTCAAATTATTGATATGTTTATCACGACCTTTGACCTAGGAAAAGAAATGTCAAGTCTGTCTCCACCATTCACTCCACTATGACCCTGCTGGAGTGCAGTGGTGTGATCTCAGCTGACTGCAGCCTCCACCTCCCAGGCTCAAGTGATCCTCCTACCTCAGCCCCTGGAGTAGCTGGGACTACAGGCACACGCTACCATGGCAGACTAATTTTTCTATGTTTTGTAGAGACAGAGTTTCGCCATGTTTTTCAGGCTAGTCTCCAATTCCTGGCCTCAAGCCATCCGCCCACCTTGGCCTCCCAAACTGCTGGGATTACAAGCATGAGCCACCAAACCCAGCCACATCAACTTTTTTTGAAGCAACCCTTGAGGCTGTGAATGTTGTTCTACTGCAGTGAAGGTAGGAAGCTGAACAAATTTTGCCATTTAGGATTTGAGTATAAAACTAAAGAATTAATGAACTTTCAAATCGAGGACAGAGAAAGGCTTCTAGGGCAGTTTTTAAAAACTGGCAGCATTTCTGTTGTAAAATACAGAATTTGTCTGTTCTCTGTACCTGGTTCCTGGGAGGTCTGTAACCTCTAAGCCCTTGGAATTTCCTGAATTGGACAGGAGTGGGCCAGAACCCATCATGAGTAAATTTATGCCAATACTATGACTCAGAATGGATGCAGATCACCAGAAAAACCAACTGCTTTGAGCCTAATCTACTACGGGGAAGAGAGACGGACAGGTGACTGAGTTCAATCATGCCTACATAAATGAAACTCCAACTAAAAACTCTGGACACAGCAGCTCACTGGAGCTTCCTGGTAGGTAAACACATAAATGTGCTGTGTTTACATGCTCTTATTCCACAAGGAGAGGGCATGGAAGCTCTGCTCTCAGGATGCTCCTGGACCTCACCCTATGTCTCTCTTCATTTGGCTGGTCCTGAATTGTATCCCACCCTCCCACACCCTTTTTTTTTTGAGACAGTTTCGCTCTTGTTGCCCAGGCTGGAGTGCAATGGTGCAATCTTGGCTCACTGCAACCTTCGCCTCCTGGGTTCAAGAGATTCTCCTGCCTCAGTTTCCTGAGTAGCTGGGATTATAGGCACCCGCCACCACGCCCAGCTAATTTTTCTATTTTTAGTACAGATGGGATTTCACCATGTTGGCCAGGCTGGTCTCGAACCCTTGACTTCAGGTGATCCACCCGCCTCGGCCTCCCAAAGTGCTGGGATTACAGGCATGAGCCACTGCGCCCAGCCCTGAATTGTATCCCTTATAATAAAACTGTAATAATAAATATAGCACTTTCCTGAGTTCTGTGAGTAATTCTGGGAATTATTAAACCTGAAGGAGTCGTAGAAGCCTACAGATCTGCAGCCAGTTGGTCAGAAATATGGGTGGCCTGAAGACCCCAGAATTTGCTGTTGGCATCTGAAGTAAACACAGTTTTGCTGAGATCTGTGCCCTTAAACCTGTGGAGTCTGACACTAACTCCAGATGGTCTGCATCTGAATTGGACTGCAGAAATATACATAACTTTCTGATAAGACATATAACGAGTTTCGTCAGAAAGGTAATATATTCTTCCCTAAATACCACACATGATATAAAGCCATGCAATCAACTGGAAAGGCTAATGAGACTTGAGAGAAAGAGCTATGTCCATTTGCTAATAATCATATACTAAACACAGGGCAGAAGACCTGGCACAAAGCAGGTATTCAATAAAGATTTGAAAAGAGGCTTTTTCTTCACCATTATGGTGCTTTGTTTTATTTTGTTTGCTTATGAACAAGGAAGCTGAGGAAAGCAAGAGAAAACAGAAAAAGTGATGCAGATCTATTAAATGTCAAAGAGGCGGCAAAGGCCTAATTTAATCCAAAGATATAACAGTACTAAGAAAGATCCCTGAAAATCAGCCAAAAGCTTTATCCTAGGTCCAATTTGTACTCTTAAATTTCTGAACCAGTGATTTTCACATTTCAGTATGTATCAGAATCACCTGGGAAGCTTACTGAAAATGGTCAACTGACCATAAATGTTTATCTCTTCTCCTTTCCAAAAACATCTTTAAAACGACAGAAAAGAAATAAAGTATTAACTGAGAAACAACAGGGGAGGAAACAAAAGTCTAGGAAAGATTTGTTATCTTTTTGAGACAGGGTCTTGCTCTGTCACCCATGCTGAAAAGCAGTGACACGGACACAGCCCACACTGCAGCCTTGACCTCCTGGGCTCAAGTGACGCTCCCACCTCAGCCTCTCAGTAGCTTAGACTACAAGTGTGTACCACCACGCCCAGCTAATATTTAAAGAAAACAAAATTTTTTTTTTTTTTTTTGAGATGGAGTTTCTTTCTTGTTGCCCAGGCTGGAGTGCAGTGGCGTGATCTCTGCTCACTGCAACCTCCACCTCCCGGGTTCAAGCAATTCTCCTGCCTCAGCCTCCCGAGCAGCTGGGGTTACAAGCATCCACCACCACGCCCAGCTAATTTTTTGTATTACTGGTAGAGACGGGGTTTCACCATGTTGGCCATGCTGATCTCGAACTCCTGACCTTAGGTGATCCGCCCACCTTGGCCTCCCAAAGTGCTGGGATTACAGGCATGAGCCACCGAGCCTGGCTTAAAATTTTTCATAGAGATGGAATCTCATCATGTTGCCCAGGCTGTTCTTGAACTGGGCTCAAGCAATTCTCCTGCCTTGGCCTCCCAAAGTACCAGGATTAACAGGAGTGAGCCACCATGCCCAGCCTATGAAAGATTTTAACGTTTTTAAAAGATGAAAGTGAACAGGGGAGATAAACGACTTGGGGCAGAAAAGTTATAATCTGCAGTGGGAGTTACGGACAACAGGGAAGAAAATCTGCTCCCCCCAACTCCCAAGAGCCTCTAAACTGAAGTACCAGCTCACTATGGAGGCAAGAATCAACCACGGATCTGAAAAATAGGGGAATTCCCTAGAAATCTATATACAAATTAGCTAGATACCAGCCTCACCCTGGGCTTCCCCATCAGCAGACTATTCTCTGGAGAAATCAATGAGAGCGATTCCCGACTCAAGAATACCCAGTCACAGCAGAGAGGGTGAAGTACTGGGTTGAAAACAAGTAAAAATCTATGTATATGGCCGGGTGTGGTGTCTCACACCTGTAATCCCAGCACTTTGGGAGGCTGAGGTGGGCAGATTAATTGAGGCCAGGAGTTCAAGACCAGCCTGGCCAAAATGGTAAAACTCTTATCTCTATAAAAAATACAAAAATTAGGCCAGTGCAGTGGCTCAAGCCTGCAATCCTAGCACTTTGGGAAGTCGAGGCGGGCAGATCACATGAGGTCAGGAGTTTGAGACCAGCCTGGTCAACATGGCGAAATCCTGTCTCTACTAAAAATACAAAAATTAGCCGGGCATGGTGGTGGGTGCCTGTAATCCCAGCTACTCGGGAGGCTGAGGCAGGAGAATCGCTTGAACCTGGGAGACGGAGGCTGCAGTGGCCAAGATCACGCCACTGCACTCCAGCCCAGGCAACAGAGCGAGACTCTGTCCAAAAAAAAAAAAAGCCGAGTGTGGTGGTACATGCCTGTAATCCCAGCTACTCAGGTAGCTGAGGCATGAGAGAGAATAGTTTGAACCTGGGAGGTGGAGGCTGCAGTGAGCCTAAATCGTGGCACTGCACTCCAGCAACTCCAGAGTCTCCAGCGAGACTGTGTCTCAAAACAAAACAAAACAAAACAAAACAAAACAATGTATAGAACTGTGGGGACTCTAAGACCAATCTCCTCAACACCAAGAATCCAAAGGCTAAAAAGCATTCCTGCCTCTAGCCTCTCCACCAGGCAGCAGGTTGAAGATTCTTCCCTAGAGAGTGTGAGAGAAGACATCCAGAGACTGACATTTGAGCGTTCCCAAGTGAAAAGGGTAGTCTAAGTCTGATCCTACAGTAAAGTCCAACAGGTAACCACCATGAATCCAGAGCTTTCATCCAGCTTTTAAATGCTTCCTTTTAATTTTATTTATTTTTTTGAAGGAGTCTCACTCTCATCACCAAGGCTGGAGTGCAGTGGCGTGATCTCGGCTCACTGCAACCTCCACCTCTCGGGTTCAAGCAATTCTCCTGCCTCAGCCTCCTGAGTAGCTGGGATTACAGGCACCCGCTACCATGCCCGGCTAATTTTTGTATTTTTAGTAGAGACAGGATTTCGCCATGTTGGCCAGGCTGGTCTCAAATTCCTGACCTCAGGTGATCCGCCCGCCTCGGCCTCCCAAAGTGCTGGGATTACAGGCGTGAGCCACCGCGCCCAGCCTGCTTCCTTATTAAATATGAATGCCCATCCATTCAATGATCACCAAGCCTCTAACATGAAAGACACCAAAAACAGAAAAAAAGGACCTTAAGAAAACAAGAAATACTATAAACAGATGTAAACATCCAGAACAATTACAATCAATATTGTCAGAGAGATACTGTACCCATGAAACAAAAACAGATGTATAAAATTCACTGAAGAAAAAAAGTGCAGGAAAAGCATACTATTCAGAAATACAGTTGTCCCTTCGCATACACGGGGCACTGGTTCCAGGACCACCTTTGTATATCCAAGTCTGCTCATACTCAAGTGCCACAGCTGGTCCTGTAGAAACCACATATATGTCAGCCCTCCGTATACTCTGGTTTTCCATCTCTTGAATACATGATTTTTGATCTGTGTTTGGTTGAAAAAAATACACGTACAAGTGGAACTGTTCAGTTTAAATATATTGTTCCAAAGTCAACTATATATATCGGGGAAAGAGAAGAGCTCAAGACAGATACTACTGTGGGGTTGTGCTGGGGCACAGAACTACTGATCTTTTTTTTTTTTTGAGACAATGTCTTGCTGTCACCCAGACTGGAGTGTAACTGTGAGATCATGGCTTACTGCAGCCTTGACCTTTTGGGCTCCAGTGAGTGATTCTCCCACTTCAGCCTCCTGAGCAGCTGGGACTACAGGAGGCACCACCATGCCTGGCTAATTTTAAAAAATTTTTTGTAGCTTTTGCCATCCGGCAGTCATTGAACCCAGCCACTTCCAGGTCCCTGCCATCCTGCTCCTTTGCTTCCTGGGAACCAGCCCAGTTCTGAGCCGCCCACCGAGCCTCCGGGAATGCCTGGCTATAAGCTGGCTTTAATCTTGACAGCCATGCCGTGGCCAGAGACTACTGCTGCTTTGAAAAGTATGATACAAGCCCTGATGAACAGAGGAGCAATAGTGAGGGACTTGGAAAACCTGGGCGAAGGAGCACTTCCTTATAAGATCTTCGTCAACAGCACAGCAGAGGCAGGTATTTCTTGGTGAATTTTTATGCACCAACCACAACTGTTGAAAGCATGATGGAGCACTTGTCTAGAGATGTAGATGTGATTAGACAGAGTACTGTAAAACATCCCAGGAACTAAAAGAATATGAAGAGATTGTCGTAGTCACGCTTGAAGAAAAACTATATTCCACAAAGAAGCAGCAGTGAGGGCCAGGCGCAGTGGCTCGTCTGTAATCCTAGCACTTTGGGAGGCTAAGGTGGGTGAATCACCTGAGGCCAGGAGTTCAAGACCAGCCTGGCCAACATAGTGAAACCCCGTCTCTACTAAAAGTACAAAATTTAGCCCAGCGTGGTGGCATGTGCCTATCATCCCAGCTACTTGGGAGGCTAAGTCACAAGAATGGCTTGAGCCAGAGAGGTGGAAATTGAAGTGAGAAGATTTTAGCCTTATATAGAATTTTAGATTTTAGCCTTATATAGAATTCCTTCACATTTGAGCAGCATGGATGAGAAGGAATAGTTTGCAAGCTTGGCCTTTATTTAAGAGTGTGTTGCAGGTGCCGTTTGATTTTTCTAAAGTATTTTTAGCCCATGCTACCCTTTGCTGCAAGAAGTAGGGAACTGCTCACTGACAAGCTTCTCTGTCATCTGTGGTAACAGTGGATCATTCTTGATTTTGTTTTCATTAGTGTCATTTCTTTGTCAGCGAGGACTTTTCCCCTTCCACCAGTCACATCCCCCGCCCCTCGCTTTTTTTTTTTTTTTTTTGAGACAGAATCTCACTCTGTTGCCCAGATTGGAGAGCAGCGGTGCTATCTCGGCTCACTGCAACATCTACCTCCTGGGTTCAAGCGACTCTCTTGCCCCAGCCTCTTAAGTAGCTGAGGTTACAGACACCCACCACCATACCCAGCTAATTTTTGTATTTTTATTTATTTTTTTTTTGAGACGGGAGTCTTGCTCTGTCGCCAGGCTGGAAGTACAGTGGCGTGATCTTGGCTCACTGCAACCTCCGCCTCCCGTGTTCAAGCAATTCTCCTGCCTCAGCCTCCCAAGTAGCTGGGACTATAGGCGTGTGCCACCACCCCCAGCTAATTTTTTGTATTTTTAGTAGAGATGGGGTTTCACCATGTTGGCCAGGATGTTCTCGACCTTGTGATCTGCCCTCCTCAGCCTCCCAAAGTGTTGGGATTACAGGCGTGAGCCATCGTGCCTGGCCATTTTTGTATTTTTTTTAGTAGAGACAGGGTTTCACCATGTTGGCCAGACTGGTCTCGAACTCCTGACCCCAAGTGATTCGCCTGCCTCGGCCTCCCCATATGCTGGGATTACAGGTGTGAGCCACTGTGCCCGGCCAGTAAAAGCAAAACTTATAATACCACCTGGGATTGTAAACTAGTCATTCAGACTGTATAACCATGCAGAAATAAAAATTGAAGAGCAACGTGTTATATAAGCAACTTTTGCTCTGAGTAATAAACTTGATTTTAGGAAAAAAAAATTTTTTTTTAAGAGAAAGAGTCTCACTATGTTGTCCAGGCTTGTCTTAAACTCCTGAGCTCAAGCAATTCTCTTGCCACAGTCTCCCAAAGTGCTGGAATTATAGGTATGAGCCACTGAGTCTGGCCAGAACTACTAAATTTTTTATTTTTTCATTTGTTTTTAGAACTACTCATTTTATTATAAATCTATTGGTATTTAATTACTTCACTTAGATATATAAATAATTATTTTTTTAAACTCACTAACCCAACTTTATTTTTTTGAGATGGAGTTTCGCTCTTGTTGCCCAGGCTAGGGTGCAATGGAGCGATCTTGCCTCATTGCAACCTCCGCCTCCTGGGTTAAAGTGATTCTCCTGCTTCAGCCTCCTGAGTAGCTGGGATTATAGGCATGTGCCACCACGCCCAGCTAATTTTGTATTTTTAGTAGAGACGGGGGTTTCTCCATGTTGGTCAGGCTGGTCTCGAACTCCCAACCTGAGGTGATCTGCCCACCTCAGCCTCCCAAAGTGCAGGGATTACAGGCATGAGCCACGGCGCCCAGCCTAACTCAACTTTAAATTTTCTTTTTTAACAAACCCTCTTTCGTCCTTCCAGTACCAACAACATCAGCATCACCTGGGAGCTTGTCAGAAATGCAGAATCCAGCTGGGTGCAGTGGGTCACATCTGTAATCCCAGCACTTTGGGAGGCTGAGGTGGGTGGATCACCTGAGGTCAGGAGTTCGAGACCAGCCTGGCCAACATGGTGAAACACTATCTCCACTAAAATTACAAAAATTAGCTGGGTGTGGTAGCAGGCGCCTGTAATCCCAATTACTTGGGAGGCTGAAGCAGGGGAATCGCTTGAACCCAGGAGGCTGAGGTTGCAGTGAGCTGAGATTGCACCACTGCACTCCAGCCCGGGTGCCAGAGCGAAATTCCATCTCAAAAAAAAAAAAAAAAAAAAAAAAGAAATGCAGGATCTCAGGCCCCCTCCTAGAACTACTGAATCTGATGTACATTTTTAACAAGATCCCCAACCGATTCTGAAACACTGAAGTTGGAGAAGTATTGCTCTAGTTGTTTTAAGTGGTCCAGAACTTTAAGATTACTAAACTGGTTCCCCCAAAAACACATGCTTTAGAGCAAGCTGTGAATTGGGAGATACCAACAAAACCAAATAACTTTAAACCTAAGGCAATTCTAAGAGTACTGGCAAAAATAAACACCCAAACTAGCTGTGCACATGGAATTTTTTTTTTTTTCCTGAGACAGTCTTGCTCTATCACCTAGGCTGGAGTGCAATGGCGTGATGGCGTGATCCTGGTTCACTGCAACCTCCACCTCCTGGGTTGAAGCTATTCTCCTGCTTCAGCCTCCCGAGTAGCTGAGATTACAGGCGCCAGCCACCACACCCAGCTAATTTTTGTATTTTTAGTAGAGACGGGGTTTCACCATGTTGGCCAGGCTGGTCTCGAACTCTGGACCTCAGGTGATCCACCCGTTTCAGCCTCCCAAAGTGCTGGGATTACAGGCATGAGCCACCACGCCTGGCGCACATGGAATTTTTCTCTACTTTTTAGGAAGGGTGAGAAACCAGACTGAATGATACAAATATACCACAGGTGTATCTTGCAACAGTGCCATCTGGTATGAGTACTCAGGTTGGTTTTCTACCCAGACCAGCTGGTGTTACATTGCACAGCACAACCTGGGACAGTGAGGGATCATACAACTTTCTCTGACTGTTGTGGTTTTGTGGAGATGAAGCAAAAATGAGGGAGGGAGGAGAGTTCCATTTCTAGCAAAAAGGAGATCTGTGATGATTCTGTGTGAGAAGCCAGTGGAGGATTTCACCCAATTGTCTCCTCTTAGTTCCAGGAATGGGGGTCAGAAACAGCTTAGGCTTTAGACAGCTGACTGCCAACTTCTTTGTGAATTAGGGCTATCAGCTACTCAGCTCACCCTTTCTTCCTGTTTCTTCACTTCCTCAGAATGCTTCTGCAACGCCACTTTGAGCGACTCTCTGATGAGCTGGACTTCAACTTCAGAAGCAGAGAGTTTCTTTTCAAGGTCAATCTTTTCTCTGCTCAAGGCTTCTGTCTTCTGTGCAAACTGTGCACGTAAGAAAGTGTTTTCTCGCTGCAATTCCTGCCAGAAAGATTCTCAATATGTAACTGTTCTCTACCCTTATAGTCTCATGTACTTTACTTATTCCCAGCATACTTCATGGTCAAATATCATTTTTCTCCAAGAATTTCTTCAAGAAGTGGTTCTCAACTGGGTCTTAGGGTTAACAGCATCAGCATTACCTGATGTTGTAATTTGTTAGCAATGCAATTTCTTTTTGAGTCTTGCTCTGTCACCCAGGCTGGAGTGCAGTGGTGCGATCTTGGCTCACTGCAAGCTCCGCCTCCCGGGTTCACGCCATTCTCCTGCCTCAGCCTCTGAGTAGCTGGGACTACAGGCGCCCGCCACCACGCCCGGCTAATTTTTTGTATTTTTAGTAGAGACGGGGTTTCACCGTGGTCTCGATCTCCTGACCTCGTGATCCGCCCGCCTCGGCCTCCCAAAGTGCTGGGATTACAAGCATGAGCCACCGCGCCCGGCCGGCAATGCGATTTCTTAAGCCTAACTCCTAGGCCCACCAAATCAGAAATTGTAGGGATGGGTCCCAATAATCTGTATTTTAACAAGCGCTCCAGGGATTCTGATGCACACTCACATTTGAGAACCACTGCCTTAAAGCAATACCTAAGCCATTGTATACTGGAAGGAACCTAGGACAAGACATTAGAAGACCTGGGCTCAAAGCCTGGCTTCCCTCCACTCATTCTCTATATGATCTCAGGCAAGGTCTTCCTCTTTCTCGGGCTTCAATTCTTTCATCAGTAAATTCGAAGAATTAACTAGATTTTATTTAAGGCACTTCCCACTCTTAACATTTTGATTCTATGAGACAGGATACTGCCTTAATTAGGTAGCAAAGCCAGTGCTATAACCTGTCAAATATCCAACATTCAAATGCCCAAATTGCAGAAGCTTGGTCAACAAAGCAGGCTTCTTTTCAAACTCTCAAGCCCCACAACCACTGATCTCAGTGAGAATATTATCTTCTTCAGCTGCTCCTAGATATGGAGGATAAAAATGAGAATGGCCGGGTGCAGTGACTCATGCCTGTAATCCCAGCACTTTGGGAGGCCGAGGTAGGTGGATCACGAGGTCAGGAGTTCAAGACCAGCCTGGCCAATATGATGAAACCCCGTCTCTACTAAAAATATAAAAATTAGCCAGGCATGGTGGCGGGCACCTGTAATCCTAGCTACTTGGGAGGCTGAGGCAGGAGAATTGCTTGAACCCGGGAGGCGGAGGTTGCAGTAAGCCGAGATTGTGCCACTGCACTCCAGCCTGGGTGACAGAGCAGGGGGGAAAAAAAAAAAAGAGAATGGCTCTAAATCCTGCATTACCTTTGCCTCTCTCTCCTTTTGGCCAGGGCTAGAAGATTAAGACTTCTCATAACATCACCCAACTCTAGGACCTTACTATCTACCTTTCTTCCAAGTATGTCTTCACACCCAGATATCTGGACTTTCACCTGGTTCTTAGCCTTTTCTGCCCCCACAAGGGCATGATAAAGGGTGCTTTATAATTAGTATGTTTACTCTTTAAGGGCAGGGACACTTATATCACTTGATCTCTTTTGTATCTCCTGGATACCTAATGGTGTCAAGCATAGGGAAGACACTGAGTTATGACAAACAGAATGCCATCCTGATGGCCAATACTTACCTGTAGCCTCAGCAAGCAGACATCACCAAAGGGGGCAGGGCGGCCCAAGAGGGCACTGTGGACTTGCAGTTCGCTCTCTCGCACTTTCTGCTCCAGCTGAGAGATGTGTTTCCTCTGCCTGCACAAGCCGGTAGAATCAGGTCAGGGTCCTGATGCTAACCCCTCACAGTATGAGCCCCTACTAAGTACAATCCCTATTACGTAAGCAAGATCTTAGATTCTGGAAATCACTATTTTCTGAAGGAAGAAGAACAAATGAGAAAGATAACTGAGGGGAAATGAGGAAAAGATCAGAAGCAATGAACTGGCTACCCCCTTTAGGCATTCCCTAGAGCCCCTGAAGAAATACATAACTGGCCTATTATATTAGTTATATATACGACTAGGCTGCTTATCAAACTGCCTCCACCATGAGGCAAGACATGGACCTAAACAGAGGAGGAATGCTTTGCCCTTGGGAAGACTCCATTAGGTGTCTTCAATGGGGCCTGGGAGAGTAGTCTGGCTCCGTGGTACCCCTTGCCCTCTTACTTGTCAATGAGAAGCTCTTTTTCCTTCAGAAGGTGTTCATTACTGTTCAAGATGCTGATCCACTGTGCTGGCTCTAAGATGGGCAGTGAAGGAGCAAAAGCAGCAGGATGGTGGCAGATGGCTCCGTTCTGAAGCTGAAAGGCAAGTAGGCCCAGATGAGCTTGATCTTGACCCATACATGCCTGAAAACACCTGAGCAGTAATCAGCTGGGTCTGTAGTCAAGGCCCAACTTGGCTCAGCCTGATGAGGCCCAATGTTTATGAAATAATTTTAGCTCTGAGGCATGACTGGAAAGAACATGCCAGGAAGGCTTCTGCCAACTGAACACTCCCTGTTCAAAAAGGCTCTAGCTTCTAAGAAAAGGTCAGTTATCTTTTATTATCTAGCAACAGAGGCAAACCAGGAGCTAGGATGTCCTCACCAACCAAGGAAGGGGAATATGTCTGCTCCCTTCCTTCCCACTCTTCAGCAGCACAAGGATTTATTTTATTTTTATTTATTTATTTATTTTTTGAGATGGAGTCTAGCTCTGTTGCCCAGGCTGGAGTGCAGTGGCACGTCTCGGCTCACTGCAAGCTCCGCCTCCCGGGTTCGCGCCATTCTCCTGCCTCAGCCCCCCGAGTAGCTGGGACTACAGACGCACGCCACCATGCCCGGCTAATTTTTTTTGTATTTTTTTTTTAGTAGAGACGGGGTTTCACCGCGTTAGCCAGGATGGTCTCGATCTCCTGACCCCATGATCTGCCCGCCTCGGCCTCCCAAAGTGCTGGGATTACAGGCGTGAGCCACCGCGCCCAGCCAGCACAAGGATTTTTTAAAAGAAAATATGCTGGGCGCAGTGGCTCATGCCTGTAATCCCAGCACTTTGGGAGGCCAAGGTGGGCAGACTGCCCGAGCTCAGGAGTTCTAAACTAGCATGGGCAATGGGGTGAAACCCCGTCTCTAATAAAAAATACAAAAAATTAGCCGGGCGTGGTGGCATGCGCCTGTGGTCCCAGCTACTCAGGAGGCTGAGGCAGGAAAATTGCTTGAACCTGGGAGGTGGAGGTTGCAGTGAGCCGAGATCACGCCACTGGGCGACAGAGCAAGACTCTGTCTCCAAAACAACAACAACAACAACAACACACACACACACACACAACAAAAAAAAGAAAACATAGGCCAGGCGCAGTAGCTCACCCCTGTAATCCCAGCACTTTCAGAGGCTGAGGCGGGCGGATCACAAGGTCAGGAGTTCGAGACTAGGCTGGCCAGCATGGTGAAACCATTTCTACTAAAAATACAAAAATAAGCCGGGCGTGGTGGCACGCACCTGTAGTCCCAGCTACTCAGGAGGTTAAGGCAGGAGAATCACCTGACCTTCGGAGGTGGAGGTTGCAGTGAGCAGAGATCACGCCACTGCACTCCAGCCTGGGCAACAGAGCGAGACTCCATCTCAAAAAAAAAAAAAGAAACTACAAAAGTGGCAGACAGAACACAGGGGCTCAAAGAAGGCTTTCATATTTATTTATTTATTTATTTTTTGAGACAGAGTCTTGCTCTGTCATCCAGACTGGAGTGCAATGGCGCGGTCTCGGCTCACTGCAACCTCCACCTCCCAGGTTCAAGCAATTCTCCTGCCACAGCCTCCTGAGTAGTTGGGACTACAGGTGCATGCCACCACACCTGGCTAATTTTTATATTTTTAGTAGAGGCAGTGTTTCACTCTGCTGGCCAGGCTGGTCACGAACTCCTGCCTGCCTTGGCCTCCCAAAGTGCTGGGATTATAGGTGTAAGCCACTGCACCCGGCCTCAAAGATGGTTTTTAAACCCCAGCTCTACCAATTACCAGCTCTATGACCCTGGACAGATTATGTAGTCTAAGAACCTGGTAAGTTTCTACATCTACCTCGTTAGTACACTATGAAGATTAAATAAAATCCTGTAGGTGAAAGTACCTTAGCCTAGTGACTGGTATAAATACGTTTTTAGGTTTTCCTCTGTAACCTTTTGCTATTTTGGAGACCCCATCTGGTGCTTAATTTGACCACCAAACAGATTCAATGGCCAACAGCTCACAAGCCTGTATTTCCTGTCTACAAACATCTTCCTTCTTTTTACAGCTATTTTCTTTAAGCCAAAACTCAAAGGACAAAAGCTATTACAATTCTAAGAACTGTACAGAACCTAGAAAATCCAAGGAAAGATAGACCTCTACCTGCATTTGCTCCATCTGTAAACGAATCAATTCCAGCTGCTGCCGACAAGTGCTCAGTTCACAAGATTGCTCTCGGGGATGCCAAGTGTCAGGACTCGGCTGCCACACCTGAGAGGGCAGAGGCTTGGAGAGCCCGGGAGCAGGCTGGAGTCCCAAAGGGAGGACCCCACTGCTATTAGAATGTGGTCCATTCCGCTCAAACACTGCCCCGCTGCCTGGTGCCTTCTTGGCCTCAGGCAACACTTTGTACAACTCCTTACTTGTGCTGGTTCTTGGGTTGTGGAAGCGGACTCGGTGGTGAGGATCTGAATAAAGTGTCTCCATCATTGCCGACTGATTGAGGGTAGATTCCATGCTAGGAATATCAAACTTCCTTGCCTCTTCTTGTCTTTCATGGCCCACTGCTGGAAACCAGGACTGCTCAATTCCATTTTCTCCAGTAGCACCAGAGAAATACATGAGATCTCTAGAGAGGCCTGGAGAATGTTTCATTGCACCGAGGTCTCCATTTCTTGTCATTCCCACACTTTCAACCAACCCTGACAAAGGGAGTTTAGAGGAAGAGGGTCCAACAGGTGTAGAATTTGGCTTGGCAGGAGAGGTCCCTAAAGTAGAAGGCATCACATGGGCTGTTGGAATGGTTACGTGGCTTTTGATGGGCTGGAAAGGAGGACTGCCACTTGAGCTGCAAAAATCTGCGGAGAAAATAGTCTTCCATAAGTAAAAATTGAAGTAACAAGCTTTCTTGAGTTTGAATGCTATGCCAGAAGCTCTCGGCCTGTCCTGAGACCAAGCAGAGAGAGCACCATCATCAAAAGTATCAGGCAGAAAGACACGGCAACCAAACTGGGAGATGTATGTTCCGGGATCTCAAGTGCCATTCACAAGGTAAACTAACAAAAGGCAATAATGGCTTCACTTTTAACTTAGTCCTTCGTACTGGAATAAAAAAAATCTTGTCAGTCAACAGACAAAGCTGAAAAACTTTAAACAAGTTTTTTAAAAACTTTAAACTTAAAAAAAATTACTTACTTAAGGAAAATGAGTTAGGTCCTACTCTTCTGGAAGCTGGACAACTCTCAGCTATAATCAAATCTAATAAAAATATCCTTTCCAAGAGTCGCCAGAATCTTCTGAGACCTCCAAAAGCTCCCCCAGGAAGGTGAGCAACGAGTCCAAACTATCTGAAGAATGAAGCGAACTAGACAGTCTTGCTCAGTATGCAGGACAGGGAGTATGGCATCTGAGGCAGGATTCTGTTCTCTCTCCCATACCCCGACCTGACTGCCTGGATATGTGAAGTTATTCTTAGTAACTCTCAGGTTTCACTCTAGCACAGTGAGCACTCTCAATTGGGTACACACTGAAATCCTCTATTTTATATTTTGCCTTTCACTTGCCCCCTTGTGTGTACCCAACTGTGTTTTTTTTTAAACTTTTCCTTCAGACTGAATTCGTGTTTCCTTTGGCTCCTGCCTGGTCTTGGGAGACAACCCTTGATTAGCCCTACTGCACAAGATTCACATTTCCACCTATTTCCAATTTTCAAGTACTACTCTGAAGGGGACTACTGCAAGCAAACAATAAGGGAGGAATGTGAGGTAACAAACTTATTGCTTTCAGCAGGCAGAAAACTGAATAAGGAAACAAGGAATACCAATTTCTTCTCTTTTCAACTATATTCAGTACTCGTTCCCAAATCAAGCATATCTACCACGGAGAAGAGCGACTACCAACTTGTTTCTTTTTCTCCCCACCAACCAACACAGAACACACTCAGATAACAACAACAAATACTATAATTGTTCCCAGAATTATGTGAGTATAGATCAGCTACTACCTTCTCATTAAACAACTTTTTTTTTTTTTTTTTTTTTGAGGTGGGGTCTCACTCTGTCACCCAGGCTGGAGCACAGTGGCGTGATCACAGTTCACTGCAGCCTCGACCTCCCCAGGCTCAGGTGATCTTCCCACCTCAGTTTTTGTATTTTTAGGAGAGACAGGGTTTCGCCATGTTGCCCAGACTGGTCTCGAACTCATGGGCTCAAGCGATCCACCCACCTCAGCCTCCCAAAGTGCTAGGATTATAGGTGTGAGCCACCATGCCTGTCTTTAAGCAACTCTTTAAAAATATGGGCAAGCCACCTCACACCTGTCAGAATGGCTATTATCAGAAAGATGAGGCCGGGCGCAGTGGCTCACGCCTGTAATTCCCAGCACTTTGGGAGGCTGAGGAGGGGGAATCACGAGGTCAGGAGATCGAAACCATCCTGGCTAACACGGTGAAACCCTGTCTCTACTAAAAACACAAAATATTAGCCAGGTGTGGTGGCACGCACCTGGAGTCCCAGCTATTTGGGAGGCTGAGGCAGGAGAATTGCTTGAACCCGGGAGGTGGAGGTTGCAATGAGCCGGGATCGCACCACTGCACTCTAGCCTGGGTGACAGAGCGAGACTCCATCTCAAAAAAAAAAAAAAAAAAAAAAAAAAAAAGATGAAAGATAACAAGTTTGGAGAGGATGCAGAGAAAAGGGAACTCTAGTACACAGTTGGTGGGAATGTAACACAGCCATTGTGGAAAACAATGGAGTATGTAGTCCCTCAAAAAACCAAAAAACTGCCCAGCGCGGTGGCTCACGCTTGTAATCCCAGCACTTTGGGAGGCCGAGGCGGGCGGATCACGAGGTCAGGAGATCGAGACCACGGTGAAACCCCGTTAGCCGGGCATAGTGGCAGGCGCCTGTAGTCCCAGCTACTCGGAGAGGCTGAGGCAGGAGAATGGCATGAACCCGGGAGGCGGAGCTTGCAGTGAGCCGAGATTGTGCCACTGCACTCCAGCTTGGGCGACAGAGCGAGACTCCGTTTCAAAAAAAAAAAAACACCAAAAAACTAGAAATAGTTACCATATGATCCAGCAATCTACTTCTGGGTATATATCCAACTCATATGAAATATGTATGTCAAAGAGATATCTACAATCCCATGTTTACTGAGTAATTATTCACAATAGCCAAGTTACAGAATCAATGGACGAATAGATAAGGAAAATGCAGTATATATACACAATGGAATACCAGCCTTATAAAAGATGTAAATTATGTCACTTGCAACAACATGGATGAACCTGGAGGACACTAAGAGAAATAAGCCAGGTACAAAATGACAAATACTGCACACGTTCTTACTTATATGTGGAAGCTAAAAAAACCTCGACACATAGAAACACAGAGAATAATTGTGATTACTAGAAGCTGGGAGCAGGGGGAATCGAGAGATGCTGATCAAAGGGTAAAACATTTCAGTTAGACAGGAGGAATAAATACTTTAAAAAAAGATATGCAAGCCTTATACTATATGCATAGTATCTAATTTGCTATACTGAAGATGATCTTGGGGATATATAAAAGGCCACACTAAAAAAAAAAACACACACACATAATGAAACAAAAACTTGAATAAGTTCTGATAACATGCATTAGTCTCTCAGGACCAAGAAAGAAATTTCTCAGTTAAAGGACCCAGTTTCTGATGTCTCACAACTTCAATATAGGACTAGTACACAAGGTTAAAGCAGACTGCTAGTAATAAAGACTTCAAAGACTAGTAAGAAATACAATTTTTTCTTTTCTTTTTTTTGGAGACGGAATTTCGCTCTTGTTGCCCAGGCTGGAGTGCAATGGCGCGATCTTGGCTCACCGCAACCTCCTTCTCCTGAGTTCAAGCGATTCTCCTGCCTCAGGCTCCCGAGTAGCTGAATTAAAGGCATGCTCCACCATGCCCGGCTAATTTTGTGTTTTTAGTAGAGACAGGGCTTCTCCATGCTGGTCAGGCTGGTCTTGAACTCCCAACCTCAGGTGATCTGCCCGCCTTGGCCTCCCAAAGTGCTGGGATTACAGGTGTGAGCCACTGCCCCTGGCCCAATTTTTTCTTTTTTGAGATGGGGTCTCACTCACTCTGTTGTCCAGGCTGGAGTGCAGTGGCACGATCTTGGGTCACCACAACCTCTGCCTCCCGGGTTCAAGCAACTCTTCTGCCTCAGGCTCCCGAGTAGCTGGGATTACAGGAGCCCGCCACCATGCCTGGCTAATTTTTGTATTTTTAGTAGACAGGGTTTCACCATGTTGGCCAGGCTGGTCTTGAACTTCTAACCTCAAGTGATCCACCTGTCTCAGCCTCCCAAATTGCTGGGATTACAGGGATGAGCCACTGTGCTTAACCATAAGCAATATGTTTTAAATCCTCCATAACAGCACCATAGTATCAGTTCTTACCAAGGGTCGCTGCTCCCATAGTGTAATTACAAAACAGAAGACTGTGAGGTTGTAGCACATGAGGGATTGCTACCATGAACTTTGCAATACCTCCTTCCATTCTCCATCCATAGCACCACTCTCTCCAGATTCACCAAATTCAGTTTTGAGCCCATATCCCCTGCTGTGGTTTGAAAGTGTCTGTCCCCCAAAAGTTCATGTGTTGGAAACTTAATTGCCAATGTAACAGTATTAAGAGGTGGGGGCCTCTAAGAGGTGACTGGGTCACGAGGGTAGAAGCCTCATAATAGATTGGCAGAAGTGAGTTAGTTCTCAAAGCAGTGGGTTGTTATAAAAGCAAGCTTGGGGCCGGGCACAGTGGCTCATACCTGTAATCCCAGCACTTTGGGAGGCTAAGGCTGGCGGATCACCTGAGGTCAGGAGTTTGAGACCAGCCTGATCAACATGGAGAAACCCTGTCTCCACTAAAAATACAAAATTAGCCGGGCGTGGTGACGCATGCCTGTAGTCCCAGCTTCTCGGGAGGCTGAGGCAGGAGAATCGCTTGAACCCGGGAGGCAGAGGTTGCAGTGAGCCGAGATTGCACCACTGCACTCCAGCCTGGGCAACAAGAGCTTAACTCTGCCTCAAAAAAAAAACAACAAAAAAACAAACAAAAAAAAAACCAAGCTTGGGTTGGGCATGGTGGTTTACGCCTGTAATCCTAGCACTTTGGGAGGCAGAGGCAAGCAGATCATTTGAGGTCAGGAGTTCAAGGCCAGCCTGGCTAACATGGTGAAACCCGTCTCTACTAAAAATACAAAAATTAGCTGGGCATGATGGCAGGTGCCTGTAATCCCAGCTACTCGGGAGGCTGAGGCAGGAGAATCACTTGAACCTGGGAGGCAGACACTGCAGTGAGCCAAAATCCCGCCACTGCACTCCAGCCTGAGTGACAGAAGTAAGACTCTTGTCTCAAAAAAAAAAAAAAAAAAAAGAAAAAGAAAAAAAAAAAGGCAAGCTTGGCTCACTCTAGTGGTCTCTGCTTTCCACCATGTTATGATACAGTACAAAAGCCTTCGCCAGATGCTGCCACTATGCCTTTGGACTTCTCACTCTCCAGAACCATGGGCAAAATAAACATCTTTTCTGTGTAAGTTACACTGTCTCAGGTATTCTCTTATAGTAACAGAAAATAGACTAAGATAACCCCAAAATAATGCCAAAACCAAAGCCAAGAAGAAAAGTACCAACTGACCCAGAAGAATATGGCTTTTCTAATTTTTTATAGATGATAAATGGACATATTAGAAAATTAAGGTGAGGTCTTTGTCCACATTTTTAACTTATCTATTGGGTTTATCTATTTATATTAAGTAAACTGCCTGATTCAGACTAACTGTGCTATGAAATGTAAAGTTACATCAGCGGTCCCCAGCCTTTTTGTTACCAGGGAATGGTTTTGTGGAACACAATTTTTCCACAGACAATGGTTGGGGGGATGGTTTCAGGATGAAACTGTTCCACCTCAGATCATCAGGCATTAGATTCTCGTAAGGACTGAGCAACCTAGATCCCTCACATGCACAGTTCACAATAGGGTTCGTGCTCCTATGAGAATCTAATGTCACCTCTGATCTGACAGAAGGCGCAGGCTCAGGCAGTAATGCTTGCTCGCCTGCTGCTCACCTCCAGCTGTGTGGCCTGGTTCCTAATATGCCATGGACTGGTACCAGTCCACGGGCCAGGAGTTGGGGACCTCTGAGTTACACCATAAGTCTGGTCTGTGGTTTAGAATATTTCGAAACGAAATAGCAACACTCATTTTCAAAGGGACCTCTATCTTCTACAATTTTCAAAGGCATTCAAAATTTAGTGTATGGGAACCAGGCAGGTGGTGTACCTCTGTAGGCCCAGCTACTCAGCAGTCTAACTCAGGAGGATTACTTGAGCCCCACCGAGTTCATGGCTATAGTACACTATGATGGGTACCTGTGGGAACAGTCATTGCACTCCAGTGTAGGCAACATAGCGAGACCCATCTCTTTAAAAAATACAATGCATGTGATATGTGATTTTTATTTACAGAAATCTACAGTTCCCAAAAACATTGGGGTTTTTCCATTTTAAGAATATAGTTCTAAATCTCTCCCCTACTTAACCACATTTTATGCCCCCTCCCTACCCTAAAAAACAACTCATTTTTGAGCAAACTTCCTTTCACAGTAAGGGTAGATTCAGCTATTACCAAATCTCAGTCACTTCAGTCTACACCTGAAGTGATTCAGTAACCTGAATTACGCCAGTGACTATTTCAGTCTTTTGCAAAGAGCTGAAAGCATTCTGAACTCTTCAGTACCCACCTCTACTCTGTCCCTCGAGAATCTTCCAAGGTAAAACACTTTAGTGAAGAGGGTGGAATCAAAAGCATGCCTATTCAATTTAAAGATGCAACAATGAACTATACTGTATACCAGTCATAGGGGTTCTTGTCAACTAGACTGCAAGCTAGATTCATGAACAAAATGTGTAAGAGTTAAGATTAGAGGCCAGGAGCAGTGGCTCACGCCTATAATCCCAACACTTTGAGAGGCCAAGGTGGGTGGATCAGCTGAGGTCAGGAGTTCGAGACCAGTCTGGCCAACATGGTGGAACCCCATCTTTACTAAAAATACAAAAATTAGCCGGGTGTGGTGGCACGTGCCTGTAATCCCAACTACTTAGGAGGCTGAGGCAGGAGAATGGCGTGAACCTGGGAGGCGGAGCTTGCAGTGAGCTGAGATTGCGCCACTGCACTCCAGCCCGGGCGACAGAGCGAGACTCCGCCTCAAAAAAAAAAAAAAAAGGAAAAAAAGAGCCCTGGTATCAGAAACCAAAAACCAGCTGGGTATGGTGGCTCCAGCCTGTAATCCCAGCACTCAGCACTTTGGGAGGCTGAGGCAATAGGATCGTTTCAGGCAAAGAGTTTGAGACCATCCCGGGCAATATAGCAAGACCTCAATTCTACAAAAAATGAAAAAAAAAAAAAAAAAAATAGCTGGGTGTGGTGGCACCATGCTAGTAGTCCCTGCTACTCAGGAGCCTAGGAGTTTAAGGCTGCAGTGAGCATGACGGCACTACTGCACTCCAGCCTGGGTGACAGAGTGAGACCATCTCAAAAATTTAATAGAAACAAAACAAAAAAACAGGACCGTACGTTCAGACTTGATGGCAGCAGGAAATATGTTTGAGTGGGTGGGATAGGGACGATCACAGAACTGAAGCCTCTGAACTTCATCGCCCAAGCAATAGGAGTTATTGAAGATTTATAGGAAACTATGAAATTAGGCTTTTAGCAAAAATAATCTGGCAGCAGAGGGAAAGACTTGATGCCAATTAACCTATCAGAAAGTTGTTTCAAAGGCTAGGCACAGGGGCTCATGCCTGTAATCTGAGCACTCTGGGAGGCTGAAGCAGGTGGTTCTCTTGAGTCTGGGAGTCCAGACCAGCCTGGGCAACATGGCGAAACTCCATCTCTATAAAAACACACAAAAAATTAGCCAGGCACGGTGGTGCATACCTGCAGTCTCAGCTACCTAGGAGGCTGAGGTGGGAGGATTACCTCGGCCTGGGAGGCTGCAGTGAGCTATAATCACGCCAGTGCACTCCAACCTGGGTGACAGAGTGAGACCCTGTCTCTCCACCCCCAACAAAGCTGTTTCAGATAAGATAAAAAGTGGAAATTTAGATAAAGGGACCAGATGTGAGAAGCACAGAGTAAGAAGAATGAAAGACTCATTGAATGAAATGGAATGACGTTATGAACATTCTGGAAATAACACAATCTGGAAATGCCAATATACCCAAAATGCAATCTGAAAATGAGAACACATATTGGTAATCAAATCATTAATACAAACTTACCCTCTGCAATATCTGAGCATGATGTACCAATGGCTGTGTCCCCACTGTCGGCTACACTTGAACAGCGGCTGAAGCGGCTCCGAAAGGGCTCCGAGATAACTGGGGTCTGCCATTCAGTCCCCAGGGAACTGCCCTTCTGAATCACATTGGAACCTGAAACAAGAGGCATTTCCCACCTTTACTGTGAACCGGCTGATGTAACCCCATCAGATCTTTTTTTAAAAAAAATCACATAAACCTAAGAGAGAATAGCAGCAACCCACCCCTTTCTCTCTCCTGTGCCTATTTCGGCTGCTCCAATCTAGCTTTTTTTTTTTTTTTTTTTTTTTTTGAGATGGAGTCTGCTGTCGCCCAGGCTAGAGTGCAGTGGTGCGCAGCTCACTGCAACCTCTGCCTCCTGGGTTCAAGCAATTCTCTGCCTCAGCCTACCGAGTAGCTGGGATTTCAGGCGCCCGCCACCACGCCCAGTTAATTTTTGTATTTTTAGTAGAGACGGGGTTTCACCATCTTGGCCAGGCTGGTCTTGAACTCCTGATCTCATAATCCACCTGCCTTGGCCTCCCAAAGTGCTGAGATTACAGGTGTGAGCCACCACGCCAAGCCTGAGCTAGTTAATTTTAAGTGGAAATAGTATGAGAAGTGAGAATATTCAAAGATGGTAATAAGACCCATGAAGAATCCAGGAGTACTGGAACAGAAAACAATCGTATTTAATAGCAGTGGCCATTTATTGAAACCTGTAAAGCCACAGGACCTCACAAACATAATCTCGCCTACCTACTTACTGAAAAGTATTACCACTCCTATTTTACAGAGGGGAGGGCTGATATTTGAACCCAGTTCTTTCTGATTCCAAAACCCACATTCTTTCCTCTTACAGTTTCTCAATGGTGCTTTTGGCATTCTGGGGATGACCATTCTTCAATGTGTAGTCTATACATTACAGAATGGTTTAGCATCCCTGTTTCTCACTCACTGAATGCCAGCAGCAACCCTCAACCAAGCCCACCATCATTGTGAAACCAGAAAATAACCATATAGTTCCAAATCATTCCTAGGGCAACAAGCAGTCCAGTCCCCAGCTGAAAATCATTACTTTGAGGTTGCAGTCAGCCAAGACTGCACCACTGCACTCCAGCCTAGGCAACAAGAGAAAAACTCCATCTCAAAAAAAAAAAAAAAAAAAAAGAAAATCATTGCTTCACTGAACCAGGGTACCCTCAATAGGTGAATCCTATTGAGATCAAGGTGAGTTTTGAAAGTCAATCTGAAGAGCCTAGGGCTTTATCTTGAGAGCAACGTGAAGAAATCACTAAAACTGCTGAGCAGGTTAAGACAAAAAGACTGATGAGATTTATTTGATTTAAAATATGCTGTTTAGGGGGAGGTAGGCAGTAAGTGTTCAATAAATACTTGATTCACTAACATTCTAGCAAAGACTTAAATTTATTTTTTAAAAACCACTATAATTTTCCTAAGGTGTATCTGGTGATCCATGTAAACAAATAAACAAAAAAAACCAATGGCAGCTACTTATCCTCCATTTAACTTAAAGTGTGAGAGCCTATTTCAGAAAATACGGTTCTACAGACTCTGATCTAGTGGGAGGCAAATGATATTTGGACACAAATTACTTTATTCCTTTCTTCCAAGTTTAGTGCTTCTCCCATCTTTTTAACCTATTTTCTTCTACTTTTGCTCCTTTTTTGCTACCCTTACTTTGGCTTTCTACTGAAGGCAACCTGACTTTCCCCAAATACTTCTTCTATTCTTTGGATCACAGTGACTGCCTGATTTGAAAGAATCTTTATATACTCAGTAATCTGTAATTGTTATAGAAGACACAGGCAACAATCAGAGTTTCTGAGCAGCATGAGATTAGCCAATGCTACTATATTAAGTTGGTGTAATTCTGGCCCAAAGCAAAAAAATCCGACCTTCTGGTGAGTCTACACAGCTTTCTCTCTCTAGTCAGTGTAAAATTTGCCAGGCCTTTTCAAACAGTTAAGATTGAGGGCCTCTATTACCATCTTCCTGACTTCCTACTGGAAACTGCTTCCCTGTTACTACTACTAATCTTCCACTCTTCATCGTTTTTCCATCCACCTACTCCATACTCTAATTCCAAAGAGTTATTTGTTAAAAATATATTTTGGTATATTTATAGAGGTTTACACTTATTTCAAAATTGAAATTTAAATGCTGAAGTTGGCCGGGTGCAGTGGCTCATGCCTGTAATCCTAGCACTTTGGGAGGCCGGGGCGGGCAGATTACCTGAGCTCAGGAGTTGGAGAACAGCCTGCGCATATGGCAAAACCCCGTCTCTACTAAAAATACAAAAAAATTAGCCAGGTGTGGTGGTGCATGCCTGTAATCCCAGCTACTTGGGAGGCTGAGGCACGAGAATCACTTAAACCTGGGAGACAGAAGTTACAGTGAGCTGAGATTGTGCCACTGCACTCCAGCCTGGGCCACAGAGCAAGACTCTGTCTCCAAAAAAAAAAAAAAAAAAAAACCGCTGAAATTTTTTGTGTTATAGTGCATGTCCTGTCAGTAGCATCCTTATCAATTATTAAGACCATTATTAATCTGAATGAGATACTACTGAAGAGAGAAAAAAAACATAGGAAAGGCAATGTTCCAAAAACTTGCATTATATACATAATTGTCATAGAAACTATACAAACCTAAGAGAATGTGCAGCACATAGCAGATGTTTAAAAAATATTTGCTGAGGCCAGGCGCAGTGGCTCACGCCTGTAATCCCAGCACTTTGAGAGGCCCAGGCGGGCGGATCACAAGGTCAGGAGATCGAGACCATCCTGGCTAACATGGTGAAACCCCATCTCTACTAAAAAATGCAAAAAATTAGCTGGGCATGGTGGCAGGCGCCTGTAGTCCCAGCTACTTGGGAGGCTGAGGCAGGACAATGGCATGAACCTGGGAGGCGGAGCTTGCAGTGAGCCGAGATCACGCCACTGCACTCCAGCCTGGGTGACAGAGCAAGACTCCATCTCAAAAAAAATTCTGCTCAAGGAATCTTGAATTGATTCAACCAAAGCTTATAATGGTGCCTACTATATGCAAGGCAGCATGCCTAAGAGAATACACCTAACATTTACCGAATATCTATGCTGAGTAAGGCACTGTGAGATTTTAAAGTTAAATAAAACATACCCTAAGTTGAATTAAATGTGCCCTCTTCTGTACCAATACCCCAGAATTCAACAAGTCATTTTTCTAAAATATTACTTATTTGAAATATACATTATCTACTTAATATGCCTGCACAGTGTATACATATATTTATGTGTTTAATACACAGTCAGTTCTCCATATCCATGGTTTCTTTTTTTTCCCCTTTTTTTTTGAGACACAGTCTCGCTCTGTTGCCCAGGCTGGAGTGCAGTGGTGCGATCTCAGCTCACCTCAACCTCTGCTTCCTGTGTTCAAGTGATTCTCCTGCCTCAGCCTCCCAAGTAGCTGGGATTATAGGCACGTGCCACTGCACCCGGCTAATTTTTGTATTTTTAATAGACATGGGGTTTTACCATGTTGGCCAGGCTGGTCTCGAACTCCTGACCTCAGGTGATCCACCCGCCTTGGGCTCCCAAAGTGCTGGAATTATAGGCGTGAGCCACAGCGCCTGGCCATATCCATGGTTTCTATGTGTGTGAATTCAACCAATTTTTTTTTTTAATGGTATCTTACTGAACGTGCATAGACTTGTTTTTCTTCTTATTCCCCAAACAATACAGTATAACTATTTACATAGCATTTACATTGCATTGGGTATTACAAGTAATCTAGAGACGATTTAAGGTAAACAGTAGGATATACACAGGTTATATGCAAATACCACACCATTTTATATCAGGGACTTGAGTATCTGTGGATTTTGGTATCCGCAGGAGGTCCTGGAACCAGTCCGCCATGGACACTTAAGGACTGTATATATTTAATATATCTACTGAAGTTTCAAAATCTTGTTAATCCATTCTAAATTCCTGAGTTTCTAGTAACAACGCAACAGAATCTGTTGGCATCCAAGCAGAATTCCTATCTTTGTGGGCTAGCAGATGACTGACCCACCCGGAGGACAAAGACAACATAGAACACAGTAATTTATGCTGTGTTTTTCTGATTTCAAATGGAACTATGTTGCAGTCTTTCTGTTCCAATCCTTTATATGTCGTCCTCTCCCAACCACGTGGTCCTGTTGAAAGCCACGTAGCACAAGAGATAAATAATTGTTCCCTCAGAGACCTGTTTTTGTATTCAATGAAGCCCCATGTTATTTTTATTCTTTTAGCACCAGCATTTCAGTGAATGCTTGTTTGTTCAATATATACCTTAAGGAATACGAAAAAACAGAACAAAGGTCAGAATTTAACCCAGAAAACTTTTGACTACTCACTCGGTGAAGTGACCTGAGAGATCCCCTCAGTTGGATACTTCTCCTGCATGGCCATCACAGTTATTTGAGCCAACTGTAGAATGAAGGAATAACCAGTCAGTTCTCTGCAGTATCTTTAATTCCCCGCAACTCAGTTCTCATTCAACTGAAACTGTCAAACCCATATAGAATATTCAAGTATTTGGCCAGGCACAGTGGCTCATACCTGTAATCCCAGCACTTTGGGAGGCCAAGGCGGGCGGATCACCTGAGGTCAGGAGTTCGAGATCAGCCTGATCAACATGGGGAAACCCCATCTCTACTAAAAACACAAAAATTGGCCGGGCATGGTGGCACACATCTGTAGTCCCAGCTACGCGGGAGGCTGAGGCAGGAGGATTGCTTGAACCCGGGAGGCAGAGGTTTCAGTGAGCCAAGATCACACCACTGCACTCCAGGCTGGGCAACTGAGCAAGACTCCATCTCAAAAAAAATAAAAAAGAATATTCAAGTATTCTAAATGTTATATTCCTAAGGATATTTAGGAGTAAATATGTTTTTACGTGTTTTACTTCTAAGGATATTTTTAAAGACAAAGTAAATCCCAATACTCCACTCTACTGCTCTTCCTAAATCCAGTATAGAAAACCTAGAACCAGAGATTACCAATACAGATTCCATATGGTCCTAGAACCCCTCTGGTTTTTATAAAATTTAAAAATATTACTTTTAATTAACAAACTTTACCATGAATCTTCTTAGCCATGGGGACCTGATGACAGGATGAGGTGGATAAAGAACTAAAGAACTAAACCAACAGTGAAGTATTACAGCATCAATTATGATTAACACAAAACAAATTCCTCAATTTTTCCAGTAATTAAAGTCAGTCATACGACGTATAAAGATGGAAAGAACTCTTTCTCATAAGTAGAACCCCGATCCTGAGCTAGGAACATGAAGTTCTTGTCCTGTGTTCTCACTCCTTAAAATATTTATATTTACGGTATACTAGGGGTAGGTGCTGAGAATTCAGCAGAAGTGGATTTGAAGTCTAAACAAATACACTTGAACCCACTAAACATTAAGTTATCAATTTATTAGCCATGTAACCTTGGGCAAATTTCTTAGTATCTCTGTTCCTCAGTTTCTTCATATAAAAACGAGGATAACGACACAACCTAATTCATGTTAATTCATTTATAATTAACTTACAACAGTTCCTGACACATACTAAGTGCTGTTATTACTTGGCAATTTACATCAACAAAAGTAGCACTGTACAGCCCATGGAAGATCAAGGAGTATCAACTCAAACTCTAAATTTATAAAAGCCCCAAAAGAGTTTGGGACAATTCGGCCGGGCTCAGTGGCTCATGCCTGTAATCCCAGCACTTTGGGAGGCTGAGGCAGGTGGATTACCTGAAGTCAGGAGTTCGAGACCAGCCTGGCCAACATGGTGAAACTCCGTCTCTACTAAAAATACAAAAATTAGCCAGGCATGGCGGCAGGCGCCTGTAATCCCAGCTACTCACGAGGCTGAGGCAGGAGAATCGCTTGGACCTTGGAGGCGGAGGTTGCAGTGAGCCGAGATCGCGCCATTGCACTCCAGCCTGGGCGACAGAGCAAGACTCCGTCTCAAAAAAAAAAAAAAAAAAAAAGAGTTTGGGACAATTCATAGAACATAACTCGATCACTCTGGAGAAAAAAGACTATATGGTACTATTTCTCTAATGTACTTTAGTGACCTCTATAGTATTCTCTTAGTAACAACAACCCAAACGCTTATTAATTCACTGCATCTACAACAGAAAGGGTATCATCCTCCAGAATCCCAGTTCTTCACATACTGGGCAAGGGAAGCTTTGTTCAGTAATAAAAGCTTTAGTTTATGGCAAGTATTATTCAGTGAGTTAAATGATGACATAGAAGGATTAGATTACCTCCTTACTAGTGATTTCCTTTCTTGTCAACATCAAAATCCTTTTCTTCACTCCTTTCTTTAAAGGATAACTAAATGGTAGGTGCACTGGATTCTAAGGCGTTTCTAAATTCAGACAAGTTGAAAACACGGTGACAGAAGAACTCCCAGTTACCCTATGACTCAGCAATTCTACACTGAAGTATACACCCAAGAGAAATGAAAACATAGGTTTACACAAAAGCTTCAATAAGAATGTTCATAGCAGCATTATTTACAATAGCCAAAAAGTGGAAACAACACAAATATCCATGAGCTAATGAATAGATACATAAAATGTGGTATATCCAAAAAACAGAATATTATTCAGCAATAAAAGTAAGTACTGATACATGTGACAACATGGATGAACACTGAAGACATGCAAAGTCAAAGAAGCCAAACAAAAGGCTTCATCCTATTTATATAAAATGTTAGAATAGGCAAATCCATAGAGACACAGATTAGTGATTGCAAGGGACTGAGAGGAGGGAGGGTAGGAGAATAGGAAGGGACTGCTAATGGACACCGGGTTTCTTTTCAGGGTGATCAAAATGTTCTGAGATTAGATAGTGGTGACTGACTGCACAACCTTGCCAATATATTAAAAACCTCTGAATTGCACACACATAAAATTAAATTTTATGGTATGTGATATAAGCCAAAAATAAAATTCTAAGGCACCCCCAACCATCTGAATGGATCCCTCCCCTTGGCCAAGGGCATTCCAAAGTTAAGCTGAAAAACCTGTTAAGGCCATAATGGTGGTAGTGGTGGTGAAGTCCTACATCCCTCATTATACCCTCCTCCCTTCTGGAATTTAGGAAAAGCATTACCATTAACACAGACGTCTGTAAGAAACATTTACAATCTATTCTCTCTAAAGCCTGCTATTTGGAGGCTTCATCCGCACAATAAAACCTTGATCCCCAGGATACCTTAACCCAGACATTCCTTTCTATTGATAACAACTTTCAACCAACAGCCAATCAGAAAATTTTGAAATCTACCTATGACCTGGAAGCCACCACCCCCTAAGAGTTGTCTTACCCTTCCAGATCAATGTAAATCTTACATGTATTTGACTGATGTCTCATGTCTCCCTAAAATGTTTAAAACCAGGGCACGTTATCAGGATCACCTGAGGGCTGTGTCAGGGGCCACTGGTCACCCATATTTGGCTCAGAATAAATCCCTTCAAATATTTCAGAGTCTGACTCTCATTGACAACAAATATCTCAGAAAAAAGAAAAAAAAGAAAGAAAGAAACCCCGTAAGGAGTAAAACAATACAAAATAAATCATTCTTGACTTAAGTTCAGAATTAGAGGAGCTACTGGTGGAAATTTTTGGGACAACTGAAGGAGACAGAAATTTCTTGGGATAAAAATGAGAGAAGTGAATGTACAAGAAGTAACACAAGCAGTTATAAAGCTTAGAAAGGGAGTGAATGGAGGCAGACAGAGAAAAAAAAAAAAAGCACCCAACAGGATTGGTTTCCATCTTCAAAGCCCTTTAAACTACAGAAATAGTCATTCATTCAACAAATTCAACATGCATTCTGCACTTACTACCACTGTGCTCAACACTTTTTAGGTATCATGTCTCATGTTTCATGCTCACATCAACCCTATGAGGCAGCTACTATTATCCTCATTTTATGGATGAGAAAATAAAGGTTTAGAGTAGTGAAGGTCATACAGCTAGGAAGAGGCTTCAAAGCCAGGACTGTACTCTAACGCTACAGGAGTCTAGTCAGCATTCTACATGTGACAAAACACAAAAAAAGAGATCAAGCATGGCACCACAAGTTGGAGTTTCTGCCTCAGACAGCTAGAGCTGCAAGCCTTAATTATATGAGCAGTAAAAGCTCATAAAATTTCTTCACTTTGTCCTTGGTCATCACCTAGACTTTCTCAAGTTGCTACCCAAGAATTAGATTTTGACTGCCATAAGTATTTTTCCCCTATAAGAATTACAATCGAAGTGTGGCCGGGTGCGATGGCTCACGCCTGTAATCCCAGCACTTCGGGAGGCCGAGGCCGGCGGATCACCTGAGGTCGGGAGTTTGAGACCAGCCTGACCAACATGGAGAAACGCCATCTCTACTAAAAATACAAAATTATCCGTGCATGGTGGCGCATGCCTGTAATCCCAGCTACTCGGGAGGCTGAGGCAGGAGAATCGCTTGAACCCAGGAGGCGGAGGTTGCGGTGAGCCGACATCGCGCCACGGCACTCCAGTCTGGGCAACAAGAGCAAAACTCTGTCTTAAAAAAAAAAAAAAAAAAAAAAAAAAAAAAGAATTACAATCTAAGTGTGGAACATCACGCTTGGCAGCTGTTAAGAGAACTACATCAAGACAAGAGACGATCTGAAGGGATACACAGACAGCTGACACAGACAAACGAAGGATCTCACACCATCACACTATTTTCACCGCCTTGATCATTCATTAAACCTTGTGAAAGAGAAGCCAAATCCTTGAGAAGCTGCTTTTACAAAGAAAAGTCGTGAGACATACAAAACCACTAGATCATTATAAAGTAGACAAGGTCTGAGGGCAAGTCAATGAGGCCTGGCTAGCTTCATCATCCTTGTATCACCACCGCCCCCTACGTATCCCAGTGTTCAATTCATCAACCGAAATTTACTGCGTGCCTACTATGCGCCTGGCTCTGAGCCACGTGTTGGGGATATACTGGTGTAAAGGATCGCTCTCATTAACTGAGGTGAAGTAAGCGTTGAATTTACTGTTGAACAAATGAACCTGAACACACTAAACTTTCCGTTCAATCAAAGCACCAGCTCCTTCTCACTGAAGGAAGCTTCCTCACCTTCCGCCCTACTGACATTTTGGGGGATTTTTCTTTGTTGTTGGGGGCGTCCTATACACAGTAGGCTGTGTAGAAGCATCCCTGGCTTCTTCGCACTAGACGCCAGTAGCAAGCCCTGGAGCTGTGACTATCAAAAATGTTTCCAGACATCGACCAATGTCCCCACGGAAGCAAAATCGCCCCGGCCGAGAAGTACCGGGGTTAAGGCCCCGCCAAGTGCTCTCCGTCCCACAACCTTAATTCTCTACACAGCCTTCCAATCTCGGCTCAAACTTCACCTCCTCGGGGAGGGCTCCCTGACCTCTCCGACTAGATCCGCGCCTTCTGTTTTCTGCTCTTTGTAAGATTTCTCCACTCTACCCTCACTGCGCGCCGAGGGATTACCCCGCTTAACGTCGACTCCCCTCCCAGGGCTGTGCGCTCCGCGAGGGCAAGGAATGCGCCGCCCGCTGTGTCCCTGGCTATCGGCACAGGGCCTGGCACGCAGGTAAAGCGACTGTCGTGGGGTGAACCACGGAGGGCAAAGCAAGGCAACGGGGGAAGCGAGGGGAATGGGACGCGAGAGGGTGTGTGCCGCGGCACTCGCTTCGGAGCGGAGGCGCATGCGCTTCGCTCTCCCCGGCCCCTCACGGTGGCAGGTCGCGAGCGTCTGCGGCTTCGCCGGAGCTACGGGAGAAGAGGCAAGGTCGGCCGCTAGGACTGGGGCTCCCGAGGGAGGAAAACTTACACGGGCCTGAAAGTGGGCGGCGAAATCCCTCACTCGGGAAGACTGACTGCAGCCACCACGTCTGCGGTGAGCCGTGGTTCCCTCCCTCAGCTCCTCTAACGGCCGTTGCACGCCCGCGAGGCCGCGCGCCACAGAACGCGCGTCGTCCGGCCCCACCCCGTTCTGCTGCCTCTGGCCAATCGGGAGTCGAGCCGCGCCGGCTTTCCGCCCCTTTCTATCCTTTTCTGACCAATCGGCAGTCGAGCCGCGTCGGTATCCCGCCCCCGCACGCTACCCTCTGCTCAGAGCGCCGGACGGATCTTTCTGCGCATGACCACGCCGCCACTTGACTGCTTCTCTGCCCCTTGCCCCGTTTTACCTGTAGGTGGAGCCCTGCTCACCCAGACCTGGAGGGGCCCTGCTGGGCCTGTGCAGGCTGGGAAGCTGGCGGCCCGGGGGCGGGGCTGGGGACACGAGAATCCCACTCAACTTGCCTCACCCTCCTTCCATTCCAGCGCCGGTCTATCAGTTCTCCCACCTGAAGCAGGGGTTCAGGTTGTGACCAGGAGTTAGGGTGTGGCCTGGGTCACTGACTAGTCAGGGTCAAGGCTTGGTCTGGGTTGGAGGCAGTGGTCAGCCTGTGACCAAGGTTCAGGTTGAAGGGTAAAGGATCAGTCCTGCCTCCCTCCCCAAACTTGGTCCCCAGGAGAAGGGACCGTTAAGTCTATTTGCATTAATATACGCTTGAAGAGTCAGACAGGAAAATTGTTTCAAAGGAGAACGGAACCATCAGCCAAAGGAATGAATCTCGAATAGTGAAATTCTGGGTATCCAGAAACCTGACTTGGCAGGGAGAGATATTAAAAAGTTGTATAGGAGGCCGGGCGCGGTGGCTCACGCCTGTAATCCCAGTACTTTGGGAGACAGAGGAGGGCGGATCACGAGGTCAGGAGATCGAGACCATCCTGGCCAATATGGTGCAACCCCGTCCCTACTAAAAATACAAAAATTAGCTGGGTGTGGTGGTGCGTGCCTCTAATCCCAGCTATTCGGGAGGTTCAGGCAGGAGAATCACTTGAACCAGGGAGTCAGAGGTTGCAGTGAGCCAAGATCGTGCCCCTGCACTCCAAATAAAAGTTGTATGGACAAAAAAAGTTGTATAATTTCTTAGCTTTAAGAGCCAGACACAGCGAGTTCATTACTGAATAAAAGTCACTCTAGAGGAAAGACCCTAGGGATGTGCCCCAAGGTTGTATCCTCTGCCCTCTCTTTTAGTATTTTAAGGTAAGAATATAGAAGACATAAAATAGCAGATTTAATGGATAATGAAAATGAACCTGGGTATGATATGAAATTACGACCAGAAGCGTCTGTTAATGTAAAGGCTAAAAAAAAAAAAAAATGTTAAGATAGGGTGTCTAAATGAATAAATTTATGGACTGATGGGTAGAAAGCTAGAAAGTGTTAGTCCTGGCCGGGCACGGTGGCTCACGCCTATAATCCCAGCATTTTGGGAGGCCAAAGCAGGTGGATCACTTGAGGTTGGGAGTTTGAGACCAGCCTGTGGCCAACATGATAAAACCCCGTCTCTACTAAAAATACAAAAATTAGCCAGGTGTGGTGGTGGGTACCTGTAATCCCAGCTACTGGGGAAGCTGAGGCAAGAGAATCACTTGAATTCAGGAGGACAGGTTGCAGTGAGCCAAGATCACTGCACTCCAGCCTGGGCAACAGAGCGAGGTTCTGAAAGAAAGAAGGAAAGAAGGAAGGAAAGAAGGAAAGAAAGAAAAAGAAAGAAAGAGAAAGAAGAGTCAGAAAACGTTGAAAGGCTTCCATTTCTTTTGTGAAAGGCATATGTGAGGAGGGAGGGAACAGGGGCATCTAGAGGACTGAGAAGAATTGGGATGATGTGAATTGCTGATACAGAGGATAGATGAGAAATCCGACTGGAAACATAGTGGAAGTGTTGAGATTTAAATTTACAAATAGCAAACAGTACATTTGTACAGTTCTTTGTAATAGATATCTATAGTTTAAAAGTAATTCCATTATCTACTGTCAGTTTTCTTTTTTGTTTGTTTTGTTTTGAGACAGAGTCTTGCACTGTCACCCAGGCTGGAGTGCAGTGGCGTGATCTCAGCTCACTGCAACCTCTGCCTCCCAGGTTCAAGCAATTCTCCTGTCTCAGCCTCCTGAGTAGCTGGGACTATAGGCACCCACCACTACACCTGGCTAATTTTTGTATTTTTAGTAGAGACGGGGTTTCACCATGTTGGCCAGGCTGGTCTCGAACTCCTGACCTCAGGTGATCCACCCACGTTGGCCTCCCAAAATGCTGGGATTACAGGTGAGCCACCGTGGCCGGCCCTACTGCCAATTTTCAAATGTGAATGACTTGTCATATGTATATATATATACATATATGCTAGTCAGGGTTATGGCACAGTCTGAGTCTAGGGTCAGGGCTTGGTCTGGGTTGGAGGCAGTGGTCAGCCTGTGACCAGGGTTCAGGTTGAAGGGTAAGGAATCAGTCCTGCCTCCCTCCCCAAACTTAGTCCCCAGGAAAAGGAACCATTAAGTCCATTTGCGTTAATATGAGCTTGAAGAATCAGACTGGAAAATTGTTTCAAAGGAGAAACATACACACACACACACACACACACACACACACACACACACACACACACATTTGAGAAGGGGTCTCTTTATGTTGCCCAGGCTGGGCTCAAACTCCTGGGCTCAAGCTATCCTCTCATTCAACCTCCAGCGTAGCTGGGACTGCAGGCATGTGCCACCACTCCCAGCTCATTTATATTTTAACAGAGACTTTTGGTCCTAGTTTCAGAGAATATTCATGACCAACCTCTTTAGATATATTCTTTTTTTTTTTTTTTTTTTGAGATGGAGTCTTGCTTTGTTGCCCAGGCTGGAGTGCAGTGGAGCGATCTTGGCTCACTGCAACCTCTGCCTCCTGGGTTCAAGCAATTCTTCTGCCTCAGCCTCCTGATTAGCTGGGACTACAGGTGCACGCCACCATGCCTGGCTAATTTTTGTATTTTTAATAGAGATGGGGTTTCACCATGTTGGCCAGTCTGGTCTCAAATTCCTGACCTCGTGATCCACCCACCTTGGCTTCCCAAAGTGTTGGGATTACAGGTGTGAGCGCCTGGCCAATATGAGATATTCTTAAATCATCAGTTACATTATTATTTTTAAAAGACTTGCTGGATGTATTAGTCTGTTCTCACGCTGAGAACAGACTAATGTTCACTGGGTAAGACATACCTGAGACTACGTAATTTATAAAGGGAAGAGGTTTAATTGACTCACAGTTCCACAGGGCTGGGGAGGCCTCAGGAAGCTTACAATCATGGCAGAAGCGGAAGCAAACACGTCCTTCTTCACATGGTGGCAGCAAGGAGAAGTGCCCAGCAAAAAGGGGAAAAGCCCCTTATAAAACTATCAGACCTTGTGAGAAGTCACTTTCATGAGACCAGCACGAGGGCAACCGGCCCCATGATTAAATTACCTGCCATCAGTTCCCTCCTATGACACATGAAGATTATGGGAACAAGATGAGATTTGGGTAGGGACACAGCCAAATCATATTACTGAATATTTTAATAAAATATATCAAGTACACTATGACTGAAAAGCGACAGGGTTAGGCCAGATGTGACCCACCTCGGTATAAAAAAAAATAAATTGCAACTTAGTTACAATCATATAATTAGAGTTATCACTTTCATATGCACTGTGTTGTCTGGTGGATTATTTTATAAGCATCTATTGTTACACAGCACTGAGGCTTCTTTAACGTGGTCAACTAATTTAGTTTAAATGCAATAGCTTCCTTGTTTACTTAATTTTATTTCATTTATTTTCTTTTTGAGATATTTAAGCAGAGTCAATATTTTGTCCTTATCCTTCAAGATATACATGTATATATTTTTCTACTTCCCTTCTTCCCTCAGGATATATTTTATCTATTTATTTTTGAGACAGAGTCTTGCTCTTGTCCCCCAGGCTGGAGTGCAATGGCATAATCTCGGCTTACTGCAAACCTCCACCTCTTGGGTTCAAGCGATTCTCCTGCCTCAGCCTCCCGAGTAGCTGGGATTAGAGGCACCTGCCACCACACCCAGCTAATTTTTGTATTTTTAGTAGAGACAGGATTTCACTATTATGGCCAGGCTGGGCTTGCATGCCTAACCTCAGGTGATCCACCCATCTCAACCTCCCAAAATGCGGGGATTACAAGCGTGAGCCACAGTGCCTGGCCAGGATACATTTTAAATAATGGCAAGGGCTAATGCCTTTGATAGCAGGACTGTTTAAAGCCTACTACAGACATATAAAGTTAATATGAATTCACAATGAAATGTAATTTATTGCTGATTTAATAAATGTGTGACTTTGATGTGCATGAAAAAATAATATGGATTGATCATTTGACATGATTTTTTTCAGGAGCTGTTAAGGCATTAAAGACAACAAAATGTTCCTGCAAATGAATTTTTTTTTTTTTTTGCTCTGTCACCCAGGCTGGAGTGCAGTGGCACGATCTCGGCTCACTGCAACCTCTGCCTCCCAGGTTCATGCCATTCTCCTGCCTCAGCCTCCTGAGCAGCTGGGACTACAGGCTCCCGCCACCACGCCTGGCAAATTTTTTGTGTTTTTCGTAGAGACGGGGTTTCACTGTGTTAGCCAGGATGGTCTCGATCTCCTGACCTCGTGATCCACCCGCCTCGGCCTCCCAAAGTGCTGGGATTACAGGCGTGAGCCACCATGCCCAGCCAACCTGCAAATGAAATATTAAGACTGTTAAATTTAAATTAAATTTAGCTTTTTTTTTTTTTTTTTTTTTACAAGGTCTTACTGTCACCCAGGCTGGAGTACAGTGGCAGGAACACAGCTCACTGCAGCCTCGACCTCCTGGGCTCAGGTGATTCTCCCACCTCAGCCTCCCAAGTAGCTGGAACTACAGGTACACACCACCATGCCTGGCTAATTTTTAAATTTTTTGTAGGGAAGAAGGTCTCACTATGTTGCCCAGACTGCTCTCAAACTCTTGGGCTCAAGCTATCTGGCACACCTTGGCCTCCCAAAGTGTTGGGATTACAGGTGTGAGCCACTGTGCCTGGCCAAATTTAACTTTTTTTTTTTTCTGAGACAGAGTCTCGCTCTGTCACCCAAGCTGGAGTGCAGTAGCATGATCTTGGCTCACTGCAATCTCTGCCTCCCGGGTTCAAGCAATTCTCCTGCCTCAGCCTCCTGCGTAGCTGGGATTACAGGCGTGTGCCACCACGCCTGGCTGGCTAATTTTTGTATTTTTAGTAGAGACGGGGTTTCACCATGCTGGCCAGGCTGGTCTTGAACTCCTGACCTCGTGATTCGCCCACCTTGGCCTCCCAAAGTACTGGGATTACAGGCATGAGCCACTGTGCCCAGCCCAAATTTAACTTTTATTGTGTTGCTTGTACTCATGTTTTCCCCCGGAAATTAATTTCTAAAATAATTATGGATACTAATAAAAAATTGTATTTCAAAAATGAAACATCAAAAGAAGGCACAGGGCCTTCCTGTGTTTTTGTGAAATTCTACCTTATGGGTAGGTCCCACCTCTCCCAACTTATAAACCCTGTCTTGCTTCCTGGTCCTCACTACCTACTCCCCAAACTCAACTGTTCTCTCTGTAAGGTCAAAGACTGTCTTTTGTACTGTTGAATCCCCCAGGCCTAATACAGTTAACAAGTACATAACAGATTCCAGCCTGTTTTTGAATAAAGGAATGACATTCACACAAACACTGCTGCCATATCCACCCTCTACTAGGAAGGGGGAGCTAATGAGGTCAGAAATAATTAAGGGGCGGGAGAAGGAGGCTTGGATAATAGTGTGCGTATACATTTATCCTCATTCTGAAATTGAATAGTTCGTGCCCATTTTGCAGAAAAAAAGAAAGGAGACTTAGGGCCAGCTGGCCAAGGCCCAGGAACTGTCCCTGGAATGAGAGTCATAGAGTCCCCATGTTGAAGCAGAGATCATCGGTTCAAACTCTCATTTTACATATGGAGAGATAGAGGATAAAGTGACTTCTCCCTGCCATCCCCAACCCCCTCAATATGAGATCTGGATTACATAGAAAGGAGTCAGACAAAGAAGAATTCCCGGCTGTTTATTAGCCATACCCATTGCACCTCCCCATACCATACTGAGTAACTCAATCTCCCCCTAGAAGAGTTCCAGAGATGGGAAGCAAAGGTGGGATGAGGAAGCAGAGCCCAAGGCTGATCAGCCACACTCCTTACCAGATGTTGATTTCATCTGCACCCCCAACCTCTCTGGTCCCTAACAATAAGACAGACTACTTTCTTTCCCTAAATCTTCCTCCACTCTACCCTTGCCTCAGGCGAGTAAACTAGAGGCCAAGGACTAGGGTTGGAGGAGGTATCAGGCTTCTATCCCAGCATCCAGCCTATCACTATCAGAAGAAAGATGGCCATCCAGGCTCCTGCAGGAAAGAAAGAAATGATTATAAAACAGAATTAAGTGGCATTGAGAGCAGGGGAAACTTTTTAGGCTTAGATATTCCCCTTTAGGGAATTATTTAGAAATCCATTCATTCATTCAACAAGATTTCTTGGGACTGACTGTGTGTAAGTTAAATTGGGGGTGGGGAGGATGGGGATGAAAGGCACTCTCTAGTTCAGTGTGGACCCTGCTCAGCCACCTTCACTTGTCCTTGTTACCTGCCTGGCTCTGTATCTTGAATTTTCTGTTTGTTTGTTTGTTTGTTTTCAGAGACAGGGTCTCACTCTGTCTCCCAGGCTGAGTGTAGTGGCGCCATCATAGCTCACTGCACCCTCAAACTCCTGGTCTCAAGTGATCCTTCTGCCTCAGCCTCTCAAGTAGCTAGGATTACGAGCATGTGCCATGATGCCCAGCTAATTTTTAAATTTTTTATAGAGACAGCATCTTGCTGTGTTGTCCAGTCTGGTGTCAAACTCCTGGCCCCAACCACTCCTCCCACTTTGGCCTCGCAAAATGCTGGGATTACAAGTGTGAGCCACTGCATGGCCTGTATCTTGAATTTTCACCTCCTACCTGCTTGCCCCTGTATCTTGAATTTTCAATCATTTCTGGATAGACTCAGGTTCTGATGAAAGATAAACCACCAGCCCCACAATGACAAGTGCCGTGTACTGTTGAGACCCAAGAGACTGAAACTCAAGTTAACTGCCGGGCGCGATGGCTCACGCCTATAATCCCAGCATTTTGGGAGGCTGAGGCAGGCAGATTGTCTGAGGTCAGGAGTTTGAGACCAGCCTGGCCAACATGGTGAAACCCTCCCTCTACTAAAAGTACAAAAATTAGCTGGGCATGGTGGTGCGTGCCTGTAATCCCAGCTACTTGGGAGGCTGAGGCAGGAGAATGGTTTGAACCCGGGGGGCGGAGGTTGCAGTGAGCTGAGATCACCCCACTGCACTCCAGCCTGGGCAACAGGGTGAGACTCTTTGTACCAACCGGCTGAGCTTCTGCTGCTGGAGACATTGGACTATGAAACCACATGGAAAGAGAGATCAAGCTTAAGGTGCCATTCTGGCAGGACAAGGCTAGCATTCTCCCGTTGTTTTATCAAGATTGGGCAAAGGGCTTGGTCTCTTTGAAACTGAGATTCAGAAGGGTGTGATGATGGACCTGCCTCTAATAAGAATGGACTTAGTAGAAGATGGGCTTTCCCAAGAGGGTTGGAGTTTTTTTGTTTGTTTGTTTGCTTGTTTTTGTTTTTTGAGACGGAGTCTCTCTCTGTCGCCCAGGCTGGAGTGCAGTGGCAGGATCTTGGCTCACTGCAAGCTCCGCCTCCCGGGTTCACGCCATTCTCCTGCCTTAGCCTCCCGAGTAGCTGGGACTACGGGCGCCCGCCCCCACGCCCGGCTAATTTTTTTTTTTTTTTTTTTTTTGTATTTTTAGTAGAGACAGGGTTTCACCTTGTTAGCCAGGATGGTCTCGATCTCCTGACCTCGTGATCCGCCCACCTCGGCCTCCCAAAGTGCTGGAATTACAGGCGTGAGCCACCGCGCCCTGGAGGGTTGGGGTTTTGAAGGAACTTTATGGAATAGAAAGAAGGGAGAGACTGTTTCTAGATCATTAAGGAAGATTTACCAAAAAAAGTTGGCACGAGGGACAGCCTGGGAGAAGAGTGATGTAGCGTGACAGGAAAGGTGAGAATGGAAGGAGACAGGCAGAGAAGGCTCAGACTCGAAGTTTACCGAGTGAGACCAGGACTCGGTGAGGAGAGCAGAGGGGAAGCCGAGGAGGACATGGGCTCGGGGAGGAGACTTGCATTTAGGGAAGAGTGGAGGGCATGAAGGAAGGAGGGGACAGAAGCAGGTCGGTAGGAGGCTCTGGAAGAGGAGTCAGGGAGGCCCCAGAAATGATCCATTTACCGCTTATTCGGATGGGCCCGAACACTATCCAGCTGCCGCCGCGCTCCAGGCCCTCCCGCGTTCGGATCTCCCAGGAGCGATCCCTCCCAGGCGAGTTCTTCTGACTACAAGCTTGTGGGCAACGCAAGCGCAAGGGTAGCGAAGCCGGCCAGGCGAGGACTTTGCCCAAGACCCCAGGGTAGCCCCGCCTCCCTCCGTCCCAAGTGAGTTCACCAATCCACAAGACCTAGGTCTTCAAAATCCCGCCCCGTCTTCTACAAGCCCCGCCCCCGGCAGGACTGGCCAGTCCCCAGCACCGCAGTCCCCCAGACCCCGCCTCAGCCCCGCTTCCGTGAAGACTGCGCAGCTGGGAGTCCGGCTATCCAGCCTGCCCCGCAGGAACTGCTTTGCAGGCAAGGCTGCGGCGGCTGCGCAGGAGGCGCCGGGGCTGCCCACTCACTGGTTGGCACGGGCGTCTCGCCCGCGTGTCACACAGGGTCACTCGGCCGTGCAGGTAGAGTGTATCGCTGGTCGAGAAGCGGATCAGGTTGAAGGCCAAGGTCACCTCCAGAGAGGCCCCGTTGGCCCGCAGGCCCTGGAGCAGCCGGTTGCTGACGGGGCAGCTGTGGGGAGAGCGTCACAGGCCCGCGGTGCCGATGGATGAACACCGAGCACCGTTGCCCACTTTTTACTTTTGCTTGTATAGGTGCAGATGCTGGTCTCATGCTGAGAACTTTACATCATTTCATCCTCACCGATCCCGTGAAGAAGACAATACTTTTGCCCCCCACCACCCCTTTTTTAAAGATGAGGAAACTGAGGCTCAAACTGAGGTTCAAAGAGGGTTGCCCAAGGTTCTGCAGGGAGAAGCCTGGCCCTAGCGCCCACCCACACCCTTAACCACTGGGTTCTAGTTCCTCCTGATAAAAGAGGAATGACAGGCAAGGACAGGTTTGGCCCTGGTGTGTTTCAGAGCCTGGACTCTGGAGACTGATGGTGTGTCCTGGGTGAAGTCCCCTAAACTCCGAGTCTTCCCTTGTTCTCTCAGCTGTAAAGTGGGGGAAATAATACTTCCTAGGGTTGTTTGGAGGAATAAATAAGGTAATAAATGATTCCCTGTGCTCTGTGAAGCCTTGTTACTAAAATATGACCTAGAAATAGGGAGACCCAACTCCTTCCCAAGAATGTTGAGGAAGAACTTGGACTTACTGTCTCTGTGTTCCCAACACTTAGCAAGATCTGCAACTTACTGTGTGAACTGAGCCTCAGTTTCTCCATAAAGTGGGAATGAAAATATAACTATCTCGGCTGGGCGCGGTGGCTCACGCCTGTAATCCCAGCACTTTGGGAGGCTGAGGCGGGTGGATCACCTGAGTTCGAGACCAGCCTGGCCAATATGGTGACACCCCATATCTACTAAAAATACAAAAATTAGCCAGGTGTGATGGCCGGTGCCTGTAGTCCCAGCTACTCCGGAGGCTGAGACAGGAGAATTGCTTGAACCTGGGAGGCAGAGGTGGTAGTGAGCCGAGATCGTGCCACTTCACTCCAGCCTGGGTGACAGAGCGAGACTCCATCTCAAAAAAAAAAAAAAAAGAAAAGAAAATATAACTATCTCATAGAGTGTGTTGTGAGGCTTAAATGAGTTAATATATGTGAAGTGATGCAAACTGTGTCTGGAGTAGAGTCAATGCTATGTCAGTATTAGATATTATTAGCTACTAAATAAAATGAATGTCCAATATATAACATATATATAGCACTCTGAAATGTTGTGTCTTTGTTTTTTAGTTTTATCTTTGTAGGCCCTCAGTAACTGAACAAAGAAAAAAAGAAATGCATGTTATTTGCTGGCTGCAAGATCTTGGGCAGGCTTTAATCTCTGAGCCTTAATTTACTTATCTTCAAAATGGGAATGATAGCGTTATTCAAGAAACATTCACCCAGCACTTTCTTCCAGCGTTTGCATGCCAGGGATACCAAGAAGAGTGACAGAATCTGTGCTCAAGGGTATAAAAGCACCCAGCACAAGCCAAATCCAGGGGCTGGTCTGGCACTCACAGGAGGTTACCAGGCCTGACTGACCCTTACCTCTTGTTCACAAAGTGGTAGGTGGCCTTAACAGCACCTGTCCTGGAGAAGTTGGTGCTGGCAAAGACCTCACTGACCACCAGGGCAAATAAATTGGTCTGGATCACTGCTTATTGTCTTGAGGACCACGTAGAGGGGCATGCCAAGAGGAAGTGTTCTGTTTTCAAGCAGAGTTGAGAGCTGAAGGTCTGTGAAGTTGCCCAAGATGATGATGATGTCCCCAGTGCCCGGAACATGGATGGTGCTATATCTGGAGAGGGACAGGAGTAAAACCCTCATCATGAAGCCCCAGAGGGAGAGACATTCACCCACATCTTCTGCCTCCGCAAGGTCACTAAGCACCGGTAACCACAGAGAATAAAGGGCGGACGGAACAAACCTGCTTACCTTCTTCCTGGTCTGCCTAAAAAGTGAGGTGCCACCTCATAGATCCCCAGACCTAGGAACCCTGAAGCTATCCACAGTAATTTACATAAACAACTTGTTTGTATTCCTTCATAGAAGCATCTTTTTTTTTTTTTTTTTAATTAATACAGGGTCTCACTGTTTTGCCTACCCTGGAGGGCAGTGGCATGATTACGGCTCACTGCAGCCTCGACCTCCCAGGCTCAAATATGTCCCATGGGGACATATCCTCTTCATACTCACTTCACTGATGGTCATGAGGATGAAATATGCGTGTGAAGCACTCAGCACCATGCTTAGCACCTAGTAGGTACTCAATGAGTAGACTTGCTATTGGGAATGATTATCCCCTGCTGCTCCTCTCATCAGAATTGGTGTCTGCTTCCTGGACAGTTTGCCAAGGATACTTCTGTCCCTGGTAAAAGTTATGGACTCATAGGGAGTCCCCAGAGGTCCACTGATTGTAGTTGATGGGAAACCCATCAGATGAGACCATAGGGGTGATGAGACACACAATTTCCAGCCACCTCCCAATATCTTCCTCTGTACTGTCCTAGGAGCTCAGAATCCAGGGCTGCACTCCTAACTCAGGCTCAGTAAGGCATGGGGAGTGGTAGTTGCTCTTTGCTGGAGTAGAGAAGGGGAAGGGGAAGGGAGTATGACTTCCTGGGCCCTCAGTTCCAGGCCAGTTTGGGAAGGAACTAGCCTGCTGAAACTCCAGGCTATTAGGTTGGCCCAGATGGGAAAGACAAAAGCAGAGACAGATGAGATGACGAACAAGATGAAGGGAGTAGGTAGACAAAATAGCATCCTGGAAGAGACGGATGGTCAAGGCCAGGAGCTCCATGGAGGTCACCCTGCTGTGCTCCTGCCTGTAAGCTCACTGATGCTCCAAGCCTTTCAGACAATTAGGGGTGAAGGATAGCCATACTCAGACTGTTAGCTCCTCCTGAAGACACCATCTGATCTGCCACCTTCTTCCCTCTCTGGCCGACAAGAAGAGGGGCTGAGAGAGCCCCCAGAGAAGGATGGGTAGAAAGAGTGTGTAGATACTCACCAGGCAGGTTGAGGGCGCCATCTCCAGTAAGTAGCAACAGCAGCAGAGAAGGGTGCCCTTCTCTGTGCTGCTGATGGTCCTGGAGGGTGCTGGGAAGAAGTCCTGGCTCGAACAGCGGAATAGATTAACGGCTCCAAGACAGTAAGGCACTGCTGGCTGTGTTGCTGCCTCTCATCTGCCTACTGAGTGCACCATCTATCCCCAGGGGCCAGACTCCTTCCCAACAGACCCCAGGGGGCTTTACAGAGCTGGAACCAGTGCTGATGGGAGGACGACGGGGGGTGGGGTTTCCCATCAGCTGCAATCAGTGGACCTCTGGGGATTCCCATTCCAACTGGTGAATATCGCCACGGCCCCTAACTGTCAGACTTCGCTGAACAGCAGGGCAGATGTCCAGGCCTTCTAGGCTATCCCCTGACACCTGCATCCCAGGGGCATAGCTGATCCCATGGGTCTTCCACTTCCTGGGATAAGAGGGGATTTTTTGATTTTAGAGATGGAGATCAATCTCACCCTCTCCCCATTGCAGACACGGGGAAAACAAGGCCAAGCGACTCACTGAAGGACCAGAACCCAGGTTTCCTGTCCTCTAAGGCAGCTCTTTCTATTGCCCATAACTGCCACAATTTTCTGACTCTCTCCAGATTGCATAGCTCAGGAACCTGCTGAGGCTGTCAGTAGCCTTGAGTATGAAGATCCCAAATAGGCTTCACAGGTCCTAATTTCCCCACCAGACTTCATTCACCTGACCCACAAAATCCTCCTCTCCTCCAGGAAGCTGCCAGGACCCACACTTTAACCAGTCACTCTCCATTGCCCTAGGATGGAGCTGCCTGTACTTGTGTGACTTGGTCATTGGTGATCCCATCAGACAAGGGCTCCCCAGAGTGAGGACCAGTCTCCATCTTCAGACAGGGAGAGAGCAGGTAGGGCCATCTCCTTCATCAGACAGGGGCTCCCTCCCATGAGGACCAGACTTTCCTCCACAAAGCTTAGGATCCTGAGGGCAAGGGTTATACCTCTACCATTAAGTCAGAAATTTTTAGAGGTGCAATTCTCCCTCCCATTAGACTGGAGGCTCTTCAGAGCAGTCTGTGACTCTCCCACCAGACAAATGGGATTTTGAGGGGCAAGATCCGGCTTCCCTATTAGACCCAGGCAAGTGCCCCAAAGAGTTGGAGATCCACCAGTCAGAGACATTGATTCCAACACAAAACTTTATTGTCAACACACAGATGTCTGGCCCCACTGGCCTTGCCTTTCTCTTCTTGGTTCTGGGGCCCACTGAGACCCCCACCAGCTCTGGGCAAGAGCAGGGGGCCAGGGATCCGCATCCTTAGGTCAAATCCTGGCTGCGCTGGCCAGCACCCCCTTCTGTGCTCATCCTTGCTGCTAGGGTTCCCACTCTCATCATCCAGCATCCTTCTCTGTCCTGGCTCCTCTGGACCTGGGGCTCACAGGCACCAGCCCTGCAGGTGGCGCCACCTTCACAGCCCCTGGCCTCTGCCCAGGTGTAAGGGAGAGGATGGTCTCTGGCCAGGCTCTGCCAAGCCACACTAAGGACACATGAAGACGCGGCGGCTGGGTGTATGTGTGCAGGCCCCTTGGCTCCCATCGTGGCCTCTCAGTGGCTGCTCTTGTGTTTTTTAAGGAGTATTTGTGAGCTAGAGTCATGAACCTGCAAACCAAGAGGTCTTCTTGTTAATCCCCCTCCCCTGATATGGCAGGCTCCCTTACTCACCTCCTCCAGTCTCACCAGCTTTTCCAGCCAGGCCTCCCAGGGAAGTGCCTCATAGGTCTAACTTGAGCCTACCTAGTACCCCCTCTGAGTTTGGGAGCCCGGGCTGTATCCCAGGCTGATGGTGTGGGGGGCAGAAAAACTAAGTAACATGGGTGTGTGCCTTTTTCTCTCCAGGAGTTCAGGAGGCAGCTGGTTTTATGCACCTTAGATAGGATCCTGGGTCCTGTGCCCACACTATACTTACAGCCTAAGTGTCTGCCACTAGGCAGGCACTGAGCTGGCTCATGCCACACACACTAAGAAAGAGTAGGTTTGAAGGCGCTAGAAATGAAACTGGCTGGAAGGGTGCAGCCTCTCCGAGAAGGAAAGTGCAGAATCTAACTAGATAGGCAGTGACAGCTGGGGCAGATGGAGGTTTAAGAGGCAGACAGCCAGGTGCGGTGGCTCACGCCTGTAATCCCAGCACTTTGGGAGGCCAAAGAGGGTGGATCACGAGGTCAGGAGTTCAAGACCAGCCTGGCCAAGATGGTGAAACCCCGTCTCTACTAAAACTACAAAAATTAGCCAGGTGCGGTGGCAGGCGCCTGTAATCCCAGATACTCGGGAGGCTGAGGCGGGAGAATCGCTTGAACCCGGGCCGCAGAGGTGGCAGTGAGCTGAGATCATGCCACTGCACTCCAGCCTGGGCGATGGAGTGAGACTCCGTCTCAAAAAAAAAAAAGAAAAGAAAAAAGAAAAAAAAGGGAGGGGCCGGGCGCGGTGGCTCACGCTTGTAATCCCAGCACTTTGGGAGGCCGAGGCGGGCGAATCACGAGGTCAGGAGATCGAGACCACCGTGAAACCCCGTCTCTACTAAAAATACAAAAAAATTAGCCGGGCGTGGTGGCGGGCGCCTGTAGTCCCAGCTACTCGGAGAGGCTGAGGCGGGAGAATGGCGTGAACCCAGGAGGCGGAGCTTGCAGTGAGCCGAGATTGCGCCACTGCACTCCAGCCTGGGCGACAGAGCGAGACTCCATCTCAAAAAAAAAAAAAAGAAAAAAAAGGGAGGGGGCTGGTGGTGAGGGGGACCAGATCTTGGAATAGACAGAAACTTTGACAAATGGTCCAGAGGCCCGGCTGGGCTGGGCTGAGCGGCGTATCAGGGCGAGCACCGATTGGGTAGAAGAAGGAAGGCACACCTTTTCCATGTTAATGAGCGCACTGAGCAAGTCTTGCTGTTGAGACATCTGGCGGAGGTCCTTGGATGACGTAGTCTCCAACGACCTGCTCGTCGACGAGCGCCTATTCAACACCTCTGTCTCCTGCTCCTGGTTGAAGCGGATTGCGCGCACCTCCTCCACAATCCTGGGGGTGGAGCAGTGAGTGCCTTTCAGAAGGCTGCAGGGGAGGGAAGCAGCCCTCCCACCTCTTCCCTGGCGTCACCCCCGCTTCGCTCTCCCACGCAGCCCTGACGGAGACCCAGGCCGAGCTGTGCCCTTGTGTGAGATGGGAGGAACCTGGAGTCTGGATTCCAGTTCCTCCACCAGTAGGGTGGGGGACCTCTCTGGGACCCAGGGTCTGCCTTATAAAATGGTGAGGGCGTGAGGCCAGAAGACTCTGACGCTCCACCCACCCTTGACTCACATGACTTGGGGGCAGCCCCAGTACCCTCCCTACATGTTGAGTTCATCTCGGATCTCCTTGTACTGCCGCAGGTTCTCCTGTATTGCCTCAAGCACCAAGCAAAAGTTGTCACACGTGTTTTCTGAGAGGTTCGACAGGGGGCCTCCCACAAGGGGTTCCTGGAGGAGACCAGATTTCTTCGAGCGGGCGACCACACAATGCACCAGTGGCAGCTGGTCATTCTCCTCCTCTTCCTCTGCGCCTGTCTGGGAAGCGGGGGATGGAGAGGGGTCGGGACAGCTCAGGCAGGCACACCCCCGGCACCCCCTACTTGGCTTCAGGATGAGTCTCTTAGGATCCCAGGGTTCTAAGGCCCTCATTTCAGCTCTCACCAGTCTTAGCCTCACTGCCTTGCTGGGGGAACCCAACTTTAAATGCACATGCCTTTCCCCCACCTCTTTAAAAATTCTCACCCCATTTCAAAATTTAGCCCTGCCCTAGATTTCAACCCTGATAAACCCTACCCAGCAAATTTATAAAGCCCTGCCTACCCTCAAGCCCAGGCCTCCAGCACTCTACTCTTTCAGAAGTACTCCACTCCTTTCCCCAACCTTATGGAAGTACTACCCTGAATGAATAATACGGTAGCTAACATTTATTGAGTGCTTACTATGCGCCAAGCACTGTTCATTTACCCATTAACCCTCACAAAATAACCCTATGGGTTAAGTACTATTATTATTCCCATTTTACAGAAGAAAAAAATTGAGGCGTAGAGTGGGTAAATGCCCCAAGGTCACCCAGCTGCTCAGTTTTGAGTTGCCATAGAAATCTAACATCTAGAAAATCCACACCCTTCAGAAGCCCCAGTTGGTGGGTGGGCACTCAAGATGGGGGGCTGCTCCCTCCAGGCCTCCAACTTGGCTTTCTCCAGGCCCTTGATTATGCAAGCACACACATACATGCACATATGTTCAAGTCCGCTCTCATACACACTCCTTTTCCTCCCTTCTGCCCTCCCCATCCCACGCACCTCACTAAAGGTTATTCGTTGCTGTTGTCCCTGCTCTCCTGCCTTCATCATTTGCTCCAGGTTGGTGGTCACCACGATGACGAACAGGTTGATGCCAATGAAGGCACCGATGGTGATGAAGATGGTAAAGTAGATGGCACCCCCAATCTCCATTGCATATTCCCTCTTCTCTGTCCTGCAGATGGCAGGCAGGGGCCCCATCATTTCCCTGGCCCTTCGAGCCTGTGTTTCCTTATCTATGAAATGGGAAAATCATCCCAAGGCCTACCAGGACTTCTGCCTGTGTCACTGCTGTTGTGCAGATCCCATTCCCTACACCTGTCTCAATAGCTGCTCTCTGCTAAGCACCTGCTGTGCTGCCAGTGGGCTGATTCTCTAACCAACCCTGCAAGGTGGGGACGTGCACATCAACACTATGAAGTTTAATCTATTAGCTACACTCCTTTTTTTTTTTTTTTTTTTTGAGACGGAGTCTCGCTCTGTCGCCCAGGCTGGAGTGAAGTGGCATGATCTCAGCTCACTGCAAGCTCCACCTCCCGGGTTCATGTCGTTCTCCCGCCTCAGCCTCCCAAGTAGCAGGGACTACAGGTGCTTGCCACCACACCCAGCTGATTTTTTTTTTTTTTTTTGAGACAGAGTCTCACTCTGTCACCCAGGCTGGAGTGCAGTGGCGCGATATGGGTTCACTGCAACCTCCGCCTCCCAGGTTCAAGCGATTCTCCTGCCTCCGCCTCCTGAGTAGCTGGGATTATAGACGCCCCACCACCCAGCTAATTTTTGTATATTTAGTAGAGACGGGGTTTCATCTTTTTGGCCAGGCTGATCTTGAACTCCTGACCTTGTGATCCACCTGCCTCAGCCTCCCAAAGTGCTGGGATTACAGGCGTGAGCCACCGCACTTGGCTTTGTTTTTGTATTTTTAATAGAGACGGAGTTTCACTGTGTTAGCCAGGATAGTCTTGATCTCCTGACCTCGTGATCTGCCCACCTTGGCCTCCCAAGGTGCTGGGATTACAGGCGTGAGCCACCGCGCCCGGCCCCGGCCAGCCTGATTTTTATCCACTACCTATGCCATAATGGAGAATGACTGTAGAAGCCCTTTATCTACTGGGCTTCTATACTCACATGTAGAAGATAAAAAGAAATCAGTTAAGGGGTCCCACTTTCTGGAGTAAACTGGAAAGAAATAGGGCTTAGACTTAATGGAAAAGAGGTAAAGAACAGAACACAAAAATGAATGTGGGCAGTGGGTTTAAGAATGAATGAAATGAGACCTGAAGTTCCCAGGAGTTCAGGCAGTTTGTTGGGCTCCAAGGTGGGCTGGGAGGTTGCTCTGTAACCTGAGGCATAACTAGAGACCTGCTGCCCTATCCAAGGCCAACTACCCAGCTGGTTAGCATGATGCGAGAGGTCCCCATTACAGGATGGGAATGGGACTCTGAATGTATGGAGATTCAAGGGTGACAAGGCTTCAGGTACCACAAGTCCAGGTATTTCCTTTTCCTCTGTTTAAAGACCTGGGAACCCCCACTTCCACTGGGCCATCCTCATCCCAATCCCTGGAGCTCCCACTCTCAGCCTGGAGCTCCACTGGCTACCCTGCCCCATAGGTGGGATGAGGCTGGAAGTCCCACTGGCACTCACTGGAAGTCACTGTAGATGTCCACCCAGCCGTCCTGGGTGATGCAGATGAAGAGGGTGTACAGCGCAACCTGTATGTTCTGGAAATGCTTGGGCACGAATGCACCAAAGAGTGTTACCCCAAACACAGAAAAAACCTGTCAAGAGAGAACAGAGGCCCACCCTGACTTCACCAAAGGGCCCGGAAATAGGACATGCAAATGTCATGCAAATGTCATGCAAATGAACGCTGCCGAGGAAATCACAGGGATTCAGGCCCACAGGCCTCTCTGCTCCTCCAGACACCCCTCTATTCGCAATGACCCAAGGGCCCTGTTCAGGGAAGGGAAACAGCTGGGGGCGGGGGCAGGCACTGACCAGCATGAAGAAGAGGATGAGGACCGTGATATTGGCCATGTCAGGCACCGACTGCAGGATGACGCGGATGATCCGGGCGAGGGGCTCCACTGCCATGCACACATGCACCAGACGAAGCGCCCTGTGGCAGAGCCTCTCAGGGGTGCCCCTGGGCCCTTCCCAGCCCCCTCCCTCCTCATTACCCCCACCAGCTGCCCAGAGAGGCAAAGCTGATCTCCAGCTGGTCGTTATCCCCCCATCTCATTCCTGGGTTCCAGATAGGTCCCCCTCATTTCTCCAAAGCTCCCAGCTCACCTGAGAGTGTAGTTGATGGAGGGAATATTGATTTCATTAATGAAGAACCGCAAGAGCAAGATAAAGACGATAATGAAGTTGAGGATGTTCCAGCCGTCCTGGGGAGTGGGCCAGCCCCAGTGGGGTCTGTCAGGCCCAGCCCATGGGGGCATCCTAGGACTGCCCTCCCCACATCCCAGGGATGAGGGCTCAATGTCCCTCTCAGAGCAGGGCCAGTCAGCTGCCATCCACTGCTGTTACCCTGCCGCCCCCCAAACATGCCACAAAACACATGTGTACTCTCTGTTGCATACATGTGCCAATAGCCAAATGCAGTCTCAGAGACACACAGCAAAGACCCTTACAGATACATGGCTGGTCCCTAAGCTGAGTGCCCACCTTGGCTAAAGCATGCTCAAAACAGCCTTGCCCTACAGTTAGGTAATCTGAAAACACTTGGCTGTTCCTGCCTTTGTGTGTCACACACTACAATTAATAATAAAATGAAAATGGATACTAGTAAAAACATAAGGAATACTGCTTCAGTAGCCAGTTCTGAGGTGAAATAGCTCTCACAGCACAAGAAAGGGAGACAGGCAGGCTGGGCACAGTGTCCCACGCCTGTAATCCCAGTACTTTGGGAGTCTGAGGCAGGTGGATCACGATGTCAGGAGTTCGAGACCAGCCTGGCCAACATGGTGAAACTCCATCTCTACTAAAAATACAAAAATTATCTGGGCGTGGTGGCGCGTGCCTGTAGTCCCAGATACTTGGGGGGCTGAGGCAGGAGAGTTGCTTAAACCCGGGAGGCGGAGGTTGCAGCGAGTCAAGATCGCGCCACTGCACTCCAGCCTGGGTGACAGAGCGATACTCAATCTCAGGAAAAAAAAAAAAAAAAAAGAAAGAAAGAAAAGAAAGGAAGGGAGAGTGGTACATTTTGCAAGCCCTTTGTCCAATAAGACACTTACACAGGAATGAGGTGGGGAGGAGGAGGAAACTCACAGGTATGAAAAATCTGAACAGGGTCACACTTCTAGAAATCTGATCCACAGATACTCTGGTTGAAGTACAAAATGACATTTGTATAAGGTTGAGAATAACCAACATGCCAGGTGCAGTGGTGCAAGCCTGTTATTCCAGCACTTTGGGAGGCTGAGGCGGGAGGATTGCTTGAGCTCAGGAGTTCCAGACCAGCCTGGGCAACATGGTGAAACCCTGTCTCTACAAAAAACTATAAAAATTAGCCAGGGATGTTGGCATGTGCCCCTGTAGTCCCAGCTACTTGGAGGGCTGAGGTGGGAGGATCACTTGAACCCAGGAGGTTGAGGCTGCAGTGAGCCGAAATGGGTGTCATTGCACTCCAGCCTGAGCAACAGGGGTGAGACCCTGTCTCAAAAAAAAAAAAAAAAAAAAAAAGGAAAAGAAAACCAACGTGTCAAATAATCAGAAGAGACTAATTGGATAAACTATGGCACGTTAAATTCCATTAAATCAATGGAATACTATGTAGCTATACAAAGAAAAATGAGGCCAGGTATGGTGACCCTTGCCGGTAATCCTGGTGCTTTGAGAGGTTGGCGGGAGAGGATTGCTTGAGGCCAAGAGTTTGAGACCAGCCTGGAAAACAGAGCAAGACCTCATCTCTACAGAAAAAAAAAAAAAAGGAAAAGAAAGAAAAATGAGAAAGATCTCCATGTACTGATATAGAAAGATTGTCAGGATCCATTCAGTGACAAAAGTAAGTGCAGAATAATATTTATACTATGTTACTGTTGGGAAAGGGAAGATTGAGGGTATATGCATTTTTGCTGATCATTGTAAAAATAAACACTGGGCGGATGCTATAATTTGAATAGTTTGAATGTTTATCCCCTCCAAATCTCATGTTGAAATGTGATGTTCAGTGTTAGAGGTGGGACCTAATGGGAAGTGACCCTGAAGGTAATGAGTGAGTTCCCTCAAGAGCTGCTTATTAAGAAGAGCCTGGCATAGGCTGGGCGCGGTGGCTCATGCCTGTAATCCCAGCACTTTGGGAGGCCAAGGAGGGCGGATCACGAGGTCAGGAGATCGAGACCATCCTGGCTAACACGGTGAAGCCCCGTCTCTACTAAAAATACAAAAAATTAGCTGGGCGTGGTGGCGGGCGCCTGTAGTCCCAGCTACTCGGGAGGCTGAGGCAGAAGAATGGCGTGAACCCGGGGAGGCAGAGCTTGCAGTGAGCCGAGATCACGCCACTGCACTCCAGCCTGGGCAACAGAGTGAGACTCCGTCTCGAAAAAAAAAAAAGAAAAAGAAAAAAGAGCCTGGCATCTCCCCTCTCACTCTCTCTCTTGCTTCCTCTCTCGTCATGTGATCCGCACATGCTTCACCTTCTGCCGTGAGTGGAAGCAGCCTGAAGCCCTCACCAGAAGCAGATGTTGGCACCATGATTCTCACACAGCCTGCAGAACTGGGAGCCAAATACAACTCCTTACTTTATAAGTTATTCAACCTCGGGTATTCCCTTATAGCAACACTAAATGGACAAAGACAATAAAAAAGAAACTATAAATATAAACACATTACCTAGAAAGGATGGTGGTGGGAGAAGGGGGATGAGGGGACAAAAGAGAAGCAAGAATTCTGTGTGTACCTTTCAACATAGTTTTGACCAGCATGTATCTGCATTAAATATTCAAAAAGAAAACTTTTTTTTTTGAAACAGAATCTCGCTCTGTCGCCCAGGCTGGAGTGCAGTGGCGCAATCTCAGCTCACTGTAAACTCCGCCTCCCGGGTTCAAGTGGTTCTCCTGCCTCGGCCTCTAAGTAGCTGAGATTACAGGCATGCGCCACCATGCCAGCTAGTTTTTGCATTTTTAGTAGAGACGAGGTTTCACCATGTTGCCAGTCTGTCTCAAACTCCTAGCCTCAAGTGATCCTCTTACCTCGGCCTCCCAAAGTGTTGGGATTACAGGCATGAGCCACTGCAGCCAGCAAGAAAACTATATTTAATGAAAAAAAAAAGTTCTTCAATGTATTGGCGGCCTGGTAAGCACAAGTCCTCCTGGCCTCTCATACTGAGTCTGCACCTTCACATACACAAGGAGATACAAGTCTGCCTGTCTGCAGATCCATCCGTATATCCATGCAGTATGTAGCTCCTGTTGTGTGCCATACCCAGATCCAGTTCCTGAGAATATAGGATGTCTGCCCTGTTGGGCTTACAGACTATTTTGAGGGAGATGGATAAACAGCAAATTTTAACTCCATGCAAAAAAAAATAAGTGCATAGCATCATGGAGACACAAAGCAGCGCCTAACCTAGCCTGGGAGAGACAGGAAGACTTCCTGGAAGAGAAGACATCTGAACGAGTCTGTAAGTAGGAGTAAAGCAAGTGAATAGGGAAAATCAGATTTTGTAACATGTGAAAATTACATGAAATTCCAATTTGGGTGTCCACAAACACAGCCATGCCCACTTCATTTATGTGCAGTCCATGGTTGCTTTTGTGCTGCCATGGCAGAGGTGAGTCATTGTAACAGAGGCTGTACAGCCATGAAGCTTAAAATCTTTATTATCTGGCCCATTACAGAAAAAGTGCGCTGATCCCTGCTGACCTCTGTAAATTAAGGTCGATGCTGTCAGCCCTATTTCTCAGATAAGGAAGTCAGGTTTGTTCAAGACTACAGAGCAGGGGAAGGCTGGAGCAGGGATTGGAATTGGAGCCCAGGTAGGCTGCACTTCTAGTACCAGTTACTTTCTGCCACATCATACACATCTCAGAACTAACACACTCTGTCAACACACACATACATACTCACACCCTCAGTTTGTAGGGCCGGGAGTACAGGGGCGGACTCGGTGGTGTGCAGTCTCCAGGGGGGAGTAGGGGCAAAGGGCTCAGGATCTCACCTTCCAGAAAATCCAGAAGTCGTTGAGCCAGCCGAGGAGAACCTCACAGATAAGGATGGTCAGCACAATGTCATCTATGGTAGAGAACAACTCATAGTGTTTCTACATGGAAGAAGGAAAAAGAGGGGCAGAGAGTCAGTGGAGCAGGGCCTGGGCAAGCTGGCAGGGAGAGGATGTATGTAGGGGAGGGAAGTCCCGTATCACTGCTGCTCTTGGTCCTCAGTAACCTTGTCACTTCCTTTAAAACACACTTTGCATGTGTGTGCCAGGCACTGTGCTGGGGCTATCACACATCACTTCATGTTACCATCATTGCTGTCCTGCAAAGTAGGTTTTATTCCCGTCTTATAGAAGTGGAATCAGAGTGGTGCCTGTGTGTGCACAGCTAGTTGATTAAGATGGTTGTCTGACTACAGACTTTTGTCCCTAACTTCTAGAATAGGGATCTTTTGGAGAGGGAGGTAGGAGAGGCAGAACAGCCTCCAGGATTGGGAGGAAAACGCCTGGCCCCTGAGGGTGAACACCAAGCTCCATCTGTCCTAACCTCTCCTGCTATTCCAGCTCTCCAAATATTCCAAGTTAGGCCTGACCAAACTCCGGGGTATCCTGCCACTCATGGGTCCAGGACATGCACCCTGGATGGATGAATTGGTAGATGGGTGACTGGGGTCTGTCCAGAGCCCAATTCACTTTCTCTCAACCTCGAAGCTCCTCCTTCAGGTTCCTTATGGCTGCGACCCCACTAACAGCCCCCGTAGTGCACGACTCCACCTAGCAGTCACCCAAGTCACCATGTCTCCTCCCTTTCTTTCTTTATTTTTTTTTTTTTGTGACATCTCAGCTCACTGCAAACTTCACCTCCTGGGTTCAAGCGATTCTCCTATGTCAGCCTCCCAAACAGCTGGGATTATATGCATGCGCCACCATGCCTGGCTAATTTTGTATTTTTGTAGAAATGGGGTTTCACCACGTTGGTCAGGCTGGTCTCGAACCCTTGACCTCAAGTGATCTGGCTGTCTTGGCCTCCCAAAGTGTCCACCCCAAAAGTGCACTTTACCCCAAAGTGCAACAGACTAGTGCCTCGGGGCCCACTGTCACATATGGCCAATGGAGACAACAGGACATCCACACCATTATTCAAAAAAGCATTCTAAATAGTCCTCAGCCCAGCGTGGTGGCTCACACCTATAATCTCAGCACTTTGGGAGGCCAAGGCTGGAGGATTGCTTGAGCCCAGGAGTTCCAGACCAGCCTGGGCGACAGAGTGAGACCCTGTCTCTACAAAAACAATTTTTTTTTGAGACAGAGTCTCACTCTGTCGCCCAGGCTGGCGTGCAGTGGCGCAAACTCGGCTCACTGCAACCTCCGCCTCCTTGCTTCAAGCGATTATCCTGCGTCAGCCTCTCAAGTAGCTGGGATTATAGGCACCCACCACCATGCCCAGCTAATTTTTGTATTTTTAATAGAGACGGGGTTTCACCATGTTGGCCAGGCTGGTCTTGAACTCCTGACCTCAGGTGATCCACCCACTTTGGCCTGCCAAAGTGTTGGGATTACAGGCGTGAACCACTGTGCCTGGCTCAAATTTTTTTTTTTAATTAGCCAGGCATGGTAGCTCATGCCTGTAGTCCTAGCTACTTGGGAGGCTGAGGCAGGAGGATCACTTGAGTCCAGGAGTTCAAGGCTGCATTGAGCCAAGATGGCGCCACTGCACACCAGCCTGGGTGACAGAGTGAGATCTTGTCTCTAAAAAAAAAAAAAGAAATGAAAACATCAAGGATAAGTCACACTAAACTTCAAGTTGGACACAGATAAGTCTCTTACATGCTGTTTCTTTTCCCCAAAACAGTCTCCCGCACCTCTCTTTGCCTGGCCAACTCCTACGTGCTCTTTTTTTCTGTTTCTTTGTTGTAGTAACTGAGATCACATCCGAATTCTTTACTCTCAGCTCCAGTGTCACTTTCTCCAGGAAGCCAGCTCTGACCCCCCAGATTAGGTTCGAGTGCCTTCGTTGAGCCTCCATGTACTCTGGGTGCTACTTGGGCACTTGTAATGACAGTTTCTGTGTGTCTAAAACAGGACCCAGTTGTGCTTATTATCCCTGGGACCCTGGCAGTCTGCATAGTCAGTGCCTGGCACTGGGTGATTCTCCCTTAGTGACTGCTGGTTAGAATTGGATACCCCTTCTCCACAAGGCACCCATTTGCCTCCCTTTCCTGACACCATTCTTCTGTCCCTCCTATACAAATCCAATGCGTTCCTCAAAGCCAGGCTGCAGAGCCCTCTCCACTGTGAAGTCTTCCTTGATCTCCAGATTCCTAGAAGGTCAGAGCTGACAGACCCTTGAAGAGCATCCAATCCAACCATCATAGACAGATGAGGAGCCTGAGGCTGGGAGAGTTCTTGCCCCAGGCCCCCCATTAGGGTTAGTGGGGCAGAGGTCATGCCGGCATCTCACCTGGTCCAGGTAGGAGTTGGTACGGAGAGCGATGGTGATGGCGTTCATCACCAGCAGCAGGGCCAGCAGCAGTTGGAAGGCGGGGTGTCGGAGCAGCTGCTTGATGTACATGCGAGTGATGAACTCCTGCATGTCCCAGGCATCCTGGGAGAGGGCAGGACCTTCCTTCAGGCAGGTGTCATCATAGGAAGCCTCTGCCTGGAGGTTTGCTCTTAGAGAATTGGAGTCCCTGGGGCCCACTCTAGAGAGTGGATCTGCGAGTGGATCATGGACTGGAGATGTCAGTGTGGAGATCACTAAATGGCCACTGAAAGCTGGTTACTATTGGGGGATTTTGTGGAAGTCATTGCCGGAGAATCTCTTTGGGCTCTCTGATAGTGAAGATGATCGTTATATAAGGGTTCCTATGGAGGGCACTGCCAGAGGGTTACTAACATATTATGGGCAGACACTCAGGGATCAGTGCTAGGGAGGGTCTTCTGGGGGCATTTAGAGGGTAGAGGGGGCAGAGTTTCCATGAGGGCCTGCTGCCCATGAGCAGAGCTGCAGGAGGGGCCGCTGTGGGGCGAGAGCTATCCTTACCGCTTTGTTCATGATTTCCTGGCGGTTGATGAGCACCTGCTCCTCTGGCCGGCCGTAGGACTCGTGAATGGTACTGTGCAGGGGAGAGGGGCGGTCCCTCAGTGCAGCTACTGCCCCTCCAAACCCCATACGGTCCTCCTGAGTCCCGCCCCACCCCACGAGGCCTGTATGGGAGGTCCACTGCTGCCACCAGGCCTTTTCATTATCCCTCATGGTTGCTCAGTCTCTTCCTTCTCCTCAAAGAATCTTCACTCCAAGTGGTCTCACTCCCCCTCGTGGTGATATCACAGAGGCTTCTGTGACCTCCAGCCTTCTGCATTCTACTGAGGAATTCCAACCCGGAGAGAAGCTCCTCCCATTGGCCCTCCTCCACATCCCGCAGAGGAAGTCTGGGGATGCAGCGGGGATGTTGGGCTGGAGTTGGAAGTCAGAGGCTGATGGGAGCAGGTCAGATCTCCCATGCAGCCTGGATGGCGTCACAGGGACATGTCCCTGCCTTGGATCCAGGAGGTGGAGGTAAGGTTGGAATGAGGAGTGAAGTGTTTTCCCCAGGGCGTTCCCAGGGCAGACCTCAACCTGCACCCCTCCCCACCAGCTGCCCTGTCCTACCAGCCCAGTCCCTAGGACTGTCCCCACCACCTTTCCATGCAAAGTGCACTTCCCCATCTACAAAGTGGAAGTTTCTCATTGTGTGCCCCCCGGGAATGGTGTAGGAGATCACCATTAGCGTTCAAAGAGCTGGGGAGAGGTGGACAAGTCGGATCCCTCATTAGCCATGGGTCATCCCCCACCATCCTGGCAGGCTTGGAGCTCGGGTACAGAGCCTAGGCCAACAGGCTGCACAAAGGGTCCATCACCCACCCTCTGGCCAAGAGCACTCACCCCAGTCCCCACAAGGGGGGCAGATTTCCAATTTGAATATGGAAGTAAAGATCCCATTTTTAGAAAAATTGATTTTATTTGGTTGGAAAGTAGCCCTCATGTAAAATAAAGAACACCTGTACAGACCTGGTTTGGGGGAGAAGTGCCAAGGAACTGGAGAGGCAGGGCTGTGACCCCAGGGATGGGAGGATGGGGTGGGAGAGTTTCTTCTTTGGCAAGGGAGAGGGTGGCACAAAGCCCAGGCAGACAGGTCAGCTCGGGGTGAGACCATGACTAGCAGTACTACTTCCCACCCTGAACAGAATCCAGGGATGCTCTGTCCTGGACACGTCAGAAGCTGGGGTTGAGGTGGCCCTCGGATCAAAGGTCAGGAGCTAGAGTGCTAGCCAGGGTCAGAGGTCAGAAGGTCAGAGGTTACTCTCTGAGGTCAGGGGGCAGAGATGGGAGTGCTCTTCAGGGTCAGAGGGCAGTGAGTGGGGGGACTGTTCTCTGGAGTCAGAGGTCAAGATGTGGGAGCTGCCTTCAGCCTGTGCCACTCCCCAGGCCCCCAGGCCCTCTGAGTACAGCTCCTGGTTCTGCTCCTTCCACTGGCGGAACTTCTCTCCTGTCAGCTCAGGGTCACCCAGCACTTCTTCTAGGACCTGCAGCTCCTGCAGCTTTGCCTGTGTGGAGAGGAGGGGCTAAGGGACCATGATCACCCAGGGAAGTGGGCAGAGCCCGAGGCCAGACTTCACTCTGGAGTCCGGTGCCTAGAAGCCAGCACCTGGCCAGCGTGGCACGAGGAGCCTAGGTGAGACTCAAATCCCCACTCGGAACGCAGAGCCTGGCCCAGTCCACAGCTGAGCCCACTGTCAGCTGCTAAGCCCAGAGTCCGGAGCTGAGTCTGGAGTCTGGTGCCCAGGGTGGAGGTGAGAGCCGCAAACCAAAGCCTGAAGCCCAGAGCCTAGTCCCTTGCTGTGCCCAGAGCCCCCGGCTGACCTTGAGTGTGCTCTGTAGCGCCCGCACACGGTGCACTCGCTCATTCAGCTGAGGGTCTCGGTTGCGCCGCATGAAAGAGCTCCGCCACTGTTCCTGGGTCAGGGGCTGTGGCTGGCCTAGGAGGGACACGCCACCCTGCCTCAGCCCCCGTACCATTCCTTCCAGTGCCTCTTCACTGCTGTCTGCGGGAGGGAGGAGCAGGATGAGGATGTGCCCACCCCAGCCCCCAGCCCAGCTCCCAACTCCAGCCCAGCACCTGTCAGAGAGCCAAAGGAGGTCCGTGGGCTGCGCTGTGTGGGGGTGGCTGCAGGTGATGTGTCTCCATGGAGGGGACTCCCAGCTTGAGCAGGGCTGGGCTGCAGGCAGGGTGGGAAGCACAGAGGGTCTCTGTCTGAGCTCCACGCCCTGCTGTTTACCCCCACCTCCTACCCCCGGCAGCCCCCTACTCACCGAGGCTGAGCAGGACCCAGCCTCATCATCCGGGTCTTCTGCTTCGGTCTCACTGTAGCAGTCTGGGGTGAGGAGGAGCAGTTGGGGAACCCACAGGGTTTTGGGAGGCCAGGGAGTGGCCTAGGGCATTTGAGTTCCCAGCCCCCATCCCAGGAAAGGCAGAGGCTCAGGTGAGGTTTCCTCCCACTCAACCCTGTGAGACACCTACCTTCCTCTCGGGGCGGGGGGGCCCGGCCTGGAGACTGGTACTTGGAGATGCAGGTGATGAGACGACGCACCCACCTATGGAGAGCAAGCAGGTCCCACAGGGTTTCCATTCACCGGGGCCCTCTTGTATGCTGGGGGCTTTTTACCCACATCATCTTCTAATGATCCTCAGAGCAACTCTGAGAGGGATGAACTCCTAGTCACCCATTTTACAGATGATGAAACTGAGGCTTAGAGAAGTGAGTACTGGCTGCATGCGGTGGCTCGCGTCTGTCACCCCAGCACTTTGGGAAGCTGAAGCAGGAGGATTGCTTGAGGCCAAGTGCTTGAGACCAGCTAGGGCAAACCCATCTCCCCACAAAACTTTTTAATTAAAAAAAAGAGAGAGATGCCGGGTGCAGTGGCTCACACCTGTAATCCCAGCACTTTGGGAGGCCGAGGCGGGTGGATCACAAGGTCAGGAGTTCAAGACCAGCCTGGCCAACATAGTGAAACCCCCTCTCTACTAAAAATACAAAAATTAGCCGGGTATGATGGTAGGCACCTGTAGTCTCAGCTACCTAGGAAGCTGAGGCAGGAGAATCACTTGAACCCAGGAGGCGGAGGTTGTAGTGAGCCAAGATGGCGCCACTGCACTCCAGCCTGGGCGACATAGTGAGACTCTGTCTCAAAAAAAAAAAAAAGAGAGAGAAAGAGAAGTGAGTATCTTGACCAACCACTCTGAGAGAGCTGGGATTGCGTCTCCAGGCTCCTGAGCGCAGGCTCCCAAGCTCACAGAGTTTGGGAATCATAGGAGGGGAGGGGCTGAGGGAGGTGGCACTCACATGCTCAGATCTGTCAGGGTATCAGCAGCGAAGATGAAGGGTTTGTACACGTCATGGGTGAGCTGAAACACACTGCCAGGGAGTGGAGGAGCATCACTCAGCCTGGGCGTGCCCACCCACAGCCCAGAGAGGCTAGATTCTGGGCGCCCCAGCCACTTGCCACACCTCCCACTGCTACCCCGTCACCCTTCCTCTCCCTTTCTGTCTCCATCCCCCAGCCCATCACACCCCAAGACTTAACTATTTCTTCTTCTGATCATGTCCACTTTCCAGACTATAGTTGGAGACATTGATGAGGCCCTCAGCCTTCTCATCCTGGGGGGATCACAGCATGAGGGTCAGGTTGGAACCCCAATACCCTCAAGGCCCAGTCAGCTCCTAGTTACCCCTCGGGCTCCTGAAGGTTGTGGAGAGGAGAAGGCATCTCCTGGGCTCTCTAACAAGTCTCTCTGTTTCTGGAACTCAGGGCTGGAATCTGGGGTCAGGGTAGGAGATGTGGCCAAAGGATGCCTCTAAACCAGGAAAGGGGAGACAAAGATATCAGAGAAACAGCCAAAGAAAAGAGGAGCCTGAAGGCCGGGCATGGTGGCTCATGCCTGCAATCCCAGCACTTTGGGAGGCTAAGGTGGGCAGATCACGAGGTCAGGAGTTCGAGATCAGCCTGGCCAACATGGTGAAACCCCATCTTTACTAAAAATACAAAAAATTAGCCAGGCATGGTGGCAGGTGCCTGTAATCCCAGCTACTCGGGAGGCTGAGGTAGGAGAATTGCTTGAACCCGGGAGGAAGAGGTTGCCATGAGCCGTGATTGTGCCACTGCGCTCCAGCCTGGGCAACAGAACGAGACTCCATCTCAAACAAAACAAAACAAACAAACAAAAAACTTAGCTAGGCATGGTGGCATGTGCCTGTAGTCCCAGCTACTCAGGAGGCTGAAGCAGGAGGATCGCTTGAACCTGGGAGGCTGAGGCTGTAGTGAGCTGAGATCATGCCACTGCCCTCCAGCCTGGGTGACAAAGCAAGACTCTGTCTCAAAAACAAAAACCAAAAAACCAAATGAGAAGAGCCTGCTCATGCATTTGTTCCTTCAGGAGACACAAACCAAACTGCTTCGTACCGCTGAGCTTTCTGAATGCTGCTTTCTCTTCCTGGTTTTCTTTTCCCTTCCCATGCAACTAACTGCCAGGTATTGCGTTGTCAGGGGGCATCTGGACTCCTCAGGATGGACTGGACACCTCTGCTGTGCTCCCACATATCCCCTGGGCTTTCCCTTTATCTTAGCACACGGTCCCTACATTGTCCTTGAGTGTGTATTCATCCCTCTCCCCTACTAGCCTCTAAGTTCTGGAGAAGCAAAGACCATCCAACTCTTCTCTGTGTCCACAGTGCCCAGCCTAGAGCTGGGTTCACAGTAGGCACCTGAATACTGAATGAATAAACGAGTAAATGAATGGCCCATCATTGGGATGGACAGACTATCAGAAGGATAAGGAGAAGTGGGCAGAATAGAAGTGATTTTTCAGCCAGATGTGGTGGCTCACGCCTATGATCCCAGCACTCTGGGGGGCTGAAGCAGGCAGAACACTTGAGCCCAGGAGTTTGAGACAAGCCTGGGCAACATAGCAAGACCCCATCTTGCTATGTTGCCCAGATTTTTCGGGGCCGGGCGCCGTGGCTCACGCCTGTAATCCCAGCACTTTGGGAGGCCGAGGCAGGCGGATCATGAGGTCAGATCGAGACCATCCTGGCTAACACGGTGAAACCCTGTCTCTACTAAAAATACAAAAAATATGCCGGGCGTTGTGGCGGGCGCCTGTAGTCCCAGCTACTCGGGAGACTGAGGCAGGAGAATGGCGTGAACCCGGGAGGCGGAGCTTGCAGTGAGCCGAGATGATGCCACTGCACTCCAGGCTGGGCAACAGAGCGAGACTTTGTCTCAAAAAAAAAAAAAAAAAAGATTTTTCTCTATACCTCCTGTGATACCTTTTCCGAACTGCTTTTATACATATATTAACTCATTTCTCTCTGAATAAAGTCCCCATTTTACAGATGGGAACATCAAAGCCTTGGATCAGGAATAAAAGTGGATGATAGAATACAGATGAGAATCGAGGCCTGGAAGTGACTCACTTGCCTACCCGTTTATGTGTATGGGGTCTTACCTGGGGCTGGCGGTACCAGTAGAGCGTGTGTCCCTTGAGCACAAACCAGCAGCGGCGCCAGCGCGGGCCCATGAAGCCGCCCGGTGCCTTTCGCAACAGGAGCCAGCCGTCACAGTCTGGCCGGCCCAGCTCACGGCATGACACCCGCCGGCGGCTCAGCCGGGTCGCCAGGCCTGTAGCAGCACAGCACAAGCTGGGCAGTGAGGGGCTGGCAAGGTGCCCCCGCTAAACCTGCTCCCTGCCTTCCACGAGCATCCCCAAGTGAGATCTCTGAACCCACACTCTGCTCAGAATGCTACATGTGTCATCTCTGAGGTAGGATGACCCTTCTTATTTTAGAGATGAGCAAACCGAAGACTAGAGGCTAACCTGTTTGCTCAAAGTCACAGAGCTGGTGAGAGGCCCAGACTGGGAGCACAGCTCTGTCTGACCCCAGAAACAGAGCTGTTTCCAGGAGAGGCTGTGTGGGAAGGATGGGGGTGGCCTTGCCCAGCATGTAAAGATTTTTAACAGCTCCTCAAACAGGGGGACCCCCACCTAGTCCAGCGCACCTCATACCTTTTGATTTCTTCCGACCAACAGGACTCTGAAAGGACAGCAGAAGGGTGAGAGAAGGATCTAGGTCCAGACTCACCCACCTCCTTGCTAAGCCCCTGAGCTTACCTTGTCAGAGGATTCAGGGAGCCCTGGAGTCCCTGCTACCCCTGCTGGGAGTATGGCTGGGGGTTCCGAGGGGATGGGCGGGGGCTCAGGGCCAAGGGAGGCAGAGTCTGTCAGGGAGGGAGGAGAGAGACGAAAAGTCTATGAGCCTAGTCCCAGGCTTGGGGTCAGAACTGGGTGCCCAGATGCCGTGTTCGGGGCATCCATGGAGCTTTGAGACTACCTGTCCAGGCAGGGCCGGGTCCGGGACTGGGGTTTGAAGACAGGTCAAAGGCAAAGACGTCTTCAGATGGGGCCCTGGGGAGGGCAAGGGGGATGGGATGAGCCCACGGTCTCCCCACCAAGACACACCTGGACAGAGCCTGTTACCTGGGAGACAGTGGGGCCAGAGACAGTGATGGGCTCCTCTGGTGCGGGGAGTCCAGGACCTGAGGGGGCGTCTGGGGAACAACCAGGAACAAAGCGATGGAGACAGGGGTCTGAAAGCAGGTTGGGGGGCAACAGGGGTAGGGGAGCAGCAGGAGCAGGTACCTGTGGGGGGGTCTGAAGGCAGCTAGGGGGGCGTGGCAGAGGAAGGTACCTGTGGGGGGGTCTGAAGGCAGGTGTGGGGGTGGTGGGGGCAGGTACCTGTCGGGGGGGGTCTGAAGGCAGGTCGGGGGGCAGCAGAGAAAGGTACCTGTGGGGGAGTCTCTGGTATCGGGATCTTCTTCAGCACTAAGCTGAGTCCGGCTGGCTCCTGCAGCAGCTCCCTCACCATGTTCTTACGGGGCCATCCCACCTGGGGGACAGAAACACTGGCTGGCATCAACCCGGGCAGGAGGCTCTGAAGCAACCGCCAACTCTCACCCTCGTGCCGGGAGCTCTCTCTCAGCCTCCCACTTCTGCCTGCCCCTCATGCAGCCTCCTGGGAGCTTCCATGGGCCCCGTCACCTGGGCTCGGCAGAGGATGCTCTCACCAGACTTAGCTGGCTCATCTCCTGGAAGGCAGCTCCCACAACCCTGGTCAGAACCCTTGGGTGCCTCCCCACCCACCAGACTTGGGTTCCACTCGGTGACCCCTTCACCTCCTACCACGTCCCTCTCCTCACGCACCACCACCTGCCCGTTGATCTGGACAACCTCGTCTCCAGGCTGGATCTGCAGTCGGGAGTCAGTGGGAACCTGGCGTGGGGAATGGGGCCTGAGGTTGGCCTGGCTTGTAGGTGAGAGGCCTCGGGGGTGGGCGGCTGAGAATGGTGTGGGGCTCTCACCTGGGTGTCCACTTGGGACACAAAGTGCTGGCAATTGCTGGTGGTGTGAATTTCTAGGCCCTGCAGAGGCAGAGGCTGTAGTCACCGGGGGCTGGGGGGCAACAGGGCCAATAGGCAGGACCCCCGCCAGACCAGGCCTCTACGGTGGGTGGAACTGTGGCAAGAGCTGACCCCAAGCTGCTCCTGCCCAGACTTGCTGTGTGACTTTGGACTTGCTACGCCTGTGGGCCTCTGCCTTCTCCTCTGCTAAGAGCCAGAGGGAAGCTGGAGACCCTGATTTCTGAGGTACCAGCTTCTCAGCAATGTTCCTAAAGGGACAAGCAGGGACAGGGCAGGGATAGGGCTCTGGTCTTCCCCACTGGTCAAAGATTAAACCAAGAAAGGTCACATCCTTTCCCTTTCTCCTAACTGCCCGCAAGCCCCTGCCTGTCTCCATCCCAAGGCTGGAACACACTACCTGAGGCCACACCCGTGTGGCCCCTCAGGACTGGGGAGGTGCAGAGCAATGGGAGATCCTGGCCAAGCCTCTGGGCCTCCATTTTAGTATCTCTACAAAGAAGGCTTTCCAGCCACGGCAGCACAGGGCTCTGCGGCATCCTGGACCCTATTTCAGGGCCCAGACAAGGCTGCCAAGGGGTCAGAAGTGAGAGGTGGGAGGGCAGGGCTCACCAATGGACTGTCCAGCTGCACCTGCTCGAGCACAGCCCTCTGCTCCAGCAGCTCCTTGGGGCAGCAGACCAGGATGTTGTGGCAGATCCCAGCCACGTGGCTGCACTGGGGGAGGGGAGCGGGCTGTGTAGCCTGAGCCTGATCGCCCCTACCCCCACTCCCTTCCCACCCCACAGACTCACGATCCTCAGGACTGTGTCCTCCTTCTCAGCTGCTGGACCATCCTGGAAGCAGAATGAGAGCAGGGGCCTCCCCTGAGCAAGGGCCATGGGGGACTGCCTTCTCTTGGGGGCAGGGTGGGATTCCCTACAGTCCCTCCCTGCCTTCACTACACTGGCCCCCTGCCCAGAACCACAGGGCCTCAGCGTTTTAACCAGAGGGCTCGTTTCCCTGATACGAGGCCCCCAGAAGTCACCACATATGCCGTCCCCTCCTTCCCTGTCCTGAGTGTCAAAATTCCCCTGCCAGCTAGGGGACCCCAGGCCCCATCGTCCCATACCCAGTGGCAGGGCCTCCTCTCCTCCTTTCTCGCCCGTCTCAATCCTCATACCCGATCCTGGGCTGATTCACAGGTTATAAAAAGCTCTAGCCCAGCTTGGTCTCTAGGGCATGGGCCAAGCCTGGCCCTTGGTTCTCCTACCTCATGCAAGACCTGGCTCAGCTCCTCTAACAAGTCCCGGACCTCCTGGCATGCCGAGAAGTCATTTAAGTGGGAGAAGAGGTACCTGGCAGGGGAAGAATGGCACAGTGGTTAAGGGACTATGCTTAACCACTCAGAGCCAATTACTCACCTCAGAGACTTGGGGATAATACCTGCCCTGATGGGTTTTGGTTTAGAGTAAAGGAGATGATTGAGACATCTAAAGAGATTAGCACAGGACTTATTTGTCATGTGCCTACCACATGCCAAGCCCTGTTCTAGGCGCTGGGGAAACAGACATTAAAGACATCATACATCAATATCAATTTAACTTTGGCTGTAATGAGTATCACGAAACATTGGATAATGAGTTCATAATAAGTTATTATTTATTACTTATTAATAGTATAGCTTTGAGAGTGTACAACAGGGAAAGCTTCTCCGAGGAGATGACATTTGAGGTGGGGTCTGTAGGACAAGCAGCAGCCAGTGCACAGGGTTGGGGAGGCTCTCCATTCAGTGGTTGTTGATGAGACTGATTATTACAAGCTGGAGGGTGGGGTGGGAGCTCAGGCATCCCTGTGCCCCTGCACAGGTGGATTAATCCCTTTGCCCTGCTCCGCCATATCTTTTTTTTTTTTTTCTTTTGAGAGGGAGTCTCACTCTGTTGCCCAGGCTGGAGTACAGTGGCATGATCTCGGCTCACTGGAACCTCCACCTCCCAGGTTCCGGTGATTCTCCTGCCTCAGCCTCCCCAGTAGCTGGGATTACAGGTGCGCACCACCACAGCTGGCTAATTTTGTATATTTTTGGTAAAGATAGGGTTTCACCATGTTGGCCAGGCTAGTCTCGAACTCCTGACCTCAAGTGATCTGCCCGCTTCGGCCTCCCAAAGTGCTGGGATTACAGACGTGAGCCACCACGCCTGGTTCACCATATCTGAACAAGAGCCAAGCTCTGTTTTTCTCTCCCACGCCCTGAAGGAGGCCAAGGATGACAAGAGTCCCTCACTCGTCTCCTCAACCCGGGTACCTGCTGAGCCAGAAGAGGAGGGCGTCAGCTTCACGCACCAGCTCCGCAGCCGCACAGAGGACATCAATAGGGGTCTTGGCACAGTCCCCCAGGCGGCCTTGGACTATGCTCTGGAAGTCATGGGTTGCCCCCAGCAGTCCCTCTGTCAGGCTTTGCAGGTTCTCTGTCTGTAGCCTGGAGCTCTGTGCCAGAAAGAGGGCAAGTCACCTTTCTGGCAGCAGCCAGCCCCCCATCACACCCCCCAGGTTGGTGGAAGCTGCAGCCAGTGTGACCAGCATTCACTCACCAGGGCCTGGAGCTGTTCCACCCCACCCAGGATGAGCTCCTGGTGTCCCAGAGACCGCACAGCTAGAGCCTCGAGGCTTCGGGGGCAAAGCTGGAGCAGGTTCTTGCCAGGCAGCTGCCAGTCCTCAAAGGGATAGTCCTGCAGGGAGTCGTCAAGACCTGGAGGGAGAGCAAGGGTCAGCTCGGGGAAGCAGAGGTGTCAGGACATTTTGGCCTGGTTCTTCACGCCTGCAAAGCTCTTTTCCCTCTAGTCTAACCCTAATGACAACTCTGACACCCAGGCTGTTCTCCCCATTTCACAGATGAGGCCACTGAGTTGAGGAGCAGGAAAGTATAGGACATGGGCTCTCAAAAGTGGCCCCCAGACCAGCAGCAGCAGACTCACCGGAGAACTTGTTAGAAATGCAAATGATCAGGCCTCACCCCACACCTGCTGAATCAGAAACTCTGAGGTTGGGGCCCAGCAGTTTTTTTTTTTTTTTTTTTTTTTGAGACAGGGTCTTGAGACACAGTCACGGCTCACTACAACCTTGACCTCCTAGGCTCAATCCATCCTCCCACCTCAGCCTCCCAAGTAGCTGGGACTACAGGCACACACCACCACACCCAGCTGATTGTTGTATTTTTTGCAGAGATGGGGTTTCACTATGTTGCCCGGGCTAGTCTTGAACTCCTGGGCTCAAGCAATTTGCCTCAGTCTCTCAAAGTGCTAGAATTACAGGTGTGAGCCACGACGCCCAGCCAGCAGTTTGTAGTTTAATGAATCCTGCAGGTGATTGTGATGCTCCCTTAAGTTTGAGAACTAATGATACAGGGGATAAGAACAAGAGGCTATGGAGTCACTGAGACACTGTGAACACCTGAGCAAGTAATAGCTCTGCTCTGTGCCTCAGTTTTCTCACCTGTAACGTGGGAATAATAAAAGTACCTACCTTCTAATCACGTGTGTATTGAATGACATGGCATATGTCAAGGCCTTGGCCATTGTCTGGTTCGTGGGAGACAGTCAATAATAGCCATCATATTATTATTGCCAGACTTTACCATGACCTACAGGCCCTGTATGATTAGGCTACCACTTCCCTTCCAGCATCATATCCTGAAGAGCCCCCCAAACTCAACACTTCAGATGCACAGAGCTAATTCCTAGCAGCTCCTGGAACACCCTTTTACCTCAGCGTCTGCAAGTGCTATTCCTCCTGCTGGCGTTGCGCTTCTAGCTCCTTCACTTCCTTTTTCATCTAACTTCCTCCAGGAAGCCTTCCGTAACTTCCCAGGCTGAGTGGGATGCAGGGCTCTCCTCTTGTTCCCACTGCCCCTGAGCCTCCAGAAACCCCTGCACTTGACCATCCATCGGTCTTTCCCATCTTATCACAGGCTCTTCAAAGGTCAGGCCTTAGATAACCATTTGTCTCTAACCCCCGGCCTGTGCCTGGACAAGGTAGGCACTCAAAAATAAGAAAAGTGTCTACTGAGGGCTTACTATGTGCTATGCGAATCTATAAGAGCTTTACACATAGTAACACATTTGATTCTCACTGCATTTCTAGGAGGTAAAGACTATCATTATCCTGTTTACAGATGGGAAACTGACACAGAGGTTAAGTAGCTTGCTCACTCTTCGAAGGAATTCTTCCCCTCCTGAGCCAGGCTCCTTCAATGGGGGTTGTGTGTGTGTGTTCCCTGTGTCACATTCAGAGCACTGGACTGGGAGTTCATGAACCTCTCACTCCCTGGCTATGGGCCCCTGAGCCACCTCCTTCCTGCACGGTGACTGTATTGGGCTGGTGCCCTCCCAATAGACCCACGCATTGAGCTACAAATGAACCATGTCAGATTGTCTCACTTTGTCCACTTCATAAGGTCAGAGTTGCCTTTCCCATTTGATGGACAGAAAAACTGAGACCTATGGTCACAGAGCTGGCAAGCGGTGGGGGTGGGCCTGGAATCCAGCCTGGGAGTCTGAACCCAGCCCTGAATTCCTGCCCTCACCAGGGCTGGTCCTCCTGAGCCTGTCTCTAGTGCGCTCCAGCTCCCCACTCTGGGAGGGGTGTCCCGACTGCCTGCTCCTGGCCGCACTGCGTGTCGGGAGGCCCTTCCTTCTCTGAGTCTGCCTGTGGGGTGTGTTGCTTCCCATCTGTCTGGGCTCGCTGAGACTGGACAGCACCTTGCCCCTTGGATAGGAGCCCCAGAGTGGGGCTGTGTCAACCTCTTGAGTCTGGCCTAGGGCTTCTGCTTCTCTCACTAGGAGCTCAGGGTGTGGAGTGGGGAAAAAGACACCAGAGACTGAGCAAATCACTTCCTGGCTCTGTGTGTCAGTTTCTGACTCTAAGAAATGGATTTAACAACAGCCCACTGACCCTGGGGCCAGAGAAGATGGAGATACAGCGGGCGTGGGCCTGCCAGGCCTCCCTCCTGTTTTCATGACACCGCCTCCCCATTACCACCCTAGAGGCCTCTTGGGCTGCTGCCACGATGAGGGGACCCCTTCTGGGTCCTTGGGCCCCCCGGGGTCATCTCACCTGTCTCTCCGCCCAGCACAGTACCTGGAACATGGTAGGTGCTCTGTAAATACTTGTTGACTGACTGACCGACTGACAGAGCCCACAGGTTGTTTTTTTTTTCTTTTGAGATGAATCTCGCTCTGTCGCCCAGGCTGGAGTGCAGCCATACAATCTCGGCTCACTGTAACCTCTGCCTCCTGGGTTCACGCGATTCTCCTGCCTCAGCCTCCCAAGTAGCTGGGATTATAGGCACCTGCCACCACCCCCAGATAATTTTTGTATTTTTAGTAGAAATGGGGTTTCACCATGTTAACCAGGCTGGTCTCAAACTCCTGACCTCAGGTGACCCACTCACCTTGGCCTCCCAAAGTGCTGGGATTACAGGTGTGAGCCACCGCACCCAGTCCGCAGGTTCTTTTTCCTTTTCCTCTCCTCCCCCTTCCCGGTGGGACACCACACCTAGTCCCCTTTAAGCCCAACTCTACCCCGGCCCCACCCACCTCTCAGCCAAGTTGCCACCTTTCCGGGGGTCCAGGTCTCTACCGGTTCCATGGCCCAGCGCTGCCTGCTTGAATCAGCTCCTGTTTTGCCCCGCTGTCGCCGGAATTTCCGCTCCCAGAGCCCAGGCCTGAGGAGGGGCCGGGCTGGGTCCTGGGCGGAGCCTACTGCATACCTGGGCTCACACAGACAGCGAGGTGAGGCGCTGCGACAGCCATTGGCCCACGCCCATCCGCCTCCTGCCTGGCCCTTCAGGCATCCTAGGGCTCTGGCATCTCGCGCCTGCTGGGGGCAGTGCCACTGGCCTCATATCGAGGGGTGGGACCCTGACCCTTGTGCTCCTCAAGAAAAAGCCACAAGAGGAGCGCTAAGCTCAGTAGCAAAGCACAGAGGCTTAGGGGGCCGGGTCCCTGGATGCCTAGGCCAGCTCTTGTTAGCTGTGTGACCTGGGGCTGATCCTAACTTCTGCGCCTCAGTTTCTGGGTCTGTAAAAGAGATATAATAGACCGTACTTCAAAGGGCAGCTGTGCACAGTATCTGAATGGCTTGAAAACATTTAGAACTGGGGTGTTTAGCCTCCCTTGGATTTTGCAGTATGGACTCTGGCATCTGGTGAGGCCTGTGAACGCTTTCTTAGAATAGCTGCTTATAAAGGCATAAAACAGGCCGGGCATGGTGGCTCTCGCCTGTAATCCCAGCACTTTGGGAGGCTGAGGTGGGCGGATCACTTGAGGTCAGGAGTTCAAGACCAGCCTGGCCAACATGGTGAAACACCGTCTCTACTAAATATACAAAAAATGAACTGGGGCCGGGCGCGGTGGCTCACGCTTGTAATCCCAGCACTTTGGGAGGCCGAGGCGGGCGGATCACGAGGTCAGGAGATCAAGACCACGGTGAAACCCCGTATCTACTAAAAATACAAAAAAAAAATTAGCCGGGCGTGGTGGCGGGCGCCTGTGGTCCCAGCTACTCGGAGAGGCTGAGGCAGGAGAATGGCGTGAACCCAGGAGGCGGAGCTTGCAGTGAGCCGAGATCGTGCCACTCTACTCCAGCCTGGGCGACAGAGCGAGACTCCGTCTCAAAAAAAAAAAAAAAAAAAAAATGAACTGGGTGTAGTGGGTGCCTGTAATCCCAGCTACTCAGGAGGCTGAGGCAGGAGAATCTCTTGAACCCAGGCGGTGGAGGTTCCAGTGAGCCAAGATTGTGCCACTGCACTCCAGCCTGGGCAACAGGGCAAAACTCTGTATTATAAATAAATAAATGCACAAAACAAAATGCTTAGGATTACAATGAGAACAATTATCAAAACTATATTTAAAAACAAATTTGGTCGGGCATGGTGGCTCACGCCTGTAATCCCAGCACTTTGGAAGGCCAAGGCAGGTAGATCACGAGGTCAAGAGATGGAAACCAGCCTGCCCAACATGGTGAAACCCCGTCTCTCCTAAAAATACAAAAATTAGCTGGGTGTGGTGGTGCACGCCTGTAGTCACAGCTACTCAGGAGGCTGAGGCAGGAGAATCGCTTGAACCTGGGAGGCGGAGGTTGCAGTGAGCTGAGATCGCACCTCTGCACTCCAGCCTGGCGACAGAGCAAGACTCCGTCTCAAAAAAAACCCCACAAAAAACAAAAAACAAATTTGGAGCTGGGGAGGGCTGGCACACGACTGTAGTCCCAGCTACTCGAGAGGTTGAGAGGTTGAGCGGGGGAGTATCACTCAAGCCCAGGAGTCAAAGCCACCCTGGGCAACATAGCAGGACCCCATCTCAAAAAAATAAAACCAGAAATTTATGATATTATGTGTTTACTAACATTAACAAGACTGGCCAAAAGTTAAATTTTCCTTTTTTAATGACCTCAGTGTATTGTCGACCAGCTTGAATAACATTAAACTGTGGGGTGGTCTTTGACTCCCCTCCTCTTACATATTGATCAGCAAACAACTAAAGACAGGGAATGCAGAAGAGTGGAGAAGCCCTACTCAGAACAGGCAGATTCACCCTTTGGTCACTGAACCACTGCTGGGCCTGGAGATGCCCAGTTAATGGCGGCTACATCACAGGAGCATCTGAAACAGAAGGTGCTCACGAACAATTTAGCAGTGGTTTAACAACCACTGTGATTTTGAAATCATTTGAGCATAAATATTTTGAGATACTTGCAATAACTACAATTTCATATGAAAATATCTGTGATTTCTATTGGTGACTAAGCCAAAGATACTGCTACTACTTCAATCCATATAGAAGGAAATGATAAATTTTGGTTAGAGGTTAGCAAAAATAAAAATATAATTTTTTCCCATCCAAGTTTATGGATCCCCTGAATTCTGAACCCCAGAGTAAGAGCTTTCGTCTTAGAAAAATATCTGACACATAGTAAATGTTCATTTTCATCATCATCATCTCAGGTCAGGGGACTCCCAGGACTTTAGAATCAGATAAAATCAGCCGGGCGCGGTGGCTCATGCCTGTAATCCCAGCACTTCGGGAGACCTATGCGGGCGGATCACCTGAGGTCAGGAGTTCGAGACCAGCCTGACCAACATGGAGAAACCCCATCTCTACTAAAAATACAAAATTAGCCGGGTGTGGTGGCACATGCCTGTAATCCCAGGTACTCAGGAGGCTGAGGCAGAAGAATCGCTTGAACCCATGAGGTAGAGGTAGAGGTGAGCCAAGATCGCGTCATTGCACTCCAGCCTGGGCAACAAAAGTGAAACTCCATCTCAGAAAAAAAAGGCCAGGTGCGGTGGCTCACGCCTGTAATCCCAGCACTTTGGGAAGCCGAGGCAGGTGGATCATCTGAGGTCAGGAGTTCGAGACCAGTCTGGCCAACATGGCGAAACCTTGTCTCTACTAAAAATCCAAAAAATTAGCCAGACCTGGTGGCGGGCACCTGTAATCCCAGCAACTCAGAAGGCTGAGACAGGAGAATTGCTTGAACCCGGAGACAGAGGTTGCAGTGAGCCGAGATTGCGCCATTGCACTCCAACCTGGGCAACAAGAGCAAAACTCTGTCTTAAAAAAAAAAAAAGAATCAGATAAAATCCGTTCCACACTCAACTGCTATGTGACTCAGCCCAACTTCTACAGCTCTCTGAATCTGTTTCTTCATCTCCAGAAGGGGATTCCTAGGCCTTAGCACTGTGATGACATTAAGTACTTTGAAATCTGTATCATGGCGTAGATATTATTGCTTTAATTCTGTGGGAAGGAGCTACCTGTCGTCACCTACTTCAGAATTTCTGCAGCACCCCCAGTCATCAAAGCCTGTCACGACCTTACCTGTAACCCAGAGACCCAAAGTCTGAATTTCCCCCGTGGTTGGCCCATGTAGTGTATGTGTGTTGTCATCATTTAATAACGTCACATACAAATTGACATTTCCAGCTTCTCTGAACTTGGCCAGCTCTGGTGATGCCATCCCACCTTCACACTTAGTATTAACGGCCTCTTTCATTTTGTGAGCCAGTTGGCTTCAAATTTGCAAAATGCCCGTCTCCAGCTTTGTCTTTTGCCTCAGGTCTGTGTCCCTTGAACACTCCATGCTGCATCCTCCTTTAACATTTTTGCCTCTTCATGCAGCAGCCTCCCTGTGGCACTCTGGGGAAGTCCAGTAAATTCTAATAGAGCCTTTATCAGTGTTCGGTAGACAGATCTTGATTTCATCAAATATCTTTCCTGAGCTGCCGCCAGAGGTGAGAACCAGCCCCTTTCCTCCCTGAACCACGGTGCCTTTACTCTATGCTCCCAGCACCTGCGAGGGCTAGGCAGTTAGGAACACAATAAGTGGCAGCTTCTATTTATTTTTGTTTATTTTTTTGAGACGGAGCTTTGCTCTTGTTGCCCAGGCTGGAGTGCAATGGCACGATCTTGGCTCACTGCAACCTCCGCCTCCCAGGTTCAAGCTATTCTCCTGCCTCTGCCTCCCAAGTAGCTGGGATTACAGGCATGCGCCACCATGCTCGGCTAATTCTGTATTTTTAGTAGAGATGGGGTTTCACCATGTTGGCCAGGCTGGTCTCAAACTCCTGACCTCAAGTGATCTCCTTGCCTCGGCCTCTCAAAGTGCTGGGATTACAGGCATAAACCACCATGCCCAGCTGGCAACTTCTATTTTAAAGGGTTTTGGTTTCTTTTTTGAGAGAGTCTTGCTCTGCTGCCCAGGCTGGAGTGCAGTGGCACAGTCTTGGCTCACTGCAACCTCTCCCTTCCAGGTTCAAGTGATTCTCATGCCTCAATCTCCCAAGTAGCTGGGGTTACGGGTGTGTGCCACCACACCCAGCAAATTTTTTTATTTTTAGTAGAGACAGGGTTTTGCCATGTTGGCCAGGCTGGTCTCGAACTCCTGACCTCAAGTGATTCACCTACCTCGGCCTCCCAAAGTGCTGGGATTACAGGCATGAGCCACCATGCCCAGCCTATTTTGAAAAGCTTTATGAATATAAAGTTCTACATATTTGCTGTACACATTTCAAAGGTAATAGTTTAAGTGAAAGGAGGATGTGCCCTTTTCCCAGCGTGTCTCTATTATGTTCCCCAGTGGGGGCCACTACTAAATTTGGGATATTCTTCTATTTTCTATATCTGCAGGTAGTCTACATACTATTCTGCAAATTGTATTTTCTTTTTTTTTTTTTTTGGAGACAGGGTCTGGCTCTGTCACCCAGGCTGGAGTGCAATGGTGCAACCTCAGCTCATTGCAGCCTCCACCTCCTGGGCTCAAGTGATCCTCCCACCTCAGCCTCCTGAGTAGCTGGGACTACAGGCATGCACCACCATGCCTGGTTAAATTTTTTTTTTTTTAGTAGAGATGAGGTTTCACTATGTTGCCCAGGCTGGTCTTGAACTCCTGGGCTCAAGCCATCTGCCTGCCTCAGCCTCCCAAAGTGCTGCCCAGCCATACTTTTTCATTTAAGAGATAATCGATAGCAAATGAAATAATACAAGTGCTTAGAACAATGACTACTATTTTTTTTTTTTTTTTTTTTTTTTGAGACGGAGTCTCGCTCTGTCGCCCAGGCTGGAGTGCAGTGGCACGATCTTGGCTCACTGCAAGCTCCGCCTCCTGGGTTCACGCCATTCTCCTGCCTCAGCCTCCCGAGTAGCTGGGACTACAGGCGCCCACCACCACGCCTGGCTAATTTTTTGTATTTTTAGTAGAGACGGGGTTTCACTATGTTAGCCAAGATGGTCTCGATCTCCTGACCTCGTGATCCGCCTGCCTCAGCCTCCCAAAGTGCTGGGATTACAGGCGTGAGCCACCGCGCCCGGCCCAATGACTACTATTTTTAACGTGTCATGGGCAGCTTCCTTAATTGGTATATGCAGATATGCTTTTATTATTGTTTCAAGCTGAGGGCAGGGAAGTCCCTGCAGAAACTTTGTCTTGAAAAAATGGGTTAAATTGGCCAGGCACAGTGGCTCACACCTGTAATCCCAACACTTTGGGAGGCCGAGGTGGGGGGGGGGGGATCATGAGGTCATGAGTTCAAGACCAGCCTGACCAATATGGTGAATCCCCGTCTCTACTACAAATACAAAAATTAGCCGGGCGCGGTGGCAGGTGCCTGTAATTTCAGCTACTCGGGAGGCTGAGGCAGGAGAATCGCTTGAACCTGGGCGGCAGAGGTTGCAGTGAGCCGAGATCATGCCACTGCACTCAAGCCTGGGTGACAGAGTGAGACTCTGTCTTAAAAAAAAAAAAAAAATGGGTTAAATGTGCCCTCCCTTGAGGTAGGGGTGGTTGATTTCACAGAAATCAAATGGAAAAGGCATACTGTTGTGGGAGCTAATAACACATCCTTCCTTCGATAATGCTGATTGGTGGCATCCAATCATCTGAGGTAGGGATGGGGCCTGGACCAGGGCTGAGGGAGGCCCGCCCAGTACCTGGTCCAGGCCTGGGACTCCTGAGCACTGCCAGCCAAGGCCTCTCCTGCCTACCCGGACCCGCCTCCTCGGAGAGTGGGGGAGGTGCCGCTCAAGCCTGATGCTGATCTCTTTTGACAGCTGCTCCTAAGGCTGGCAGGATGGTAGGCAGTGGGGGAAGGGACCAGATTTAAAGGTCCAGTTGCTCCGCCCCCTGCCAGACCTGGGCAGGCAGGCGCGCGTGAGCATCCTCTGAGGGCTTGGGTCTTGCGTATATAGAAGGTCAGAGACCCCTCTACCCTAGTTTCCACTTCTTGGTGTCATGAAGACCACTGGTCTTCATGTCTGCTCCCACCCTACAGGCCGCCAGGGAGACCAGTGCTGCCCACCATGCGATTTCGACGCCTGACCCCTGGTTACTTCCGGGTACTACAGGTAAGTACCCCTGATCAATGGTTTCTGGCATGACTGACCCCTTCCTCCCCCTACCATAGCTGTGTTGACACCCCCAACAGCCAGGCTGTCACGTTCCCTGCCGCCTGAGCAGGCAGGCCCAGATGGGCAGTGAGGCGAAAGGGATTGGGGTGGAATCTCCCTAGGGCAGGACCAGCGTCCATGTCTCCTTCCCCTAGCTACACCTACTCAGCCCCTTCCCACTCCCCACCTTCCTGGCAGTCTCAACTGACCCCTGAGGCACACCCTCTGTGCACCTCCAGATGCAGGTAGCTGGTGAGCTGAAGGCAGAGCCCCGGAGTCTGCTGGCGGGAGTTGTGGCTACAGTGCTAGCTGTCCTCGGGCTGGGTGGCTCCTGCTATGCTGTCTGGAAGATGGTGGGGCAACGGCGGGTGCCACGGGCCCCATAATGAAGACAGACTCTCACCTGGGTGCTGGGGGTAGGTAACTTGGGAAGGGGCTGCAATCTCAGCCTTCTTTTCTAGGGATCAGTCTCTATCGGAAGCAGGACAGAGTAATCTGATCCCACTCCCGCCACTCCACACTGCATCAGGCCTCCATCTGGGTGCTCCAGTTCAGATGCTAGGACCTCAGAGGGAAGGCAGGGATAGACCAAGTGGGGAGTGGACACCCCAGGCCTGGTGCACAGAAAGTAGCAGACAAGCCCTTCTAGGGCAGGAGTTTGAGACAGCGGCCTGGCAGTTAGAGCTGGAGGCAAGCTCTCTTTGTCCAGTTCCTTTATTGGGGGCAGGGCACTCAGAAGAAGCCCTCCGCTACCCAAACCCAGAGGCAAAAGGGATTGGCACGCTCCCTCCCAGCCTAGTTCTTGCGTCACTGTCCATGGGCAATTCCTCTGCCCTGCATCTTCAGGCCATGTCAGGTAGAGGTGTCCATCTCAGGGACCTCAGTGGACACTTCTGTGGGCACTGCCAGCCGCCTGGGGGGCACATAGGATCCCATACCCGCTGCCCTCTCCGCCTCTTCCTGACTGTAGGGCTCGACGCTCAGCTGCTTCAGCCTGGGAGAAAGAAAAACAGGAGTTGGGAGCTGACCAGGTGAGAGTCCTATCTGCTGAGCACCCATCCATCAATCCTCTCCTCACTCCTTCATACCTTTTCTTGTGGTCTTTGGATCGGAAGTGGGTCTTCAGGTTGGCGGAATCGATGAAGTACCTCCTGCAGGGATGGAAGTGAGAAGGAGAGTGAGGAGGTGATAGTCTCCCAAGTACACCTATCTCCCTAGCCCTAGCTTGTCCCTGACGCCAGGATCCGGGTCTGAGAAACGGGAGGCGGGCGGACCCACGGGTCCCAAGAGAGAAGACTCCGCGCGGCCTGGGGCTTGAACTTCACATCTCCCGGCCGGTACCGCGGACCGTCCTCCGCCCCAGGCCGGGCTCGTCCGGGACTCACGCGCAGGCCAGACAGCGGTGCAGGCCGCCCCCTGGCAGGTCGGGGTCGAACTCGGCGTTTAGGTTGGGCTGGGGCCGTGCGGGTCCCTGAGGCCGCAGTTCGCGGTGAATCTCATCCAGGTCCGGCCGCCGCCGCTTCGCTTTCATCTGCCGGGCTAGAGAGTGCACTCGGTGTGCGCCTGTCCGGCGAGAGCGACCCATGGCCAGAAAGAGCCCGGCCGGCCCAGGGGCCAGGAGCAGGGCAGGGAGCACACGTGTGAGCGCTTCCGGGCTGATCAGCTACGTCAGGCCACGCCGGGGGGCGAGGCAGGCTCGGCCGGACCGCGTCTGATGACGTCACTCTCGGCCAGCGGCTCGAGCGCCGCCAGGCGGCCGTCGACGTCAGTGACTGAGCTCAGGACGGGTCCCCAGAAGTGTGCCCACCGAAGGTCATGGCCCCGCGCGCCCTCGCTGGGGAGGCGCAGGGTGGTGCGTGCCCCTGGGGGTTTCGGGGCCGTCTTGCTACCCTGCTCTCCCTGGCCTGGCCCAACCAGTATCAGTGCCAACCTGTGCGCCTGTCATCCCTTCCTGTTTCCCAGACCTTGGACTCCGCGGTGGGGGTGGGATGCTTTATCTCTGGAAAGCACTGATAAATGTCTGTGTCATGAATAAATTAGTAAATGACTGAGAGTGAATAAGTTTGGAATCCCAGCCCCACCAGGGCTTCCCGAGGTATCTTCAGTCCCTGAAAAAGCCCTCACTTCTCCGGGCTCCCGTTATTCCCTTGAGTCTCCATCCTCTCTCTGACCCCAGCCAAATCCGTGAAGGGTGTTGTTCCTCCCCAGAGATTGCAGTCCTCAGGCAACCAGACTCCAGAGGGCTCAGTTCCTCTCACAAGTACACATAGAAGGACCTCTCCATCTTTGCCTCCTTTCTCTAAGCCCTGGGATCCCAGAGGTGGGCTGGCAGCAAAGGCCTAGGTGTTGCATGCTCAGAGTGGGCAGAGGCCTAGAGGGCCTTTCCCCATTCACAGGAGCCTGGTGCCTCCCAGGCTGGCCAGAGCCAACTCAGCTGGAAGGGGCCAGAGGAGCTTAGCAATAATTCAGGGGCTCCAGCTCTTTGGAGTCTGTTGCCAGGAAACAAGGAGACAGGCACGTGTATCCCCGGGGAGAGGAATCAGTTTCCAGCCCAGACAAAGGAGTGAAATGTAAGCCCAAGGTGCCCACTGGGGGCCTGTGGACCTTCCTGCTCCAGTTCATTGAGGCTGAGTAGGGACACAGGGTGGAGCCCTGCTGAGGACACAACTGGTACGACTACAGTCACAGAGGCTCCAGTGTGTGTCCCAGACCTCAGGATTTTGTGAATGGAAGAAGATTTTCCTGGAGCCATGCTAAGAGATGAACAACTCAAGTACTCCTAGGCCCAGGAAGAAAGCCTCTCTAGAGACAGATGTCTTCATTATTCTTGGCCAATATGGGTCAAGACAAGGGGCTAAGGTGGCAGAAGCTTGTTCCATCCCCCACCCCCTGACTCCTTTGGATCAGGTTCACCTCCTGGGCACTGTGCCAGCTGGGGAGGCTGGTGCATCTTTAATGAAGTCACTGGATCCCTCGGACAGGCTCTTGGCCTCACCAAGTTCCCAGAGCCAGACTCACTGGTACCCACTGAGCCACCACCTTCCTGTGCTTGTGTGCCAGGCCCCTTCCCCCTGCAGCCATGAACCAGGCCTTCTGGAAAACCTACAAGTCCAAAGTGCTACAGACCCTGAGTGGGGAATCTGAGGAAGACCTGGCAGAGGAGGTGGGTGCTATCCATGCATGCTGGGTGGAGCATGTGCAGAGGGGCAGCAGGAATGAGCAGTATGAAGTGGGGCACAGGATAGGCTTGGAGGTGGGGGGGCCACATTTGTGCAGATGGCACATTCGGGGATGGTAAAGAGCATGGTACAGCATCAGAAAGCCAGGACATTCAAGGAAACCGAGGAAGAAAAGACTTAGGGACCATAGGAGGAGTGGCCACTGTCTCCAAAGATCTCGAGGCTGCCACATGGAAGAGATTCTTCTAGGACCAGTGGGCAGTAGGCACATGGGCACACTTAGCTGGACACAACTTTCTAATGGGAGCAGAAGTAGGAGTGATGTAGTGAGCCCCATGTTACTAGAGGTAGGGGGAGTGACGCCTGTACTAGAAAGATCACTGTAGCAACATCAGATCAAAGCCATACTTAGACCATGCTTTGTTCTGACATTACAAAAAACAAACAAACAAAAAAACAGGCTGGGCCGGGCACGGTGGCTCATGCCTGTAATCCTAGCACTTTGGGAGGCCGAGGCGGGTGGATTGCCTGAGCTCAGGAATTCAAGACCAGCCTGGGTAACACGGTGAAACCCAGTCTCTACTAAAATACAAAAAAAGTAGCCAGGCATGGCAGTGTGTGCCTGTAATCCCAGCCACATGGGAGGCTGAGGCAGGAGAATTGCTTGAGCTTGGGAGGCAGAGGTTGCAATGAGCTGAGATCGCACCATTGCACTCCAGCCTGGGTGACAGAGCAAGACTCCGTCTCAAAAACAAACAAACAAACAAACAAAAAACAGGCCAGGTGCAGTAGCTCCTGCCTGTAATACTAGCACTTTGGAAGGCCACGGAGGGTGGATCACCTGAGGTCAGGAGTTCGAGACGAGCCTGGCTAACATGGCGAAACCCTGACTCTACTACAAATACAAAAATTAGCTGGGCATGGTGGTGGGCACCTATAATCCCATCTACTCAGGGGCTGAGGCAGGAGGATCACTTGAGCCCAGGATTTTGAGACCAGCCTGGGTGACATAGTGAAACCCTATCTCAACAAAAAAATACAAAATTAGACAAGCATGGTGGCACACACCTGCAGTCCCAGCTACTCAGGAGGCTGAGGTGGGTGGATCACTTGAGCTCAGGGAGGTCAAGGCTCCACTGCATTACAGCCTGTATGACAGGTGAGACTTTGTCTTAAAACAACAACAACAGCAAAGTTTCTGAAACCAGGGACAGTCTTGTGTCTGGAGGCTGTGATAAGTGGCAGTCACACAATCACACAAAATGTGGCAGAGGCAGGAATCGGTTTGGAGGGGCGGGGAATGGTTTGAATTCTTGAATGTCTGGAGAAACGGTTGGTGTCTAAGGCTGGGCTTGTGCAGAAATGTCGGTGGGTAACTGGTGTGATCAGTGTCTGGGTGGAATCCCCAGTGAAAGTGTATGTGCAGGTGTGAACATTTTGGGTAGCAGTCTATGCCTGCATGCCTCTGTGTAGATATTTGCAGGTGTTATGTTTATATGGTATATGTGTTTTGGTATCTGTGGTTGGGTGGAGAGGTTCTGTGTGTTGCAGATAGGCCTCTGTGCAGCTGTCTGTGGTTGTATAAGTGCACAGGCGTGAATGGTATAACTGTGTGTGTCCTTGTATAGGTACCTCACAACATGTATGTCTATGTACAGGTGAAGAGCTGTAGCCATGTGGGGGCATGCTCATGTACAGGTGTGTGTCTACATCAGAGTGCATGCCCATGTCCACGTGCTTTTAGGTGTATACGGATGTGTCTGTGTTGGGCAGGTGTGTGTGCTCAAGGGTGTCTGCAGCTCAGGCTGGTGGCTCACACCTGTAATCCCAGCACTTTGGGAGGCCGAGGTGGGAGGATCACTTGAGGCCAGGAGTTCGAGACCAGCCTGGCCAACATGGCAAAACCCCATCTCTATTAAAAATACAAACATTGGCAGGGCGGTAGTGGGTGCCTGTAGGCGCAGATACTTAGGAGGCTAAGGCAGGAGAATCACTTGAACCCGGGAGGAGGCAGAGGTTGCAGTGAGCCAAGATCGCGCCACTGCACACCATGGCAAGACTCCATCACACACACACACACACACACACGCACACACACACACACAAGAAAAAGGGTGTCTGCAGGGATTTACTCTGCAGGTGTACCTGTATGCATTCCCATGTGCCCTTGTGGATCTGTGGAGTGTATAGGTGTGTGTTTAGTTCTGTGGGATTTGGGGTGCCTGGTCTGTGTGTACTAGGCTAGCCTCTCTCATGCTGTGTGGGGCTCTTGTGTCCCAGAGGGAGAACCCAGCATTAGTGGAGTCTGAGACAGCAGAATCAACTGAGGAGAACTTCAATCCCATGTCACAGCTGGCCCGCCGGGTGAGTATTCTCCCTTCTTCCACCCCAACCCTGGGCAGCCTGGCAGAGGCTTCTGTGGAGTCCTGGGAGGTTGTGCTGGGCCCCCTCCCTGACTCCCAACCCCTTTCCTAGGTTCAGGGGGTCGGGGTGAAAGGCTGGCTGACAATGTCATCTCTGTTTAACAAAGAAGATGAAGATAAGCTGCTGCCACCAGAGCCTTGTGCTGACCAGTATGTGCGTGTGTGTTTGTGGTGGTTCTGGAAGGGGCCTGAGGTCCCCCTTCTGCCTATTCCTTTCCTTCGGGTTTGTCTTTCTAACCACTGAGGGCTGGGGAGGGGCAGCCCCAGGCTGTTTCTGTTTCTCTCAGCAGGAAACAGGCCAAATCAGCATATCTGGGAGATTAGGGTAAATCTCAGGAGGAATTGACCAGCTGTTGGGATTGAGGTGCTAGAAGGTATTTATGGGCTCTCACGACCCATCCACTTGGGAGGGGCCATCTCTCTAAAATCCAAGAACGGAGAATAAATACCTTTAGGTGTTTGCAGGAGGTGATCCAGCTCAAAGGTTCTCAAGTATTGCCTAAACCCTCACCCTCCAAGGAAGCGTGTCACAAACATATTCCTGGACCCTCCTTCAGAGACTCGGATTTCGCTGGTGTGGCAGAGCCTTGGGGATCTAGCCATGTTTTCAGCAAGCTCCCCCAGGGCCCTGCAGCATGCTGCTTAGGGAACCACTGTCTTAGAAGGTCTTTGAGGCCAAGGATTAGCGGGTGGGACCTGGGAACTCAGTCTCCCTCCTGGCTCTATCTCTGGCACATTCTCCATTTCTGCCTTTTCTCCATCCTGATCCCATCCCCCTCTCACCATTGACCCTATTCTTTTCTCCTAGGGTCCCCATGACCCATCAGCCTCTCCCACCCCCAGGTTTCCATTCTTCCCCCCACCCCCATCCCCAGTTCCCTAAGGAACTTCCTGGACTTGAGGCTTCCACTTCAAGCTTTATCACCTCTCTGTGACTGCCCTTCCCCCCAACATCTTCGCACCTCTCTTGAGTCCCCCGCTTTCCCCTAAGCCTCTCTAGGCCTTCCCGTCGCTCCACCTTTCTCCCATGCCCCTAGTCCCCCTTTCCCTCAATCTCAGGACCTGATTCCGGTCCCTGCCCCGCCTCTTTTCCCCGGGGCTTCCTTCAGGTGGGATCTGAACAGCCCTCCCGCTCCCACCTGCTTTCCCAGGGATCCTTCCAGTTTCCCAGACCTGCGCAAGCCTCCAGCGTCCCTCCTAGAGCCTCGCCTGAACCCCTGACCTCATTCTCTCCCCAGGGATCCTGATCCCCGTCCCCTCCCTCCACACCCCTCGCCTAATCCCCTGACCCTGTCCCACCCCAGCCCCCTTTCCCAGGGCCTCTGAGCCCTCCCCTTGCCTCCAGGCCCTGACCCTCCTCCTCGTCCCGGTCCCCCACTGGTCACCTGACCCCGCTCCTCACCACTGCCCCTGACTCCGCCCAGGTTCCCCCGCTAAACTCGTCCCTCAGCCCAGCCGATGTTCCTGCCCGGGACCGCTCCGCCGCTTCCCTGACCGCGGCCCTCTCCCGCAGCCCTCTGGCGGCGCGACCCCCCTCGCAGGCGGCGGCGGCGGAGGCGCGCGGCCCGGGCTTCTGGGACGCGTTCGTCAGCAGGTGGCAGCAGCAGCAGGCGGCGGCGGCGTCCATGCTGCGCGGCACCGAGCCCACTCTGGAGCCGGACCCCGAACCCGCGGACGAAGCCGCAGAGGAGGCCGCAGAGCGCTCCGAGTCGCAGGAGGCCGAGCCGGTGGCCGGCTTCAAGTGGGGCTTCCTCACCCACAAACTGGCCGAGATGAGGGTGAAGGCTGCGCCCAAGGGTGACTAGCGGGCTGGCCGAACCCCGCGCTCGCTGCTCCCACCCCTGATAAAAATCCTGGCCCGACAGCATGTGTGACCGCGTGCTTTTGTCCAGGCATCCAGAAAGACTGCTTTTGCGGGGGCCGACCTCGGGCGGGGTCCAGCTGGAGGGGTCCTCACCTCACCAAACATACAAGGCGAAAATGACCAGAGTCAGCCCGCATATCGGGATGGGTTTTTTATTTAAGGTACAACTTTCCAGGAAGTTGGAGAGCTCCAGAGGACTGCGTCCATCGCCCTTTCCAGCCTCATTTAATTCAACAAACGGTGCCTGTGGCCCTACTATGTGCGCCATCCCTGTACTAGGAAAAAGGTCAAAGATTAACTGGAACCCAGACTACCAGAACCCAGAACCCAGACTACCAGTGGGTCCCACAAAAGGTGACAAATTGAGGCCCAAAAATAGGACTGTACTTGGGAGCTCAGAGCAGGTGAGGCTGACTGGGGCATTCAGGAAGGCTTCCTGGAGGAGAATATACGTTATCTCCGAGAAGGAAGAGCAGAGAGAAAAGGAATGGCAACCCAGGCAAAGGAAGGAGGCGCATGAAGGAAGGCTTGGAGGTGCAAACCTGTGATGAAAATAGGCGACCTTGCGCGTCCTTGCAGGAAAGGGCGGCAGTGGCAGGAGCCTGCTGGCTGGCAGGAAAGGTTCCCTTCTTTTCTTTTTTTATTTTTATTTTTTGAGACGGAGTCTGGCCCTGTCGCCCAGGCTGGAGTGCAATGGCTCGATCTCGGCTCACTGCAACCTCCGCCTCTGGTTCAAGCGATTCTCCTGCCTCAGCCTCCCGAGTAGCTGGGATTACAGGCGCGCGCCTCCAAGCTCAGCTAATTTTTGTATTTTTAGTAGAGACCATGTTGGCCAGGCTGGTCTCGAACTCCTGATCTCGTGATCCACCCTCCTCAGCCTCCCAAAGTGCTGGGATTACAGGCCTGAGCCACCGCGACCGGCCCGGTTCCCTTCTTTTTGTGTCCGAAAAGTTGGCTCTCGGCCCTTCATACCCAGTGACCACAACCGGGGCAGCAAAACCCCGGGAATGGGGGGCCTTTTAGGATTTGATGGAGCCCAGATTTCTGGAGCAGACGCCCCCTCGGGCTCCCAAAGCGCATTATTCCCAGCTCCCAGCTCTAGTTTGGATCGACCTGGAGGCCAGTGGAGATCACAACAGTGTTAGTACTCATTCGGTTGAAGTCGCATCAGTTATCGTTTATTGAGCACTTTCTAGATGCTGGCCACTTTGCCATGCGCATTGCAACTATTTTGAAATACTTGTATCCCCTACTCCTCCCTCCTTAATAACCGCGGGGTGCCGCTGCGTCCAGGGAGGTCAAGTGCTTGCCCAGGATCACACAGCCGGGAACACACATTCCAAAACCCACGGGTTTAACCGCGAAAACCCGTTTGCTCCTTCCTCAGCTCCCCATTTAAATAACGTTTTAACTTTATTCAGCAGGTTTGCTCATCTCCCACCCCAATCGTGACTCCCCAGACCGGGCCTCCACAGGGACCAAGAGGCCTCTCCCTCCCCCTTCGCCGCGGGCGCAGGGAAGGGCCTTCGGCAACAACTTGTCCCACCTCCCCAAGGTTAAGACGCGAAACTGAGTTCCAGAAGGAAGGGCTTACGCAAAGGCACCCAGCGCGCCAGAAGAGGGGTGTCCCTGTCCGTGCCCGGGGCCAGCCCCGCCCTTGGCACTCCCTGGGAAGCCGGCTCCGGAGCCGCGGCGGTCACACCTCGGACTCGCGCGGCGGTCCGCGGGCGCGCTGGCAGCCGTACAGCCACTGGATGACGCGCGCGTTGCGCTCCACGACCGACACCGAGGGGCGCCCGTCCCGCGCCGAGCCCGCTGCCTCCGAGCCGCCGCCGCCGCCCGCGCCGTCCGGGCTGTCCACGCCCCTGTCGCTGGATGTCCAGTCGCTAGCGTCCCCGGAGCCGGGCGGCAACGAAGTTCCGGCCTGCGGGCTGGCGTTGGCCCCCCAGCTCTGCGGGGAGAAGCGCTCTGCGCCCAGCACCTCCACCAGCGCGCGCTCCAGGCCGCAGTAGTTGAAGAAGCGCTCCTTCTCCGACAGGGGCAGCGAGCACGTGGTACACAGCGCCCGCTTTCCCGCCGCTTCCGGGACATCCTGGGGCGCGGCCCAACCCCCTGAAGCCGCAGGTCGCTCTGTGGAGGCCGGGCTGCTCGGGGCAGCGTCCCGCGGGGCACCCAGAAAGAGGCGCCGCACCAGCCCCTGGCCCTTGGCGTTCTCTTTGTTCACCGAAGCCTTGCAGTCCCGCTTCTGGCGGTAGAAGATGAGGGAGTCAGGCCTCGGCAGCCGCCTGCCGCTTCCCCGGCGGGCCGGCCTGGGCGTCCTGGGCGATGCAGGGGGCCCCAGCTCGTTGCAGGGGTGCGGCGTGAGCGGCCCAGGACTCCCACGCAGGGCTGGCTCCTGTCGCCTGGCTATCACCTGGTGCGTCTTGACATACTTGGCTTTGTCCGCTTCCAGCCTCTCCACGGCGCTGGGGGTCCGTCCTCTGGACGGGGTGGAGGGAGGGGCCAGGAGCATCTTAGCAGAGCTGGTCAGGACAGTGCCCCATAAGTAGCCAGCCACGGGGCCAAGAGCAATTGGCTTGGGCTCTCACAGACCTGCAGGGAGAGAGGAAGGTCAGGGGAAGGGTAGGAAATGCCCCTGGTCCTCTCCTGCCGGCATTCCTCAGTATAGGATCAGTCAGCCACCCTCTCCCATCCAGGTTAGCCGGTGCCACGTCCAGGGAGCAGAGGCTCAGGCCATCCCCTTTCCCTGTCCTTCAGAGACATTAAGTGGGGTCTCTCTGGCCACTTAGAAACATATTCCCCTTTGAAGGTGCCCCAATCTGGCCACAGGGCCATGCAAGCAGGCCTCAGCAAGCAGGACACTTGGAAAAGGAAACAGGGCTGGTCCTGGCCCAATTCCTGAAAGTGGCTTCAACCGGAAAAAATACCTCTTCCCAACCCAGCAGCTTTGAGCCCAAGACAAGAAGGCTCCCAGCCACAGGCTGGCTCCAGCAGGGCCCACCCTTCCCGCCCCCAAACACCGAGGTCAGGGATATAACCACAGGGTAGGAGCCTCCAGTAATTGCAGCCAACTGCCCTGCCCAGGCCCAGCAGGGCCATTGGGGCAGGAGAGGGAGGTGGTTCCCAAGCCTTATCAGCTACTGCCAGCTACTCTGCCCTGCCAAGGGGATCGCAGAATGCCAAACTGTAAACATCACCTTGTTTAACCTTTGCATTTCCATTTCCTGAAGAGGAAACTGGCCTGGAGAGGAGGGGGGCTTGCTCAGGTGCTATTGAGAGTTAGGAGCCAGAACTGGAACCCAAGTTTCTTTTTTTTTTTTTTTCTTTAGACAGAGTCTTGCTCTGTCACCCAGGTTTCTTGCCTTGCAGTTCAGATTGGATCTCTCACTTGCCTATCAGAACTTCCCACTGAGGCCGGGCGCGACGGCTCATGCCTGTAATCCCAGCACTTTGGGAGGCCGAGGTGGGTGAATCACCTTAGGTGAGGAGTTCCAGACCAGCTGGCCAACATGGCGATACCCCATCTCTACTGAAAATACAAAAATTAGCGAGGTGTGGTGGCGCGCACCTGTAATCCCAGCTACTTGGGAAGCTGAGGCAGGAGAATCACTTGAACCTGGGAGGCGGAGGTTGCAGTGAGCCGAGATCGCGCGCCACTGCACTCCAGCCTGGGCAACAGACTCCATCTCAAAAAAAAAAAAAAAAAAAGAAAAAGAAAAAAAAGAACTCACTGATATTTTGCGTATATTCCTGCTGCTATAAAACCAAGCGATTTCCGTTAGAAATGGGCCCCTCGCCTTACTAAAAAGTTCCTTCCACTAATTCTTCCTAATAACCTGCACTCCTACTCCCAGAAATTTGCTCTCAGGGTCCTTATCCCTTTTTTATCCTAAGACCTCATGACCCTTTTCCACCTCCCTTCTGCTGGGGCAAGGAGCGATGAGGGGTTGTAAATCAAGAGCTGACAGTTCTCTTGGCAGTAACAGAATGGGCCACCCACATGGCCCTGCACACCCGACCCCACCCCTATCTTCCCCTACTCCCCCTGAGTCTTGGAGGCTGAGGGACCTTGGATCTGGGGACAACAAAGGAACAGAATTATCCAGGGAAGCGGGGAAGGGGTCTGTGAGAGGCCTTGGGACAGAGACCCTGCCAGGCCCAGCCCACCCCTGCACCCAGCATCTAGTGTAGTCAGTCTGCTCATGGGTAGTTGAGGCCTGGGAACCAAGGAGAGTCTGGCAGTGTCCCCCTCCCTGTCTCCCAAGGAGTCTCCTGGGCAGTGGGTCAGATTCCAAGGTCCCAGGAAGGCACTGCTTGTCTGACCCCATGGGTGCCCTCTGTCCTCTCCTCTTCTCCCCAGCCCTGAGCAGGGAGACTATAAAAAGTTCCTAATCACAAGGACCAAAATAGTCTGTCATCCACAGCCTCTTCCCTGCCTTCTGGGCTAGCCTGGAGGCCGGACCTCAGACATCCTGCCCTAGAAGCCTGGCAGGCGGCCTCGGGCCCTCCATTCCTTTGCCTGCCTTCTCCCAGTCCTGAAACTTGTGGTCTCAACTCTGCCCCAGGCTTCTGCTCTGGGCATGGGCCATCTTTTAGGCTCACTAGTTTGGCACCAGTCTCCCTGCCCTCAGGCCCCTGGGTTCCTTCCTACCCCAGCCCTGGGCTCAGGGCACACTCACCTCTGCATGGGAGGCCTGATTGCAGGGGTCCTTGGGCAGGTCCAGACTGAGGGCAGGAGTGGACAGCAAGGACTAGAAGTAACTCTGGTGGCAGCCAAACCTCACTCTCCACAGGAAAAGCAGAGAAAGCCTCCACCCCCCGCCCCCCAAATTAACCCTCGCCTTCCTGAGGCAGATCCTGGCCTCTGTTAACTCTTTCCCGATCACAGTCTCTGCTCTGTGGAGAACTGTGAACCAAGTCCAGCTCCCTTTATTTTACAGATGGTCAAACAGTCTCTGCCCGGTTAGGTGATTGGCCGTGGAAGCACCGTGAACTTAGGCAGAGCCAGGACTCCAAACAAGACCTCCTGATCCCCAGGCTTCCTCCAAAGGCCTGGGGTGGGGGCTCCGTATGTTGGGTCAGCCCCCTCCCTGGGCTGTGGCAGATGCTCTGACAGTCTGAATGGGAAGGCAGAACAGGATTCTAGTTGACTTGCTTTTTTCCCTCTGTAGCAGGCTGAGACCTGTCCTGGTCTGGGTGCTGGGTGGTGTCAAGCCTGCTTTCCCTAGGGGTGAGGCCAGGAATCTGCAGCCTAAGGGTGGGGGCATTGGTGCTGTAGATGTGCAGGTGAGCCTGTGGCGGCAGGTCTTGGTATGAAGGTGACCCTGGAGCCCACTGGAGCTGCCTCTGCCCAAGGTCCTTTCATGGCAGATGGGATTACCTGGGAAGACAGTGATGAGGGGCTGATTCCAGAGCCAAGCCAGGTCCTTTGGCCCGCTTCCTTCTCTGCCCACACTTGGAGCCTCTTAGAGCTTCTTCCATCAGTTTCTTCTCTGACACCTTATATCTCAAGGTGAAACCCTACCTCATAGGAGACACCTCCCCTCTCCCCAGCAGACAAACTAAACTTTCCAGCCCAAACTAAGACCAGTGCTCAGGCCAAAGGATCCTTGCCCCCTTTGGTTGGTCACCTTCCCCAAGTCCCTCCTCCTCCTTTCTAGCCCTCTTTCATGTTTGCAAAGCACATTCCCGTCTGTGCTCTCTGATCTCCTTTGACTGCCCCCCAACAAGGACCCTAGACAGGGGTCCAGCAGGAATGACCCCCCACTTAATGAGTAAGGAAACAGAAGCTGAGGGGGGAGAGAGATGCCCAAAGCCCAGCTTCAAATCCGCGCTTGGAACTGCACGCTCTGCCTGTCAGTAATGGGTCTGAAAACTCAAGGCCCATCTCCTGGTAAGAGGTTTTCATAACCTAAAGGGGGGATTTTGTTTTGGGGATTTTGTTGGTGATAGTTCCATATTGTGTTGTTATAGCATTTTTCAAAATGCCATCAGCTGCTTTGTCATAATCCCCATGACAAACTTTGGGGGAGGTTTTATTATTTTTCACACTTATGGCTGAAGAGACTGAGGCTCAGAGAAGAGAAATGACTTATCCAAGCTCACCGAACTCTGCCACCCAGGCTGGAGTGCAGTGGCGGGATCTTGGCTCACTGCAACCTCCGCCTCCCGGGTTCAAGCGATTCTCCTGCCTCAGCCTCCCGAGTAGCTGGGATTACAGGCAAGTGCCACCACGCCTGGCTAATTTAATGTTTTTAGTAGAGACAGGGTTTCACCATGTTGGTCAGGCTGGTCTTGAACTTCTGACCTTGCGATCCGCCCGCCTCGGCCTCCCAAAGTGCTGGAATTACAGGCGTGAGCCACCGCGCCCGGCCAATAGCTAAGTTTTATTGAGAGATTAATATATGTTAGGGGCTATTCTAAGTACTTCACTTAAGGATTAACATATTTAATCCTCAAAACAACCGGATGAAATGGCACTTTTGGGCCAGGCGCGGTGGCTCACACCTGTAATCCCAGCACTTTGAGAAGTGGAGGCGGGCCGATCACTTGAGGCGAGGAGCTGGAGACCAGCCTGGCCAACATGGCGAAACCCTGTCTCTACTAAAAATACAAAAATTAGCTGGGTGTGGTGGCGCACTCCTGTAATCTCAGCTACTCGGGAGGCTGGGGCAGGAAAATCACTTGAACCCAGGAGGCGGAGGTTGCAGTGAGCCAAGATCGCACCACTGCACTCCAGCCTGGGTGACAAGGCTGCAAAAAAGAAAAAGAAAAAAAGTCACTTTCATTCTCCTAACTTTCTAGATGAAGGCTGGGGGTGCCAGCTTGGCTCAGATCTGGTCAGGAAGGGGTTAAGCATGGGAGGTGGGCAGGGCCCAGCTGGGTTGCTGTCAATGGCAGGAAACCTGGCCCGCCGCCTAGGGGGAGGATGGGGCTGTTGTGTCTGACTCTGCAACCCCCATCCCTTTGGTCTTAAAGGAGCATCCAGGTTGGGTGGTAGGACCGGTAGGGGCCCCTTCACAGCTCCCTTCTAGGGATCGAGGACAGATGCTGGACTACAGAAAGGGGGAGTCAGGGTGCAACGCAGGTGACACCCTGGGGCAGCTCTGGTCTGACAAGGGTGACTCGGTCCTCCACACCAAAGCCCTCAGTTGGAAGTGCCCCCACCTCTGCTCGGGAGGGTTTTGTCAGGGAGGGGAGACAGCCCCAGCTCTGGGAGCCCCCAGCGATCTCTGGTGGGGGCTGGGGGAGGGCTAAGCAGCCTTGCTCTCAGGGGGGTCTCAGTGTGAGGGTAACAGACCCCTACCATGATGCCAATGGACAGAATCCTGGGAGACAGGCACAGATCCTCCACCCTGTGGGCAGAGCAGGGTCAGGGAGGAGAGGTTGAATTGGATCGGCTTTCTGGGTAAGGGGGCCCTGAAAAAGTCAGCAGAGGAGAGGGGAGGCGGGGGCAGATAAGAGGATGAGGTGGGCTGCATCTGTGTGGCCTCGGCTCCCAGCAACCCTCACCATGAACTGGACCGTCCCTGTTTCTGGTTGTGGGTCCCCCGGGACTACCTTAAAGTGGCTCTTTCCGGCCCTAGAGCCAGGACCTCAGGCAAGGGGGAAGCGAGTCTTGGGGGGTTTCCTTCCTACTTCCGACCTCATTCCCAGATCACCTTGAGGATGGAGATCGGGAATGGGCCTGAGTCAGAACATCTCCTTCCAGGAGAGGGTGGTGGGAGGATGGGAGAGCAGCTCTGGTCAGTGTCGGGAATAACCAGCCGGGTCAGGGAGGCCTTCAGATCCAGTCTCACATCCCATGCCCACATTGTCACGGAGGAAACGTGTGTCACCCCCCTCACTAGCTGGCTACAGCCCCCACACCTCAGCCCTGCCTTTGATTCCAGCTGTAGTCTACCTCTCGCTGGCTGTGTGGCCTTGAGCAAGAACTTAACCTCTCTGAGTTTCCTTCTGTGTCAGGCAGGAATGGTGAGACCCAGCTCCTGTGTGGCTTGGAGATGCAGGGAAGTGGAGCCTGCAACCGAGAAGTGCTCTGGAATGTGGGGCCTGCAATCCGCAAGGTGCTAGTTAGATGAATCTGACTTCAGCTTTCGCCATTTACCAACTCCTTGCTGCACTTCTGGCCTACATCTCTTTTCCTAATCCCAGTCTTGCTCACAGCTGCCGGCAGCAAATCACCGGGAACACCTGCACTGTGCCATGGGGTCCGCAGAGGGATGTGACGTGGTTTTGCTCTCAGATGGTGGCAGAGGCAGGAAGCTTCACCACGACTGGTGAGAGACCAGTGCTACTGCAACCAAGATGAACACAGCAGAGGGGATGGTGACCTCTTCTGCCCAGGGTGGGGTGGGAAGCTTCAAAGAGGAGGGGTATCTGAGCCCTACTGGGAAGGGATTTTTGACTGGGTTAGGAGTGGGGGAGACGGAGAGAGTGTTGGGCCGAGAGCACTGCAGGCGCCAGGTCTCAGTGAGGGCAAGAGGCCAGGGAGGGGTCGCAGAGAGTGAGAGAGGGAGGAGCGGGAGAGAAGGTGGGAGGGCGTAAGAGAGAAGACGGGGTGCAGAGAAGGGATGGGGTTTGTGAATAGATGGGTTGAGGCTCAGACTGAGAGAAGGGGCTCGAGGGGACTTAGAGAAAAGACGGGAGCTCAGCGAAGGGAAGGGCTCAGGGAAGGGACTGGGGTTTCTTGAAAGAAGAGTTGGGGAGTGGGTAGGAGCATCTGCCAGGCCCCAAGGCCACAGGAGAAGCCCCCCACAGAGATTAGAGCAGCCGTCCTCTAATTCAGGGCTTTCCGTTTCGGAAAGAATCTCAGCCACAACAATAGCCTGGCCCCAGTGCCTGCGCTCCCTCTGAGGGGTGTGGCCTCTGGGCAGAGCCAGGCCCCACACCCACCGCCCATGACTCACGGAGGAGGGGGCAGGGGGAGAATGGGAAGCAAGATGCCATTAAACTTTTTTCTTTTTTCTTTTCTTTTCTTTTTTTCTTTTTTTTTTTTTTTGAGGCAGAGTCTTGCTCATTTGCCCAAGCTGGAGTGCAGTAGTGTGATCACGGCTCACTGCAGCCTCGACCTCCCAGGCTTGAGTGATCCTCTTGCCTTAGACTCTGAAGTAGCTGGGACCACAGGTGTGCAACATCACACACAGCTAATTTTTGTATTTTTTGGTAGAGATGGAGTTTTGCCATGTTGGCCAGGCTGGCCTCGAACTTGTGGCCTTCCAAAGTGCTGGGATTAAAGGCATAAGCCACCGAGCCCAGCCTAAGCATTTTTTTTTCCTGAGTAATTATGTGTTGCTAGTGAACAAAGTGAATAGGATAAGATTTCTGTTCTCATGGAGTCTCCAGCGTAGTGTCAGAATAACAAAACCAACTACATTTACTGTTCCCTATATGCTAGGCACTATGCCAAGTGCTTCACACTCAGTGCCCCGCTGACTTCTTACAAAATCCTATGTGAAATGGTGGGTATTATTACTAGCTCACTTTTATAGATGAGGAAACAGAGGCACAGAGAGGTAGAATAACTCACCCACAGTCACACGGCTTGCAGATGGTAGAGCTGGGGCTTTAACCCCGGGGGAGAGCTGTCCGCTCCCATGTGGCTCAGGCAGGGCCAGAGCAAATCTGTTCTCACTGCCTGCTGGCCTCCCTGCCTTGCTTGCTCTGTCTTCTGGACTGAGGCAAGGATGGGCATGAAGACAGTCCCAACTGCCATTCTCGTCATCTCCACCTCAGCCACCACCTCTCCATCTCCACCATCTCACCTTCCACTTACATGTCTTCATCACAGTTCCTTTAGATTGGGTACAAGGAACAAAAAACTTCTCATCTAGACTAAGTAAAATAGGGGAACACATGGAAAAGAAACAGGGTTTCTCATGGAATGAGTTGGCAAGAAATCTATCATCCTCCTACCTTGACAATATATATCTTCATAATGACAATGTTGAAAAATATGGCCAGGTGCAGTGGCTCACACCTGTAATCACAGCCCTTTGGGAGGTGGAGGAGGGAGGATCCCTTGAACCCGGGAGTTTGAGACCAGCCTGGCAACATAGTGAGACCCATCTCTACAAATAATAATAAAAGATATTAGCCAGGCATGGTGGTGTGCACACCTGTAGTCCCAGCTACTTGGGAAGCTGAAATGGGAGGATCACCTGAGCCCAGTAGATCAAGCCTTCAATGAGCTATGATCGCGCCACTGCACTCTAGCCTGGGTGACAGAGCAAGACCCTAACCCAAAGAAAAAACAGCTATTTTTAAATTTTTTGAAACAGAGAGTTGGCAAGATGTCAAAGATGACTGAATTTAATTAGTATTGAACACATATGGGTGTTCTGTTAAAGGGCCAGTAATGTTGGATGAGTAAGAAAACAAAGATGTGTATAAGGTATAAATTACATCTTTATCCTGTAAAATTTATTTTTCTTGCCTTGATTTTGGCAAAATTAATAATTGTGTTGCTGTAATCGAGTCTCACATAATTTGTATTCTACTGACAGTAATGCCTCATTAGACAACCTCTCCTATGTCTGTGTTGGGGTGTTTTTTGTTTGTTTTTTCTTTTTTAGTTTCAATTTAGAGAAATATTGCTCTGCGGAGATATTAGCAACTAGAAATCAAAATAAAGGGTGGGCAGGATGGCTCACACCTGTAATTCCAGCACTTTGGGAGGCCGAGGTGGGTGGATCACTTGAGTTTGAGACCAGCCTGGCCAACATGGTGAAACCCCATCTCTACTAAAAATACAAAAATTAGCCAGACGTGGTGGCACACACCTATAGTCCCAGCTACTCCTGAGACTGAGGCAGAAGAATCGCTTGAACCTGGGAGGTGGGGGTTGCAGTGAGCCGAGATCACACCACCTCACTCCAGCCTGGGCGACAGAGTGAGACTCTGTCTCAAAAAAAAAAGAAAAAAGAGGCCGGGCGCGGTGGCTCACGCTTGTAATCCCAGCACTTTGGGAGGCCGAGGCGGGCGGATCATGAGGTCAGGAGATCGAGACCACGGTGAAACCCCGTCTCTACTAAAAATACAAAAAATTAGCCGGGCGTGGTGACGGGCGCCTGTAGTCCCAGCTACTCGGAGAGGCTGAGGCAGGAGAATGGCGCGAACCCGGGAGGCGGAGCTTGCAGTGAGCAGAGATCACACCACTGCACTCCAGCCTGGGCGACAGAGCGAGACTCCGTCTCATAAAAAAAAAAAAAAAGAAAAAAGAAAATTATTAAAGTAATATTTAAATTTAGAAAGGAACTATGAATGTTACATAACAGGTTTAAACGTTGAAATGGAGTACATATGATAAATGGTGGTGAACACAGGACACATTACAAGATATGTCAATGTCATCATATACACGCCTATCTCTTACATCATAATTTTCACATCTCATAAAGTAAACCTAGATTCATGAATTAATAGTAAGGAATTGGCACCATGCTTCATGCATATTATACCTAGCCTTCATTTACAAATTTACGAGCAAAATGAATTGTTTCATATTGCAGAATGTTCCTCAGCCATTCTATGCTTCTTTTGAAAATGCAGTAGTCCTCCCTTATCCGAGAGGGTTATATTTCAAGACCCCCAAGGGATCCCTGCATCCACAGCTATTGCCAAAGCCATATATACTATATTTTTTCCTATTCATACATACATATGATGAATTTTAATTTATAAATTAGGCACAGTAAGATATTAATAACAAAAACCCATAATGAAATATAACAAAACAATATACTGTAATAAAAGTTATGCGAGGCCAGATGTGGTGGCTCACGCCTGTAATCCTGGCACTCTGGGAGGCCGAGGTGGGCAGATCCACGAGGTCAGGAGTTCGAGACCAGCCTGGCCAGCATAATGAAACCCCGTCTCTACTAAAAAATTAGCCGAGCGTGGTGGCACGCATCTGTAGTCCCAACTACTCAGGAGACTGAGGCAGAAGAATAGCTTGAACCTGGGAGGCCGAGGTTGCAGTGAGCCGAGATCACACCACTGCACTCTAGCCTGGGTGACAGAGCAAGACTCTGTCTCTGAAAAAAAAAAAAAAAAAGTTATGTGAATGTGGTCTCTCTCCCATTCTCAAAATATCTTATTGTATTATGCTTCTTGTGATGGAGAAGGGACAGAGAGGGATGGCCTGTGATTTCATCACTGTACTCAGAACGGCATGCAACTTAAAACTTATGAATTGTTTATTTCTGGAATTTTCCATTTAATATTTTCCAACTACCATTGACTGTGGGTAACTGAAACTGTGGAAAGTTAAACCTCGTATAACGGGGGATACTGGGCTGTGCTACAAGTTGGAACATGAGGTGAATCGGGAAAATGGACATGGCACTGCTGGGAAACAACACTTTCTTTTTTTTTTTTTTTTTTTTTTTTTTTTTCTTGAGACGGAGTCTCGTCTCGCTCTGTCGCCCAGGCTGGAGTGCAGTGGCGCAATCTCGGCTCACTGCAAGCTCCGCCTCCCGGGTTCACGCCATTCTCCTGCCTCAGTCTCTCTGAGTAGCTGGGACTACAGGCGCCCGCCACCACGCCCGGCTAATTTTTTGTATTTTTAGTAGAGACGGGGTTTCACCGTGGTCTCGATCTCCTGACCTCGTGATCCGCCCGCCTCGGCCTCCCAAAGTGCTGGGATTACAAGCGTGAGCCACTGCGCCCGGCCTACAACACTTTCTTATGCAAGAATCTACAGCCCTCCTGCTCTCAGAGAGGACGGATTTGATGAGTTAATTGATGTCTTTTCTCTTACCTGAGTGCTTCCACCACTCAGTCTTTTCCACTTTCCAAACAGCTCTTTATCCAACAATAACAGCAGCACCACACACTAACTTTCCTGGCATTCGGATGCAGTAGGCTTCTGCTTCGAGGACACAGGGCAAAAGATATGGAGAAGCGTGGTGTTTGTTGTTAAGCATGTGTTTCTCTGGATTGAATGGAATTAGGTGTGAGAGCAGCTGTCGAGAGCTACAGCTTCCACTGTGCGGCACTGAGCACTGGGTCCTGAGTGACAGAGGCCCAGGTGGTCTTTAATAAATTCCTTTCTGGATGCTTTTGATATATGGGGTCCTTTATTTTCATTTTTATTTATTTATTTACTTTTTTTTTTTTTTTTTGAGATGGAGTTTCGCTCTTGTTGCCCAGGCTGGAGTGCAGTGGTGTGATCTCAGCTCACTGCAACTTCCATCTCCTGGGTTCAAGTGATGCTCCTGCCTCAGCCTCCCGAGTAGCTGGGATTACAGGCGCCCGCCACCATGCCTAGGTAATTTTTGTATTTTTAGTAGAGACAGGGTTTCACCATGTTGGCCAGGCTGGTCTCCAACTCCTGACCTCAGGTGATCCGCCCGCCTCAGCCTCCCGAAGTGCTGGGATTACAGGCGTGAGACACCGGCCTATTTACTTATTTTTGGATACAGGATCTCATTGTCGCCCAGGCTGGAGTGCGGTAGCATGATGATAGCTCACTGCAACCTTGAACTCCTGGGCTCAAGTTTCAGCCTTTTGAATAGCTGGGACTACAGGCGCAGCACCACCACACCTGGGTTATGGGGTCCTTTAAAGGGCAGGAGCCCCTCTATCCAGTTCCAAGGAGGGCACTCAGCTATGATCAGGGAGGTGTGTCACAGTGAACATATCCAACCCTGGGGAATTACCCTTTTAAACCCAAGGCAGGCAATCCCCAGGCTTAAATCTGTCGGGTTGATTTTTCAGTCGCTTACAACTAAAACCCGAAGGAAGCACATCATTCCCTCCTAAACTAGGATCACCTTTCTCATGACGGTTGTAATGTTGAACATGTACAGCCTCAGTTTGCTCACCATCCAGTCCATCTCCATGGTAATTTGGAAGATATGCTGACCAAATACTTCCAGGTTTGTTTAAAGCTGTCCTGGAAGTGCAGTAGACATTCCCTAAAGAAGTCAGGAGACCAAAGTTCTGGTCCTGACTTTACCATTAACTCACTCTTTGTCTACAGCAAGTCACTTTCTTGAGCCTCTAGTTTCTGATCTGTTGAAAGGAGGGAAGTGGATTAGACTCAGGGTTCCTAAATGCCATTCCTTGGGAGGATTCCAGTTGGCTACATAAAAATGTATGTGGGGGCTGGGTGTGGTGGCTCATGCCTGTAATCCCAGCACTTTGGGAGGCTGAGGCAGGAGGGTCACTTGAGCCTGGGAGTTTGAGACTGGCCTGGGCAACATCGTGAGACCCTGTCTCTACAATTAAAAAAGAGAGAGACAAAAAAATTTACATGGGGAGCTTGATAACAAGGCTAATGCCAGGCTCTCATTCTCAGAGACGCTAAGTTAGTAGATCTGGGCTAGAGTCATGGAGGAGAGAAGAGAACACTGGATCGATCTGAATTTATTGGTATGAATGCTCTTACTAGACATTCTAGATTTAATGGGTTACCTCTTGCAGCTGAAAGTAGCTCTGATGGTTTGCTTGTTTGGTCAGCTGAAATTAGTACTCAACATGACCTATATCAGTGAGGTTGAGACACCTGGCTAAATTCCTAAGGTCTCAAAAGACAAGAGTATTGGAGAAAACTTATATGAAAGTCCGTGGGCCAGGCACAGTGACTCATGCCTGTAATCCCAGCACTTTGGGAGGTTGAGGTGGGCGGATCACCTGAGGTCGGGAGTTCCAGACCAGCCTGACCAACATGGTGAAACCCCGTCTCTACTAAAAATACAAAAATTAGCCAGGCGTGGTGGCACTTGCCCGTAATCCCAGCTACTCGAGGGGCTGAGGCAGGAGAATTGCTTGAACCTGGGTGGTGGAGGTTGCAGTGAGCCAAGATCACGCCACTGCACTCCAGCCTGGGAGAGAGAATGACACTCCATCTCAAAAAAAAAAAAAAAAAAAAAGTGCATTTACCCCAATCCCTCTGAGTGCCTGTACACCGATCCCTCTGTGGATTCCCCGATCCCTCTGAGTGCATTCCCCGATCCCTCTGTGGATTCCCCTCAGCAGCTGAGGCAGACCCTGAGGGAGGTGATGGCCATTCCAGTTTAATGCAGGACACTCAGACCAACAATAGTCACTCCAGACCTTCGAGCCAGGTCGGTTGAGCTAGAGAGGCCACGCTTGCCAATCCTAGTGATCTAAAAAACTATAAGTCACTGGGAGATGGGAGCCGAGTCCAAGCCTTCGTTAGTGGCGCACTGTGGAGACCCATGGTAAATTGCTTACGGTTTAAAGACTGCCCCTAACGGAAGGACTCTGAGTTTAGGTGAGCTTGGCACCATGAGGCACAGGTCACAATAATTTTGTTTCCAAAATTATCCCACCCTACCCCAGAAGATCTGCAGAAAACAAGACCATGGGATTGGGGAGATGTGACGTCCGGAAAGCTCGTCTGATTAAGTTTGAGAAAAGGTCATCCACCAGAGGGCGGGCTTTACCCTCCAAGAAGCTTTCCCGGTACCACTTCGCCCACGGGCCCTTCCTGAACTTCAGTAGCACAGGGGGCCGCCCTGCTGCCTGGCCTTGCTGCGCACACCTGGACATTCTCAGAGCTGCTGTTTCACCTGGGGACCGCTCAGATGGTTGCTTACTCAGATGGCTGCTTGTAATACCAGTTAACTGGTAAGAGCAGCGATTTCTGCATTTTTATTGTTCTCTGTAGTGTATGAAATATTTTCACATACGTTATTCTCATTTGGTTCGCAAAGCAACTTGAAAAAATAATTTATTATTATGGCCACTTTTCAGAAGAGGTAACTAAGGCTCATAGAAGTCAAATGGCTTCACCAGTCACAGAGTGTGTTCCTGCTGCTGCTATCACTCACATCTGTTAAGCACTTGCTGTGTGCCAAGGATGATGTTAAGGGTTCACTTATTTAATTCTACAGTAATTAAGACAGTGAAGTGTTGACAGGCAGTGTTATTAGATGTGTGCCAGTTTAGAAATATTATCTCTGTCTCTGATGAATGGAACTTTTATCGTTAGGTAGAAACTGTCTCTAGTGATGCTTTTAGCTTCAATATAGCTATTTCATCCTCTTTTTTTTTTTTTTTTGCCAAGTATTTCTTTTTCCAGACTTTGCCAATCTATGTCCTGATGTTTTAGATTTGTCTTTTGTAAACAGAACATATTAATAGTGGATTTTATTCTTTTATTTAGTCTGACATCCTTTATGTTTGGAGAATTTAGCCCACTTGTAGACATTGCTATATTTTTATTTATTTCACTCATCTTGTAATGTACATTCTATTTGCTATACTTTCCCTCTCTCTTAAAAAAAAAAAAATTTTTTTTTTTAAGATGGAGTCTCACTCTTGTTGCCCAAGCTGGAGTGCAGTGGCATGATTTCAGCTCACTGCAACCTCTGCCTCCTGGGTTCAAGCGATTCTCCTGCCTCAGCCTCCCAAGTAGCTGGGATTACAGGCATGTGCCACCATGCCCAGCTAATTTTTGTATTTTTAGTAGATATGGGGTTTCACCATGTTGGCCTGGCTGGTCTCAAACTCCTGACCTCAAGTGATCCTCCCACCTCGGCCTCCCAAAGTGCTGGGATTACAGGTGTGAGCCACCGTACCCAGCCTAAAAAACACTTTTTTTACATTGATTTTTTTTTTCCCCACTGTTAGTTTGGAAGTTTTTGGTTCTAGGTCTGGTTTTTTTAATGGTTATCTCAACAATTCTAACCTAACGATGAGTCTGTTTACTGAGTTTTCCATTTCAATTAGCATAATTTTTTCATTTTCAGAAATTGTATTTGGTTCTTTTGGAAATTTACTTGCTAACACGGTATAAAGTCTTTCTTTCTTTCTTTCTTTCTTTCTTTCTTTCTTTCTGTCCTTCTTTTCTTTTTTTTTTTAATGAGACAGGGTCTCACTTTGTCACGTAGGCTACAGTGCAGTGGTGTGATCTCGGCTCACTGCAGCCTCCACCTCCTGGGCCCAAGCTATCCTCCTGCCTCAGGTCCCCAAGTAGCTGAGACTACCGGTGGGTGCCGTGATGCCCAGCTAATTTTTGTATGTGTTGTAGAGACGGGGTTTTGCCATGTTGCCCAGGCTTGTCTGGAACCCCAGAGCTCAAATGATCTGCCCGCCTCAACCTCCCAAGTGCTAGGATTACGGGTGTGAGCCATGTGCCTCGCCTATTTCCTTAAACATATTAAGCAGGATTATCTTTTATTCTGTCTGATAATTTCAATACCTTTGAAGGTCTGTTTCCACCGCCTCCCAATCCTGCTTGTTCTTTCTCATGGTGCCTTATTATCTTGTGTTCAGTTATTTTTTGTCACTAGGTGCTCATGTCGTTTGGAAATCTGTGGGAATTATTTTAGACTTCTGTTGAAGTTGGATTTCTTCAGAGACAATTTGCAATGATTTCTGTCAATAATGTGCTGGTACTACCAACTCATACCACTTTAAATTTTAAGTTCTCTGAGGATTTTAGGATTACATAGTAATATGATTTGACTTGGGATTTCATGAGAGAGCTGGCTTGAAAATTATGAACTCTTTGTTTTTGGAAAGTTATGAATTTTTTTTTTTTTTTTTGAGATGGAGTCTTGCTCTGTCACCCAGGCTGGAGTGCAGTGGTGTGAGCTCAGTTCACTGCAAACTCTGCCTCCCGAGTTCAAGCAATTCTCCTGCCTCAGCCTTCCGAGTAGCTGGGACTACAGGTGTGCACTATCACTCCCAGCTAATTTTTGTATTTTTGGTAGTGGTGGGGTTTCACCATGTTGGCCAGGCTGGTCTTGAACTCCTGACCTCAGGTGATCCACCTGCCTCAGCCTCCCAAAGTGCTGGGATTATAGGAGTGAGCCACTGCATCCAGCCAAAAGTTATGAATGCTTTTTTTTTTTTTGAGACGGAGTCTAGCTTGTCACCAGGCTGGAGTGCAGTGACACAATCTCAGCTCACCGCAACCTCTGCCTCCCGGGTTCAAGCGATTCTTTTGCCTCAGCCTCCCGAGTAGCTGAGATTATAGGCAAGCGCCACCACACCCAGCTAATTTTTGTATTTTTTTTTTTTCAGTAGTGACAGGGTTTCACTATGTTACTCAGGATGGTCTTGATCTCCCGACCTCATGATCCGCCTGCCTCGGCCTCCCAAAGTGCTGGGATTACAGGCTTGAGCCACAGCACCTGGCCAAAAGTTATGAATTCTTAAAGGTGATTTTATTTTCTTCTGTTTCCAGGGCCAGAGTTGACATAGGAAGATTTCATTGAACCTCCCATCTTAGTGCTATGGCTTATTTATTTATTTATTTTCTGAGACAAAGTCTGGCTCTATTGCCCAGGCTGGCGTGCAGTGGCATGATCTTAGCGCACTGCAACCTCTGCCTCCTGGGCTCAAGCCATCCTCCCACCTCAGCCTCCTGGTGGACACGCGCCATCACACCCAGCTAATTTTTTGTATTTTTTGTAGAGAAGGAGTTTCATCATGTTGCCCAGGCTGGTCTCCAACTTGTGGGCTCAAGCAATCTGCCTGCCTCAGGCTCCCAAAGTGCAGGGATTACAAGCGTGAGCCACCATGCCCAGCCAATTTATTTTACCTTAGCTCTTGCACTGTAGTTATGACCCTCTGGGGTCTCCTGTTAGAGTTCCCATTTTGGAGAGGCCTTGGGATTTATCTCCTGTCCCCCAAGTATCCTGTGCAAACATGAAAGGAGGAGGTTAAGGTCTCTGGGGTTTGGCAGGCATCCTGAGGGTTAAACACGATGTTGGTATTTACTTTCCTTTCTCCAAAGTTCCTGGTTTCACTTCATTTTGGGGCTTATTTCTTAGTTTCATGCAGCTCAGCAACATAATAAAAAAATAAAAACTTTATACAATAATTTAGTTTTTTATCATCAGGAGGATCACTCGGGTATCTAATTCATCATATTACTGGGAAATTTTTTTCTTTTTTTTGAGACGAAGTCTCACTCTTGTCCCCCAGGCTGGAGTGCAGTGGCACGATCTCGGCTTACTGTAACCTCTGCCTCCCGGGTTCAAGCGATTCTCCTGCCACAGTCTCCCAAGTAGCTGTGATTACAGGCGCCTGCCACCACACCTGGCTAATTTTTGTATTTTTAGTAGAGACTGAGTTTCACCATGTTGACCAGGCTGATCGTAAGTCTTGAGGTTGGGTAGTGTCTGTACTCTGACTTCATTCTTCTTTATTCAATTTTGAGTTGGCTATTCTGGGTCTTTTGCCTCTGCAAAATTCTCCTGCCTCAGCCTCCCGAGAAGCTGGGATTACAGGCATGCACCACCACACCTGGCTAATTTTTGTAATTTTAGTAGAGACGGGGATTTCACCATGTTCGCCAGGCTGATCTTGAACTCCTGACCTCGTGATCCACCTGCCTTGGCCTCCCAAAGTGCTAGGATTACAGGCGTGAGCCACCATACCTGGCCAACTTCTTTGATATTTTTCATCAGAGGTTTGTAGTTTTCTTCATGTAAGTCTTGTATACATTTTGTTAGATTTATACCTAAGTGGCTTTTTTGAGTAAACAATTTACATCAATTTAATGTAATTTATACGCTTAATTTGTACAACTTAATGTAAATAGTAATGTATCTTTAATTTCAAATTCTACTTGCTTATTGTTGACAAATAAGAAAGTGATAGACTTTTGTACATTAATCTTGTATTCTACAACATTGCTATAACTGCTAAATAGTTCTAGGAGTTTCCGTTGTTGCTGATGATTCTTTTGGATTTTTCTACATAGACAATCATGTCATCTGTAAACAAATACAGTTTTATTTCTTTCTTCCAAATCTGTATGTTTTCATTTCATTTTCTTGTTTTATTGTAATACCTAGGGCTTCTAGTATAATGCTAAAAAGCAGTGATGCCTTCTATTCCATTTCTGAGAGCTTTTTTAAAAATCATGAATGGGTGTTGGATTTTGTCAAATGATTTTTCTGTATCTATTGATATGATACTGTGATTTTTCTTATATGGCTCATTGATGTGATAGATTGAATTAATTGATTTTCTAATACTGAACCAGCCTTCATACCTGGGATACATCCCACTTGGTCATGGCATGTAATTCTTTTTTATACATTGTTGGATTCAATTTGCTAATATTTTGTTGAGAATTTTTGCATCTATGTTCACGAAGGGGCAATATTAAGGTAATGCTGGCCTCGTAGGGTGAGTTAAGAGGTATTTCCTCTGCTTCAATTTTTTGGAAGAGTTTGTAGAGAGTTAGTATAATTTATTCCTTAAACATTTGGTAGAATTCACTGGTGAAACCATCTGGGCTGATGAATTCTGTTTTGAAGGTTACTATTTATTGATTCAGTTTCTTTAATAAATATAGGCCTATTCAGACTGTGTTTCTTCTTGTATGAATTTTGGCAGATTATATCTTTCAAGGAATTGGCCCCTTTATCTAGGTTATCAAACTTGTGGGGATAGAGTTGTTCACATTTTCTTTTTGATGTCTCCTTTATTCTCCTTTTGATGTCCATGGGGTCTGTAGTGATGTCCCCTCTTTTATTTCTGATATTAGAAATTTGTGTCTTCTTTCTTTTCTTTTCTTTCTTTGTTTTTTTTTTTTTTCTTTTTTTTTTTGAGACAGGGTCTCACTCTGTCACCTAGGCTGGAGTGCAGTGGCATGATCTCTGCTCACTGAAACCTTTGCTTCCTGGGTTCAGGTGATTCTCCTACCTCACCCTCCCTAGTAGCTGGGACTACAGGTGCACACCACCACGTCTGGCTAAATTTTTTTTGTATTTTTGGTAGAAATGGGGTTTCACCACGTCACCTAGGCTGGTCTCAAACTCCTGGGCTCAAGTGATCCACCCGCTTCAGCCTCCCAAAGTGCTGGGGTTATAGGCGTGAGACACCATGCCTGGCCTTCTTTCTTTTTTTCTTAGTTAGCCAGGTTAGAGGTTTGTTGATTTTATTGATCTTTTGAGTACTAGGTTTTGGTTTCATTGATTTTGTCTGTCGATTTTCTGTTTTCAATTTTACTGATTTCTGCTCCAATTTTTATTACTTTTCTTTTGCTTACTTTGGATTTAATTTGCTCTTCTTTTTCTAGTTTACTAAAGTGGAAGTTTAGACTATTGATTTTAGATTTTTATTCTTTCTAACAATGCCACAAATCTCCCTCTAAGCACTGCTTTCACTGCATCCCTCAAATTTTGATAAATTGTATTTCATTTTCATTTAGTTCAAAATATTTTTAAAATTCTTTTGAAGTTTCTTTTTTGCATGTGTTATTTAAGAGTGTGTTGTTTTAGTCTCCAAGTATTTGGGGGATTTTCCAGGTACCGTTCTGTTCATGTTTCTAGTTTAATTCCATTGTGTGGTCTGAATGTGCACACATCATGTGATTTCTATTCTTTTAAATTTGTAGAGGTGTGTTTTATGACCCAGAATGTGGTTAATCTTGGTAAATGTTCCATGTGAGCTGATAAGAGTGTGTAACCTGCTGTTATTGGATGAAGAAGTCTATAGATGTCAATCATATCCAGTTGATTGAAGTGTTGTTGAGTTCAACTATGTCCTTACCGATTTTCTGCCTGCTGGATCTGTCTATGTCTTATAGAGAGGTGTTAAAGTCTCCAACTAAAATAGTGGATTCAGTCGGGCATGGTGGCTCACGTGTGTAATCCCAGCACTTTGGGAGGCTGAGGCGAGCAGATCATGAGGTCAGGAGTTCGAGACCAGCCTGATCAACATGGTGAAACCCTATCTCTACTAAAAAAAAAAAAAATTAGCCAGGCTTGGTGGTGCGCACCTATAATCCCAGCTACTCAGGAGGCTGAGGCAGGACAATGGCTTGAACCCGGGGGGCGGAGGTTGCGGTGAGCCGAGATCATTCCATTCCGTCTCAAAAAAAAAAAAAAAATAGTGGATTCATCTACTTCTCCTCTAACTTTTAGGCTCAAGCGATCCTCCTGCCTCAGCCTCCCAAGTGATCCTCCTGCCTCAGCCTCCCAAGTAGCTGGGATTACAGGTGCAAACCACTGCACCTGGCTACCTACTCTTATTTATTCATTTTTGAGACAGAGTTTCACTCTATCACCCAGGCTGGAGTGCAGTAGTGCAATCTCAGCTCACTGCAGCCCCTGCCTCCTGGGTTCAAGCAATTCTTCTGCTCAGCTAATTTTTTGTGCTTTTGGTAGAGACGGGGTTTCAACGTGTTAGCCAAGATTGTCTTGATCTCCTGATCTCGTGATCTGCCTGCCTCGGCCTCCCAAAGTGCTGGGATTACAGGCGTGAGCCACTGCGCCCAGCGTTTCTTTTTTCTTTTTCTGTTTTTTTTTTTTTTTTTTTTTTTTTAAGAGACAGAGTCTGGCTCTGTTGCCCAGGCTAGCCTTAAATTTCTGGATTCAAATGATTCTCCCACCTCAGCCTCCTGAGTAAGTGGGACTTCAGGCACATGCCACTGCAACTGGCCCTCCATCACTTTTTTTTTTGAAACAGGGTCTTGCTCTGTCACCCAGGCTGGAGTGCAGTGGCGTGATCATGGCTCACTGTGGCCTTGACTTTCAGGGCTCAAGCCTCAGGGCTCCCACCTCAACCTCCTGAGTAGCTGGGACTACAGGTGTGCACCACTGATGCAGGATAGGCATGCCCCAGAATTGGAGCTTAGCCCAGGAGGGTTGTTGGCTTCACCCAGGAAAGAATTCAATGGGAGCCAATGGTGGTAAACAGCAAGTTTTATTGAAGTAGCAGTGTACAGCAGCAGCAGAAGTACTGCTCCTTGTAGGGCAGGGCAGTGCCCAGAATAGCAGCTCAGAATATGTTCTTCACTCATATTTTTAACCCACTTTTAATTATATGCAAATTAAGGGGTGGTTTATGCAGAAATTTCTAGGATAAGCATAGTAACTTCTGAGTCGTCAGGTCATTGCCATGGAAAGGGGTGGTAACTTCCAGGTGTTGCTATGACAACGGTAAACTGACATGGCACACTGCTGGGTATGTCTTATGGAAAGCTGCTTCCATACAGGGACCTGTGTTAACTAGACCTCAATTTGGTCTGGTGTCCAAGCCCTGCCTCTGGAGTCGAGTTCGCCTCCTACCTCACCACCACACCCAGCTATAATTTTTTAAATTTTCGTATTTTGTAGAGATAGGGTCTCACTACATTGCCCAGGCTGCCCAGTGATTCTCAACCTAGGCCTCCCAAAGTGCGGGGATTATTGGCGTGAGCCACTGCGCTTGACCTCTCCATCACTTTTGAAGGACAACGTCACAGGGTACAGGATTCTAGGGTAGTGTTTTTTTTCTCTCAACACTACACATTTTCCTACACTTGCTTCTTGCTTACATGGTTTCTGAGAAGTTGAGTGTCATTCTTATCTTTACTCCTCTATAGGTAAGGTGTTTTTTTCTGTCTAACTTCTCTTAAGATTTTTTCTTTATTTTTGATTTCCTGAAATTTGAATATGTCTAGGTATAGCTTGAATATGTCTAGGTGTCATTTTGTGGGTTTTTTGGCATTTATCCTGCTTGGTATTCTTTGAGTTTCCTGAATCTGTGCTTTGGTGTCTGACATTAATTTGGGGAAATTCAACTGGGCATGGTGGCTCATACTTGTAATCCTAGCACTTTGGGAGGCCAAGGCAGGCAAATCGCTTGAGGTCAGAAGTTCAAGACTAGCCTGGACAACATGGCGAAACCCCATCTCTACAAAAAATACAAAAATTAGCAGGCGCCTGTAGTCCCAGCTACTAGGGAGGCTGAGGCAGGAGGATGGCTTGAACCCAGGAGGCAGAGGTTGCAGTGAACCAAGATCGCACCATTGCACTCCAGTCTGGGTGACAGAACCAGACCCTGTCTCAAAAAAAAAAACCAAAAAAAAAAACCAAAAAAATTAGGGGAGAGTCTCAGTCATTATTACCTCAACTATTGCTTCTGTTCCTTTCTCTCCTTTTTCTCCCTATGATAGTCCCATTACATGTAGGTTATACCTTTTATAGTTGGCTGACAATTATTTGATATTCTGTTCTTTAAAAAAATTTTTTTAGACTTTTTCTCTTTGCTTTTCAGTTTTGGAAGTTTGTCTTGTCATATGTTCGAGCTCAGAAATTCTTTCCTCAGCCATGTCCAGTCTACTGATGAGCCCATCAAAAGCATTCTTCATCTCTATTACAGAGTTTTTGATCTCTAGCATCTTTTTGACCCTTAGAATTTCCATTTCTCTGCTTACATTATCCATCTGTTTGTGCACATTGTCTACTTTTTCCATTGAAGTCCTTTGCATATTAATCACAATAAAAAAAAAAATCCCTGGCCTGATAGTTCCATGATTCTTGCCATATCTGACTCAGATTCTGATGATTGTTCAGACTTTTCAAATTGTATTTTTTGCCTTTTAGTATCCCTTGTACTTTTTTGTGAAAGGTGGATGTAATGTACTGGCTAAAGGAACTGCCATAAATAGGCCTTTAGTAATGTAACGTGTGGGGATGGCAGGTGTTCTATAATCTTATGATTTGGTCATGGGCTTTTCATAGGTGAGCCTGTGCCCTTGGACTGTGAACTTCACCAGTGCTTCTCTTGGTGAAGTTCCCTTAGGTGGTTAGGATGGCTAGAGGGGGCTGGAATTCCCTCAGATAGGTTAGGCTCAGCTGATAAAACCACAACAGATGAGGCTCTGGTAAAATAGTTGCTCCTAAGGGTTGTCCTTGTTAAGAACAGAATGTTCGGGCAGGTTTCAAAATGGTTCCTTTCCCCCTCCCGTTAGCAGAATGAGCACCTGTGAGGACCTGGCAGTGCTCCTGGAGGTAATAGTGTGGGGGGCCCCCTGTGATTGGGTCCCCCAGGGCTTTTTAACTCTCAGAGTTGACCACACTAAGCAATTCATCAATTACAGTTTAGGTTTTCCTACCCCTGCACCTTTTCCACACTAGTAAATTGTCATATTCTGTATCCACCAATGCATCTCTCCAATTACGGGGGCAGCAGTTTGCCCTGTGACCTCACTGCTCTGACATATCTAAAAAGAGTTGTTGATTTTTCCATGTGTTCAGCTTTTTAATTGTTGTTAGGGTGGAGTGGTGACTTCTAAGCTCCTTTTGTGCCAAACCAGAAATGGGAAGTCCTCATTTTTTTTTTTTTTTTTTGAGTTGGGTTTTGCTTTCTCTCCAGGCTGCAGTGGTGCGATCTCGGCTCACTGCAGCCTCCAATTCCTGTGCTTAAGTGCTCCTCCCGCCTCAGCCTCCTGAGTAGCTGGGACTACAGGCACGTGCCACCACACCAGAACCCCCAGCTAATTCTTTTTTTTTTTTTTTTCTCCAGTAAAGATGAGGTCTCATTATGTTGCCCAGGCTGGTCTTGAACTTCTGGGCTTAAGCAATCCTCTTACATTGGCCTCCCGAAGTGCTAGGATCACAGGCATGAGCCACTGCACCTGGCCCCTTTCTAATATTTTTAATTGGCTGGGAGACATTTTGAATTTTATATTGTTGAGAAGTGGAATTTTTGGACTCAAGTATTTTTGAGCTTTGTTCTAGCACATTATGTTACTTAGAAAAAAATGTATTTTGTTAAATAAAATGTATAGGAAACCATTATTTTGGACTAGCCTCGTACACTAGGCACTAGCAGACCAGGCCAAATCAGAATGGAGTCACTCATGCTGGGTGCCACATAATTAAACTGAACTCTGAAACAGGCCAGTCCACTCCCCGACCCCACTACCAAAAAAAATACCCCCAGGAGATTCACAGCAACCAATCAAAAGGGGCCCAGTTTACCTGAGCTGGCATGAAAATGAAGTTCCCTCTGTTTTTTTTTTTAATTTTAAAATTTTAATCTTTTTATTTATTTAGAGACTGGTTCATTTTTGTTAAATTGCTTGTCTTTCCGAGTTTCATGGCAGAGTTTTTGGTTGGTTTAAATTCATTCTAAATAGACATTTAGGATGTCAGCTTCTGACCTCATGGACTCTGAGCTTACAAGTTCCCTGGTCTATCACAGGCCATGCATATGAGGAATAAAAAATCAAAACATTTAAGATAAATAATTTTGTTATAAAGAAATATAGTTATGCAGCCCACAGAAAATTTTTCATTAAAAATTGGTCTTAGTCCTGGTAGGCGTGCCAGTGATTCTTTTAGGTTTGGACCTTGCCTGAGAGAATTTCCAGTCGCTCTCTCCTCTCTGGGCAGAAGTTCCAGATGATCTGATGGGCAGGGAATTAGGCTGTGTCCCCCGGGGGCTCTGGTCAACTAGTTGTTGGGACTGCCTGGGAGGGCGCAGCAACCCACTACGCCTGTGTCTGTTTTAACCCTATAAGGAAAGTAACTTTGAAACAACCAAACAATTTTCCGTTCTCTGTTTCTGCTTTTCTCAGCCCTCTTCTGTCTATAAAACCAAACTCTTCTGCTTGGCTTATCGGAACACTCACTGTATTTTATAGAATAAGGTGTTGCCTTTTTCTAGAATCACAAAGAAAAGCCAATATAGATCTTTAAATCAAATTTGCTGTAATTTTGTCTGAGTACCTTTCAAGACTTACTTTTAAGCTTGGATAGACAGGTCCAGAATAGCTGTTAGCCTTGGCCTCACTACTGAGACAATACTCTTCTGTGATGCTCTGTGTATTGGAAGAAGGTCTTTCTGCTCTGGCAGGTGGAAACATCAATTATTCTTGGTCCTGTGTGAGCTCCAGGATTGTTCTGCCTAATCCTTCCAGAGGCTCTTTCCTGCATTCAGGTCTGATAGTTTCTTCATAAGCATGACTGATTAGTACTTAGCTGATACCGTGTGTGTGAATGTGAGTGTGTGAGTGTGAGTGTGTGTGTGTGTGTGTTTTCTTTAAGGCAGGTCTTGCTCTGCCGCCCAGGGTGGAGTGCAGCGGGGTGATCCCAGCTCACTGCAGCCTTGGCTTTCCCGGGCTCAGGTGATTCTCCCAACTCAGCCTCCGAGTAGCTGGGACTATAGGCATACACCACCACACCTGGATAATTTTATTTTTATTTTCGTAGATACAGGGTTTCACCATGTTGCTGGTCTCCAACTCTTGGGCTCAAGTGATCCTCCTGGCTTGGCCTCTTAAAGTACTGGGATTACAAGTATGAGCCACCTGACCCTGCCTCAGCTGATGTCTTGAAGGAAACTTTCTGCAAAGGTCTGGAACTCTCACCGACAAATGAAAAACAAGACAAAAAAGAAAAGAAAAAAAATAAACAAACAAGGTCTGGAATTCTTTGTTACCATCTGTCTCGCTCTCTCTCTGATACTCTGCCCCATGAATCCTAGCTGGCTTGTGCTCCCTGAACCCTGAACTCTGTCTCCTCAACTCAGGGAGACTGTTGAACGCTGTTTAGGTACTTATTCCCTGTACAGCAGCCTAAAGATTCCCTCCAAGTTGGAGCAACCACAGGGCTCACCCCATTTGATCCTTTTCTCCCAGGCATCGCTGTCCTGCACTGCTAGTCTCCCAGTGTCTGACATTTGAGTTGTTTATGGCAGGACATTTGAGTTGTTTACGGCCTGTTACTCCATAATGGCCAGAAGCAGAAGTCATCAGAATTTTTGCTTGCTTTTGCCCTCCTCAGGTTAAAATTGTAACATGCAGCCAGAGTTGAGAAACACTGAGTCTACTGTAATTCCAACTTCCAAGTTCTAGCCATCGCTGCCCTGCTCAACGCCGCCCTCACAGCTGTGCTTCTACTGTCGCTTCTCAAATCACATCAGTAAACGCTCCCTGCCTTCTACCTAAAGACAGGAGAAATGGCATGTCATTCTAGTATTTGGTACTTATTACTACTTTCCTAATTTCCACGCGTGGTAGTCTATGTGAAAGAGACAGTAAACATCCTAAATTACTATCAATCATGTTATCAGTAAGTAGAAGGAGGAAAGAAAACTGGGCTGAGGGGATTTTTATTGAACTATCCTTGTTCTTAAATAGGGCTGCAGGGCAAAGAGACACACGGGACATCATCATAACCGAATGTATTTCTCTAATAATTGTGGAAAAAATGTAAGCTAGATTAAACAAACCAATCAACGTGCTCCCTATCAGCAGTACAAATTAGCAGTAAAGGAGGCTCAGAGTCATTTCCCAGGAGTCGTCCTGGGTGAACGGGAAGCACTGACATTTCCTGAGCATGCCACGCATTTCTACATGCATCGGCTCCTTTTATCTTCACAGTGCTCTGAGTCAGGTACTGTCTCTGCTTAAACATGTGGGAGACTGAATTTGAGGGGCCAGGGAACTCGTGAAAGTCACAGTTAGTAACAGAAAGGTAAAGAGTCTATTTTCAAAGTCTGTCCTTTCCTTCTGCCTGATAATAGCTGTCACCCGTAGCCCCAATGCACATTTTTTAAAAATAAAATTTTTCTTGAAGTATAACATACCTAGAGAAAAATGTAAACATTTTAAGTGCAGCTTGATGAATTTTCTTTTTTCTTTTTTTTGGAGATGAAGTTTCTTTTTTTTTTTTTTTTTTTGAGACGGAGTCTCGCTCTGTCGCCCAGGCTGGAGTGCAGTGGCGCGACCTCGGCTCACTGCAAGCTCCACCTCCCGGGTTAACGCCATTCTCCTGCCTCAGCTTCCCGAGTAGCTGGGACTATAGGCGCCCGCCACCGCGCCCGGCTAATTTTTTGTATTTTTAGTAGAGACGGGGTTTCACCGTGTTAGCCAGGATGGTCTCGATCTCCTGACCTTGTGATCCGCCCGTCTCGGCCTCCCAAAGTGCTGGGATTACAGGCGTGAGCCACCGCACCCGGCCTGGAGATGGAGTTTCGCTCATTGCCCAGGCTGAAGTGCAATGGTGCAGTCTCGGCTCACTGAAGCCTCTGCCTCCTGGGTTCAAGCGATTCTCCTGCCTCAGCCTCCCAAGTAGCTGGGATTACAGGCACCCGCCACCACACCCAGCTAATTTTTGTATTTTTAAAAATAGAGATGGGTTTCACCATGTTGGCCAGGCTGGTCGCGAACTCCTGACCTCAGGTGATCCACCCACCTCGGCCTCCCAGAGTGCTGGGATTACAGGCATGAGCCACCACGCAACATCTGCTACTCCAAAGCCTGGGCTTTTTCTGCTAGACCAGGATGCCTTTGGTAATATCAACTTGCCCAACTTCTGCTCAGAACGAGCTGAGCTTGAAATACCAGGCTGAACAGGAAATAAAAGAGTAAAGTCAAAGCCCAAGCTTTTTTTTTTCTCAATTTCCTTCTACGCAATGAAAAATGATTGCAAAGGTGAAAGTACTGCCTTTAAAAGATGCACTTGGCCTTCAAGAGGTGTGGCAGCCTTGTAGGTTTTCTCAAGTGGGAGTTATTATCTAACCACAAACCAACCGTCTGTCATTACACTGCACTTTAGAGGATGTCTATGATTGGTTGGCAAAGAGAGCAACATTTGAATTTAAAGAAAAGACCAAAACAACCAAGTGTCATTACTTCAGTGAGAAAGATAAAGCTTAGTTGTCAGAGAAAACTCCAACTGGAGTCAGAGATTAGGCACCAAAACTCTGTCTTAAGGTAAAACCTTTTGTCATCATCTCAGTAACTGGTGTAATTACTGTTAATTTCATCAGGAAATCAGCCCCTATTTTAAGTAAAACTCAGTGAAAAAGATATGTAAAAACCATGTGAAGGTGCTTTGTAAACTGCAAAGGATTACAAAATGCTAATAAATACAAATATTTAAAGCTTCAATTAAAAACAATCTCTAGAAAGCAAAAATTGCCTGTCTGTAAAGGTTATACCAAGGGAAAGCAGAAGAGCAGGAAGCTACAATTCTTTTTTTTCCTCATTTTTTTGGTTTTATTTTTGAAGCCACAATTCTTGATGCCTACCTTCACTAGGTCACATGTAGAGCTGTTTTCTGTCTTCCGTATTCCCCTCTGCTGTTCCATTGGACCACTAAATAGACTGTATCTTCAGGCAGAAATGATAAACATAAAAAAGTGGGCCCAACTTTTTAACAGAAAATTAAACCATGGTCTCAAGTTATAGATTGAAAAATTGCATCCTCTCATTTATTTAATATATATTATGCTGAGTCTGAGCTGCATCCTCAGCTTAATGAAATAGAAGGATAAATGAATAAAAAATTTCATCTCTGGCAATACGACTTCTTCTTGTATGCAAAGCAAATACAGCAAGACAGCATTAAAATCTTAAGAGAGCTTGAAATGCTGAAACTCCTGTAATTCAGTCATCTTTTCCTTGGCAATCACTTCTATTTCAGAGTCATTGTTTCAGATTTTATACCTTCTATTCTATGCTCATGAAGTAAAGTACTACAGAACTACTCACAGAGCCACTAAAGCAGCAATGTAGAATTTTCAGGGTTTTTTTTTTGTTGAAACTCACTTTATTTAAAAAAAAAAAGTCATGAACAATAAATTACAATCATTTTCCCCTTTTATAAATTCTTCATAAAATATATTTGACAATTTTAACAGAAAATTTCAAAAGTTGCTTTCATTTCTTAAGTGCTGATGACTTATTTTTTGACCATTTTGTCATGCTGGTGAATTACTTTGTAGCTGCTACAATAGTTTGATTGATAACAATTTACAATTAAAAACAACAACAACGAAGAGAAAAAACAGACCAGCAGAAAGAACTATTCTGTGTGCTATTTATCTGACACTTAACACTTACTTCATCATAATGACAAAGTATCCCTTAGCACCAAAAAATCTACAGGAACCCCATCTTTCTAAGTGACAACTAGTGCAAAATAACATTCTAGGAACTAACTGTACAACCCCATATTTTAACTGGCCACAGCTGCCTATAAGCTCATTTGAAATATTTGGTCTTTTTTCAATTAAGACAAATTTCAAAAAACACCATAAACCATGGCAAAAGACTCGATGAGGAACAATTGCTTATTGAGTACCTATTATGGGCAAGGCACCGTGCACAAAGTTTTGCTTTCATTTTTCCTCTAGCAAATATCCAGGTATTTCCAAATATCACTAACCATCTTTTCTTACTCCTGGTGGAAAAGGCCTTTGGCTAAATGCCATTTTTTAATTGTCATTTTATCAACAAATCTTTGGTGCTGAGCACACAGTAGGTACTTAATAAATACCTCTGACCGAAAGAACAAAGACAAAGAATTTACTATCATTTTGCTTGGCTATTTTAGAATACAAGGACTTGATAAAATTCCAGAAGAAACTTCCTGATCACCTCATACCCTTACCCCCAATGAAAGAATTTCACTTCACAGGTAAAATCTTTCCAAGTAAATGATAATCATTAACTATTTTACATGAGGCAGGACCAAAAACTATGCGCTTAGGAAACTGTGGCTCCAAGCACATAGATATTTGAAGAGCAAATGATGCATGGGCATACCATCATCTATGAATCTCTGCTGAAGTGCCATGTTATTGACTAGACGTTATCATGATGCTTTTTCTTACTCCCTATAGCTCAACTTCCTTGGACATATCTGTTAAATTAAACTAATCTGGTGATCCAGAGGGTCAATTATCATGAGGTTCCAGTGCGTTTCCACCTCTAATTTCCAAAACAATTCTTATACTTATTAGCTTAAAAGTGATGTCAAAAGTATATGATTTTTTCATTTTAAGAGGCTTTATTTCAATAAAACCTTAGTCCAAATTTTAAACTTCCAGATCAAGTAACTAACATAGTCCAGAAATTTTATGTACTGCAATTTTTTTGTGATGTTTTACATTCTATTTCCTCTGAACACATTTGAAACAGGGAAAAAAATTATGACATATTCCAAAAATTGTGGAGGTTCAAAGAAGCTGAGATTATGCAAGCTATCAATAATTTCAATATTCTAACACTATTTTGTTTGACTTTTGACCAAAAATTCTAGTGCTTTATAAAGATTAACTTAGATACAATGTAAAGTCTATTTAACCTTAAAGGCTAATGTTCTGTTTTAGGAAAGCATTCTATCCTTTAAACTATCTGCCTTTACAGGAAAACAAAATTGTAGACAACCATACAAAGTTAAAATCAAACTACCTTCAAGAGGAATAATGGTCTGTTGGTTTTTTGACATCGACTATATCAGTGATTGTATCAAATGGATAGCTTTTCTACTTTAAAAGTAGTTGATGCCACGATATTTTATCCATTTGCCATACTGTATCTGTACCTTCTCCCACTTTAGATAAAGCTGATCAACATTTTCAGCAACCACATTATTACCAGTACTGTCTCAAATCAGACAAGAGAAAACAGCATCAGTGCCAAAATGAAAGGAACTCCAGTGACTCAACAAGTGACCATTATCAAGGCAGGCAAAGTGAGGGTAGAGCTCATTTGGTTTCTTCAACTTCAGTATAATGAGGCTTAGACAAAGTCTTCAAACCAAAAATTTATCAAGTATTACAGTTCATACATAGCAAAGTTTTCAGAAACAGAATAATCCTGTATTCAGATTTATATCAGATTGTAGAAGCTCAAGTGCAGACGTCCCAATGCAGTGGTTTAGTTGGTTAAATAAATGCTCGGTTACCTAAAGAAGGTCGGACTGAATTACCAACCTGCTACCACATGACTGCATGATTAACTCTTGCAGCTATAGGGCACTGGAGAGTTCAAACATACTTCAGCAGCTTTGGATCACTTAATTTCATTTATGTTTTACCAGATAATTTTAGACCCTCCAAAATGATGCCTTTAAAAAAAAAGCTGTATATTACAAAAAAAAAAAAAAAACTTAATATGCTTTCATTAGGGGGAGGGGCAGAGTAGGAAGATAAGAGGTTTGTTTATTTTTCGTCACTGATTTCACCAGCAAATCTCAAAAACCCAAACCTACATCAAATAATTTAAACAGACGTGGCATTTTTTTTCATATGGAATGCAAAATGCGCACATTCACATACTTACATATACATAAATATATACATATATGTTTCCTTTACAAAGTTTCAAAGGTTGCATTACCAGCATGCAAACCTCTTCTCCCATGGAAATTCCTAATACTGACAAGGAATGTCTAAAATACTTAGAGACATATTTCCAGAAAACTGGACTCTCTTCTCTTGTTAGCTCTTAAAGAATTTTCCTGCCAAACTTCTATCAATAATCATTTTTTAAAAATTTACACCCACATTGGTAATACACATTTGAAACATACTAATAAAACGGCCAACTTGGCTTTAAGAAAAATGAGGAAAAAAAAATCCCACAAAAAATCTAAACCCTTAGAGGGTGGAGTCTAGCTTTTTATATTCTTTTTCAGCCACATAATGTTGCATCACTGTTAAACAGAAGCAGCATATCATCCACGGTATTTGCAAATAATATGTGTCACGTTTCCCAGCTGCTATCTTTAAATGCAATTTGTACTAATCTGAGTTCTAGTTCAAAAGCATCTGGACGATCCTGAGGGTTTGCAGCCAGCATTTCCTTAATCAGTTGTTTCATTCGCCCATTCATAGATTTTTTCTTCACAGGAATGAGAAGTTCCATTTTGGGATTTTCCAGAAGTGCCTCCCCAACAGGCACAATCTCAGTTCCTTGTTTGACATAACTCCCCAAGAGTTCTTTCTTTGTCTCTGTGTCTATGAATGTGATCCTTTCCAGCATTGCCCAGATGATAATCCCCAGAGCAAAGATGTCAGCTTTTGCTGTGTAATGTCCTTCCCAAACTTCAGGAGCCATGTAAAAATCTGTTCCACATGCTGTGGAAAGGAAACACTTGTTTACACTGACAGGTTCTTCTGGGTTCTGCCCAGAGGCTGAACAAACTTTACTTAGACCAAAATCAGCCACTTTGAGTGTAGGTTCCAAGTCACTGGTATCCAACCTGGTTTGAGAAATCAGGATGTTATCAGGCTTAAGATCTCGGTGGATGATCTGGTTTTTATGCAAGAAAGCCAGGGCACTGCTCAGCTGAAGCATGAAGCTGGTGTTAGTTTTACGATTGGGTTTCCTGGACAACAGATACTCATTCATATCTCCTCCGTCACAAAAATCCATCACAAACCACAAATAATAGGCGCTTCTGGGATCAAAGGCAATTTCTCCTTTTAATGAAGTTTCTACAAGCTACAAGAAGGAAAAAAAAAAGATTACAATCATTTGCACAGGTTATACAATTCAGTTATAGGAAAAGAATAATTGAAAGGTTAAGTCAGTCTCCACCTTTAAGTGGAAACTCTATAATATTTTATTTAATCAGTGCTTTCATATATGCATTTTATTTTAAACTTTAAAAAATGCTTCAAATTGTCATTTTGTCCCTGATAAATATACACCAAAGCTCTAAACCAAGGGGTAAAAATTTTAAAATAGCTTTATTTTGAAAAGCGTCCAAGTGGCCACACATTTTCTCCATGTGTCAGTGGAGCTGAACTCTACCCACCTAGCTCATAGCTTCATGAAAAGACCAAAGTTTCAGCAGATAGACCTAGGAAATTGCCAGCTGGGGTATAAACCTCAATTAGGAAACTCTATTCAGTGAAATCGCCTGAAATATACTTCTTACCCATTGCACAGACACTATCAACATAACCTGTGAAATCGACAGAAAAATGATCAAGGAACAACTGGTTGTTGCAGAAATAGCTGTTCCTGTAGTCACTAATAAAATAAAGACTGACATCGGTACTTCATAAACTTCTACAGGCAGAATGCAAACACGTTGGCTCTTTCACTGGATGACTTTTAAAAACCAATTTATAAAAATCAAATATGCATTTTTTAAAATTTTAAATATTTATTATTTTGTTTTCAAATATGCATTTTGATATTAAAAAATCAACTCTGAATTTGTATATTTCTTCTTTCATACAAACTGAAAACCTAGACTAAATCACAGTTTTGTTTGTTATTATTATCTAGTTATAACTCTCCTTTACTTGAAATTCAATAGAATTACTTCACTGGACATGAACTATCACTCTAAAATACAGTATATAGTCTTTTTTTTTTTTTTTTTTTTGAGACGGAGTCTCGCTGTGTCACCAGGCTGGAGTGCAATGGCACAATCTCGGCTCACTGCAACCTCCGCCTCCCGAGTTCAAGAGATTCTCCTGCCTCGGCCTCCCGAGTAGCTGGGACAACAGGAGCGTGCCACCACACCCAGCTAACTTTTGTATTTTTAGTAGAGACGGGGTTTCACCATGTTGGCCAGGATGGTCTCAATCTCTTGACCTCGTGATCCGCCCACCTCGGCCTCCCAAAGTGCTGGGACTATAGGCATGAGCCATGGCACCCAGCCCTGTATATTGTCTTTTAAAAGCATTTGTTGTATGGTGTCCTTTTCAGACCCATGAGTTGAACAGAAAAGGCCAAAGAGTTGCTGAAGAGTGAATGAATTGCTAATTTCACATTTAAATCTACTGGTACTTTCTCTACCATTTGGGAAAGCACCAGCAAAGAACATCTCTTCACGCCATCTCTCCACATGGCAGACAACAGTAATTGCAATGATCTGCAGATACCTCTTTTGCATGAGTTTTCCTTGTTGCACGTTTGCCAGTGAGACGGAAAATGAAAGAAAGGTACAGATCACATAATTATTTACCAGGTGCACTGATACTAAACATGCTTTTCTTCTTCTGTCTTTATTCTCAAAAGCAAACTTCCTAAATAGCTTTGAGCAATGCAGAGTCCCAGCGTTCAAAGAATGTTTTAGAGTAAGGCCAGATAGTAAATATTTCGGGCTTGACAGCCACATAAGATCTCTGTACCATATACTTCTTCCTTTTTTTCCCCCCAGAAGTCTTAAAATCTAAAAACTATTTTTAGCATCGAAACCATACGAAAACAGGCCACGGGGCCTCTGGCTGAGAGCTATGGAAATGCAGCGCCCAATCTGCTTATTTTAACATGTAGAGGATGTTAGCCATTGGTTTCTCTTGACTAAGGCCCTTCAATGGCTTCCCTGTTCTCTTAGGATATAGTCTAAGCTCTTTAACATGGGTTATGAGACCTTGTGTGCTCTGACTCCTGCTGTCCCCTCTAGCCTCATCTAAAACAACTCTATCTCACTAACTTCTTTCAATTTTTTTTTTTTTTTTTTTTGAGACAGAGTCTGACTCTGTTGCCAGGCTGGAGTGCAGTGGCGCGATCTCAGCTCACCGCAACCTCTGCTTCCCAGGTTCAAGAGACTCTCCTGCCTCAGCCTCCCAAGTAGCTGGGACTACAGGCATGCGCCACTATGCCCAGCTAATTTTTGAATTTTTTGTAGAGACGGGGTTTCACCATTGTGGCCAAGATGGTCTTGATGTCTTGACCTTGTGATCCGCCCCTCGGCCTCCCAAAGTGCTGGGATTACAGGTATGAGCACTGCACCCAGCCTCTTCTTTCAATTTTTAAACACTTCATGTGTTTTGCTTCAAGACCTTTGTATGTACAGTTTTTTTCTGCCTAGGAAATTTTTCTCACTTATCCAGCTAACTCCTCTTCACACTACAAGTTTTAGACAATTATATATATATTTTGTGTGTGTGTGTGTGTGTGTGTGTGTGTGTGTGTGTGTGTGTGACAAGGTCTTGCTCTACTACCCAGGTTGGAGTGCAGTGGCACAATCATGGCTCACTGCAGCCTCAATCTCCCTGGCTCAAGTGATCCTCCTGCCTCAGCCTCCCAAGTAGCTGAGACTACAGGCATGCACCACCACGCCCGGCTAATTTTTAAACTTTTTGTATGGATAGGGTTTCACCATGTTGTCCAGGCTAATCTTGAACTTCTGCACTCAAGTGATTCACCTGCCTCAGCCTCCCAAAGTGCTGGGATTACAGGCGTAAGCCACAGTGTCCAGCCAACGATTCGTAACTTTTGAACCACGGGATTATGTAGGTTTCCCTGTTGTATGCATCCTGTACTTCTCATTCATGATATTTATCACAAGTACACAGACTGGCCACTAGGTTCCTATGCATGAGATTGTAACCTCTGTTAATTGTTTTACATTTTCTTCTAGGTGAGGCTTTTGGCTATCAGAAACTGATTCAGTGATTCCAACTGAGAACAAGGAAGAACACATCAGGAAAAACATGGAGAAAAATTAAAATCTGTATGGAGAATATACCATGCATAGGGACTCTGTAGTCATATTACAGATTTGTTTGTCTTTACTAAATGTAAATATTGGTTGTCTTTACTAGATGCAAATTTAGAGAAGGCACTTGCTAAATGTGTTGATGAATGTCTGGACAACTAAACAAATCCATAGAAAAGACAATTTTAATAGAGGTACCAATTACTGAGTACTTATATGTACCAAGTATTGTTTCTGCAACATCTCTAATTTTGACAACTCCTATACAAAGTAGATATTATTACCCCTTATGTTAAATATGAAGAAATAGAGACTAGGAAGAGTTGGGTTATTTATCCAAGGTCATTCAGCTAGCAAAACATACCATAAGTGAAACACAAGTCTATCAGGCTTTAAAAGATGAAAGAGATTTACTAAACAAAAAGGTGCTTTAGATATAAAAATCACTGAATCAAGTCTGGTAGGCCTTTACATGTTAAAACTTTATGAGCTAATGCCTAGTTACTGTAACAATTGCTGGATCTGGACTCAGTACTAAATATGTTTGCTTGTTTGTTTGTTTATTTTTGAGACAGGGTCCCACTCTGTGACAAAGGCTAGAGTGCAGTGGTGCAATCATGGCTCACTGCAGTCTTGAACTCCTGGACTCTAGCAATCCTCCTGCCTCCGCTTCCTGAGTAGCTGGGACTAAAGGTGTGTGCCACCATGCTCAGCTAATAAATCTTTTGTTTAAATATCTTTGCTTTTCTAGTTCAAAATAGATCATGCCTCTTAGTCTCTAAAACTCAATGTAAAGTTCAGCAAGGTTCTATTCACTTTTTTTTTTTTTTCTGAGACAGGGTCTGGCTGTCGCCCAGGCTGGAGTGCAGTGGCCCAAGGGTCTGGCTGTCGCCCAGGCTGGAGTGCAGTGGCCCAATCTCGGCTCACTGTAACTTCCACCTCCAAGGCTCAAGTGATCCTCCTACCTCAGCCCTCCAAGGAGATGGGACCACTGGCATGTGCCACCACACCCGGCTAACTTTTTGTATTTTTCGTAGAGATGAGGTTTTGCCACGTTGCCCAGGCTGGTCTTGAACTCCTGGCCTCAAGTGATCTGCCTGCCTCAGCCTCCCGAAGTGCTGGGATTACAGGTGTGAGCCACCATGTTTGGCTTTCCATCCACTTTTTTTTTGTTTTTTGCTTTGGAGATGGAGTCTCGTTCTGTCACCCAGGCTGGAGTGCAGTGGCATGATCTTGGCTCACTGCAATCTCCGCCTCCCGGGTTCAAGCAATTCTCCTGCCTCAGTCTCCTGGGTAGCTGGGATTACAGGCACCCGCTGCCACGCCTGGCTAATTTTTTGTATTTTGGTTTCACCGTGTTGCCGAGGCTGGTTTCAGACTCCTGAGCTCAGCCAATCTGCCCACCTCGGCTAGGATTATAGGTGTGAGCCACCATGCCTGGCCTCTATCCACTTTTCAGAGAGAACATAGTAAGAATGTTTCCAATATTTTCTATCAATTCAACTTACATAATAAGCACTTTAAGAAAAGCAAACAATAAAATGCACAGAGGCTAAATAGTTATTTTTACTGTCATAAAACGGAAAACTTCAGGGCATTGGCTGGGCGAGGTGGCTCATGCCTGTAATCCCAGCACTTTGGGAGGCCGAAGCAGATGGATCACTTGAGGTCTGGAGTTTGAGACCAGCCTAGCCAACATGGTGAAACTCCATTTGTACTAAACATACAAAAATTAGCCAGGCATGGTGACGGGCGCCTGTAGTCCCAACTACTCAGGAGGTTGAGCCAGGAGAATCACTTGAACCTGGGAGGCGGAGGCTGCAGTGAGCCGAGATCGCACCACTGCACTCCAGCCTGAGCGACATAGCAAGACTCCATCTCAAAAAAAAAAAAAAAAAAAAAGGCCGGGCGCAGTGGCTCACGCCTGTAATCCCAGCACTTTGGGAGGCCAAGGCAGGTGGATCACCTGAGGTCAGAAGTTCAAGACCAGCCTGGTCCACATGGTGAAATCCCATCTCTACTAAATATACAAAAATTAGCCGGGCGTGGTGGCAGTTTCCTGTAATCTCAGCTACTCAGGAGGCTGAGGCAGGAGAACTGCTTGAACCCGGGAGGCGGAGGTGGCAGTAAGCCGAGATCACGCCATTGCGCTCCAGCCTGGGCAACAAGAGCAAAAACTTCTTCTCAAAAAAAAAAAACTTCAGGGCACAGAGTGCTAAACTGCAATATAAATTAATATAAATTAAGTTCTCAAGACTAATACTGCTCATCATACAAGGAAACATGCAAGTTTCTTAATACATGCATTCGTGTATTTGTTTTCTTTGTTGTTCCTAGTCCAAAACTTTTGTTTTAAAAACAGAGGTTTTATTTTTGAGACAATCTCGCTCTGTCACCTAGGCTGCAGTGCAGTGGCATGATGTCAGTTCACTGCAATCTCTGCCTCCTGGGTTCAAGTGATCCTCTCACCTCAGCCTCCCAAGTAGCTGGGACTATAAGGCGCATGCCACCATGCCTGGCTAATTTTTGCACTTTTTTTTTGTACAGATGGGGTTTTGCCATGTTACCCAGGCTGGTCTTGGACTCCTGGGTTGAAGTGATCCTCCTGCTTCACCCTCCTAAATTGTTGGGATTAGAGGCATAAGCCACCACGCCTGGCCAAAAGCAGACTTTTTTTTTTTTTTTTTTTTTGAGACGGAGTCTCGCTCTGTGGCCCAGGCTAGAGTGCAGTGGCGCAATCTCGGCTCACTGCAAGCTCCGCCTCCCGGGCTCACGCCATTCTCCTGCCTCAGCCTCTCCGAGTAGCTGGGACTACAGGCGCCCGCCACCGCGCCCGGCTAATTTTTTTTTGTATTTTTAGTAGAGACGGGGTTTCACCGTGGTCTCGATCTCCTGACCTCGTGATCCGCCCGCCTCGGCCTCCCAAAGTGCTGGGATTACAAGCGTGAGCCACCGCGCCCGGCAAAAGCAGACTTTTTTTTTTTTTTTTTTTGAGATGGAGTCTTGCTCTGTCCCCCAGACTGGAGTGCAGTGGTGCGATTTTGGTCCACTGCAACCTCTGCCTCCTGGATTCAAGAGATTCTCCTGCCTCAGCCTTCTGAGTAGTTAGGACTACAGTTGCATGTTATCATGCCAGGCTAATTTTTGTAGTTTTTTAGTAGAGACAGGGTTTCACCATGTTGGCCAGGCTGGTTTCAAACTCCTGACTTCAGGTGATCCGCCTGCCTCGGCCTCCCAAAGTGCTGGGATTACAGGCATGATGAGCCACCATGCCCAGCCCAAAAGCAGACTTTTAAATGGTAAAAGTCTGATGGTAAATTCTGAATTTAGACACACTCAAAGAAAGTTGTTTTCTTTTCCAAGAATGACTAGCTTTTTTTTTTTTTTTTGAGATGGAGTCTTGCTCAGTCGCCCAGGCTGGAGTGCAGTGGCATGATCTCAGCTCACAGCAAACTCCGCCTCCCTGGTTCAGGCCATTCTCCTGCCTCAGCCTCCCGAGTAGCTGGGACTACAGGCATCTGCCACAATGCCCAGCTAATTTTTTTTTTGTATTTTTAGTAGAGACGGGGTTTCACCGTGTTAGCCAGGATGGTCTCGATCTCCTGACCTCGTGATCGGCCCGTCTCGGCCTCCCAAAGTGCTGGGATTACAGGCGTGAGCCACTGTGCCCGGCCCAAGAATGACTAGCTTTAAGAAATTCTGCCCTAGCCTTTAACAAGCTATGTCTTAATATATTTTCTATTCTTTGAGTATAGAGCTCCTAGAGATTTTAATTTCTGGCAGAAGCCGACAAAAGAAAAACAGAAAAGCTTTTCCATTTTCCCAGGTTGACAGAAGAGTAATCTGGGAGTTAAGAAAGCATAAGCTTTAGCTGTCAGTCTTAGTTCCAGCTCCCAATTCTACCACTTACTATGTATGTGACTTTGGATAAATTCATTATCTATACTAAGCCTCAGTTTCTTCATTTGTAATGAAGATAATAATAGTCCTTTCCTCATAGGATTGTTTTGAGCAACTGCTTTTAAAGCACTCAGCACAGAGCATGGAACTGTGTGCAAATTCAACTGTTAGCTGTTAGCACTGTTAATAACATTCAGGTGTTAAACCATGTACTTCATGAAAATTAACTGGAATTGCATGGTGAAAAAACCAAATACCCCTCTAAAACAGCAGAGGCTTACATTCAAACCAGTGATTTATAAAAGAGATGCCCAATTACCTAGGGGTGTTGCTACTGGTTGTGGAATTTTTCCTTTTCTTCTGCCCTCAAGTCCAAAATTATTGACTTCAAAGAAATGAAGTTATTAGACTGTAGTCTCAAGCACCTCTCTAGCTCCTATCTTGCCCCATTCCTATGCAGACTGGCAAGTACCATTGCATAACAGGTGGCTTATGTTATTTTTAGGTATGTGCATCACAGGTTTAAATAAAACCTTGTTTTAAAGCAAACATCTACTCAATTCTTGGCAGACACTTATCTACTTCTAACTACAAAACACCTGCATTTAAAGGGAAACGTTCGTTAGACCCTTTCATTCCTCTTCTTGCTGGCCAATGCCATGTTCAAATCATTTCTATTTCCCAATCAACAACACATACCTGTAAATAAAGGGAAGAATTAGAGCCGTGGGACATCTTTTGCACCATCCCATCCTTTTGTAGGATGCATTCCTCCAAGTGAATCACATTTGGATGCTGGCTCTTGATACTGCTTAGTGCCCAGAACTCACGAAGGGCTAGTTCAACATTTTCAGGTGCGTGACATCGAATTTTCTTCACTGCCACCCGTGCAGAGGTCTTTCTGATGACTGCTTCATACACAACACCGTAACTACCTCGGCCTACCTCCCGTATTAGATCGTACTTTGGCTGGCTACTCACCATCTTCAAGGTCGAGGTTTCTGGAAAAATCAACAAAGTGCTCTGTTGAAATTATGTATACCTACTGGCTTGTATTTCTTCTTATGTATGATTTACTTGTCATCTGTCTGTCTGGAGTGCATGAAGGATATTTGCTATACCTAGGGGAAATCTAATTTTAAGAATAGTAACAATAAAGCTAACAGGTAGTATTTACCATGTATCAGGAACTGTTTTAAGCTCTGTAGAATATTAAATTCAGGTAATCCTCATAATAATCTTATGAGATAGATACTATTATGGTCTTTTTATAGATGAAACTATATAATGGAGAGGTTAAGTGAAATGCCTAAGGTCAATAGCTAGTAACTGGTGGACGTGGGATTTGAAACCTGGCCATCTTCCTCAGACGACCACGATTTGAAGCACTACAGTATGCTGTCTCTTATATGAACTGCTTGAAAATGTCACTGTTAAAAATACACCCCCAAAATTCGGCATTCTTATTTACTGAGCAGGAAAAAACAGGCAAGCAAGCAAAATCCCAGCTTCTCCTTCAGGCTGACACACACATAATGGTCATAAAACAGCAAAAACAAAACCCCCTCACAGTTAGAAGTACAAACACCTGGCTTATGCTTAAGGCCTGAAAGTGAACCAAATCATTTATAGAACTGAAAATGTTTGTTTTCATTATGTAAAAGTAAGTGGCCAAACTCTATCTATTCATATTTTAATTCTGTCTCTTATGTCATCTCCTTATTTCTTCCAAAATAAATGAAAATAAAGTTTGTGGAAAATAAACGTTTTTTTTTGAGACGGAGTCTCGCTGTCTCGCTTTGTCTCCCAGGCTGGAGTGCAATGATTCGATCTCGGCTCACTGCAAGCTCCGCCTCCAGGGTTCACGCCATTCTCCTGCCTCAGCCTCCCGCGTAGCTGGGACTACAGGCGCCCGCCACCTCACCTGGCTAATTTTTTTGTATTTTTAGTAGAGACGGGGTTTCACCGTGTTAGCAAGGATGGTCTCGATCTCCTGACCTCGTGATCCGCCCGCCTTGGCCTTCCAAAGTGCTGGGATTACAGGCGTGAGCCACCGCGCCTGGCCAGAAACGTTTATTTAAAAATAAAGTAAGCTACTTAGACTACAGTTAACTTTTTTATAGTCATTTAACAATAGCTATTTTAAAATTTGTATGTTTCCTTTTTACTAATCATAAGAGCTGGAGTAAACAATATCTATTTAGTTCGAGGTCATTTTTGCCAACAAAGATCCTGCGTATGAAGGGGCTCTCAGACAGAGTACTTGGGAATTCAACGTACTGAACAGTTTAAAGGCGAGAGCAAAGGCCCTGCACAGAGATGCTCATGTGTTGAATGGAGAAAGTCTAAAGCGTGCTTCCTCACTCCCCAAAGAATTTCTAGATTATAACGAACTTCACGAATTCTCATTTGTAGATTGTGACCACGGGCAAGAAAAGTAACCTGAGATTGTACAATATTTATTCTGTATAGCTGGGGAGGCAAAAGGCTACTGACCCTAGAGCCTGAGAAGTTGGGATCCACTACTTTAAGTCCATGGGATAGATTTAATAAAAAGAAATGACTTCTGAGATTGCGTTCAGTCTCATTTCCTCTAACTGGACACCCACCCTTCAAATCGCTACTGAGTTTCCTAGTGTCTAATTTCCTGCCACAGAATCCTCTGCGCCGGCTGCACAGCAGACGAGCTTTCCTGCTCTACGGGGATCGCCAATCACATCCACTCAAGGTGGTTCGTGTCTCTGAAGCAGTGCCATGTCCTCTCCAGCCTGGTACAGTCCCCATGGGGAACGGCACCTTCCTGAATAGGGAGGAGAGGGGTATTTACGAAACCCGTGGGATCCCGGATCCAATGATGCATCCGGTGCGAACTTAAGTGACTTTCGACCGAAAGTGGCGGGCCCTCGCTCCCGCTGCTCTAAGCAGACGCTGGGACGCGGGCGGGCCAGGCCAGACACCTGCCGGCGCCCGGGAAAGGCCAGTCCCGGCCAGAGGTGTTGCCCGACGCGGCGGCTCAGGCCGCGCTCATTGGCCGAGTGTCAGGCCCTCCCCCTCCTCGGCCGTGCTCAGATGAAGCCCGGAGGGGAGCCTCCCGAGGCCCTTCGCTCAGAGGAGCCAGCCCTGCAGTTGCCTCAACTCCTCGGGGCTGGGGGCTGAGGGCCGGGGGGAGGTGGCCCCGGTATGAGAGGAGGCCGCGACTGGGCCGGTGGCCTGAGGACCGCAGGGCCTTCCCCGGGATGACTCCGCTGACAGGTCTGTGACAGGCCTCCCAGGGAGGGAGGCACATGCAGGGCCGTCGGCTCTGCAGCAGGGCCTCTCCGCCACGCCGAAGGGCCAGATTTACCTCAGGGTAGACGCCGCCGCTTCTCCCTCTCATGGGCTCTGCAGGCCGCCATTATCAGGCAGCTCGCGCCTCCGCTGCCGCCGCCTCCAGTCAGCAGCCGGCGCGCGCCCCCGTGGTGCGCGCGGACACACCCCCTTACGCCGACGGCCCCGCCCCCCTCCGGCTTTCCGTAGCGCGAGCCGGGACGTTCCGCGCTACCGACGAGGCGCGCGGCCGGCGCTCCGCTCGCCTCCTCCCTCTCCCGAGGATTTGCAGAGCCGGGAGTCGTCGGAGGTGTGCGCGCTCCGGAGCGCACCACTGGTGCTGCTCCCCGCAGGGGTGGCCGGGCCCGGGAACCGCGAGGCGAGGCCACGCCACGCCGGGGCTCGGCCACCCTCCAGCCGCAGCGGGCGCTCAGGGCCCGCGGCCCCGGGGACGGTCTGCAGCGGCAGGTCTGGCCCTGGGGCTGCGCGCCCGGCCGCGGCCTCCCTTCCCCCTACCCGCCCCGCTTCCGACCTACCGAGCTGCGGGCTGGGGTGCGGGGCTCGCTGGGGTGGAACGCCCGGTGCATCTTCCACGCGGGTCTCGGGTGCCTGCGGGGCGCGGTGCTCTTTGGCAGGTCCGCGGGGAGGTGCGGCCCGACCAAGGAGGCCTGGTGTCCGCCCCGCCGGGAGGGAGACTGCAGCTTTTGTCCGAGTCACTGAGCCATGTTTGCGGGCGGTGCAGTTGCCGAGACGGCGGCGGCGGCGCGGGGCTGGGTGCGATCATCGGGGAGGACGCCGTCCCCTGCCCCGCCGGCGCGGTGGTATCTCCCTTAAAGAAGCCGGCGCCTCATTGTTCCCCGGCCGCGGCCGCAGGGAGCCAAGCCACCTCCTCGGCGTGGGGAGTGAGGGGACGGCGGCGCCTGCACCTGGCTGCAGTGCCCGCGGCGCCCCCCCGAGGCTCCTGGTGGAGGGTTGGCCTGCAGTCGGCGCTCGGGAGAGGCCTGGGTCCGAGCCAGGATCCACCGCGCTCCGGCCGCTCTCAGGGCGGGACAGTCAATGGGGGCCCCGCTGCTGCCGCAGTCGCTCGGCTGCCACACGCTGTCAGATCCCGCACGTTGTCGGCCCCACAGCCAGCCCGGGGTCACTCAGGCTCGCATCTCTCAGTCATCCAGTTGTTAGATCAGTAAGCATCCGCCAGAAACGTCCTTTCCTTCTTCCTCGATTTATTCTGCACCCATTACTTCTCAGCATGGTGATGATTCCTCGTTCCAGCGCTCGCTCTATAAGGCACGATGTACAAAGAATCCCTGTCGCTGTGCTCAAAGATCAACCCATTTTATTTTCTGTCCTCCATTTATGCCCCTTCTCCCGAGAGTCTGGCACTGGGTTAGGTCTTTATATAAATGACCTTGCTTAATCCTAACCAAACCCCACAAGGGGAGGTTTTATTATCCCGTTTTAACAGGCGAGGAAACACTTCTGCCTCTTTTCACTGAAGTGTCTGTTTTGGGGTGTGTCTACCTTGAATACCCACTCCTGGTGTAACACCCCCTCCCCTTAAAAAAAAAACCCACAACCATTCTGTAATCTGTTCAGATTTTTGTTCTGAATGCCATCCAAGTTCAAGTCTTCAGCTGTTTGCTGGAAACACTGGTGTCAGCCAAGACTTATTTCCCGCCCTCAAAAGTAGAGGGAGAATATAGAAGGCTCTGCATAGACAGCTAACTACCTGTGTGGGTTATTGATCCGAATCAGGGGAGGGACCTCTCTCCATCAAAGTAGTGTTTTCATTTTGTCTCAGACATTAAATATCATAGGAACCCTTGCTCATGTTGGCTGCAGATGAGATTTGAAATCCACTCTCACCCCTAATTTAGGCTCACTGTTAAGTCTGTGAGGTGGGTTTAGATCTTGTGGGACCTGAAGCTTAAATAATTTGTGGTGTCCTCCTGAGGAAAAAGGTTATAAAATGGCCCTGTGAACACATATCTGCAACATTGGAAAGGGTCCCTGTAAGTACAGGACTCTGAAGCTTAAGATTCATTAGCTTGGGGGTAAATCTGCCCCCTGCTTATTATGTTATGCCATTTTTTTTTTAGCCTGGAGGCCTCCTGGAGTACTGAGAATTCCTAGGGGCAGGAACCTTGTCTGTGATTCATCTCTGCAGCCTCCTCAATCTGATATGGTAGCAAAATACTCCTAAGGCTAGCATTCTCATACATGGCTGGTGGGAAGGCAAAGTGATACAACTGTTAACAAGGAAATTTGGCAATATATAGCAATATTATTTGATCCAGTAACCCTAGATCAAATACTAGATTTCGAGGAATCTATCCTAGTAATACACCGGCAAACACACACACAAGAAACAACAAACCTGTGTATACTGGGCTATTCATTATGGCATTAATCAGTAGCAAAAGATTGGAAACTGCTCACATGTCTAATGATAAAGAACTGGTTGAATAAATTATAGTACATACACAGGCTGAAGTACTATGCAGCCGTGAAAAGGTATGCGGAAGAGGCCTGGCATGGTGGCTCACACCTGTAATCCTAGCACTTTGGGAGGCCGAGGGAGGCGGATCACTTGAGGTCAGAAATTCGAGACCAGCCTGGCCAACATGGTGAAGCCCTGTCTCTACTAAAAATACAAAAATTAGGCGGGCGTGGTGGCACTTGCCTGTAGTCCCAGCTACTTGGGAGGCTGAGGCAGGAGAATCTCTTGAACCTGGGAGGCGGAGGTTGTAGTGAGCCGAGATCTCGCCACTGCACTCCAGCCTGGGTGACAGAGCGAGACCCTGTCTCAAAAAAAAGAACAACAACAAAAAAAAAAAAAAAGAAAGAAAGAAAAAGAGCCTAAGCCTTATCAAGCCAAAATCTAATTACCAGTTTACCAGAAATATGAGGGATAGACAAAGACCATAATCAGTCAAACTCCAAATGTGGAGCATTCTATAGGACAAGTGTCCTGGATTCTCCAGTAGATTCATGATATAGAAGTAAAACTGGACAGTAGAATGTGAAAGTGACTTACCAAATGCAGTAAACTCATTTGGATCACGATTCAAATGAGTCAACTGTCAAAAGACATCTTCAGAAATTTACATATAGGTTAGGCACAGTGAGCCACACCTGAAATCTCAACACTTTGGGAGGCTGACGCGGGCAGATCACTTGAGGCCAGGAGTTTGAGACCAGCCTGGCCAACACAGTGAACGACACAGTCTCTATAAAAAAATGCAAAAATTAGCCAGGCGTGGTGGCACACGCCTGTAGTCCCAGCTACTTGGGAGGCTGAGGCAGGAGAATCACTTGAACCCAGGAGGCAGAGGTTGCAGTGAGCGGAGATGATGCCATTGCACTACAGTCTGGGCTAGAGACAGAGTGAGACCCTAAAAAAAAAAAAAAAAAAAAATTTAAATTTGAACTTAGATCAAATTAAGGAATTATTGTTCTTTTTTGTTAAGTGACACAGTGCTTGTGAAAATAAGTCTTTTTCTTTCTTTTTTTTTTTTTTTTTTTTTTGAGATGTAGTATCGCTCTTGTTGCCCAGGCTGGAGTGCAATAGCACGATCTCGGTTCACTGCAACCTCTGCCTCCTGGGTTCAAGCGATTCTCCTGCCTCAGCCTCCCGAGTAGCAGGGATTATAGGCATGTGCCATCACGCTTGGCTAATTTTGTATTTTCAGTAGAGATGGGGTTTCTCTATGTTGGTCAGGCTGGTCTGAAACTCCCGACCTCAGATGATCCGCCCACCTCAGCCTCCCACAGTGCTGGGATTACAGGTGTGAGCCACAGCGCCCGGCCGAAAATAAGTCTTTTTCAATTGGAGCAGCACACGTGCATTATGGATGAAACGAAATGAGGTCTGGAATATGCTTTAAAATACTCCACTATAAGCACAGCAAACTGAGAGGGGAAGATTGGCAAAATGTTGATAGTTGTTGAAACTTAGTGCTGGGTACATGAGGCTTATTATACCATTCTATTTTTGTGCATTTTTTACTCTTTCCATAATAAAAAGTTAGACAATCAAGCTCAAAAAAGGAAATGAGTGTTTTGGACAAATGGGAACTTGGATGTGGCAAGCCTGCCCCCTGGTGGCAGGTTCCATTAGTGAAGCTGATGCTCCAGTCTCACTAAAGCAGGTCTGAATTCCCAGACCTGTCAAGATCCAAGTCCTTTATCCCACAAGAACCCTACGAAGTGGAGAATATGAGCATAGTCTTTTACATCTAGAGAAACTGAGACTCAAAGGGACTCAGTAACTTAAGTTCCTAATAAGTCACTAGTAGAGCCAAGACTGCTGGAGTCTTTGGACTCCAGGTCCCCAGCCCCATAAATCAACATGAATCTGAGCCTTACTTTTCGTATCTGAACAGAGGTCACATGGGAAGAGGCAAATGGGCTGTCCCTAATTAGAATGGGTCCACAGGAAAGAGATTATCATGGAGCAATTTTACCTATAAACTATAGATAAATACAAATCGGTAATATAAATAAATAATAGGTAATATTCATACTACTTTCTGTGCGAGGCACTGTGCCAAGTACTGTTTATAGAGTGATCTCATCTAATCTGCACTGTGACCCTGTAAAGCATGTACTATTATTGTCCTCCCTTTTACAACTGAGGAAACAGAGGTTCTAAGAGGTGAAAGAACTTGTCCAAAGTCACACTGGCGCTTCAGTTGGGGTCTAACTACAATGCATGTGTGTATGTGTGTGTGTGTGTGTGTGTGTGTTTGAGATGGAGTCTCGCTCTGTACCCCAGGCTGGAGTGCAGTGGCACAATCTTGGCTTACTGCAGCCTCCGCCTCCTGGGTTCAAGTGATTCTCCCACCTCAGCCCCCACCGAGCAGCTGGAATTACAGGCGCCCGAGTAGCTGGAATACAGGTGCATGCCACCACGCCTGGCTCATTTTTGTATTTTTAGTAGAGATGGGGTTTCACCATGTTGGCCAGGCTAGTCTTAAACCCCTGGCTTTAAGTGATCTGCCCGCCTTGGCCTCCCAAAGTGCTGGGATTACCTGCATGAGCCACCATGCCTGGTTGTGTGTGTGTGTGTTTTAAAAGACTTTATTTTTATAGAAGTTTTAGGTTCACAGTGAAGTTGAGTGGAAATTACAGAGTTCCCATATAAACCCTGTCCCCAAGGCACATCTTGGAGTCTTCCTTCCCACCAGATTGCTGACGCTGAATTTCTCCTCTGGAGAAATTATAAGAGGCATCATTGATGCATTGTTAGAGACCTAGTACCCACTGAGCCAACCACAAGTTGTTATCAAAATGCCACAATGAGGTCATTAAGGGCGACTGGCTAGGCCTGTCAGTGAATGTTTCTGGAGCAGCTCCTAACTGCTGTAGCAGGGAGAATCCCCGTCAGTGTCTCCTCTCTTCTCCTTCCCAAGCTTGGGAAGGCCCATTTCTTTTCTTTTCTTTTTTTTTTTTTTTGAGATGGGGTCTCACTCTATTGCCCAGGCTCGAGTGCAATGGCACAGTCTTGGCTCACTGAACCTCCACCTCCTGGGCTCAAGCAATTCTCCTGCCTCAGCCTCCTGCGTAGCTGGGATTATAGGCACTCACCACCATGTCTGGCTAATTTTTGTATTTTTGATAGAGACGGGGTTTCTCCATATTGGCCAGGCTGGTCTCGAACTCCTGACCCCAGGTGATCCACCCGCCTCGGCCTCCCAAAGTGCTGGGATTATAGGCATGAGCTACTGCGCCCAGCCGCCCCAGCCCCATTTCTGCAGGGGGAGGCTGAGGGAGAAACTCCTTTAGGGAGGGTACTAGCTTTGGCACTAACACGCTGTGTCATTTTGAGCAAGAAAGACTCCTCCCTGCTGTGGGCCTCAGTCTCCCCATCTGCAAAATGAGGGGGTCTGACCAGCTCATCTTTAAGGATGCTTACAGCTCCAACACTCTGATTCTTGAATCCTACACCTCCACTATGCTTGTAACAAGAAGACCAAAATGTTTATTTCCGATCCAGCCCCGGAGACAAGTGATCTGGGGGCCCACAAAGGTCTTGCACAAGGTATAACTTTAGCTGTTTTTGTCTTTGGATGGGTCCTAGTTGACTTCTTGGTGAGGACTGAGAACAGCTGGAGCAGCTGATGGTTAAGACCCAGGTTCACATGTCCTGCCCTGGGTCCAAGAGCTACTGGGGATGCCACCATCTGAAAACCATGCTGGATGGGGGGGTTGAGAGTGTCCCAAACTGAGGATTCACCCAAATCCTCAGCAGGTCCTGAGGTGTTAAAGCTTGGGCTTCCTCTGATTCTCTGGCCTCTTCTGGATGCTTCATGTTGCAAGAGCAGTAACTCCACTCAAAGTGATGGAAAGGAATGATCGGTACATGTATCTAAGAGAAATGGAGATGGGAGGGCTAGCTTCGGGAAGGAAGTTTGATTCAGCAGCTCACATGTCACCAAAGACTCCAGTTTCCTCTGTTCTGCCTCCCATGATGCTGCCTTCATCTTAAGGCTGGCTTCCCTTGTGGGCCTCGGGGTCACTAGTGGGAATTCGGCCTTATGAGGTCATATCCTGCAGGAATGAGAAAGTCAGCTTCTCTATTCCTCAAACAACTCCTGAAATTAAGTCTTGCTGGACCTGATTGGCTAGGGGCTAGGGAGTAGGGGTAAGAGATAGGGTTGTGGGCCCCTCCTTGACCAAGCTCTGTGTCCTGAAGGATGGGGCTTCCTGGCAGGCTTAACTTCAGAGGCTGGTGGGTGGCTAACAAATGTCTTGACATATACCCCCATTCTCAGAATTCAACTACTGCCTGGCACATGGTGGCACTTTGTTCATTAAGTCAACAGCTATTTGGTGAATATCTACCACGTGCAAGAAATTGTGCTTGATGCTGAGAAAAAGCAGTGAACAGAAAGATAAGGTCCCTGCCCTCAGACTTCCTCTGGGAGGGGAGACAGACATATAAATATGCAGACAGTACAATTCAACCAGTGCCAGCTGAGGTTACATAGCCCAGGGGAGGAAATCCAAACCGTGCTTCTGTGGAGGGGAATGGTGGGCAGGAAAACTTTAGAGAGGAGGTAGCATTTACACTGGGCCTTAAATTTAGCCATTCCACAATGTATTCATATTTCAAAGCATCATGTTGTACACATGTGTAAATATATACAATTTTAGTCAATTTAAAAAATAAATTGAGATTTGAGGGTCAGAGTGAGACACTCCTTTGAGCTGACATTCTTCAAATATTTGCTCTATGGTTATTTAGAGCAGGGGCTGGGAAGGAGGCACAGATAACTACACTTAGCCTCTCGATGGTCCTGACCTCTTGGGCCCTGGACAAACCTGTAGACTCCATAAGGCCTGCTAATTCACGTAGCTGCGAATATTACTTAGGCTGGCCCCTGACCTCCCAGCCCCAAGCCTTATCCACATTTGTGTTCCTACAGTATACAGAACTCTCCTGTAGAGGAGTGCTAGTGAATGGAATATTCTGCAATGTGTATGGGAGCCAACGTGCCAGGCACCGTGCTAGGCACTGGTATTGGGGGAAATTCAGCCAGATATCGGGCGAAATTCACCTCCGATATTGCACGTAGGTTCTTTTCTATTTTCCCTAAGTGTCTGCCAGTCTGAGAAATAAAGGGACAGAGTACAAAAGAGAGAAATTTTGAAGCTGGTTGTCTGGGGGAGACATCACATATTGGCAGGTTCCGTGTTGCCCCCCGAGCCATAAAACCATCAAGTTTTTATTAGTAATTTTCAAAAGGGGAGGGAGTGTATGAATAGGGTGTGGGTCACAGAGATCACGTGCTTCACAGGGTAAATAGAATATCACAAGGCAAATGGAGGCAGGGTGAGATCACAGGACCACAAGAGTGGGGTGAAATTAAAATTGCTAATGAAGTTTCGGGCAGGCATTGTCATTGATAACATCTTATCAAGAGACAGGGTTTGAGAGCAGACAACTGGTCTGACCAAAATTTATTAGGCAGGAATTTCCTGGTCCTAATAAGCCTGGTAGCGCTATGGGAGACTGGGGCTTATTTCATCCCTACAGCCTTGACCATAAAAGACGGCTGCCCCCCGAAGTGGCCATTTCAGAGGCCTGCCCTCAGGGACACATTCTCTTTCTTAGGGATGTTCCTTGCTGGGAAAGAGAATTCAGCGATATTTCTCCCATTTGCTTTTGAAAGAAGAGAAATGTGGCTCTGTTCTGCCCGGCTCACCGGCGGTCAGAGTTTAAGGTTATCTCTCTTATTCCCTGAACAATTGCTGTTATCCTATTCTTTTTTTCAGGGTGCCCAGATTTCATATTGTTCAAACACACATGCTCTACAAACAATTTGTGCAGTTAAGGCAATCATCACAGGGTCCTGAGGCGACATACATCCTCCTCAGCTTACGAAGATGACAGGATTAAGAGATTAAAATAAAGGCAGGCATAGGAAATCACAAGGGTATTGATTAGGGAAGTGATAAGTGTCCATGAAATCTTCACAATTTACGTTCACAGACTGCAGTAAAGACAGGCCTAAGAAATTATAAAAGTATTAATTTGGGGAACTAATAAATGTCCATGAAATCTTCACAATTTATGTTATTCTGCCATGGCTTCAGCCGGTCCCTCCATTCGGGGTTCCTGACTTCCTGCAACACACTGGGGATGTGGCCATGAAGGAAACATACAGCATACACAATGCGTCTTCGTCTGTTCATGCTGCTATAACAAAATACCTTAGACTGAGTAATTTATAAACAACAGAAATTTACTTCTCCCAGTCCTAGAGGCTGGGAAGACCAAGATCAAGGTGCCAGTAGATTCCATCTCTGGTGAGAGCTGCTCTCTGTGCTTCCAGGATGGTGGCTTGGTGCTGCATCCTCACAAGGCAGAAATGGAAGGGCAAAAAGGGATGAATAGCTCCCTTGCACCCCTTTTATCTTTTTTTTTTTTTTTTTGAGATGGATTCGTGCTCTGTTGCCAAGCTGGAGTGCAGTGGCACAATCTCGGCTCACTGCAACCTCCACCTCCCGGGTTCAAGTGATTCTCCTGCCTCTGCCTCCCGAGTAGCTGGGACTACAGGCACGTGCCACCACCCCTGGCTAATTTTTTTGTATTTTTTTTTCTTTTAGTAGAGATGGGGTTTCACCATGTTGGCCAGGATGGTCTCGATCTCTTGACCTCATGATCTGCCTGCCTCAGCCTCCCAAAGTGCTGGGATTACAGGCATGAGCCACCGTGCCTGGCCCCTTGCACCCTTTTTATAAGGTCACTAATCCTACCCATGATGGCTCCATCCTCATGACTTCATCACATACTAAAGGCCCTACCTCTTATCACACTAGCAATTCAGTTTTAACATGAATTTTAGGGGGACACATGGAGACCATAGCACAGTGCCTGTTCTCATGAAACCTGCCTTCTTATTTACACCCACAGTGATCATGGAAAGAGACACATAAATACAGTTCTGGAAAGTGCTATGCAGGAGAGGCTTTAGGGGGCATGAGACTTATTAGGAGGCAGGGAGGAGGTAGTATGGGCCATATCTGAGCATATGACAGAGGTCTTTTTTTTTTTTGAGAGTCCCACTCCGTTGCTCAGGCTGGAGTGCAATGGTGCGATCTCAGCTCAGTGTAACCTCTGCCTCCCGGGTCAAGCGATTCTCCTGCCTCAGCCTCACAGACAGCTTGGGACTACAGGCACACACCACCACTCCTGGCTAATTTTTTGTATCTTTTTTTTTTTTTTTTTTTTGAGACGGAGTCTTGCTCTTTCACCCAGGCTGGAGTGCAGTGGCGCAATCTCGGCTCACTGCAAGCTCCGCCTCCCGGGTTCACGCCATTCTCCTGCCTCAGCCTCTCCGAGTAGCTGGGACTACAGGCGCCCGCCACCACGCCCGGCTAATTTTTTGTATTTTTTAGTAGAGACGGGGTTTCACCGTGGTCTCGATCTCCTGACCTTGTGATCCACCCGCCTCGGCCTCCCAAAGTGCTGGGATTACAAGCGTGAGCCACCGCGCCCGGCTAATTTTTTGTATCTTTAGTAGAAATGGGTTTTCGCCATGTTGGCCAGGCTGGTCTTGAACTACTGGCCTCAAGTGATCTGCCCGCCTCAGCCTCCCAAAGTGCTGGGATTACAGGTGTGAGGCAATGCACCCAGCCACATGTGACACTTATGCTAAGAAATGACCGAGGGGCAGAAATGAGCTAAATGAGCAGCGGAGGGAGGAGCATCCTTGGCATTCAGGACGGCCTGTACCGGCTGCTCTGTGCAGGCCTCAGCTGGAAGTTTAAATGAAGAGCTGGGGGAGACGATGGGGATGGGGAGAGGAAGATACTAGGAAGCTCCATTGTGGCTATAAATACAAGCTTTTGCTTCCAAAGCCCAACTTTATCAGTAATAAGGCCCATATTTTTCTCTCTCCGTTGCCTTGATTGCCATTTGGATTTCCTAATAGGTCCAGATCCCAACTGGAGGGGGAATAAGTTGTAAGGTTTAGCCTTAAAACCCCTACACAAGCAGGGGTGAGATCCTGTAGGGTCTTGTACGTCATTTTATGGATTTGGGGATAAAAGCAACAGGTCAGCAAGTGTCTTTTTTTTTTTAATTGTGGTAAAATAGAGATAACATAAAATTTGCTGATTTAATCATTTTAACTGTATAGTTCAACGGCATTAAGTACATTTATATTGTTGTGCAACCATCACCACCATCCAGAATTTATTATTATTATTATTATTATTATTATTATTATTATTATTATTATTTGAGATGAAGTCTTGTTCTGTCTCCCAGGCTAGAGGGCGATGGCGTGATCTCGGCTCACTGCAACCCCCACCCACCGGTTCAAGCAATCTTCCCGCCTCAGCCTTCCAAGTAGCTGGGACTATAAGCATGTGCCACCATGTCCGGCTAATTTTTGTATTTTTAGTAGAGACAGGGTCTCACCATGTTGGCCAGGCTGGTCTTGAACTCCTGACCTCAAGTGATCCACCTGCCTTGGCCTCCCAGAATGCTGGGATTACAGGTGTGAGCCATCCAACCAGGACACTTAGGGTTTTTTATCATCCCAAACTGCAACTCTGTATCCATTAAACAATAACTCCCCATTCCCTCTCTTCCCAGCCCCTGGTAACCTGATAACCACTATTTTACTTTTTTTTAAAGACAGAGTTTCGCTCTTTTCTCCCAGGCTGGAGTGCAATGGCGCAATCTCAGCTCACTGCAACCTCCACTGCCCAGGTTCAAGCGACTCTCCTGCCTCAGCCTCCCAAGTAGCTGGGATTATATGTGCCTGCCACCACGCCTGGCTAACTTTTTGTATTTTTAGTAGAGATGGGGTTTCACCATGTTGGCCAGGCTGGTCTCGAACTCCTGACCTCAGGTTGATCTGCCCTCCTCGGCCTCCCAAAGTGCTGGGATTACAGACATGAGCCACCGCGCCTGGCCTCTACTTTCTGTCTCTATGATTTGACTATTCTAGGTACCTCATATGAATGGAATAATTCAGTATTTTTTTTGTGTGTCTGGCTTATTTCACTTAGTGTAAGGTCTCCAAGTTTCACCCATGTTGTAGCATGTGTCAGAATTTCATTCCTCTTCAAGGCTGAACAATATTCCGTTTTGTGTGTATACTACGTTTTGTTCATCTGTCAACCTGTCAATCACCAAAGAGTTTTAAGCAGAGATTTTATTTATTTTATTTTATTTTTGAGGTAGTGTCTCGCTCTTTGCCCAGGCTGTAGTACAGTGACACGATCGCAGTTCACTGCAGCCTTGACTTCCTGGGCTCAAGCGATCCTCCCATCTCAGCTTCCCAAGTAGCTGAGACCACAGGTGCGTTCAACCATACCCAGCTAATTATTTGTTTATTTATTTATGTGGAGACATAGTCTTGCTATGTTGCCCAAGCTGATCTTGAGCTCCTGGCCTCAAGTGATCCTCCTGCCTCGGCCTCCCAAAGTGTTGGAATTATAGTTGTGAGCCAACACATTCAACTAGGTAGAGACTTTAAACACACTCATATGTCCAGTTTAAAAGATCACTCTAGGCCGGGTGAGGCGGCTCACACCTGTAATTCCAGCACTTTAGGAAGCCAAGGCGGACAGATCATTTGAGGTCAGGAGTTTGAGACCAGCCTGGCCAACATGGTGAAACTCCGTCTCTACTAAAAATACAAAAATTAGTCGGGCATGGTGGCACATGCCTGTAATCCCAGCTACTCAGGAGGCTGAGGCGTCAGAATCACTTGAACCCGAGAGGTGGAGATTGCAGTGAGCTGAGATTGTGCCACTGCACTCCAGCCTGGGCAATAGAGTGAAACTCAGTCTCAAAAAACAAAAACAAAAAAAGGTCACTCTAGCTGGCAGATGGAGACTGGATCAAGAGTGGGCAAGAGGGCAAGGAGAGATGAGTTGCAAAGGTTTAGGCAACAGATGTTAGTGGTCTGGACCAGGCTGTGAATGAGGCGATGGGAAGAAGTAGATTTAAGGGCAGGTGGGAGATTGCACAGGATCTGGTGTTTGGAAGTTTGGGGTGGGAAAGAGGAATAGCCAAGAAACTGCTGAACTTAAGGAAAACTTCCTGCTCCCTATAGGCTCAGAGCTGAGGGGATCTTTTGAGCTGAAGATAAGGGTGCCCTCTCTACACATTCCAGGGCTTCCTTCTCTGCTTTCTGACTCAAACTGAGACACCAAGAAATTTTCTGTTTATCATTTGGCTTCCCCTGTGGCTTTCTAACAAGGGGAGGACACACCAGTCTTTTGATATACACACATTCTTGCATACTTGACCGATAAATTTATCTTTATGAACTCACAGATTGTTATCTGCTTTATGATGGAGTCAGACTCTGTTGCTTCATTATGGTTAGCCCAAGGGTGAATCCTCTCTTAATGTAAACAAAAAGTTGGAGTTTTGATGTTGTAAAGTTGAGGCCCAAACTCCCCATTATGGCAGCTTCACCAAGAGAGTCTTGTGGATCTTTCTCAAGGCGTTCAGACTTCTCGTGGAGACACCCTTCCAGACCACTGTATTATATGTGAGTATTCAAGCTCAAACAGGGATAGGGAGGTAGACAACTGAGTTGAGCTGGACACTGTAGGGATGCTCTGCACCCATAACTTGCCCCTCCAGTTACATTCACTGCTGGTGCCACACACTCTTTCAGGAAAGCAATCTGTCAGTATTTACCAAGACGCTTTCAATAGTCAGTCCTGCTTCTGAGAGTCTGTAGCCTAAGGAAATGATTTAAAATGTGACATTCAATGTAGCATTATTATTATTATTTCTGAGATGGAGTCCCTCTTTGCCGCCCAAGCTGGAGCACAGTGGCGTGATCTCAGCTTGTTGCGACCTCCACCTCCCAGATTCAAGCGATTCTCCTGCCTTAGCCTCCTGAATAGTTAGAATTACAGGCGTGTGCTACCATGCTTGGCTTTTTTTTTTTTTTTTGTATTTTTAGTAGAGACAGGGTTTCACCATGTTAGCCAGGCTGGTCTCGAACTCCCGACCTCAGGTGATTCATCTGCCTTGGCCTCCCAAAGTGCTGGGATTACAGGCGTGAGCCATCGTGCCTGGCCCAAGGTAGTGTTATTAATAACAGGGAGAAACTAAAAGTAAAACATGTGTCCAACAACATATCCACAGGATAGAATATTCTGCAGCCATTAGAAAGTGGACATTCTCAAAAGAGTGGATCTTGTTCTTAAACAGGTGAAACTAATCCATGTTGATAGAAGCCAGAAGGTTACATGAGGGGAAGAAAGGTAGTTATTGACTGGGAAGGAGAGGGAATCTTCTGGAGCACTGGAAATGTTCTGTATCTTGAGATGGGTGGTGGTTACATGGGTGACTACACACATGAACATTCACTGAACTTCACATTTTATATGTGTGCACTCTACTGTACGAAATTAGACCTCAATTTAAAAGAATGAGTTCTAAGACCATGTAGCAATCAATGCCCAGTGGGAAATGTCGCCAAGCCCTTGAGGGAAGGGCTTTGTCTGTTCTGTTCCTGGAGAAGAAGAGCTTTGTTCTGTTGGCTGCTGTATACTCAGAGCTTAGAACAATGCTTGGTGCATAGTAGTCCCTCAACAAAAACCTACTGAGTTATTATAGAAAATGCTTAGGATAAAATGTTAAAAAAAAAAAAAGTCCCAAAGTTACACAACTCTTTTTATTTATTTATTTTTTTCTTTGGATGCAGAGTCTCACTCTGTCACCCAGGTTGGAGTGCAGTGGCACGATCTCGGCTCACCGCAACCTCCGCCTCCCAGGTTCAAGCGATTCTCCTGCCTCACCCTCCCGAGTAGCTGGGATTACAGGCGTGTACCACCACACCCAGCTAACTTTTGTAGTGGAGAGGGGGTTTTGTCATGTTAGCCAGGCTGGTCTCAAACTCCTGGTTTCAAGTAATCCGCCCACCTCAGCCTCCCAAAGTGCTGAGATTACAGGTGTGAGCCACCATGCCCAGCCAAAGTTTTACAACTTTTAAGCGTGTGATGGTTACGATGTTATAAAAATGATGACCAGGAAAAAATCTAAAGGAAATAGAGTGAAATGGGGTTGATGGTTGTGCTGAGTGGTGTAGTTATAGGAGACAGTTTTTTATTTTATTTTATTTTATTTATTTTTTGAGACGGAGTCTTGCTCTGTCATCCACGCTGGAGTGCAGTAGTGAGATCTTGTCTCAGTGCAACCACCGCCTCCTGGGTTCAAGCGATTCTCCTGCTTCAGCCTCTCCCGAGTAGCTGGGATTACAGGCATGTGCCACCGCTCCCGGCTAATTTTTTTGTATTTTTAGTAGAGGCGGGGTTTCACCGTGTTAGCCAGGATGGTCTCGATCTCCTGACTTCGTGATCCGCCTGCCTCGGCCTCCCAAAGTGCTGGGATTACAGGCATGAACCACCGCGTCTGGCCAGGGGACTGGTTTTGAAAATTTCTTTGATGGATGCCTTCTCTCCATTCTATCCATGATTCTGTATGTAACTTCATTTGGAAACAGCAGCTAACGCCGAGAGAGTGCTTATTCTGTGTCAGGCTTCACACTTACAGAAATATCTACTTTACATTTATCAACTCATTGCATTTTTGCAAAAATCTTATGAAGTAGTTATTTATCCCTATCTTACAGACAGAAAAACTGAGGCACAGAGAGGTTAAGGAACCTGCCCAAGGTTAGGCAGCATTAAGTGGTGGCCCTGGGAGGGTGGTCTAGCAGAAATCTGGCTCCAGGGGCTGCAGGCTTAACCATTATGCCTCACTGCCACTCAGAAGCCAAGGTCAAAAGCCTAACTTTGAGGCCTCTGTGACTGAGAGCCTCGGACAAATGGGCTGCTCTGCTCTCCTCCCCCTGTGATTTTCCCTATTTCCTGGGAGACTCCAAATGTCAAGCACCTGAAAGGAGGGAAGGGAGGAGCGATGGATGGAGAACCAGGGACCACAGGAGAAGAGGTGGGCAGAGGTGGAAAGGCCCTGCCTGCTCCAAGCACAACCTCGCCTTCCCTGGGCAGGAACAGATGTTCCTGTTACCCGATTCCGCACTCTAGAAGCCTGGGGAGGGCGCCTCTCCCAGGCTGGCCCTGCCCCTGCCCCTGCCCCCTGGGGCCATCACAAGGCCTGGGCCAACAGCCCTGATCCTGCTGTTCATCCACCGGAAAGGCGGCTTCCTGGAAGCTCGTCCCCTCCCTCTCTGCCCCATCCTAGTCCACTCTGTTCCTGGAAGTTGAAGAAACCAGGCACAGAACTTCCCTTGCGCACCAGCCAGCCGGAGCAGCGTGCCTCCCTCTGGCTCTCACCACCCACTAGAGGGGAGAAGACGAGGGTTTGGTGCTGCTGGAGGATAGGATTTGAGTTTCTCTCTGCGGCTCACTTGCTGTGCGGCCTGGGGCAAGTTACTTGACCTCTCACAAGCCTCAGTTGTTTCATATATGAAATGGAGATACTAAAAGTACCTGAAGGGGTGGCTGTAGGATTGAATGCAACAATGTGGGTGACGCATTTGGCACGGTGGCCTGGCACCTTACAGCGCTCAAAACAGGGTAGCTATGGTTACTATTATTATCCTGCCACCCTCATTCTCTTCAGGGCCCCTGAGGGGTTGGAGAGATGGCTGAGAAGGCACGCAGATGCCTTGGCTCCAGTAGGAAACGGCTTTCTTATCAGCGTAGACATCAGAGTCTGTCAGAGTCGAGTTATTAATACCCAGCCAGCCCACCAGCTTTGCATTTAGCGTTCTGAGGTGGAGAGCTGGGGAGGGGAGGGCTGGGAAACAGGTGGCCAGGGCAGGAGAAGGAGCCGCTGGCCTCCCTAGCCATGGGAGCAGTCCTTCCCAGCCTCAGCAGACAGTACTTGGCGCCTTCTCTGCCAGACACCCTCCACCTGCACTCTAAGGTCTGGGAAGGTGTGAAATTCCTGCATGAAGTCAAACGCCAGGCTGTCATCTCCTCAGTCCTCTACGGGCACAGCACTGTCCTTCCAGGGATCCAAAGCCCAAGAGAGCAGCGCTCCCAGAAGGAACAGATCCAGGCATGGAACAGAGGACTGTCAAAGCTGGAAGGGGGCTTAAAGGACTCCCGTCTGCCTTAGGGGTTTAGACACAACATCTGGACTCAGGCAGACCTGAGTGATGGGGAAAATCTACATCCTTCAGCCTCAGTTTCCTCAGCGGTTAACTGGGAATAATACTAAGTTTGAACCCTTTGTTTGAAATGTTTGTTCCTCGGTGCAGTAAAGAAATAGCACTTGGACATAAATTTATTTAGTAAGGCCATTTTTACTTCACCCTCTCCAGCAGTTCTGCCACGAGAGTACACCGAACAAAGGAGACAGGGTCATTTATAACCTGACGTGTCCACCCTACTACTGTGTCCGGTTTCCATTGGCTGGAATGGGGCCTCACATTCTGTATTTATCCCGATTGGCTGGCGACTTAGAACTTTTTAAAAGAGGCAAAGGTAGAGGGGAACAAAGGAAGGAGGAAGTAACTTGTGGAATGCTGGGAAAGGTAAAAACACTTTTAAATAAGGAAGAGGAACAGGCTATGACCTAATGCTTGCTTGGACCAGTATAAGCATGCCAGGGCAAATATTTAGGCTAAATTGTGGAAGCTAAGAACATAAAGTATATTGATTTCTTTATTACGGCTAGCAGATATTTAAGAATGTTAGCACAGGCCTTTGAATAAATTGCTTCTAAGATAAGTTATGATTTATTCCTAATTAGATGGGGAGGAAAGTCTTTGAAGAGGAACCTCTACTTTACTTTTTACACCTTCCATGTATGAAAGGAAAATAAAATCTTGGGACCCCCAACTCACTGTGCCAAAAGGGAAAGTTAAGTTTGGAAACTGAGTCACACATAAACAATTGCCTTTCCTTCTCTTCTTAAATAGGTATCTCCCCAGGTGGCCTCCCTCACCCTGACAATGTAAAGGAGCATCTTATCTTGACGGGTATGGGACAAGAGGAGACTAGAAATAGTCCCACCGCCCACCCCAGAGGAATGCGTATTTGACTTCTCCCTCTGCTGTGTGTTTATCTTATGTAAAGTGTAGACTTACTGAGCACGTTGAGCATGAGAGGAATACATAATTTTTTGTTTGTTTGTTTGTTTGTTTTTGAGATGGAGTCTTACTCTGTTGCCCAGGCTGGAGTGCGGTGGTGCGATCTCGGCTCACTACAACCTGCACCTCCTGGGTTCAAGTGATTCTCCTGCCTCAGCCTCCTGAGTAGCTGGGATTACAGGCATACGCCACCATGCCCCGCTAATTTTTGTATTTTTAGTAGAGACAGGGTTTCACCATGTTGGCCAGGCTGGTCCCGAACCCCTGATCTCAGGTGATCCGCCCATCTCACCCTCCCAAAGTGCTAGGATTACAGGCATGAGCCATTGCACTCGCACCCAGCTGAAATACAGACTGTTCCTCTACCCCCTCCTTTTCAGATGCAACATGTGGATTCAGTGAGGGCTCAGCAAAGCCTCAAAACAATGTAACCACACTTGTCTCATTTTTTCTACCCTCCCTTTTTTTTAATTTCCTCCTTCCTCTCCAGCTCAATGTTGGGAAAATAAACCTCTAAACTGATGGAGACCTGTCTTAGACACTCTTCTTGGTTTACACATGCAATAGGAACATTTTCATTTGGCTGTTGAAAGGACAAATGAAATAAGTCCTAAAAGCACAGGGATTAGCGTACAGCAAGTGTCTGGGAAGTAGTGGGTGTCGGTAGCCCAACTCCTCATTTTTACACACAACTTCCCATTTTGTTCTTCCCCAGGGGAGCCGTGGCAGATCTTAAGGAACAAAGATCTTCCAGGAATTTTTCATCCCTCCACCTGAGCTAACAAATTATACCAGACAATGCTTCTTTGTTTTCTTAAAACAAAGAAAAAAATATTTTTAAAATTGATTTAAAAAAAGTAATACCCTTTAATTTTACAGCAGTTTTTAGGTTCACAGCAAAATCGAGAGAAGGTACAGAGATACCCCATAGAGCCCTGGCCCCTACACATGCACAGCCTCCCCGCCATCAACATCCCCCACCAGAGCGGTACCTTGGTTTTTCTGTTTTTGTGTTTTTAGAGACAGTCCCACTCTGTCGCCCAGGCAGGAGTGCAGTGGCCCAATCTTGGCTCATTGCCACCTCCACCTCCCAGGTTCAAGCGATTCTCCTGTCTCAGCCTCCCAAGTAGCTGGGATTACAGACACCCACCACCACGCCCGGCTAAATTTTGTATTTTTAGTAGAGACAAGGTTTTGCACGGTGGCCAGGGTGGTCTCGAACTTCTGACCTTAGGTGATCAGAATGGTACCTTTGTTACAATTGATAAACCTGTGTGGACACGGCACTATCACCCCAACCCAGAGTTTACATTAGTGTTCACTCGGTGTTGTACATTCTAGGAATTTGGACAAATGTATAGTGACATGTGTTTACCACTTCAGTACCATACAGAGTAATTTCACTCCCATAAAAATCCTCTGTGCTCTGCCAATTCATCCCTTGCTCCCTGCTTACCACTGACCACTGACCACTAATTTTGTTGTTTTTTTTTCTTTTTTTTGAGATAAGAGTCTCACTCACTCTGTCGCCCAGGCTGGAGTGCATTGGCATGATCTTGGCTCACCGCAACCTCTGCCTCCTGGGTTCAAACAACTGTCCTGCTTCAGCTTCCTGAGTAGCTGGGATTACAGGCGTGTGCCACCATGCCTGGCTAATTTTTGTATTTTTTAGTAGAGATGGGGTTTCACATGTTGGCCAGGCTGGTCTTAAACTCCTGAGCTCAAGTGATCCATCTGCCTTGGCCTCCCAAAGTGCTGGGATTACAGGCGTGAGCTACCGTGCCTGGCCAATCACTAATTTTTTAATTGTCTCCATAGTTTTACCTTTTCCAGAATGTCATATAGTTGGAATTATATAGTATGTCAGCCTTTTCAGATGGTCTTCTTTCACTTAATTATATGCATTTAAGGTTCCTCTCTGTCTTTCCATCACTTGCTAGCTCGTTTCTTTTTAGTGCAGAATACTATTCCACTGTCTGGATATACCACAGTTTATTTATCCATTCACCTGCTGAAGAACACCTTGGTTGCTTCCAAGTTTTGGCAATTATGAATAAAGCTGCTATAAACATTCATGTGTAAGTTTTTGTGTGAACATAAGTTTTCAACTCTTTTGAGTAAATACCAAGCAGTGTGATCGCTGGCTAGTATGGTAAGAGTATGTTTAGTTTTGTAAGAAACTGGCAAACTGTCTTCCAAGTGGCTGTACCATTTTGCATTCCCACCAGCAATGAATGAGAGTTCCTGTTGTTCCACAGCCTCGTCAGCATTTGGTGGTTTCAGTGTTCTGGATTTTGGCTAATCTAGTAGGTATTTCATTCTAGTAGTGGCATTTCATTGTTGTGTTAATTTGCAATTCCCTAATGACACATGATGTTGAGCATATTTTCATGTGTTTATTTGCCATTTGTTTATCTTCTTTGGTGAAGTGTCTGTTCAGATCTTTTGTCCATTTTTTTTGTCTTGTTTTGTTTTGTTTTGTTTGAGACAGAGCCTTTTTCTGTTGCGCAGGCTGGAGTGCAATGGTGCGATCTCGGCTCACCGCAAACTCCACCTCCCAGATTCAAATGATTCTCCTGTCTCAGCCTCCTGAGTAGCTGGATTACAGGCACCCACCACGACGCCCAGCTAACTTTTGTATTTTTAGTAGAAACGGAGTTTCACCATGTTGGCCAGGCTGGTCTCGAACTCCTGACCTTGTGATCAGTCCATCAGTCTCCCAAAGTGCTGGGATTACAGGCATGAGCCAGCAAGCCCAGCCTTGTCCATGTTTTAATCGAGTCATTTGTTTTCTTTTTCTTTTTTTTTTTTTGAGACGGAGTCTTGTTCTGTCCCCCAGGCTAGAGTGCAGTGGCACTATCTCAGCTCACTGCAAGCTCCACCTCCCAGGTTCACGCGATTCTCCTGCCTCAGCCTCCTGAGTAGCTGGGACTACAGGCACCCGCCACCACGCCCAGCTAATTTTTTGTATTTTTAGTAGAGACGGGGTTTCCCCGTGTTAGCCAGGATGGTCTCGATCTCCTGACCTCGTGATCCGCCCACCTCAGCCTCCTAAAGTGCTGAGATTACAGGCATGAGCCACTGTGCCTGGCCCGTTTGTTTTCTTATTGTTGAGTTTTAAGGGTTCTTTGTATATGTTGAATAATAGTCCTTTATCAGATGCGTCTTTTGCAAATATTTTCTCCCAGTCTGTTGACTTGGCTCATCATTATCCTGACTGATTTTTATTAATGGCTCAGTGTTTCTTTTCCTCTGTTACCAAAAAGTAAGTGTTCTGACAAGGCACAGTGGCTCACACCTGTAATCCCAGCACACTGGGAGGCCGAGGTGGGTGGATCACTTGAGGTCAGGAGTTAGAGACCAGCAACATGGTGAGACACCTGTCTCTACTAAAAATATAAAAATTAGCTGTGTGTGGTGGTGTGTGCCTGTCGTTCCAGCTACTTGGGAGGCTGAGGCACGTGAATCCCTTGAACCGGGGAGGTGGAGGTTGCAGTGAGCCAAGATTGCACCACTGCACTCCAGCCTGGGCAACAGAGTGAGACTCCATCTCAAAAAAAAAATTAAAAATAAAAAAATAGGTGTTCTTGAAAGTATGTACCATATGAATAGCAGAAAGCCTTGACTTTGCCAGTGCTCTTTCCTATGGAGAACCCCACATTTGGCAGGTATAGCAGGGGATGTGACATCCTGCATGTTGAGTATTGTGGCCCAGAGAGGGAGTGTGACTCCCTTGAGATTGCACAGCATGTTCACTAAGATAATACATTCTTCTCACACACATAGCCTTCGTAGTAATCAGAGAACTCTTATTTGGTTTGTATGAGACTCCTGGACTGTTTCTTCTTTCTTCTGTACTTTAAAAAAGTTGCAAAAAGAAAAATGTAACAACAGCAGATTTTTTTGGAAAAGGACAAGAAAACCAAAACACCCATAATCACAGCACCTCAGTAACTGACTGTTTCGCTTTTCTGAGGACGTTATCTATCTGGCAAAGGTTGGGACCAGGTGAGCCCATGTATTGTAATAGTTGTCATCTTAGTTTTACTTTTTTTTTTTTTTTTTTTTTTGAGACAGAGTTTTCCTCTTGTTGCCCAGGCTGGAGTGCAATGGCGCATCTTGGCTCACTGCAACCTCTACCTCCCACATTCAAGTGATTCTCCTGCCTCAGCCTCCCGAGTAGCTGGGATTACAGGCATCCGCCACCACACCCGGCTAATTTTGTATTTTTAGTAGAGACGGGTTTTCTCCATGTTATTCAGGCTGGTCTCAAACTCCCGACCTCAGGTGATTCGCCTGCCTCGGCCTCCCAAAGTGTTGGGGTTACTGGCGTGAGACACCGCACCTGGCCTTGTTTTACTTTTTTCCAGGTCTCAATACAATATATTAGAATGGCTGCATACCCTTGAGGCTCTCTCTGGAGTGTCCTTCCCCAAGGTTGTCACTCAGTCAGCTCTTCCACATCATCCAAGTCTCAGATCGACTGTCGCTTCCTCAGGGGGCCTTCCTTGAACATCATATCTAAAGCATCCAAGGCAGTCTCCCTCAATGAAAGTCTCTCTCCATCCTATTACTCTACTTTATATATTTATATTTACATATACACACACATAGATTATATACACATACATATTTGGGGTTTTTTTTTTTTTTGGTAGAGATGGGGCCTTGCTGTGTTGCCCAGGCTGGTCTGGAATTTGTGGACTCAAGCGATACCCCCATCTCAGCCTCCCAAAGTGCTGGGATTATAGGTATGAGCTACCACACCCAACCAACTAAATTTCTTTCCTTTCTTTCTTTCTTTCTTTCTTTCTTTCTTTCTTTCTTTCTTTCTTTCTTTCTTTCTTTCTCTTTCTTTCTTTCTTTTTTAGAATACTTTATTACTGTTATTTTTTATAGAGACAGGGTCTGGCTATGTTGCACAGGCTGGAGTGCTGTGGAGCCATCATAGCTCACTTCAGCCTCGAACTCCTGAACTCCTTCTCCCTCAGCCTCCCGAGTAGCTGGGACTACAAGCGTGTGCCACCATGCCCAGCTAAGTTTTAAATTTTTTGTAGAGACAGGATGTCTCTATGTTGTCCAGGCTGGTCTCTACCTCCTGGGCCCAAGTGATCCTCCCACCTCGGCCTCCTACAGTGCTGGAATTGCAGGCATGAGCCATTGCTCCCAGTCGATTCTGGTTTCTTTTCTTTTTATTTTGGAGACAGAGTTTCACTCTGTCACCCAGGTTGGAGTGCAGTGGTGTGATCTCAGCTCACTGCAACCTCCGTCCCCGGGGTCAAGGGATTCTCCTGAATCAGCCTCCTAAGTAGCTGGGACTACAGGCACGCGCCACCACACCCAGCTAATTTTTTGTATTTTTAGTAGAGACATGGGTTTTGCCATGTTGCCCAGGCTGATTGCGAACTCCTGAGCTCAGGAAATCTGCCCACCTTGGCCTCCCAAAGTGCTAGGATTACAGGCATGAGCCACCGTGCCCGGCCTGGTTTATTTTCTTGATAGCATTTATTACATCAGAAATTATCTTTGTTTTTAAAAATCTGTCTTCTCCTGCCAGAATATAAGCTCCCTGGGGAGAAAAGGGAGCTTTTCTTTCTTGCTTTCTCTGTATCTCCAGTGCCTAGAACTGTGCCTGGCATGTAGTAGGTGCTCAACAGATATTTATTTTATCAACTCGAGAATTCAGCAGACCAGCCGGGCTCAAAGTGGCTCACGCCTGTAATCTCGGCACTTTGGGAGGCCGAGGTGGGCGGATCACCTGAGGTCAGGAGTTCAAGACTGGCCTGGCCAACATGGTGAAACCCCATCTCTACTAAAGATACAAAAATTAGCCAGGTGTAGTGGTGGGCACCTGTAATCCCAGCTACTTGGGAGGCTGAGGCAGGAGAATTGCTTGAACCCGGGAGGCGGAGGCTGCAGTGAGCTGAGATCGAGTCATTGCATTATTCCAGCCTGGGTGACAGAGTAAGACTCCATCTCAAAAAAAAAAAAAAAAAAGAGAATTCAGCAGACCACAGTTTACCTAGATGGTCATTGAATATCCTTTTTAAAAATAGCTTATTAGCTGATGCTGCAATAGATGTCTTGGGGAGTCATTATATATCAAGGAGTTTTGGAAGGAGGTTTTGGCAAAAGACGTGGGTTCCTCTCTTACCTCTGTCATTTACTAACTTTGTGATGTTGGGCAGTATATTTAACTTCTCTTAATCTCAGTTTCCTTATTTGAAATGAGGGTAATATTAGTGCCTACCTCATAGGGTTATTGTGAGGTAAATAAACGGAAAACAAAATTAAATAAAAATAATGCACGTAAAGAGAGTGCTTAGCACAATGGCCATGAAACAGGAGCAACCCATCCCAGCGTGTTCTCTGTGCCGGGCACTGCTCTAAGTATTTCCCACGTGTTGTCTCATGTAATCATCAAAATAATCTTTTTTTGTTGATTACACAACAATGCTTATTTTGTGAAAATTTATTCAGCTACACGCTTAGTCATGTACAATTTGGTATTTGGATTACAGTCGGTAAAAGGTTTACTTAACAACAATAACAACAGCAACAAAAGCTCTACAAGGAAGGAAACTTTATCATTCCCATTTTATAGATGAGGAAACTGAATCTCAAAGAAGTAAAATCACTGGCTCAAGATACAGTACAGCCAGGTGCAGTGGCTCATGCCTGTACTCCCGACTACCCGGAAGGCTAAGGTGGGAGGATTGCTTGAGCCCAGGAGGCAGAGGTTTGCATGAGTTGAGATCGTGCCATTTCACTCTAGCCTGGGTGACAGAGCAAAAAAAAAAAAAAAAAAAGATCAGGGCCAGGCGTGGTGGCTCACACCTGTAATCCCAGCACTTTGGGAGGCCGAGGCAGGTGGATCACCTGAGATCAGAGGTTCAAGACGAGCCTGGCCAACATGGTGAAACCCTGTCTCTACTAAAAATACAAAATTAGCCGGGTGTGGTGGCACACTGCCTATAATATTCCCAGCTACCTGGAAAGCTGAGGTAGGAGAATCATTTGAACCTGGGAGGCGGAGGTTGCAGTGAGTTGAGATCACGCCATTGCACTCCAGCCTGGGCAACAGAGCGAGACTACGTTTCAAACAAACAAACTAAAAGATCATACAGTAAGTGGTAGGGCTGTGGGTCCAGAGCCTGTGTGCTTAAGCACAGCTCTGAACCACAGCTGCTCACTGCCAGACCCATTTAAGCACTTGTTATACAGTAGCTTTTTATTATTATTAACATTTAACATTTTTGTTGTTTTAAAAGCTTTTTTCTATTTTAAATAATACTTCAGGGTATATCTTTGGCCATTTCTGGCTTTTCTCTGGTGTTAAATGATTTCCTTTGGATACAGTCCCAAGAATAGAATTAACTGGGGAAAATAGGGTCCAGAGAGTTGATGTGACTTACTTAAGGTAAGTAGTGGTGCTTGGAGCAGGGCCACCATGTACAGTTATATAGATTATTCACTTCACTTGATCTGGGGGTAAGTGGGCTTCCCAAGGGAGCTCAGCCTTGGGCAGGGCTTGAATGGGCAGAGGGCAGGGGGTATTCCAAGTAGGGGACCATAGAAGGGGAGAACGAGGAGGGTGCAATGGAGAAATAGTGGGAAATCAGTTCCAACGAGCAGACAGTCGGAGACAGGATTTTAGGAGACAGGTGGGACTGGATCATTCATTCATTCCATAAACGCGCTAAGCTGCATTGTATGCCAGGCGCTATTCCAGGAGCTGTAGATAGCAGTGAACAAGCTCATCCAATCCCTGCGCTTATGGAACAGATACTGTCTTGGGCGGAGGGTGGGGACAAACAACTGACAAATAAATTGGGTAAAATATAGATTGTGATAAATATTGAGAAAGAACCAAGCAGGTGCTCAGTCCAGGAGTAATGGGACAGGGCCTATTTAAATAGAGTGGTTAAAGAAGGCTTCTTTGAAGAGGTTACATCTCAGCTGAGGAGGAAAAGACTATTCTAGGCAGATCACACAGCATGTGCAAAGGCCCGGAGGTAGGATGCTGCAGAGACGGCATTCAAAGCCATGCAGAAGAGGGTCTTGAGGGGTTGTAAGTTTAGAAGTCATTTCAGACAGCCTTGAGCAAAGGATTCTTTCCCTACAACCCCATCCCAGCTTTTTTCTTTCTCTCTCTCTCTTTTGGAGACTGGGTCTCACTCTGTTGCCCAGGCTGGAGTGCAGTGGTGTGATCTCAGATCACTGCAATCTCCGCCTCCTGGGCTCAACCAATGCTCTCACCTCAACCCCTGCAAAGTAGCTGGGACCACAGGTGTGCACCACCATACCCAGCTAATTTTTGCATTTTTTTGTAGAGACGAGGTTTCGCCATGTCTCAAACTCCTGAACTCAAATGGTCCTCCCGCCTCTGCCTCCCAAAGTGCCGAGATTACAGATGTGAGCCACTGCTCCCGGCCTCCAGTCTGATCTTTCTTCCGAGTTCAGCTGTACTTTTCCATCTGCCTGCTGGTTGACCCATAGAACAGTCACCTCAAAGTCATGTGTTCTTCCAAACAGCTCCCCACCTCCCATCTCCTTCTAAATCTCTACACTCTCCCTTGACTGTTGCTGAGCGCCTTGAATCTTCCTTCCTCATTCTCTCACTTCTGTCTCTTCCTTGGCCACCTTCCTAGACCAGGGAGGCAGCCAAGTACCATAGTGTGATAGGACCACACACAAGCACTTTGAAAGTACTCAGACCTGGGCACAAATCCCAGCTCTGCCATTCAGTTCATTTCACAGGGTCTGGGTTTATTGGTCTGTGTAGGGAAGTTGTACCTTGCTGGTGGCTGGAGAGTAAGTGAGATGATGTTGGAGGTGACAGCAGCTGGCACACAGTAGGTATTTGATGAGTGACAGTGCCTTGCCCTTTCCCTACCAACCTTGGGGAACTGTCTTGTTTTCCTCATAGCTTGGCTCTTTCTGTTTGGGAAGCAGAGAGGTGGTGGAAGTTCTTGGGTAATCATTGACTCCCAAAATATCTCTCTGGGGGAACCAAGATCTCCAATATCCCTTTTCAAAGTATTTTAAACAGTTAGCTTAATTTGCAATCATAATACTATCATTAACTGAGTGTTTATTACCTGTCAGTTACTGTGCTAAGTGCTGTGTATATTTTCTCTTCTTTCATCCTCATGACAACTCTGTGAAGAAAGTTCCATTATTGTCTCCATTTTATAGTTCAGGAAACTGAGGCTCAGAAACATGAATTGACTGGCTTAAAGTTACATAGCTAGTTAAGAAATGAAACTGGGACTTGAACCTATATTTATCTGGCACCAAAAACCTGAGTGCGTGATCACTAGACCATCCTGCCTCACAGCCTATCTGGCCAAAGTAGGGAGAGTCAACATGTTTCATTTCCTGCATGGCTAGAAGCTCAGAGAAGTGAGAGGTTTGTTCAGAGTCCCATAACGGACTGGACACTAAGCCAGGGTATGGTGGGTCTGGCCCCAGGTCCCAAACCTGCCCCAGCAGAGAAAACTGGGAGGTCTGAGACTTCAGGGCAGCTTGGACCTTCCTCCTAGAGCTGGATGGCCTCTCCAGAACAACCGAGCCATAAACACAAGCAGCTCTTTCAACACGACACTGAGCCTGAGTCACTGAGTATTTATAGATGGGCCTCTTCTCCTCGCCTCAGCTTTGCCAGGATTTATCAGGTTCACTTGGGGTTTGGAGGGTGACAACCTGTTTATCATCCAAGGTACCCAAGCAGGATGTTGGGACATTCTCCGAGAACGAGATCTGGAGTCCTGCCTGTGTTTAGACCTGGCCTGACCCCCCACACCCAGACTGAGGCAATTCTCCCTATCCAAGTTGTGCTCTCTTCTACCAAATGCTCCCCATGCTTACCCCATCACAACCTTATATACCTAGGGAATTCATGGTCTCAGGTTAAAATGGGACAGAAATGCTGCTTCTTTCAGGAAGACATCCTGGATTGATCTAGGAAGGTTAAAAACTTTCGCTAACCCCACTGCTCTGAGGAAGTAAACTCTCTCATTGGTCAGATAATTAAATTAATCATAATAACATTTGCTAAGACTGGGAGGACAAGGTGGGAGGATTGCTTGAGGGCAAGAGTTCGAGACCAGCCTGACTACATAGCGAGACCCTGTCTCTACAAAAAATAAAAAGAATTACCCAGGTGTGGGGGCGCATGCCTGTAGTCCCAGCTAGTCGGAGGCTGAGGCAGGAGGATCACTTGAGCCCGGGAGGTTGAGGCTGCAGTGAGCTGTGACTGCATCACTGCACTTCAGCCTGGATAACAGAGACAGAGAGAGAGAGAGAGAGAGAGAGAGACCCTGTCTCAAAAAAAAGTAAAACAAACATTTTCTAAGGACATTCTATGTACCAGATACCATGCTAAGAGTTTTAACATTACCTTTTTTTGTTTTTAAAGATGGGGTCTTGCTCTGTTGCCCAGGCTGGAGTGCAGTGGTGCAATGACAGCTCACTGCAGCCTCGAACTCCTGGGCTCAAGCGATCCTCCCGCTTCAGCCTCCTGAGCAGCTGGAATTACAGGTGTGTGCCACAGCACTCGGATTAACATTACCTTTTTGAATCCTCACAATTTTATAACTTAAATATTAATTTAATATCATCTTTACAGATGAGGAAACTGAGGCTTACAGAGGTAAAGTAACTTGCCCAAGCCACATGGCTTTCCTCCTAGTATGTAGCAGGACTGTGCTCAAAATCTACGTTTTCCTTGGTTCAGTGGTCGAAGCTGTAGGTAACCTTGGACAAGTTACTTCACCTCTGAACTCAGTTTCTTTATCTGTAAAATGGAGACACTAATACCGACAGTTGTACAGACTGAACAAACCCAGTACACAGCAGGCTCCCAACTGCCGACTGCTGTCCCACACCCGCTAAATTTGTTTGTTCTAAGTTGCTTAGGACAATCAGCCAGGCCACATCTGGCTCAACTCTGGGGACTTGAACCTGGGACCCGGGCTGTTCCAGCCACCCCTGCTCCTCTGCCCCTACTCTTGCCATCTCCTTAATAGCCATCATGTCCCGAGTGACTCAGAACACAGGGGCGGGGTGGGTGAAGGGGGCAGGGGAAAGTAGGGTGGAGAGTGAGTAGGGGGATTGGGGGTGTTTGTGTACAGAGGCACAGTAGACAGACCTGGCTCTTGCTCCTGGGATCTATTTTGGCTGGGGCCAGCCTCCAGGCTGCTGGAAGCTGGAGCTGGAGGTGTCAGTGCTGAGTTAACGGAGTGGCCCTTGGGGCCAGATTTAGTGGTTGAGTTCTGACCCCAGAGGGTGGCTTAGCTGCGGGCACTGGGCCAAAGCCACTTCTGTGATTCCTGCCGTGGGGTTCTGCGTCTTTGTACAGGGCACCGTGCTCCTTTCTGCTGTCTTCACCACGCCCTCCCCAGCCCAGTGCAGAGCCTCTAATTTGAGATTCAGATAGATTTGGGATCAAGGCCTGGCTATTCTACCTACTAACATTATGACCTTGGTGTCCTGAGGGTTGTGATGATTAATTGGTGTGTCCAGATAGGGCTGTTTTCCTCCCACTTCCCCCAACACCACTGGGGCCCATGAGACCAGGGCTAATTCTCATGTCTTCATCCCACCTCTCAGGGTCCACTCCCCTGGCCTTGACCTGCCTGTTCCAGGGCCCCCAGGGCTCGCCTTGCATGGTGCTTCCAGAAACTCTGATCCTAAGTGGGCCCTGGCCTACCCAGGGCTGTGCCAGGGCCCAGCTCTGACAGAGGTGAGGGCCCAGTTCTGCTCAGCTGTGGCTCAAGTTTCCTGCTGGGCCTCATTAAATGGGCTTATTAAGGAGCCTTTAGAGGGCCTCATTAAGGAGCCCTGGCTCCTAGTTTTTAACAGTTTGGAGATTTCTTTCCATCTATTTTCTATGCCTGTACCACATATTTGATACATACGTGTATTTACATACCCATGTATAATATTTTTTAAAAGAATAGGATCAGATTACATTTAATAGGCATGTGTTTTTCTGTTTGTGCCTAACAATATATTGCTGACATCTTTTGATATTGGTATTCAATATGGAAAGCTCAATGTCCATTGTTTTAAAATTGGAGGAATATTTATGTATATATAATAAGTATTTATTTTTCTGCATGGACATTTGGAATGCTTATTGGGGTATGCTTTTTGTTGTTTTTGTTTAGTAAACTTTTTCTTCAAGTATAATATACATTCAGAAAACTACACATTGCAATCCCAGCACTTTGGAAAGCTGAGGTGGGTGGATCACTTGAGGTCAGGAGTTTGAGACCAGCCTGGCCAACATGGTGAAACCCCGTCTCTACCAAGCAATACAAAAATTAGCCTGTAGGTCCAGCTACTCGGGTGGCTGAGGCAGGAGAATTGGTTGAACCTGGGAGGTGGAGGTTGCAGTGAGCCGAGATCGCGTCACTGCATTCCAGCCTGGGTGACAAGAGTGAAACTCTGTTTCAAAAAAACAAAATAAGTACACAATTCCTAAGTGTACAATTCAAGGCATTTTCTTTTTTTTTTTTTTTTTTTGAGACGGAGTCTTGCTCTGTCGCCCTGGCTGGAGTGCAGTGGCGCAATCTCGGCTCACTGCAAGCTCCGCCTCCCGGGTTCACGCCATTCTCCTGCCTCAGCCTCTCCGAGTAGCTGGGACTGCAGGCGCCCGCCACCACGCCCGGCTAATTTTTTTTTGTATTTTTAGTAGAGACGGGGTTTCACCGTGGTCTCGATCTCCTGACCTCGTGATCCGCCCGCCTCGGCCTCCCAAAGTGCTGGGATTACAAGCGTGACCCACCGCGCCCAGCCAATTCAAGGCATTTTCAGAGTGAGTATACCTGCATCACCCACACCCGGGTCAAGAAACAGGCCATCACCAGCACTCGCAGGGGCCCCATGCTTCCTTCTGGCCTCCTCAAGGATAACCAGCTTCCTGAATGCTGACAGCTCAGATTCGTTTTGCCTTTTTCAAAGTTTATATAAACAGAATTATACAGGATGTCCTCTTTTGCTTGACATTCTATTTATGAGCTTCCCTCATGTTGTTACGTGTGGCAAGATTTGTTTATTCTAATTCTGTATAATATTCCACTAGGTGACCATACGGCAATTTATTTATTTGTCCCATTGATGGGCATTTGGGCTGTTTCCAACGTTTTGCTACTGCAAACAAAATTGCAAAAACGTCCTGGTGTGTAAATAGCTCTCTATATCTGCATATCTGTATCTATCTATCTAATTATGTCTTTCTGTTATCTTTCTAGTTTTTTGATAAGATAGAGTCCTCAGAATATAATTGCTGAGTCACATGTATGCACAGTTAACATTTTTCTTTGTCAGATTGCACTCTCCTCTTCCCCCAGGGCCAAGAGCAGTGCCAGTGCCCATGTCCCTACCGCTCACTGAGCTTAGATGTTATTAATCTTTAACACTTTTGTCTATTGGATCAAAGAAAAATCAGATTTTGTTGTGGTTTTAATGTGATATTTTTAAATTAGTGAGGATGAGCACTTTTTTTTCGTTTTTGTTTTTGGGGACGTTGACATTTATTCTTCTGTGAATTGCCTTTTTATATCTTTTGCTTATTCTTAAAATTTTAACATATTATGGATTTTGACATTTGGTCTTTTCATGTCTCTAGTGTTTTCCCCCCACCAGCTTTGTTTGTGAAGCAACTGCTGGTTTAAATATAGTTTGTTTTCCTCCTGCTCACTGTTTGTGATCTGGCTAGTCCCTGAGGGTGTGTGTGGCAAACCCCAGGTTCAAGCTGTGGGGGTGGGGAGCGGCAGGCCAGGTGGGTGGGCAGCTGAGCCCCCAAGACTGTCTCCCAGGGGTATAAACAAAGGAACATCTGGGTCAGCACTGAACCCTTGGACTTGGAGTTTGCCCCAGAGGCTTCCCCTAGTCCTGTTTCCAAATCTTCCCAGTGGCACGTCGGGCCTCACTGTCAGTGGAGAGAGCCTCTCACCCAGCCAAGGGGCCAGGCGGGAATCAGGGGGCGCCAGGGCCTGTGTTAGCACCAGAGAAAGAGGGAAAGGTTAAGAACAAGGACTAAACAGTCAGCGCTCTGAAGTCAAATCCTGAACCCTCTGAGTGCAAAGCCTGATGAGTCTGCTAAAATCCCACAGCTTGGGTGGCTTAAACAACAGAAATTTACTTCTCACAGTTCTGGAGGCTGGCAAATCCAAGATCAAGGTGATTTTATTCTGAGTTCTCTTCTCTTGCCTTGGAGGTAGCTACCCTCCTGCTATGTGTTCACATGGTCTTACCTTGCTGTGTATGCATAGAGAATGGGAGAGAGATGCAACCGCCCAACAGGTTCGCCTTGCCTGCTGCCTAGACAGAGCCGATTTGTCAAGACAGGGGAAATGCAATGGAGAAAGAATAATTCACGCAGAGTCGGCTGTGTGGGCGACTGGAATTTTATTATTACTCATATCAGTCTCCCCTAGCATTCGGGGATGGGAGTTTTTGAAGATAATTTGGTGAGTAGGGGCTCTGGAAGTGGGGAGTGCTGATTGGTCAGGTTGGAGATAGAATCATAAAGGGGGTCAAAGTCAAGGTTTCTTGCTGTCTTCTGTTCCTGGGTAAGATCGCAGAACTGGTTAAGTCAGATTACTGGCCTGGGTGGTGTCAGCTGATCCATCAAGTGCGGGGTCTGCGAAATATCTTAAGCACTGATCTTAGATTTTACAATAGTGATGTCCACAGGAGCAATTTGGGGGAGGTTCAGACTCTTGGAGTCAGAGGCTGCATGACCCCTAAACCATAATTTCTAATCTTGTAGCTAATTTGTTAGTCTTACAAAAGCAGACTGGTCCCAACAAAAGAAGGGGGTCTTTTCAGGAAAGGGTTATTATCAATTTTGTTTCAGGTCAAACTAAATTCCTCCCTAGGTTAGTTTGGCTTAAGCCCAGGAATGAACAAGGACTGCTTAAAGGTTAGAAGCAAGACGGAGTTGGTTAGATCTGAAATCTTTCACTGTCATAGTTTCCTTAGTTACAATTTTTGCAAAGGCGGTTTCAGAGAGACATAGATACAGCAAGAGAAACAGAGAGAGAAGAAAGGAGAGCAAGCTTTCTTGTGTCTCTCTTCTTCTTTTGTTTTAAAGACGGGTCTCTCTCTGTGGCCCAGGCTGGAGAGCAGTGGTGTGATCATAGCTCAATGCAGCAGCCTCCAGCTCTTGGGCTCAAGAAATTCTCCTGCCTCAGCCTCCCAAGTAGCTGGGACTACAGGTGTGTGGCATTACACCCAGCTAATTTTTTTTTTTTTTTTTTTGGTAGAGACCAGGTCTGTTCTATTGCCCAGGCTGGTCTCGAACTCCTGGGCTCAAGTGATCCTTCCGCCTTGACCTCCCAAAGTGCTGGAATTACAGGCGTGAGCCACCATGCCCATCTGCCCAGCTGCCCAGCCTTATGTCTCTTCTTATAAGGGCACTAATCCCATTGGACATACTTTCATGAACTGATCTAACCCTAATTACCTCCCAAAGGCCCCATCTTCAAATACCTTCACATTTGGGGTTAGGGCTTCCATATGTGAATTTTGGGGGAACACAAGCATTCAGTCCATCACAACACCCCAGTCCATTTCTTAGAAGTGTAACTTTAAGCAAGTCACCTAATCTTAGTGTGACTCAGTTTTCTCATCTGTAAAATGGGGATGATAGTGGTATCAATGTCATGAATTAACACATGAATTAATACCTATAAAACACTTAGAACAGACTGTGATGGCCTCCAAGATAGAGCTCAATAATTCTTGCCTCCTGGTAATCAGGTCCTGTGCAGTTGCCTCCTGTACTGTATCAGGGTTGGTCTGTGTGTCCAATGGAATACAGTGGAAATGATAGTGTGTGACTTCTCGGGCTAGGTCATAAAAGATAGTACCACTTTTGTCTTGCTCTTTTGGATCACTGGCCCTGGGGGAAGCCAGTGCCATGTTATAAGGATGCTCAAGCAGCCCTGTGGAGAGGTATGTGTACTTAGGAACTGAGGCCTTCCACCAACTTGCCGGCCAGGAGCGTGCCATCTCGGTAGTAGATCCTCCAGCTCCACTCAAGCATTCTGCTAAACTCAACTGCAGCCCCAGCCTATATATATATATTTTTATTTATTTATTTATTTTTTGAGACAGAGTCTCACTGTGTTGCCCAGGCTGGAGTGGCACTATCACAGCTTGCTGCAGTCTTGACCTCCTGGGCTCAAGCAATCCTCCTACCTTAGCCTCCTGAGTAGCTAGGACTACAGGCACGCATCACCATGCCCAGCTAATTTTTTTTTTTTTTTTGTAGAGACAAGGTCTCTTTGTGTTGCCCACGCAGGTCCCAAACTCCTGAATCAAGCAATCCTCCTGCCTCAGCCTCCCAAAGTGTTGGTATTACAGGCTTGAGCCACCGCGCCCAGCCCCAGCCAACATCTTGACTACAACCTCCTTAGCGACCAGATCCAGAACCACCCAGCTTAGCTGCTCTTGAATTCCTAACCCATAGAAACTGTACGAGATAATAAATGTTTGTTATTGTCTTAAGCTGCTACATTTTGGGATAATTTGTTATGCAACAACAGATGGTATGCAAGCCATGGGGTTACCCATACTAACTGTTCAGTAAATGCTAACCCGTGTTATTCCCAACTGTGATAATGTTAACAACGTTTGTTAAGTGTCTGCCATGTGTCAAACATGTGCTATGTGCCTGTGCAAATGGACTCCCACTTCTGTGCCATCAGTTTTCAGCAAGGCATAGAATGCTGGGGGAGGATAGTCACCAGGAACCCTTGACTCTCAGGACTAGAAATGCCCACAGACATCATTACTCTACCCATTTGTTGTTTCATAGATGAGGAAACTCACACACACAGGTCATGTAACCTGCCCAAGATAAAACAGCTGATATGTGGAGAAGTCAAAACTTGAACTCAGATCCATTCGTCCTGGGGCAGCCTCTTTGTTGCTCTGCACTCTTAGGGTCCTATAGTAAGGATTTATTGCATTTCACAGTTTATATGTTGCACAGTTTATAAAGCACTTCCAATACTTCATTTCAGGATCATCAATGCAGAGCCCCCTCCTGACCCTACTTGCCTCCATTCGCCCTGGGGCAGTCCCTTTCTCTAAAGACCGCCCACTCCCCAGAGCCCTTGTAGCTGTCCACAAGCATTATCTGGCCCTGGGGACAGTGGGAGGAGGCCTGTGTGGCTCCCAGCCCAGGCCATGAGTGAGGAGGTCCTGGGACATTCTGCTCCCCTTCTGTGGCATGCAGGCCAGGTCCAGTGGACTTTGCCCTGGCACTGAGGGCACTGCTTCATGTCCCATACCCCATAGACCTGCCTCTGCCAACTGCCCCAGCTTTAACCACTAGATCAAATGACCCATTGGTTTGATCCTGTGATTTGGGATGATTCTTCAATGAGGATGACATCAAAGCATGTGATGGGGATCTTAAACCATAAGAAAAAAAACAGTCCCTGTGCCACGCCTGTTCCACTTCCTGAGGGTGCTCCAAGCAGAGGCTTGAGGGGAAATCCAGAGCAAGGCAGGGCAGACCTCACACTCCTAGGGAGGAAATGAGGGAGAACAGGTACACACACGTGAAAAAGATCTGCTCCATGATGTACCAGGGAAGCACTTCCACAAGCCTGAACTATGTGGACATGAAAGGGGAGACCGACAGTGGTTTCCTCTCCAGCATCACCACCCCCTGGGCCTGTGTCATCACTGGAGCACTCCTCTGAGAACTTGGCCACTGGGGCCGTGGAAGGACCATCCAGGATCATCTCCTGTAGATGCTCCATTTGGCGGATGGAGAAACTAAGGGTGGGTGTGGTTTGCTGGGCATCATATTTCAGGTCTCCAGCAGAGATGGAGATGGAGCCCAGGTGTCTGGGCCCTAGGCCAGGGTTTTCTCCTCTGAACCAAGAGGCGTCAAAAAAGTCTCATATCTCTGAAAAGTCCCCTTTCTAGAGACAATTAAAAAAACAAACAAACATAGGCTGGTAACGATGGCTCGTGCCTGTAATCCCAGCACTTTGGGAGGCTGAGGCAGGCAGATCACCTGAGGTCAGGAGTTAGAGACCAGCCTAGCCAACATGGTGAAAACCCATCTCTACTAAAAATACAACAAATCAGCCAGGTGTGGTGGTGGGCACCTGTAACCTCATCTACTTGGGAGGCTGAGGCATGAGAATTGCTTGAACCCAGGAGGTGGAGGGTGCAGTGAGCTGAGATAGCGCCATTGCACTCTAGCCTGAGTGACAGAGAGCAAGACTCTGTCTAAAAAAAGAAAAAGAAAAAGAAAAAGCATAGACTTTGAGGGTTAAACAGGCCTGTTGCAGCTTTGCCTACATGAGCTGTGGGTCGTGGGGCAACTCCACACCCTGATCTGTGCCTCATCTGTAAAACGAGGACAATAAGTATGACCTGTATACTTGAAAATTGCTAAGAGAGTAGATTTGAAGTGTTCCCACCACGAAACAATAAGTATGCACAGTCATGCATATGTTAAATAGCTTGATTTAGCCATTCCACAATATGTACATACATCAAAACATCATGTGTTACACCATAAATATATGCAATTTTTACTTGTCGATTAAAAAAAATTTAAGGATAACCTATTTATGGTTGTGTGAGGACTGAATAAAATAGTGCCTCAAAATTCTTTGTAGATGCCCAGCCACTTGCAAGCACTGAATCAATAAAAAATAGCATTATAATTGCTATTACCCTCCACCTCCCCTTTTTCCTTGCCAGGCCTAGACCATTCTCCCTGATGCCTTGCCTGTCTTCTACCCAGCTGGGACCCTCTTGGGCACTAAGCTTCCTACACTCGTGACACAGACTTTGGGAGCAATTCTAAATGACAGGTCTGTCGCTTAGCTGGGTGACTTTCTACAAGTCCCTTAAGCTTCAGTGCCTGATATGCAAAAATTAGAATCATAATACCCAGAATAATTATCTGACAAATCAATGGCACAGAAGAATGAGAGGGATGATGGTTGTTACAGTTTAAAAGAGATCCATGAGACAAAAACAACAGAGGTCTCAGCCTGAGTGACGGAGTGAGACCCTGTCTCAGAAAAAACAAACAAACAAAAAAAACCTTAATTATTGTTTGTTAACATAATGGCATGGTGATTATGCAACAAAAATCCTTATCTATTAGAAATGCATATTGGAGTATTTATGGGTGAAATGACTTGATGTCTAACATTTTCTTTAACATATTTTAGAAAAGGCCGGGCACGGAGGCTGAGGCAGAGAATTGCTTGAACCCGGGAGGCGGAGGTTGCAGTGAGCCAAGATTGCACCACTGCACTTCAGCCAGCCTGGACAACAGAGTGAGACTCCTTCTAAGAAAAGAAAAGAAAAGAAACGAAAAAAAGAAAAGAAAAGAGGCTGGGTGCAGTGGTTCACGCCTGTAATCCCAGCACTTTGGGAGGCCAAGGTGGGAGGATCACCTGAGGTCAAGAGTTTGAGACCAGCCTGGCCAACATGGTGAAACCTCGTCTCTACTAAAAGTAAAAACAAAATTAGCTGGGCATGATGGCAAGTGCCTGTAATCCCAGCTACTCGGGAGGCTGAGGCAGGAGAATCGCTTGAACCTGGGAGGTGGAGGTTGCAGTGAGCCAAGATCATGCCACTGCACTCCAGGCTGGACAACAGAGTGAGACTTTGTTTCAAAAAAAAAAAAAAAAATTTAGAAAAAAGAAGCATGGGCCAGGCATGGTAGCTCACGCCTGTAATCCCAGTAGCTTGGGAGACCGAGGTGGGCTGATCACTTGAGGTCAGAAGTTTGAGACCAGCCTGGCCAACACGGTGAAACCCCGTCTCTACTAAAAATACAAAAATTAGCCGGGTATTGTGGCATGCACCTGTAATCCCAGCCACTCAGGAGGCTGAGGCAGGAGAATTGCTTGAACCCAGGAGGCAGAGGTTGCAGTGAGCCGAGATTGCACCATTGTACTCCAGCCTGGGCAACAAGAGCAAAACACTGTCTCAAAAAAAAAGAAAGAAAGAAAAGATAAAAGAAGTGTGTGGGAATATTGGGGCAATGATGAATGAGTTAAGCTGGGTTTGATTACATAAACTCATTATACTGTTCTCTCTAGTTTTGTGTGTTTGAAACTTTCGTTCATAAGGAATAAAAATAAATGAAGCGACTTGCAGAGAGGGAGGCAGTAAATGTAGTGGTTAAGAGCTCTGGGTCCGGACACACCACTGGTGTTCCATAATTGTCTCTTCATCTGCCAGTACTATAGTCTTACGGTATGTTCTTATAACTGTAATGATGCTGGCTTATCACATCCTGATTCTGATGCTGGCTCTGCTACCCACTGCTGGGGGACTTTGGCTGTGTGACTTATCCTCACTGGGCCTCTGAAGCTCACCTGCAAAACAGGGAAAATTATGATCTCTGCTGTACCAAGTTATTTGGAGTACTGAATGGGAGGGTGGATGGAAAGGACTTAGCACAACGCCTGAACATAATAAGCGCTCAGTAAATCCTCCAGTGAGGGGAGCACAGGTTGAAGAATCAGGCTGCCGTAGATATGAACCCCAGCTCGGCTCTGCTACTTGTGGCTGTGTGACTCCAGCCAAGCCAATTAACTCTCTGAGCCTCATTTCCTCCTGCGAAAAAACCCGAAGATCATAAAACCTCCCCTGCAGGACTGTGGTGAGGATTAAATGACATGTTTTGATGCCCAGCACAGCCCATGTGGGAATTTCCGTTCCTCACCCCTTGACTTTCAGCAGCACTGGCCTTGCCAGCACCCCGGCTGGAGTCGATCCCACTGTCCATTTGTTTGGCGTCTGCACCTAGACTGCCAAGTGCGGCTGGAGAAAGTCAACAGGGCCGTGTGAATGGCTCCTTGCAAATGACACATCAGTACTGGGAAACATCAGTGAGGCTCTTCTGCCCCAGACAATCCTTCCATTTCTCTCCAGGGCACTTCCTCTTGTGTTCCACACTGGCCAGTCCAAACCTTTTTCACCACTGATTCCTTAGCCTCAGAAGTTGACCTCAATGCTCTCTTTATCAAGGTCATCAAATATGAACACCTTTCTCTCCACCTCCCAACACCTCCATCCATTCCCCTCCTTCTATCCTTCCAACTCAAAGGTTGGAGCGTCCCTCTCCTTCCCAAGGCTTTAGAATTTACTCCATCATCCCCCAAACCCCATCTCCAGTACTTTTTTTCCATTGGCTGCACCATCTCAGCCAAAAAAAAAAAAAAAAAAATTGCTGGGCGCAGTGGCTCACACCTGTAATCCCAGCACTTTGGGAGGCCGAGGCGGGCAGATCACGAGGTTAGGAGATCGAGACCATCCTGGACAACATGGTGAAACCCCCGTCTCTACTAAAAATACAAAAATTAGCTGGGCGTGGTCATGGGTGCCTGTAATCCCAGCTACTCGGGAAGCTGAGGCAGGAGAATGACTTGAACCCAGGAGGCAGAGGTTGCAGTGAGCCAAGATCGTGCCACTGCACTCCAGCCTGGTGACAGAGCGACACTGTCTCAAAAAGAAAAAAAAAAACTTGCTCAAGTATCTGAACCAAGTCTGACAGTGATGCAGCTGCTCCTTTATATTTAACCCACTCATTCACTTGTCCAGTCATTTCAGAAACTTTTTTTTTTTTTTGAGACAGGGTCTCACTCTGTCACCCAGGCTGGAGTGCAGTGGTGTGATCACAGCTTGCTGCAGCCTCAACCTCCCAGGCTCAAGCAATCCTCCCACCTCAGTCTACTGAGTAGTTGGGACTACAGATGGGCAACACTACGCCTAGCTAATTTTTTATTTTTTGTAGAGATAGGATCTCACTATGTTGCCCATGCTGGGCTCACACTAACTCCTGGGCTCAAGTGATCCTTCCACCTTGGCCTCCCAAAGTGCTGGGATTATAGGTGTGAGCTACCGTGCCCAGCCAAGAAACATTTGTTGAGTGCTACTATGTGCCAGGCATTGGGGGTACAGAGATGAATAGAGACCATCTTTGCCCTCAACGTCTTCAAAGTCCAGAGGGAGAGTTGGACTCACAAGCAGATGATGGTAATATGGCAAGTGAGATGCAAAGATGGGCCATGCCTGACACAGAGATTAAGTAGGCATGTGATGAAAAGAAGAGGGAGCCCTAAGATGACTCTCAGCTTCCTGGTTGGTGCAAATGGGTGGATGGCAGTGCTGTTCACTAAGAGGAGAGACAAGAAAAATGGAGGGAGGAGCTAGGTATCGGGGAAGATGGTGTATTCTGGCTGGAGTATGATGAATTTGAGATGCTATTAGAACATCGCAGTAGAAATCTCCAACAAATCTTTAGCTTGGGGGAGAGAGAAGTCGGAACTGGAATTAGAGAGTTGAGAATCATCAGCATATGGGAGTTGGAATCATGCATGTTTATGAGGTGCTCACTGCTTCAAGTAACAGAGTAATGACACTATAATGGCATTTGTAATCTCACGTCTTAAGTAGTCAAGAGACGGGCAGCTCTAGAGTTGGATAAATTGGCAACAAAATGATGGCATTTCTAACCCAGGTGCCTCCTACGGTTCCTCTATGCCATCCTCAGGGTGTTGACATCATCCTCAGCCTTGTCCCCTTGTGGTTGCAAGACAGCTGCTCTACCCTCTCACAACCCCATTCAGAGGTAAGGACAAAGCTTTCTTCTTGCACATTCATTTGTATCGTGGAGGAAATCCTTTATCTTTAGCCAACAGACATATCCTTGCGTCTCATTGGCCATAACTGCGTCATTAGGCAAAAGAGAATGGGGTTGTATGATAGGCTTAAACTGTGTGTGACTCATCTCCTGTGTCAGTGGAGAGGGCCATCTCCCTGGAGCACAATGCTGCCAATGCCTGAACTAAACTGAGGTCCCATGAGCAAGAAGGAGAGGTGGCCTTTTTTCGGTCAGTGTTGACTTGACCCAAACACAGTTCAATAGCGTCTACGTGAGGAGCTTGGGTTCCTAAGTCAAGCATATTTGGGTTCATGTCCTAGAGCCACCTCGTGCTATCTGTGGGACCTCATACAAGTTATTTTACCGTGTGCCTGAGTTTCCTCACTTGTGGAATGGGGATATTATGGGTCTTTTGTTATTGGCTGTTGAGATGGTAAAATGAAATAATGCATACAAAGCATTTAGCACAATGCATAGCACATAGTAAGTGCTCAGCAAAACCTAAGTGCTCAGCAAAATTTTGGGGGAACAACTCTCTCCTCGAAATCCTCCAGCCCTTTCTTTTTAAGGCCTCCTCCTTTTTCTGTAACTTGTTCCTCTTCTTCTCCTCCCATTTCCTCTCTTCCAAGGTTTGCTTCTCTGCTCTATGTCTTGTCTCATTGCTCCCATCATTCCTCTTTCTTGAAATCCTTCATACTCCTCCTGAGTATTCCACGGCCTCTTAGGCTCATCTTGGGCCCTGATACCACTGCTCTGTATCTCTGGCCTTGCACCAGATGACCCCACAGTCCTTTCATTAGATGCTACCTTAAAAACAGCTACTGGAGGCCAGGTACGGTGGCTCGTGCCTGTAATCCCAGCACTTTGGGAGGTCAAGGCAGGTGGATTGCCTGAGGTCAGGAGTTCGAGACCAGCCTGGCTAACATGGTGAAAACCCATCTCTATTAAAAATACAAAAATTAGTTGGGTGTGGTGACACACACCTGTAGTCCCAGCTACTCGGGAGGTTGAGGCAGGAGACTCACTTCAACCTGGGAGGCGGAGGCCTAGATGGCACCACTGCACTCCAGCCTCTGGGCGACACAGTGAAACTCCGTCTCGGAAAAAAAAAAAAAAATCAGCCACTGCAACTGCTCTAATGACTTCTACTTGCCAACGTGGAAGATGTCCTAAAATACCTGGAGAAAAGTTAAAATGTGTGCAGCGAGCTGAGGGAAGCCTTCTAGGTGTCCAGGTAGGGCTTTGTGGCACCGCATGAGGGGTTTCCCTTTCTTTCTTTCTTTTTTCTTTTTTTTGGAGACAGAGTCTCACTCTGTCACCAGGCTGGAGTGTGGTGGCGCAATCTCGACTCACTGCAACCTCGGCTTCCTGGGTTCAAACGATTCTCCTGCCTCAGCCTCCTGAGTAGCTGGGATTATAGGCACGTGCAATCATACCCAGCTAATTTTTGTATTTTTAGTAGAAACGGGGTTTCATCATGTTGGCCAGGATGGTCTCCATCTCCTGACCTCCTGGTCTGCCCACCTTGACCTCCCGAAGTGCTAGGTTTACAGGTGTGAGCCATTGTGCCCGGTGGGTTTTTCCTTTCTATCTCCCTTCCTGGGCTGTGAGTTTCTTGGGGCAGGGAAACAGATCACTCATCCATCTGTCACACTGTGATGTATACTAGTTACCTGATGTATACTAGTACTCAGAAAAATGTCTGATGAATGAATAAAATTTCTGGCTTTGCCACTTACTTTCTTTCTTTTTTGTTTTGTTTTGTTTGGAGATGGAGTTTCGCTCTTGTCACCCAGGCTGGAGTGCAGTGGCGCGATCTCAGCTCACTGCAACCTCCGCCTCCCGGGTTCAAGTGATTCTCCTGCTTCAGCCTCCTGAGTAGCTGGGATTACAGGCACCCACCACCACACCCAGCTAAGTTTTGTATTTTTAGTAGAGACAGGGTTTTACCATGTTGGCCAGGCTAGTCTCGAACTCCTGACCTCAAGTGATCCACCTGCCTCAGCCTCCCAAAGTGCTGGGATTACAGGTGTGCGACACCACACCCGGCTGCCACTTACTTTCTAACTGACTTTGAATACAATCCTTTTCTTCTCGAGTCCCATTTCAAAATCTATAAGATGAGGGGACTGGACTGTGTTTCAAGGGAGGCTTTTCAGCACTAAGTGAAATAAGTGGCCGAGGGATGGAGGATGGGCTGGCTGGGGTGGGGGTCTCCATCATCTCCAGCAAAATGCTGTGCTGAAGTCTGAGGCAGAGGGATGGGCTCAGAGAGAGCGGCTGCCCGACCCTTCCATCTAGGAGCTGCCCAGGACTCCAGAGGAGGGGATGGAATTGATTTAGGTCAGTGAGGGGTTGAGCCAGGCTGGGAGGGGGTTGAGGTTGGGAGGCTGAAAGAGGGGACTCGCTTCAACCTGGGAGGCAGAGGCTGCAGTGAGCAGAGATCGCGCCACTGCACAATCCTTTCTATCTCCCTTCCTGGGCTGTGAGTTTCTCGGGGCAGGGAAAGAGATCACTCATCCATCTGTCACGTTGTGATGTGTACTAGTTGCCTGATGTATACTAGTACTCAGAAAAATGTTTGATGAATGAATAAAATTCATTCATCGGACATTTTCATCATAGCATTGGGTATTAACCTCTTGAATCCCAGTGGCTCACTTGCTGGGTCCCATCCCCGACCCACTAGCCTGGTGCCGGGGGGAGACCAATTTCTGGAGGAAGCTCTGGGTACCCAGTCTTGCCATAAGCCTGCCTCTGAACAGGCTGTTCTTGTTTATGACCCCCGTCCCAGCAGAACAGTGATTGCTCATCCCTGCATGTGATTTGAGAGGGCCAGTCTTTCAGGCCTGGAGGAAACTCAAGCCCCACCAGCCGCTTGGCATCGGAATGCTCAGCTGGTCCCCTCCTGGGGCTCATGTGACCAAGATCTAGCTATAAATATCAGAGGGGCCTCAGACCAAGACAGAATTCGGGCACCAGGAGAAGGAAGCCAACAGGATCCGACCCCGTGTTTTGTGACAAAGGCAAGACCCCCCAGGTCTACTTAGAGCGAAGTTAGTAGAGGAGGCAGCTAGGCGCAGCTCTCATTCCTGCCCACAGAATGGATTACAAGTCGAGCCTGATCCAGGATGGGAATCCCATGGAGAACTTGGAGAAGCAGCTGATCTGCCCTATCTGCCTGGAGATGTTTACCAAGCCAGTGGTCATCTTGCCGTGCCAGCACAACCTGTGCCGGAAGTGTGCCAATGACATCTTCCAGGTAAGTGCCGGGTGCAGCTTCATCCGGGGGCCCCAGGTTGCTACTTGGCTTCCCTGTGATGAAACCCTTCTTCTCCCTTAGCCTTCCAACCTGGACAGGCTCTTTCCCCTTGGAAGTGAACCCCTGCAGAGACCTCTGGACAGGGCTGAGAGGGGGCTGGGAGGCGGCTCTGGCTGCTGCGGTTCTTCTCCATGACACATGTTTCCCCTCCCCACCCTGCCCACAGCTCCCCCACCCCTGCCCTGAGCACTGCTGTTGACTCTCCAATCAAGAATCAAATGCCTCAAGTGATAAGCAGGGGAGGCAGGGACAGGAGAGAGAAACCAGACCCCTGGGGCTGGAGCCAGGTCCTGGTGGCAAGAGGCCCAGAGCTTTCGGAAGAGGGTGGCAAGGAGGCAGGGGGCAGTAGAGGCATCTTCTCTTTCGAGGCTGTTCCCTACAATATGGGGGCAGAAGGGGCTCCAACTCCCCGAGAAAGGAAGGGGGTAGGTGTCCTGGCTGGGAGGCAGGATGCGAGGTTCCCCAGGGACACTTTACAAAATGTTCTTTCACGATATTATCTTTAAAGTAGCAGCCTTAGGAGCTTGCTCTCATTGTAATACCTATTTCATAAGTGGGCAAACTGAGGCCTAGACAGATAAGGTTGCTTGCCCAAAATCACTCAGAGAATAAACATGACTTGAACCCAGGTCTCCTGCCTCCCCATCCTGACGACTGCTTAGCTGCTTCTCAGGTGCTCTGTGTGTGAGGACTGGTTCTCATCGCAGTCTGCGGAGCTCCAGGTCATTAGGTTTGACCAGGGTGGTTGGGATAGGCAGAGGAAAGGATAAGAGGAGATTAGAAAGGAGAAGGGCTGAGGAGGGAGCCCAGGCCTCACCTTGACCTTTGCCACCTGCAGGCTGCAAATCCCTACTGGACCAGCCGGGGCAGCTCAGCGTCCATGTCTGGAGGCCGTTTCCGCTGCCCCACCTGCCGCCACGAGGTAATCATGGATCGTCACGGAGTGTACGGCCTGCAGCGGAACCTGCTGGTGGAGAACATCATCGACATCTACAAACAGGAGTGCTCCAGGTCGGTTCTCGTGCATGCTGGGGGCCCATCCTCCTTCCCAACCATGCTGTGCTCAGCTCCCCCAAGCTCCTTCCCCCTCCTTCATCTGCTCGGGATCCAGGCCTCTAGCTGGACTAGCTACACGAGCCATTCAGAGGTAGGATTGGAGACCCATACACCCCAACCCAGCTCTCAGGATTGCTCAGCGGATGGGAAGGGGCCCAGACACTAGGCTGCCCTTCCAGGTGATACCAAGACAGAGACTGGGGGAAAGATGAGATGTGAGAGGGAAAGAAAGGCCCTGGGGCCAGCTAAGTGGCTCTGGTCAGCAGAGAGAACGCCCAGTGAGAAACAGCCAGGTTGTCTATAAGGATAGCAACAGCTACTCTCCCGTGTGCCACAAGGAACAGCATCAGGCGCTGGGAATGCTTCATCTAAGTACCTCCCAATAACTCCATAAATCAGGCATGACTTTATTATCCTCATTTCACAGATGAGGAAACTGAAGCCCAAGAGGAGAAGTCAATTAGCTAAGGTTTCCCAGCTGGGAAGTGAAAGGGCTGGGAGTTGACCCAGTCAATCTAGCTCTGAGTCTTCCTGCTAATAAAATAGCAGCTCATTCAATAGGCAGAATGTGTGAGTGGTGGAGGTTGTGAAGGGTTGGCCTCAAACTGGGGAGAGAGGGCCAGACGTGGTGGCTCATGCCCATAATCCCAACACTCTGGGAGGCCAAGTTGGGATGATTGTTTGAGGCCAGGAGTTCAAGACCAGTCAGGGCAACATAGTGAGACCCTGTTTCTACAAAGTTTAATAACTAGCTGGGCATGGTGGGGCATGCCTATAGTCCCAGCTCTTCAGGAGAATTGTTGAGCCAGGGAGGTCAAGGCTGCAGAGCCGTGATTGTGCTACTGCACCCCAGCCTGGGTGACAGTGAGACTATGCCTCAAACAGACAAAAAAACTGGGAGGCCGGGTGCGGTGGCTCACGCCTGTACTCCCAGCACTTTGGGAGGCCAAGATGGGTGGATCATTCGAGGTCAGGAGTTGGAGACCAGCCTGGCCAACATGGCAAAAACCCCATCTCTACTAAAAATACAAAAATTAGCCGGGCGTGGTGGCACATGCCTGTCATCCCAGCTACTTAGGAGGCTGAGGCAGGAGAATTGCTTGAACCAGGGGGGCGGAGGTTGCAGTGAGCAGAGATCGTGCCACTGCACTCCAGCCTGGGTGACAGAGTGAGACTCCATCTAAACACACACACAACACACACACACACACAACACAACACAAAAATTTGGGAGAGACACAGCTATAGGAAAGATCTTTACAAATCAGGACATCCTGGTAAGACTCCAGGAGTGCTGACCTCACAGCCTTTAAGGTCCAAAACCTTCACCAAGCATCTGCCTGCAGGCAGTGCCCAGCCCAAGGGAAGGTGACAGACCAGATCTCAGGTGAAAAAACCCTGGCCCGGGGAACTGTGCTTGCTAGTCAGCCTCTGTGACTAATGTACTATACCATCTTGGGTAAGCCTTTAGAGCGTCATTTCCTCTGTCTGCAAACAGAAATAGTAAGATCTGTTATTGTGGCTGTCAAATAAGATATTAACGGAAAATGGTTAATGTATCAACTATTTGTTGGGTACCTACTGTGTGCAGGCACTGTACTAAGCACTTTCAGGCGTTTTTCCTATCTACTTCTCATAGTAACCTGGGAAGGCATTCCTGTCTCCATTTTACCATGAGGAAATGGAAGCTCAGAGAGGATCAGAGATTTGTCCAAGGCCACACAGCTTGCAAGTGGTAGAGCTGAGAGAGAGAGGGTGTGAGAATATTTTTTATTTTTATTTATTTATTTTTTTGAGGCAGTCTTGCTCTGTTGCCCAGGCTAGAGGGCAGTGGTACGATCTTGGCTCACTGCAACCTCCGCCTCCTGTGTTCAAGTGATTCCCCTGCCTCAGCTTCCCGAGTAGCAGGGACTACAGACGCGTGCCAACGGGCCCAGCTAATTATTGTATTTTTAGTAGAGACAGGGTTTCACCATGTTGGCCAGGCTGGTCTCAAACTCCTGACCTCAGGTGATCTGCCCACCTCGGCCTCCCAAAGTGCTGGGATTACAGACGTGCACCACCACACCCAACTAATTTTTGTATTTTTTGTAGAGACAGGGTTTCGCCACATTGGCCGGGCTGGTCTTGAACTTTGACCTCAGGTAATCCACCCGCCTTGGCCTCCCAAAGTTCTGGCATTACAGGCGTGGGCCACCGCGCCTGGCCGGCCGGTGAATATTCTTTTTTTTTTTTTTTTTTTTTTTTGAGACGGAGTCTCGCTCTGTCGCCCAGGCTGGAGTGCAGTGGCGCAATCTCGGCTCACTGCAACCTCCTCCTCCCGGGTTCACGCCATTCTCCTGCCTCAGCCTCTCCGAGTAGCTGGGACTACAGGCGCCCGCCACCACGCCCGGCTAATTTTTTTTTGTATTTTTAGTAGAGACGGGGTTTCACCGTGGTCTAGATCTCCTGACCTCGTGATCCGCCCGCCTCGGCCTCCCAAAGTGCTGGGATTACAAGCGTGAGCCACCGTGCCCAGCCCGGCCGGTGAATATTCTTAATTGCTGCTCTAGATTGCCTCTCACGTTACTAGAGCACAACACTACAAAATGCAAACGTATTGTTGATCATAAGGAATAATAAAATCAATTCCACACCAGTGTTAGCCTACCCAGTGCTGACCTCTGAAGAGCATGTTGTATGTGAACCTTTGAGGCCTTTCCGCACAGTTGAATGACAATGACAGCTGCCCTCTATTGAGGGTCTGCTCTGTGCCGGGCACTCCACATTCATTATAGACAATTTCTACCATGATTGCAGTAGTTCTGGGAGGAATCCCTGGCAAGAGAGGTGAAATCACTTGTCCAAAATCACAAAAATGAATGTAAAAGAACAATCTGGATATGAACCCTGATGCCAAAGTCTGAGCTTGGGAGGGTGGGCATCTGGGAGGGCTGTGGGTGCAGGAACCAGACCCTCAGGCTCTTGCCTCACCTCTGCACTCCCTGCCATCCCTTTATCGGGGATGGAGGCAGGTAGCAATGGCAGACCCCTGCCAGCACAGGGACCCTGGGGTAAAAGATGCAAAAAGCCAAGCCCGGAAAGGGACTTATTTAAGAACTTGAGAGGACAATAGAGCACAGGGTGTGATCAGTCACGTAAGGCTGTTTGGAGGTGAGGCATTGACACTGATGGGAACAGTCACCATTTGACATTTGCAAGATGCCTGTTCTGTTCGGGGCTGGGAATCGAAGGTAGTGTTGGCTTTCAATGAGTGTATAGTCTAGCTGGAGACAGAAGACTCAAAAAATCGAATCTACACCAGGCATGGTGCACCAGTTGCAGCTACTGGGGAGGCTGAGGCAGGAGGATTGCTCAGCCCAGGAGTTCGAGGCTGCAGTGTGTCTGTGAATCACTGCTGCGCTCCAGCCTGGACAATATGGTGAGACCCTGTCTCAAAAAAAAAAAAAAAAAAAAAAGCCTGGGTGCAGTGGATCACGCCTGTAATCCTAGCACTTTGGGAGGCTGAGGTAGATGGATCACATGAGGCCAGGAGTTTGAGACCAGCCTGCTCAACATGGTGAAACCTCATCTCTACTAAAAAATACAAAAATTAGCTGGGCATGGTGGTGCACGTCTGTAATCTCAGCTACTCAGGAGGCTGAGGCGTGAGAATTGCTTGAACCCGGGAGGCGGAGGTTGCAGTGAGCTAAGATCACACCACTGCACTCCAGCCTGGGCAAAAAATCAAAACAAAACAACAACAAAAAAATCCCCCCCAAACCCCAATGAATCTAGGTTAGGAAATGACTGATGTCCCAAGAGAAGCACAAATAACAGGTCGGAGGTCTCAGGGAAGAAAGGTAGTTCTAAGCATATGTGTTAGGGGAGAAAGCAGAGGAAGAGACTTGGGCCTTTGGAAGAATCTCTGGACTGGAAGTCAGGCTTGTGCTGGGCTGTTGGACAGCCCTGGGCTACCCACTCACCAGTCACCATGACATGGGGCATACATGCTGCTCCTTCTCTGAGCCTCAGGGGCAACCTCATGGCTCAGAGAGGGTCAGAGGTTTATCCAAGGCCATACAGCTAGCAAGTGGTGAAGCTAAGAGAAAGAGAGAAGGTATGACTGACTCTGTGGTGAATATTCTTTTTTAAAATAATTGTTTTCTTATGGAGAATCTTAATAAGTTCAAGATGGTGAATATTATTGACTCCTATGCTAGTTATTGATTTATTCTTTCTTTCTTTCTTTTTTTTTTTTTGAGACGAAGTTTTGCTCTTGTTGCCCAGGCTGGAGTGCAATGGTGCGATCTCGGCTCACCACAACCTCTGCCTCCTGGGTTCAAGTGATTCCTCTGCCTCAGCCTCCCGAGTAGCTGGGATTACAGGTGCATGCCACCATGCCAGGTTAATTTTTTGTGTTTTTAGTAGAGACGGGGTTTCATCATATTGGTCAGGCTGGTCTCGAACTCCTGACCTCAGGTGACCCTCCCACCTCGGCCTCCCAAAGTGCTGGGATTACAGACGTGAGCCACTGCGCCCAGCCTTATGGATTTATTCTTTCTACCTTTGTTTAATTGCCACCTCCTCTATGCCAGGCACTGTACAGTGTAGGCTCACAGGTGAAGAAAACAGGCAAGTTTCCCTAACCTGATGGAGGTTACAGTCTGGTAGATTAAATATAGAATTAAATGAGGCCATCAGTGTAAATTTCTTAGCTCAGAGCCCAGCCTGCAGCAACCAAAGCTAAGGTAACTATAATTAGAGCAACTGAACTCTAGCCTCCTCTGCCCTTACTTGCTGTATGACCTTGGACGAGTCAATTCACTTTTCTGGAGCCCAGTTTCTTCTTCTCTAAAACATCTCCAGGTCTGACTCTGGAATTCTATGGCCCTTTCTGTGTCCTTGGCATTGGCAGAGCCTCAGGCTAACTCCCTCTTAGGATGTGGGGACAGATTTGGTGTCATTGGCTTCCCAAGTCCTTGGTCCCCAGAAGATGAAAAGATTTTAGGGCAGCCAAACACTGAGAGCCCAGGGCATAAATCGGGAGATTCACAGACACACTGCAGCCTTGAATTCCTGGGCTGAGCAATCCTCCTGCCTCAGCCTCCCCAGTAGCTGCGACTGGTGCACTGGAGCTGGGGAGGGGGATGCGGGCACACAGGACCCCCATGACTTGTGACTGTTCTCCACTGCAGTCGGCCGCTGCAGAAGGGCAGTCACCCCATGTGCAAGGAGCACGAAGATGAGAAAATCAACATCTACTGTCTCACGTGTGAGGTGCCCACCTGCTCCATGTGCAAGGTGTTTGGGGTCCACAAGGCCTGCGAGGTGGCCCCATTGCAGAGTGTCTTCCAGGGACAAAAGGTACTGGCTCCAGCCACTTTTACCCCCAGCCTGGGCCTGCTGGGCATGGCCTGATGATTCAGGAGGCAGATTTGATCCCTGTAGATCTGCTGATCTGGCCTTTCAGGAATAGTCCCTCAGGAGGGACTTCCCAGGCCACAGGGACGGCAGCCCTGGCCTTCCTGGGGGAGGCAGCTGAGCTCACGGTTATACTTAGATCCACTCGAGAGCACCTGGGTGTGGCCACAGGGGAGCGGCCAGACGCCCCAGCCAGGCCACTAGGGTCCTCTCAGGCCACGGCTTCTCCATCCCCCAGATACCTCTTCCTGTGCCTCTCACCTCTTCTAGTCTTCACATTCTCCTGCAGCAGGAGGCAGCTTAGAGCCTTCTCCCTGGGCCCCTGGGCCTGTGGGGGCTCACCACCCTGTCTGTGCAGTAAGCCGTAGACACCCCCTTTCCATATTCTCTCTTCCCCACTCCCCACTCTTCTCTAAGTCTCTCTCTTCTAGGCGTCTCCAACTCTGTTTCTTTTTTTGTCCCTTCTTTCTTAGAAACAAGCCCCTCCTCTGCCAGTTCCTTGCTGTGTGTTTTGGGCAGCTCACTTGCCTGCTCTTGGCCTCATCTGTAAAATAAGGGATGCAGTATCTTTCTAATATCCTCTACTCTGGAGCTGAGCTATACCCGAAAGAGGGGCCAGATCCCTACTGGAGGCTCTTTCTAGCAGAGAGGGGAGGGAGGGAGCCATGTTGCTGCCATGCCCCAGTGGGTAGGCCCTGAGGCTATTTGTGTCTCTCCTCTCCTGACCCCCACACCCGCATCTAGACTGAACTGAATAACTGTATCTCCATGCTGGTGGCGGGGAATGACCGCGTGCAGACCATCATCACTCAGCTGGAGGACTCCTGTCGAGTGACCAAGGTGAGGGGACAGAATAGTCCTGCCTGGGGATTTGGAGCTTTCCAGGGCAGCCTGGTCTCTGGGGAAGGCTCACCCGTAGGTTGTGGCTAAAGGTTGGGGCCTGGGGCCTGGGGCGGCCAAGCAGGGATGGCAGGGGAGGGACTAATCCATTCATCCACTCTCTCAACAAATGCTTCTTAAGCACAGCTGTGTGTCCGGCCCCACCCAAGTTGTGGGGGATGGAGGAATGAACCAGACAGACGTGGTCCCTGAGCTCAAGGAGTGGCCCATCAATAATTCTCAGTATTTATTCAGCACAAATCGTTTTCAGAGCACGGTTCTTCAGTGCGCTATAGACCAACACTTCCCAAACTTTAAAGTGCATGAAAATTACGCTGGGATCATGTTGAAATTCAGGTTCTGATTCAGTTGGTTTGGAATGAGGCATAAGAGCTGCATTTCTAGCCAGTTCCCAGGATTTGCCCAAGCTGCTGGGTCCACAGACCACACTTTGAGTAGTGAGACTGTTGAGGGCAGAAGGGAACTTTTCTATCCCTGAAAAAAGCTTCCATGATTTTCCATGTTCACTTGGGGTAGGGATCTGGAGATGAGATGAGGGGAAGGGGTCATCATAATTGCTAGTGGATGAAGAGTTAGGCGAAGGGTAAGAAGGAGGGGAACATTGTGATCACCCCTGAGAGGCTCCCGGTCTAATGAGATGCTATTGTCACACCTATTTGACAGAAAAGAACATAGAAGGGAGCTTCGGTTGAGGAGGGTGCTAGGAAAGGAGCTGTTTTTCCACCTCTCCTAGGACCAAATGATGCAGAGCTTCCCGAATCCAGTCTTGGTCCTGAAAGGGATGGAAGAGCGTGACCTGGGACATATGGGAGGCCCAGGAAACTGAATGGAAGCAAATACGTTAATTTGCTGAATGTCACACAGCTAAAAGGGAAACACAGCTGAAAGGCAAAAGAGAGCCGGGCGCGGTGGCTCACGCCTGTAATCCCAGCACTTTGGGAGGCCAAGGTGGGCGGACCATGAGGTCAGGAGATCGAGACCATCCTGGCCAACATGGTGAAACCCCATCTCTACTAAAAATACAAAAAAATATCCAGGCATGGTAGCGTGTCTGTAATCCCAGCTACTTGGGAGGCTGAGGCAGGAGAATCGCTTGAACCTGGGAGGTGGAGGTTGCAGTGAGCCAAGATCACACCACTGCACTCCAGCCTGGGCGACAGAGCGAGACTCCATCTCAAAAAAAAAAGGCAACAGAGAAAGACAGGGCAGATCCTGGGTGACTGTTGCATTGGTCTGAGAGGTGATGTTGGGGGACAGGTGGAGGGTGCAGGAAAAAGGAAGAACATGTTGTGTCATGTGACCCTAGAGCCTCTATTTTGGAAGAAGGGGCTAGCTGTTTTTCAAGGCGTCAGCCTCCAAATATCACTGGCGTACTAAGTAGCTGTGAGGTCAGATGAGCGTTTTCTTCTTGTTAAGGCTTTGTTTCATCTTTTGTAGTGTGGGGATGTATGTAGTGAGAGCTCTTCTAGCTTTAGATTCCCTGCCACTGTCCCAGGAAGGGAGTGTAGTGGGCAGGGAATAAGGACCCTACAGAATGTGACCGCGAGACTTCCGTCCTCAGGAGAACAGTCACCAGGTGAAGGAAGAGCTGAGCCAGAAGTTTGACACATTGTATGCCATCCTGGATGAGAAGAAAAGCGAGTTGCTGCAGCGGATCACGCAGGAGCAGGAGGAAAAGCTTAGCTTCATCGAGGCCCTCATCCAGCAGTACCAGGAGCAGCTGGACAAGTCCACAAAGCTGGTAGAGACTGCCATCCAGTCCCTGGACGAGCCTGGGGGAGCCACCTTCCTCTTGGTGAGCAGGACTAGAAGGGTCTGTGTGGGGTCAGTTCAACTCTGCAGCTCTAAGGTTCAAGTTATGCTTCTCCACTGATCACCCGTGGGCCCTTGGAAAAGCCATTTAAACCTCTGTGAGCCTCAGTTTCCTCATCTGTCAAATGGGCATGTAACACCCCCCACCTTCCTCTTACTGATTTTATGATGATCAAATAAGAGGATGTTTATGAAATGACTTTGTGAGCTGCAAAATACAGTGTCCCATTTATGGGCTATTAATTGAGCCCCTACTGCAGGCCAGGCTCTGAGGTGGAAGACAAGGAAATAAACCAGACACAGCCCTGCCCTCAGAGAGCTTGTTGGGGAGGACAGAAAAGGCTCAGTTATAAGACTTCGTAGTTCAGCTCAATAAAAATGTTCTAGGCTTCTACTGTGGGCCAGGCTTTGTGCTAGACATTGGGTATGAAAAGGTGGTTAGGATTGGGGAGTTCAGGGTTTAGGAGTTTTGGGATTGATACCCCTAGAATCCAAGCTTCCTGTCAAGACAGTGGGTCCTAGGGTGATAACCAAGACCTGAACAGACCACAGACAGAGGGAAAAGTTCCAAATTCTGCTCAGTTTGGGGTGGGGAGCAGGTCACAACTGGGCTAGGGAATAGCACCAAATATCCACCTACAACACCTAGTTCACTGGTTTTGCTGATTTCCTGGGGTTACCTCTTCTGCAGTCCTAATCCTTTGTTCTCTCTCCCCCTGCAGACTGCCAAGCAACTCATCAAAAGGTCAGTGTCTCCCCAGAGGCTATGATCCAAGCCCCTAGTTCCCACCAGGGCCTATGTCCAGGAAGCCTCGTCCTGGGCATTAGGACTGCTGGGAGGGCCTCACTCCAGGCTGGCTTCCCTGACTCTTTGCATCCCTGACTTTTTGGACCACTCCTTGTGCTTGAGGTTGGAGAGGAAATACTCTATCCCTCCAGGGGAGCCTCTGAGTAGAAGGCCTGGGCGTGGGCAAGGCATGTGCCCTCTCCTCCCTGCACTCAGCCCCAGAGATCTCATCCTGCCTCTCTCTCTGTCTCCCCTGCAGCATTGTGGAAGCTTCCAAGGGCTGCCAACTGGGGAAGACAGAGCAGGGCTTTGAGAACATGGACTACTTTACTTTGAATTTAGAGCACATAGCAGATGCCCTGAGAGCCATCGACTTTGGGACAGGTAAAGGAGGTGGTGATGCCACTTGTCTATTTGCCTGCCTGACCCCTGGAAACCAGCATCCCTCCCACTGAGCCCCATGGGGAGGCAGATACACTAATAAAGATCCCCAAATATCAATCAAATTCATATAGCCAACTTCTGGCTGGCTGTGGTGGCTCATGCCTGTAATCCCAGCACTTTGGGAGGCCAAGGTGGGCAGATCACTTGAGGTCAGGAGTTTGAGACCAGCCTGACCAACATGGTGAAACCTCATCTCTACTAAAAATACGAAAATTAGCCAGACGTGGTGGCATGTGCCTGTAATTCCAGCTACTCAGAAGGCTGAGGCAGGAGAATCACTTGAATCCAGGAGGTAGAGGTTGCACTGAGCCGAGATTGTGCCACTGCACTCCAGCCTGGGCAAAAGAGCCAGCCACACTCCGTCTCAAAAAAAAAAAAAAATTCATCATGTCCTCATTTCTGTTTATAATTACTCTTCCATAGAGTGCCTAGAATAATTGTAACAATGCAACCATAACAATAATAAGGGTGAAAATAACAAAGGAAATGAAGAAACTGAATGGAAACAAATATGTTAATTTACTAAAGGTCACACAGCTAAAAGGGAAACACAGCTAAAAGGCAACAGAGAAAGAGAGGGCAGATCCCACATTGCTGACTGTTGTGTTGGTCTGAGAGGTGGTGCTCCAATGACCACCTGAGGTTGGGGGACAGGGGGATGATGAAGGAACAAGGAAGAACTGTAAGTGGGCTGGCGTGAGAAAGAGAAGAGCTTCTTGGCACCTCCTGTGTCTGTCTCCTGAAAACCTTCAGTATCTGGTGCTAAGTCTGTTTTCAGAGCCCCAGATATACCCCTTTCATAGGTAAGGACAAAATACATCCCAAAGCAGAGATACCAATGGCCTTGGGGACATCCACTGCTGTAGTGAGCTGCTCCACTGTCGGCTTCCCTAAGCTAAGATATTCAAGAGTGGGTCGGCCGGGCACAGTGGCTCACGCCTGTAATCTCAGCACTTTAGGGGCCCAAGGCGGGCGGATCACCTGAGGTCAGGAGTTCCAGACCAGCCTGACCAACACGGAGAAAACCCGTCTCTACTAAAAATACAGAATTAGCTGGGCGTGGTGGCACATGCCTGTAATCCCAGCTAACTCGGGAGGCTGAAGCAGGAGAATTGCTTGAATCCGGGAGGCAGAGGTTGCGGTGAGCTGCGATCACACCATTGCACTCCAGCCTGGGCAACAGGAGCGAAACTCCGTCTAAAAAAAAAAAGAAATAGATATTCAAGAGTGGGTGATACGGTGTGAACATAATATTGTGAAGTCCTGCACTGGCCTTCATAATCTCCCCGAGCCTCAGTTTCTCCACAAGTAAAATGAGGAGAGTACCAGCAGTCACCGAACGTTCTGTTTGTCCTAAGCACTAAGCTCTTAACATAAGCTTTATCATTCAACACAACTTCACGGGATAGGTTCTGTTACCATCTCTATTTTGTAGTTGAGGGAACTTAAAGCTCAGAGAGGGTAAGCCACTTGTTCAAGGCCACACAGCTAGCAAGTAGCCCATGCAAATTCTACTGAGGGCCATTTGGCTTGCAAAACTCTTGGGAGGATTTTATAAGACGATGCAGATTCAACACTTAGCACACTACTTGCACATAGTAAGTACTCAGCAACTGCTATTAAGAGTAGTCATTGTGATAATGATTAAACAACAGAACTCCCTGGGTTATACTCTGATCCCAGTTACTTGGCTGGAATTTTGGTTGTCATTTTGGAGATACTATTTTTTTTTTTTTTTTGAGACGGAGTTTTGCTGTTGTCACCCAGGCTGGAGTGCAATGGTGTGATCTCAGCTCACTGCAACCTTTGCCTCCTGGGTTCAAGAGATTCTCCTGCCTCAGCCTCCCAAGTAGCTGGGATTACAGGTGCATGCCACCACACCCGGCTAATTTTTTGTATTTTTAGTAGAGACAGGGTTTTACCAAGTTGGCCAGGCTGGTCTTGAACCCCTGACCTCAGGTGATCTGACCGCCTCAGCCTCCCAAAGTGCTGGGATTACAGGTGTGAGCAACCAAGCCTGGCCTGAAGATACTCTTGACAAATGTCCTGACTCTGTGGTGGCCCCTTCAGGGCCCCAAAAGATTAAGGAGATGGCTTGGGAGAAGATCGGGGGAGGGAGATGTTCCCTGTTAAAGCTTGATGGTGACATCTCAGGATGAAAAAGTGGGGACATGAGTTGCAGCTCAGTCACTGTCCCTCTGGTGCTCAGCTTCAGGGAGCAGAGGTGGCTCCAGAAGTGCTTCCCCATCATGTCCACCCCTCCCCTCCACAGGCTAAGGAATGAGGAAAACGGGACAGGAGCTGCTGAACAAGCAGATCTCATAGGCTAAGTAGCTTCTTTCAAGACAAGGACTCTGATCCCTGGGGATGGAGGAGGTTTTTCCTCCCCAGGCAATGTTTATCTGCCTACCTGAGAGATGTGCAGAAGCACAGAGTGTGCTTCCTCAGAGTCCCCTCCCTGGTCACAGGCAGAGCAAGTGATAGAAGCTGCTGTTGCTGGAGCAATGAAGCGTCTTGAGCCCAGCTCCCTGGGACGGAGTGCGGGGGATTGCAGGAGCAGAGCCTCTGTGCAGTGTGGGTGTGGCAAGCCCATCCCCTCCCAGACCACTGCCGGTCTCTGTGTGGCCATTTGACCTGACTGGGCACGGGAAGGGGTTTAGACCATGCTCTGTCCTGCCTGGTTCCTCTTCAAGTAGCTCCTCAAGGAACCGGCCCCATCCTAACACAAATGTTTTTTTGTCACAGATGAGGAAGAGGAAGAATTCATTGAAGAAGAAGATCAGGAAGAGGAAGACTCCACAGAAGGGAAGGAAGAAGGTAAGAAATTCATCTACCTCCATTCCTTCCTTCCTTCATTCATTCCACAACAACCTGAGGTACCTACTATATGCAAAGCACCGTGTTAGACATTGGCAATGACGCTGAGACTTGTCCCCAGCACGTGCTTTAATCCTATTGAGGGTAAAGTCCTGTTCTCTTTACCCTTAGAGAAGAAAAAAAAACCGAAACTATTCATAATAAAATGCTCCCACTTCACATCTAAATGATCTTCTTAAATGGAAAGCACTGTGGCACAGCAGAAGGAAAAAACAGGGGCTCACGAGCGAGGCTGGGCCCATTGAGGTGTTTTATTTGGCCAGCATTGTGTTTAAATTAAAACAAACAAACAAACAAAAAAAACTACTTGCTGGACAGGCACGGTGACTGGAGCCTGTAATCCCAGCACTTTGGGAGGCCAAGGCCAGCCTGGCCAACATGGTGAAACCCTGTCTGTACTAAACATACAAAAAATTAGCTGAATTTGGTGGCAGGCGCCTGTAGTCCCAGCTACTTAGGAGGCTGAGGCAGGAGAATCGCTTGAACCTGGGAGGTGGAGGTTGCAGTGAGCCGAGATCATGCCACTGCACTCCAGCCTGGGTGACAAGAGTGAGACTCCATCTCAAATAAATAATAAATAAATAATTACTTGCTGGCTGGGTGTGGTGGTACATGCCTATAGTCCCAGCACTTTGGGAGGCTGAGGCGGGAGGATTGCTTGAGACCTGGAGTTTGGGACCAGCCTGGTCAACGCAGCGAGTCCTCGTCTTTACAAAAATAATTTAAAAATTAGGCAGGCGTGGTGGTATATATCTGTAGTCCTAGCTACTCGGAAGGCTGAGGCTGGAGGATTGCTTGAGCCCAGGAGGTAGAGGCTGCAGTGAGCTGTGATTGCACCACTGCACTCCTGCCTGGGCAACAGAGAAGGACACTACACTGTCTGTTAAAAAGAAAAAATTAATTGCTAACATTTTTTAAATTAGGTGTTTTTTTTTTTTAAGGATTAAGAAAAAGGAGATTTCAACTAAGAATCTGCATTTTCACCTTGTGAAAGTTTAGAAAAAGCAAACAATGCTGGACTTGAACTTCCTTGTTCAAGAGTGCTGGCTCTGGGCAGTGGCTCTCCGCTTTAAAGGGGACATGCTGGCACGGTGGCTCACGCCTGTAATCCTAGCACTTTGGGAGGCTGAGGCTCAGGCGGATCACCTGAGGTCAGGAGTTCGACACCATCCTGGCCAACGTGTGAAACCCCATCTCTACTAAAAATACAAAAATTAGCCAGGCGTGGTGATGGGCACCTGTAATCCCAGCTACTTGGGGGGCTGAGGCAGGAGAATTGCTAGAACCCCAGGGGGGCGGAGCTTGCAGTGAGCCGAGATCACGCCACTTCACTCCAGCCTGGGCAAAAGAGTGAAACTCCGTCTCAAAAAAAAAAAAAAAAAAACAGAAAAGAAAAGAAAAATGAAAAATGGGACATGCCCTTGCCAGTTTGCCCCCAGCCCCACCACCATCAATCCCGCTTGCTTCACTCATTCATGTTACCTGCTGGCTCCTTGTAGGCATCTGAGTTTGCCAGCCTGGCAGAGTTTGATTAGGAGCCTGGGTTCTGAATCACAGCAGCTCACAATTTCTCTGAGTCTTGGGCTCCTCATCTGTGTATGGGGGCATAACAGTACTGACGTCAAAAGGTTGTAGTGGGGAGTGAATAAGATAATCATTCAGCACGGTGTCTGGTGCATAGGAAGGACGTTTGCTAATTAGCACATGCTTGCAAATGTTATTTTTCAAACCACAGGTTCTGAAACTAAATTCCAATCCAGTTGAAAACTATAGGGTAGTCTTTTGGAGTTTTGTACTGATGTACAATCCATAATGTTTGGGCAGCTAAATTCTATTTTGGTTTTAAAAGGAAGAGACCAGGAGGAATTGGAGTTTGATGTTTTATTCAAACTCCTATTTGAATAAACAGTAGCTTGGTAAGCCTTGGATCCTCCTGAGTCCCTGTCTCACCACTTGCCTCTGTATCTTTTTCTTCATTTCAGGACACCAGTAAGGAGCTGGATGATGAGAGGCCCTCAGACACAGAGAGACTGCAGAGGGTGGGGAGGGGCCCAGCGGCCTTGGTGACAGGCCTAGGGTGGGAGGGGTCAGGGCCCCTGGAGGGGCAATGGGGAGGTAACGTCTTCTCTCTGCTCAGAGTGCAGGGACTAGGGTAGGACCCTCACCGCTGCATCCAGCAGACACTGAACCAGAATTGGAAGTGTGCTTGAAACAATCACACAGGACACTTTTCTACATTGGTGCAAAATGGAATATTTTGTACATTTTTTAAATGTGATTTTTGTATATACTTGTATATGTATGCCAATTTGGTGCTTTTTGTAAAGGAACTTTTGTATAATAATGCCCGGTCATTGGGTGACCTGTGATTGTCAGAAAGAGGGGAAAGAAGCCAGGTTGATAGAGCTGCTCACTTCCTTTCCTGAGCGGGAGGATGGGGTAGCACTTACAGGGTCGATGTGCTGTATTTCAGTGCCTATCCCAGACATATGGGGTGGTAACAGTTTGTGTTATATGTTGTTTTAATAAATGCACAATGCTCTCTTCCTGTTCTTCAAAGGAGCCGGGGTTTCATTCAGCGTTTTTTTCCTGGAGATGAGGGTTGAGTGTGAATGAACAGGACCCCTGGTAGGAGGCAATGGCAGGGCTAGGCTTAGGTCCCAGTGAAGGAGTTCTTGACACCACCATTTCCCAGTGTGGACTCCATGGAAAGCCAGCCCTGAGCTGGTCCTTTAAAAACAGGTTCAACGTGTTGTTGCTCTGGTTCTCCAGAAAACGGAGCCTGAGGCAAAATTCAAATGCTTGAGTTGCAGGTTATAGGGACTTCCCCGTGCTCACTACAGGTTCACTGAAAATCATCAAGAAGAGGCAGATTAAGGCTGGGCAGGTGCAGTGGCTCATGCCTGTCATCACAGCACTTTGGGAGGATGAGGAGGGCGGATCACCTGAGGTCAGGAGTTCCAGACCAGCCTGACCAACATGGTGAAGCCCCGTCTCTACTAAAAATACAAAATTAGTTGGGCATGGTGGAGCATGCCTGCAATCCTAGCTACTTGGGAGGCTGAGGCATGAGAATTGCTTGAACCCAGGAGGCGGAGGTTGCAGTGAGCCAAGATTGCACCACTGCACTCCAGCCCGGGCAACAAGAGTGAAACTCTGTCTCAAAAAAAAAAAAAAAAAAAAAAAAAAAGGAGGCAGATTAATAGGAGAAAAGGCACACAAATACACAAATTTATTTGACCATGGTTTTATGAGATACAAGAGCCTTCAGAATGAAGACCCAAAGATACAGGAGAAGCTGTCCATTTTTAGCCTTCAGTTTAACAAAGTATGGACGGCCGTGTAGAAATACGCCTGGACAAAAGAGCTTGATCTGATGCTGATAGACTGAGTGGGGAACCCCACGAGGCCCGTCTGTCGAGATTCTTTTTGGCCTCTCTGCGCAGCATTCCTTCCTTCCTCATATGGCGCAGGACTCTCTCTGGATGGGGGTCTTCTGACCTACAATCAGACAAAGGTCAAATAATTTCCTATGGCCAGTTTTACACAGAAAGAAAGGGGAAAATTAGAGTAATATTTTTAGGTTTTACGGCAGGCTTTTGGAGAAGAGGGATTGTAGTTTTTATGGCTAGCCTTGGGGGAGAATAAGGGACCAGAGACAGGAGGGCAGGAGAAGGTCAAAGAGAAACGTTTGCTTCCGAGGGAGGCCTTCATTTCAGGGTATTGTTTTCTAAGACCCTACAAGGTACACTCCCAAGGCCAACAGAGGGAAGGAAAATGGAAGTGAGGCAGGCAAGGAGGGAAGCCAGGCAAGGTGTTGCGTGGCTGAGCTGGCCACAGCTTCACCAAAGACTGGGCTGGCTGCTTAGTCATGTGAAATGTTTCCAGCAGGCCATAAAGAACAGAACATGATTCAAAGTCCTTCATCTGAGAGAAGAAAAAAAAGAAATGTGTCTGCTGGCTCCTTCCTGTCTCCTGCCTCCCATACTGTTCATTCCGCCTTGACTTCAGGTGGCACAGCTGCAGGGGGAGCAAGGTCATCTGCCACATTGGGTGATACTTCAGTTGAGTCTGGAAATGGTGGGAGGTGCCAGGGCCTCCACGGTCCAGTTGGGTTGGACAAGGGTGGGGCAGCTGCTGTCTCCACCTCAGTGAACACAATGGGGGCCAGGCTAGTGCCCAGACTCATGCCAGGAAAGGCCAAGTCAGCCACCAGCAGTAGGGGATGAATTCATGACCGTGGCCCAGTAGCATCCAGGATCTCCATGAGCAAGAAGCCAAGGGCCTGGAGAGAGGCAAGGCTGAGCGAATCCGAGGCAGAGCATTCACCGGGGCTGATGCACCAGGGACTTACGACTTTGAGGAGCATTGCAGAGCCTGTTCCCCCTTGTAGACATTCAGATCACAGCAGCAAATTAAGGGGTCTGAGTCGTCCCACCGTAAAGAAAGCGAATTAACTTTAGACGAGGACCATCAAGTTCATGGTGCTTGGAATGAGAGACCTTAAGTCTCTCATTTTGTGTGTGTGGCCTGAATTTCCCAACTTATTCATATGACATCCTCCAGAACTAGAGTTATGTGGAACTTGCTTTAGGACAGTGCTCAGAAACCCTCACAACCTCTGCCCATTTTCACTTCTGGGAGTCTTTCTAAGGCTAACTCGGTTCCTAACTTTGAATTTCAAGGAATCAGATTTTGCTCTCATTTCCAGTCCTTTCTCAAGTTCTGAAGCATTTTGTTTTAGTTTTTAAAACAGGGCGTAATACACACACACACCCTTAAAAGTGCACAAAACCAGTTGTAGAGTTTAATAACCTATTGTAAAATGAAACCCTATGTTACTGCCACTCAGGTAAAAAATAAAAAAAGAATATTGCCAGCCCTCAGAAGCCCTCCACGTGCCCCTCTACCACATCACAGCTCCTCTTTCTGATTGGGGTAGCAGAAAGACAAGCGGTCAATTTTTTGTTTTTTTGACAATCACATACTTGTTTTTCTTTACGGTTTGGTCTCCTAAAGTATCCTCCCATAGAAAACTGAGGGGATTTGAGTCCAGAAGGAGAAATTTGAGGCCAGAAAGAGAGAGGCTTTCATCACCTTGAAATCACAAGAATCAGTATTATAACGTGTGTACATTCTGTTACTTCTCCAGGCTACTGATCATGTAAGCAACAAGCATTTCAGCCCCATACCTTGTCACTTATGGAAGAGAAGAGAGAGCATTTGAGACTTTGAGTAATCAGTTAAAGATTAAATTCCAAGAAGATACCTGTTAATTGCAACTAAGGGGATCTTTCCTTTGCCATAGGAAGGGCTCTTCCTGTACTTGCAAACTAGAACCCTTAAGATGGTATGAAGGGTTCTTGATCAACATGCTTCCTTTAAAATCATGCTGCAAGAGACGAAAGCTGGCTGGCTTCAAGGGGGTTCTTGCAATGAATCTTGAATGCAGTTCCATGGGCTTCAACATCAGAATTGCCAGGAAAGGTTTATTTTTCCCCAAGTCTTTAATTCTGAAACTCTTTTTTTTTTTTTTTTTAGACAGAGTTTCACTCTTGGTTGCCCACGCTGGAGTGCAATGGCATGATCTCGGCTCACTGCAACCTCTGCCTCCCGGGTTCAAGCGATTCTCCTGCCTCAGACTTCTGAGTAGCTGGGATTACAGGCGCCTGCCACCATGCCCGGCTAATTTTCTTATTTTTAGTAGAGACAAGGTTTTGCCATGTTGACAAGGCTGGTCTCAAACTCTTGACCTCAGGTGATCTGCCTGCCTCAGCTTCCCAAAGTGCTGGGATTATAGGCGTGAGCTGCCGCACCCAGCCAACATTTTTTAAATACTGAAAAGTAGAGGGAATAGTTATAGTGTACCCCATTTACCCATCACTCTGTTTCAACAGCTGGTGACATATTTGTTTCTTCTATACCAGTACCGTATCTCCCCACTGGGATTATTTTAAGGCAAAACGCAGATGACATTTTATCCCTAAATACTTTAGATAAAGGTTTTCTTTGAAAAAAATCATAACCTCAGGACCAGCCTGGACAACATGGTGAAACCCTGTCTGTACTAAAAATACAAAAATTAGCTGGGCATGGTGATGGGCGCCTGTAATCCCAGCTACTCAGGAAGCTGAGGCAGGAGAATCACTTGAACCCGGGAAGCAGAGATTGCAGTGTGCTGAGATTGCAGTCGAGCCTGGGCGACAGAAACAAAACTCTGTCTCAAAAAAAAAATAATAATAATAACCACTATACATAAAAATGAACAATAATGCCACAATAGCACCAGAGAATTTTATAAATACAGATTCCCAGGCCCTGCCCCAGACCTACTGAATCCTGGAATTATTCATGCTCCACACCCAGAAATTCTGGTTCGGTTGGTCTGATGCAGGGACCTGTAACCTGCATTGTGACACCTTCTCCAGGTAATGCTGAGCCTGCTGGTGCTCAGAGTAGACCTGAAGAAAACCAGGGTGTCTGAGGTTTTCCAGAAGAAAACCAGAGTCCAGAGAAGGCAGAGAGGCACTCAGTGAGGACCCAAGCAGAGCGGGCGCACCTCACATCCTCACTCCTGGCACCCCGTCTCCTACAAGACGAGAGACTGAAAGAGCCCCTTCCTGTCCCCAGTGGTGTGGGCAAGAGGCCTGCGCCTCTGACTCATGTCTCTGCGAAAGGCCATACCCACCAAGCCTATGGTCCTAGCGACCAAGGGTGCTGGGGAGACGAATTGACCAGACAGGGAGGTCTCCAGCAGCTTCTTTCCACACAGAGGGCACCTGTCAGAGGCCAGCGTGGGCGCCACAGGCTCCCCAGCCCCCAAGAACCGCCAGGGAAGGAGGCTGCTTCGAGTGGGTGGGGCACCAAGCTGGCCAGGAAGGACAGGGCTTCTCCCAGCGGTACCAACACGGTGGCACCTCCGGCCTGCATCTCCCAGGCTTGCTTGTTGGGCTTCCCGGGGCTCCCAGGAGCCGCTGCGGGGGAGGGGAGAAGGGGTGGCAGCAGTGGCAGTGGTCGCCTCTGCCCCGATGGTGACTGCTGATGACACTGTTCTCTGTGCGGGTGGAGACAAAGCCGGCCACTCCAGATTCTCCTGCGCGCAGGAGAGGAGGAGCTGGCGCTGCTTCAGTGGCGAGGATGGGTCGATCAGTCCCAGCCGGTCCTAGGGAGAGACACTGCCCCAGTCTGAGGGCGGCGCAGCCCACTCCACCCCAGGACCCTCCTAGCAGGAGGGCAGGAACGCAAGCCGACCTCGGGGGGGTCTCCAGCCTGAGAGGGGAACATGATCAAACCCAGGGCAGCCGCCAGTCGGAGGGGGCAGACGCGGCCCCAGTAGCCTCTGGAGACCCTCTTCCGAGGCAAGGAGCCACATTCCTGCCGTCGGGACCACCAAAGCAGATTTCTACAAACCAAAGTCGAGAACTTTTCGGTGGGGACGCGGCCCACCCCGCGCGGGAGAGGGGGCGCAGGCGTCACCCCGTCCTCACTCGGCAACACCCGGCGCCGCGCCGGGCGAAGGCTGGCAGACTTCTCGCGGCCGGCAGGTGGGCTCCGCGGGCCCCACGGGTGCAGGCACAGGTGTGCGGGGCCACAGCCGGGCGCCCTTTGCAGCCGGCCACCGCCCCCCCTTCCCCGCCGGCTTTTGCACACGACGCGCCGACGACCGCTTCACACGGGTTGGCGAGGGCCGGATAAAGCCGGCGGCCGCGGGGCGCAGCGGCGGACCCGAGACGCGGGAGCGCTTGGCGCGCGGAGCCAGAGCCGGAGCTGCAGCCGCAGCGGGAGCCGGGGGAGCTCAGGGGCCGCAGGAGCCGGGCCGGAGTGAGCGCACCTCGCGGGGCCCTCCAGGCAGGTGGGTGAGCGCCACCCGGAGTCCCGCGCGCAACTTCCAGGGCGCACTCGGCGGGGCGGCCGCGCGGCTGCCGGGACTCGGCGCGGGACTGCATGGAGGCCACGGAGAAGCAGCACCTGTTGGACGCCAGGCCCGCAGTCCGGTAAGGCGAGAGCCTGGGGACAGGCGGGAGTTTTGGCGGCAGCCGACGCACCTCCGCGTTTGCCATCCTAGCAGTGGTTGGTTTTGGCGGCGGCTTGAGCTGGGACCATGCAGGAGGGGTGGGGTGAGGTGAGGTGAGGGAACGAAGATAATGGGCTGTGGCCCAAGGACCGTCTCTCCCTTGGGGCCCAGCCAAGATCCTGACCCCTGCCCGCCGGGGGCCTAGGGCCGGGGGATTGGCGGTTCCCAGGCCTGGAGTCCCGCCCCGCCCAGCACTTTGCCCCAGGCAGCCTCGCCCCGGGTAGGCCCTGCGTCCCAAGTGCGCTGGAGGGGGCCTGCTCTTCTCCCAGAGCCTGCGCTCTGTTCCTTCCTCGCGCTCCACTGGACAGCACGCCCCTTGGCCGGTTCCCAGGGTCTTCGCCTCCTCTGGCCTCTGAAGGGATTGGGGAGGAGGGAACACCCCGGGACCCGGGCCCCAAGACTCCCATTCCCCTAGCATCCCCGTCTGAACACAGGCTTCTCACCTCTGGTCACTCCTCAGAGATCGTCGAGCTCGGAGCGTCCTTAGCTATTTTTCCCAGTGGACACAAGGCCTCACAGAGAAATGGGACTAGAGTCGGCCTTCCTTGCCTCATCGCGGAGCTGAGCGTTCCCTCTCTTCCTCTCTGGCCAGGTCATACACGGGATCTCTGTGGCAGGACGGGGCTGGCTGGATCCCTCTGCCCCGACCTGGCCTGGACTTGCAGGCCATTGAGCTGGCTGCCCAGAGCAACCATTACTGCCATGCTCAGAAGGGTCCTGACAGTCACTGTGACCCCAAGAAGGGGAAGGCCCGGCGCCAGCTGTATGTAGCCTCTGCCATCTGCCTGTTGTTCATGATCGGAGAAGTCGTTGGTAAGCACTTTTGGGCTAATTAAATGAAGTTGGTGCATGGATAGACTGGATGTTCCCAGCAATACTGACACTAAAAGCCCCACTTACTGAACACACACTACGCTAAGCCTTTATATACACATTATCTGATGCAGTTCTAACAACAACCTGTGTTATCACACGGGTGACGTTATTCTCCTTATTTTACAGATGATGAAACTGAGGCACGTTCAGGTTAAGAAACTTGCCAAAGATTACGCACAACTAGTAGCTAAGGGAAGGCCTGAATTCCTAGAAGGAAAGAGCATTTACTGAGTATCTACTATGCTTTCCAGTCGCTATTTGAACTTGATGTGCACATTCACCCTCTAAGTAGATATTGGTGGCCCGTTTCACAGAGAGTGGAAGTTGAGACTCAGAGAGAGTAGGTCACTTGTCACGGTTGTACAGCTCATGGGTAGAGAGATCTTGAGCCCAGAATGTCTTCTTCCAGAGCCTGTGGTCTCCCTGCTGCACACACAGTCTTGGGAGCCAGCTCTCTGGGAAGCTGATAAGGACCCTCTACCCTGCAGGTGGGTACCTGGCACACAGCTTGGCTGTCATGACTGACGCAGCGCACCTGCTCACTGACTTTGCCAGCATGCTCATCAGCCTCTTCTCCCTCTGGATGTCCTCCCGGCCAGCCACCAAGACCATGAACTTCGGCTGGCAGAGAGCTGGTGAGGATCGCGGTTTGGCTGGAGATGGGGTTGAGAGAGAGGGTGGGTTAGAACAGTGGTTCTTAGGTGGCTGTAAAGGGTGGATGCCCCATTCCTCCCCTGAGTGAGGCCAGGAGGGTGATCTGGATGGAGGAAGAGGATGTCAACCACGGCCTCTGTCCTCTGGGAAATCCTGGTCTGATGGGGGAGCCCTGGTCCCAGTCATCCAGGAGCTCTCAGTCTGCAGGGAAGCAAAGTTGACCTTCCTAAGAAGTGCGGTAGCCAAGCTTCAAGAACAAATGACAATGGCATTAACACTGCACATAACTCTGTGGATCAGCTCTGGGGGGAGGGGAAGGCCGGCAAAGGCTGCTGGAAGGTAAAGGCTTTGACCTGTCTTCCGTTCACCCTGGACTGCGTCGTCACCTTCCTCTTTGTGGGAGACAGCCCAGCCTGTCTTCCCCAGAAGCCTCAGTTTACTAGCTGAACAAAAGGCACATATTTTAATAAGTCAGCTTCTTTACATGTACAACCAAAAAGGTGGATTCAGATGATGACTTATTAGTTCCTTCTGGCTCTTACTTTCCTAGATATATGAGGGGTGGGATAAGGGGCAGCCATGCCGGCCATACCTTCAGCAGAGCCCAGTGGGACCCAGGCCCTCACTCTGTGTGGGGGGTGGGTGGGGAGGATCCTGAAGGAAGGGGGAAGCCTCCTTAGCCTCAGGCCCATGCCAAGGTGGGTGCTGGGGTTGGGTTCTTCCTCAGAGATCTTGGGAGCCCTGGTCTCTGTACTGTCCATCTGGGTCGTGACTGGGGTACTGGTGTACCTGGCTGTGGAGCGGCTGATCTCTGGGGACTATGAAATTGACGGGGGGACCATGCTGATCACGTCGGGCTGCGCTGTGGCTGTGAACATCATGTGAGTGGGGCCCCAGTTTCCCTCGTCTCCCCTCCTCCTCCCGCCTCTCACACCCACACCTATGTCTGCTTTTCGGAAGGAGACCGTGCCACTTTCCAGCATATGCCACAGGGACAGAACTTCCCTAATGGTCTGAGCTCTGGCACCTGGAACACCTGGGTCCTACCTTAGGCCTAGGCCAAGAACACTGGGAGCTGTAAATCGGAGTCTTCATCCACTTTACCCACTCCCTGATACATGTCAGGGACTAACCTTGGTGGCTTCATACCTGAAGTGGGGCGGGAACAGGCCAGTTGTTGCAGGAGTAGCTGTCCCTAGGGGCAGAACCCAAGTCTGAAATTGGTTTCAGTTAGAGACAATGGGTGTCTCTTTCAGGGTCTTTCTCTTCTTTGTTCAGAGGCCTCAGTTTCCCCATCTGTGACATGATGGAGTGAACTTACAGTGACCTCCCTAATGCCCTCCTGCTCTGAGATTTGGCATTGTGGCATTGTTGTGCCCAGACTCAGCCTGGCATTGGCGCTGAGCCCTATCTCTCATGGCCGTCTGAACCAAGGCCACGTGGGTTGGACTTCTCACATGACCAAAGAGATCACAAGGTTTGGGGGCTTGAGATTTTTGCCCTACAAGTTGGCTAGTCCTAATAGGTGACCTCCATCTGCGACCTCAGCGAGCCCTTGGGTTTGTCTCCACTTCCATAGAATGGGGTTGACCCTTCACCAGTCTGGCCACGGGCACAGCCACGGCACCACCAACCAGCAGGAGGAGAACCCCAGCGTCCGAGCTGCCTTCATCCATGTGATCGGGGACTTTCTGCAGAGCATGGGCGTCCTAGTGGCAGCCTATATTTTATACTTCAAGGTCAGAGCTGGGACACCGGGCAGTAGGGGTGGCAGGGGAGTGTAGACCACCTGAGTATACTCTCTACAGGGGGTCCTTTTCAGATTCTAGCTCCCTCCCAGTTCTAGGGAAAAGGGTGGGGAGAGGAAAGGAACATTTATCCAATACCTACCAAGTGTCAGCACTTCTGATCCTCACAACAACCTGAAGGGTAGGTGGTAGTGTTTTCTGTAGCCCAGAAAGGTTCAATGACTTGCACAGTGTCACACAGCCGGTAAAGCACACAGCCAGATTCAAACCTACGACTGTGTGTTGTCAAACCCTGGGCAATGCCCATCACATAGAGGCAGGGAGCTGTAGTGGAAAGAGGCAGGCGTTTGCTCTGAAGCTTGGCTCTCCTCCTTGCTAGTCACCCGATGTTGGGTGAGTTTACTTGCTCTAATGAAGCCTCAATTTCCCCATCTGTCAAATGGGGATGGATGGCAGATCAGGTGGGATCTAAGATGCCTTTTTGCTCTGTCCATGTCTCAGCTCCTTGAGAAGGAGGGGTGGGAAGGGATCGCCTTATCCTGAACTGTGGTCTGTCCTTTCTGCTCTTGCAGATGTGAAATAAAGAGCAGAAAACTGGGAGGCAGGGCCGGGGCGAGGCTCATGCCCACCCAGCAGAGAGAGCACCTCTCCCCAACAGTGCTGGGTGGGAGGGGAGAAGGGAAGCTGAGGTGTTAGACGGTGAACTCCAGGTCTGCCTTCCTGTCTTCCTGCAGCCAGAATACAAGTATGTAGACCCCATCTGCACCTTTGTCTTCTCCATCCTGGTCCTGGGGACAACCTTGACCATTCTGAGAGATGTGATCCTGGTGTTGATGGAAGGTAACCTGGGCTTTGTGGTTCCCTTTTTGCTCTTGGCTGTCAAGCTCTAATCAGCTCAAATAGGGCATGTGTGTGTCTGGGACATCCCAGCACAGGGGCGGGGAGCCAGGATCTGGAGCCCCGGCATAGGCTGGAAAACCTCCTGGGGCTCCCCGGGCTGACCTTGACATAGAGCCTGGGCTTTCAGGTGTGGCAGTTCCTGGAACCATCCCCCAGCCTGAGTCTTCCCTTCCCCCTACCCCTAAGGGTGCCTCCTCTGCCTAGTCAGGTGGCTTCTGGGGGACGTCTGTAGCATCTGGAGCTCTCCAGGCCTCCCCTATACACTTCCCCAGGCTCTGGCTGCCTTCTCTCAGGAAGAGAGAGGGGGTGAGGATGATGCTTCCCATTGCGCAGAGGGGACAGAGAGACTCAGAGAAGGACAGTCAGCCTTGGACAAAGCTACTGAATCCACTGCAGCACAGGCCTTTCCTACATCTCGGGGACCAAACAATGCCACACCCTGGGGGGACATGGCTGTACTTTGTGGGGTTGGAGACCGGTCAGTGCTGGAGAATGATCTGGTCTGCCCTGAATTCCTTTTTTTTTTCTTTTTTTGAAACAGGGTCTTGCTCTGTCATCCAAGCTAGAGTGCAGTGGTGCCACCACGGCTCACTGCAGCCTCAACCTCCCAGGCTCAAGTGATCCTCCTGCCTCAGCCTCCCAAGTAGCTGAGACCACAGACGCATGCCACCATGTCTGGCTAACTTTTAAATGTTTTGTAGAGATGGGGGTCTCGGCCGGGCGCGGTGGCTTACGCTTGTAATCCCAGCACTTTGGGAGGCCGAGGCGGGCGGATCACGAGGTCAGGAGATCGAGACCACGGTGAAACCCCGTCTCTACTAAAAATACAAAAACAATTAGCCGGGCGTGGTGGCGGGCGCCTGTAGTCCCAGCTACTCGGAGAGGCTGAGGCAGGAGAATGGCGTGAACCCGGGAGGCGGAGCTTGCAGTGAGCCGAGATTGCGCCACTGCACTCCAGCCTGGGCGACAGAGCGAGACTCCGTCTCAAAAAAAAAAAAAAAAGAGATGGAGGTCTCACCATCTTGCCCTGGCTGGTCTCAAACTTTTGGGCTCAAGCAATCATCTCACTTCGGCCTCTCAAAGTGCTGGAGTTACAGATGTGAGCCACCACACCTGGCCCTGCACCTTGGCTTTCTTATGCTCTAGGCCTGGGGTCTTGGGCCAGGGTCATAGGCCTCTGCGTGGTCGGGGTCAGTCTGGAATGGAGTAGGATGCTGGCCTAGGCTTAGCAGTATTTGGCTGCAGGTCAGAGCTTTTTCTCCAAGCACATGCTAACCCAGATAAAAGCGATAATGACGAAAATGATGATGGTGCCCTGGGTGGGTCCAAGGATTCTCAGGATCTGTTCTTTCCTTCTTTCTATTAAAAAATATATTTATTGGCCAGGCGTGGTGGCTCACACCTGTAATCCCAGGACTTTGGGAGGCTGAGGCAGGCAGATTACCTGAGGTCAGGAGTTCAAGACCAGCCTGGCTAACACAGTGAAACCCCGTCTCTACTAAAAATACAAAAATTAGCCAGGCGTGGCGGCACGCACCTGTAGTCCCAGCTACTCAGGAGGCTGAGGCAGGATAATTGCTTGAACCTGGGAGGCAGAGGTTGCAGTGAGCCAAGATCACGCCACTGCACTCCAGCCTGGGTGACAGAGCAAGACTCCGTCTCAAAAAAAAAAAAAATATATATATATATATATATATATTTATTGAGCACCTACTATGGAGTAGGTGCTGTTTTAGGCACCGAGGATACTGTGGTAATCAAAGGAGACTGTCCTGCCCTCATGGAGTGTCCATTTTAGAGGGAGAAACTGACAATAAGTACATTCATAAATAATTTCAGTGTTAAGAGTGGAGAAGAAACACAACAGAGTGATAGGGCGGAGAGCTTGGGAGGTGAAGGCAGCCTCAGACCTGCAGGCCAAGGAGGTTTTCTTTGAGGGGATGACGCCTGAGGAGCAGGAGCCGGCCCTGCACCAATGGGCAGGGGTGAGAGGGGTAGTTTCCTTTAGTTTCCCCTGTCCTTGCCGTCCTCAGGGACCCCCAAGGGCGTTGACTTCACAGCTGTTCGGGATCTGCTGCTGTCGGTGGAGGGGGTGGAAGCCCTGCACAGCCTGCATATCTGGGCACTGACCGTGGCCCAGCCTGTTCTGTCTGTCCACATCGCCATTGGTGAGTGCTTGGGACACTAAGGGTGGGGTGGGAGACAGGGAGCCAAAGGCCTGGTGCCATCCCCAGCGGGTCCAGGTGACCCCAGATGCTCACAGTGCCCATGCATCAAGCCCAGCCTCATGCTGAGTACTTGATACACATTATTCCATCTGATCATCACAATCTCATTTATCCATGAAGAAACTGAGGCTGGGGTTGGGTGGTAAAGTTACTTGCCCAGGCTTTTACAGCTAGTATATGGCAGTAGGTGGCAGATTCCTGGCCTTAAGGCCAGTGCTTTACCAGCTCTTTCAGGCATGAGCCAGCTCTGGGCTGGGAGGCTACCTGGCAGAGGAGTGGAATCTGGGGCTTCTCCATGTTCATGGTCCCCCATCCTGTTCTGCTGGGGATGGGGTATGAGATTTGGGCTCCTGATGGTTCCAAAGGGCCAGAGTAATTGGCTTCCCCCGCTGTGTCCTCTCGGCCCCCAGCTCAGAATACAGACGCCCAGGCTGTGCTGAAGACAGCCAGCAGCCGCCTCCAAGGGAAGTTCCACTTCCACACCGTGACCATCCAGATTGAGGCCTACTCGGAGGACATGAGGGACTGTCGGGCATGCCAGGGCCCCTCAGACTGACTGCCCAGCCAGGCACCCACTGGGGCACGAACAGGACCTGCAGGTGGCTGGACTGAGTGTCCCCCAGGCCCGGCCAGGACTTTACCTACCCCAGCTGTGTTATAAACCGGGTCCCCCTCCTGACCTCTGCTCCATGTTCAGTGCAGAGCCTTGCCCCACTCCAGGAATGGAGCGCTTCCCAGCCTCCCATCTGACTACAGCCAGCGCCAGGGTGGGGACTCAGCGGGTATAAAGCTAGTGTGACCCTGCTCTTCCAGCTCCTGGGCCAGCTCTGGAAGGGCTGTATTCAGGCCTAATCCTCAGCAAATGTTCTACCACTCGCAGGGGCAAAGGCGGTGAGCCACGGGACGTCCAAGGAGAGGCTGGCCCTAGCGCAGCCATACTGCCTGCCTCACCCCCCATTCTCTGGCTGGCCTTTGCCTTTATGAATCTGAGCCCCTCCCTCTGCCTACAGCAATAGGCACGGGGGTGAGGACCCTCACACTCTCAGTTGAGCCTCCCTGAGGCAGGGAGCCAGGAGGCACCTGAGGCCTGTCTGTGCCTTAGTCACTTCAGCTGTGAGCCAAATGTTCCCTTTCCTGGAGGGGAGAGGCTTCTTACTAGGTAAGGGACCTGTTTCCTCTTTCCTTATTCCCTCAGCTGTGCCAACACAAAAAACAGCTTTGGCACAGGTGGTAGGTGGGGGGTAGAGAGATTTCAGCTTGGCTTCTGTGCTAACAGCCTCGAAGCCCCTGGCACTTCTGTTGCCCTGAGAGTGTCCCAGGGGATTCAGAGTCTCCAGAAAGATATGGCTGGGCCAGCTTTGTTGCCTACCTGGCCTGACCCAGTCGGAGCCTGGCATGATTGAGGGAAAGGGAAAGAAGTGGGGCTGCACTCGGTCCAGAGGCCAGCTAGGAGGGAAACCGCAGCTTCCTGGGCTTGTGTGTGAAGATTCCTGACTTAGGGGTGGCTTGTGTTTACAAGATGCAAGAGGGGAGACCTGTCCCCGACTCATCGAGACAACATGCCCAGTTATCAGTGAGTCCTGTGTCACAAGGTCTGTCTCTGCCATTGTAAGCAAGTGCCTTGGGCGAGTTGGCCTCTGCCCCACAGTCTCATCTGTAGACCGACAGGGTTGATGCCTCCCTCACAGGGTTGAGAACAAGAGCCAGTTGGCCAAGTACCTGTGGTTGTTGAAGATTGGTTACTTTTATCATCCTGGAGACAGGGAACTCTGTGGCCCGAGGCTGCCTCACTGAGGAGCCAGGTGGGCTTCCCAGCCTCTGCAGGGGCAGAGCTGAGTTTGTCTTGACTGTTCTGGCCCAAGGTGGGAGGAGGTGGGTTTGGTCACTTGCCTCCCACTTTAAATCTCTGTCATTCCATCTGTGAAACGACCTCTTTGTGCCTTCCCAGCACTGTCATCCTGATCTCCTGTGTTCTAGGTAGGTGGGTCCTTCAGCCCCTCCAGGTCTGTGAAAAGTCTGTGGAAAGCACTGGCCTGGAGAGGGGTGGGGGGCTGCCGGTGGGTGCTCCATTCCACCACAATCTCAGGGGACTCAACCTCCCCAACTCCCCACCCCCCACCCAAGCCATGGCAGGCCCCAGGAACTTGATCCTGGGCTTTGCTGTGTGTCAAGTCGTTACACCCCTCTCAAGAGACAGTCATTGGCTGGGCACAGTGGCTCATGCCTGCAATCCCAGCACCTTGGGAGGCCGAGGCAGGCAGATGACTTGAGGCCAGGAGTTCGAGACCAGCCTGGCCAATATGGCAAAACCTCATTTCTACTAAAAATACAAAAACTAGCCAGGGGTGGTGGCTTGTGCCTGTAATCCCAGCTACTCGGGAGGCTGAGGCAGGAGAATTGCTTGAACTGGGGAGGCAGAGGTTGCAGTGAGCTGAGATCACACCACTGCACTCCAGCCTGGGAGACAGAGCGAGACTCCAGCTTAAAACAAAACAAAACAAAACAAAAAACAAAAAAAAGAGACCATCACTGCTGTCCTGCATTCTTATAGATGAAAAAACTGAGGCTCAGAGGTTGAATCGTTTTCCTGAAGTCACACAGCCAGTGCAGGCAGGTCTGGGAGTTCTGCCTCATTTCCGTAGACCTTCCTCTACAGCAGGGTCTGGGGACCTGGTCTGGGCTGCCTGTTGGTACAATACGAACCACTGGGACCAGCAGTGCCCGGCCCGCGGGTGAGGACATGCCAAGGCAGTTGTGTCCTGGGTGTCACAGCTGTGATTGGAAAGGTGCCTCTTTCACCTGGCTGGGCCTGGCACCCAGCTCCCTCCCCACCCTGGGAAGGCTGCCTGGGCTGCAGCTGTATGCTTTCCCACCACCCCTCAGTTCTTGACTCCGGGCCAGACTGCCTCTCCCCCACCTCTTTAATATCCAGTCCGCCCTGTACCTCAAGCATCTCACAGCACCACGCCTCCCAAGGGTAACCCACTCTGCCACTCAGCTGTGACTGGCTCTAGGGAGGACCTGAGTCATCCAGGGGCCCGCCGAGGTCAAGCTGGGGGGTTGGGGTGGAAGGCCTTGGAGAGGCCTAAGGGGACAGTATGTTCCTGCCAGTGAGACAGTCACGGGAGTTTCCAGAGCTGCGAGGCCATCAAAGCAGGAAAACACCTGACATCCTGGACCTGGGCTGGACCCACCACCCTCACCCTCTGGAGTCGCACGCGCTCCCAGGCGAGCCCTGAGCCCTGAGCCCCTCCCTCGAGCAGCTGCTGTAAGGGTATTTATAGCCTGGAGCGTGAGGGGGCAAGGACACGCGCTTTATTTCGGAAGTGATAATTCCAGCTCCAGGTGGGTGAACCCCGGAGGACCTAGTGTCCCCCCCGCCCCGGCCAACTCCATTCTCACCTGTACCGCTCGGGACAGTCCCTGCTCGCGCCCAGCCCACCTAGAAACAGTCCCTTCTTACTGAGTTCCAAGTGTGCAGGCCAAAGAGATGGGGCTGTTCTTCAGATTCCTCTTCCCAGCTTTCAGCCCCCGAGCTGCCCACAGCGCTCACCATCCACATCCCGGCCGCTCTCTGGCCAGGCGGGTGAACAGTGCGGCGCGGCGCTGACCTCTAGTGGTCGGTCTCGGTAGTGCAGGGTAGACAGCCGAGGCAGAGCCGCGGGCCTTGCGGGGACAGGCCACTTGTTCCCATCCCGCTTTCCTCGCCCCACTCCTCGTTTACCCGCACCCCTCTGCTCCTTGGCTGAGGCTCAAGGATTGAGCTTGACAACCCAGGCGTCTTTGGGTAGCTGCCTTCCCGGGACTAGGAACCCTAGGAATGGGTGGCGGGGTGGGGCGGGGGCAGTTCTGTCTCTCCGCTCACCCTGTCCCGCCGCCGCCCTCGTAGGGCCAGGCACGCAGTTAATGTCTGCCATCCATCTATTCGTCACATATTTGCGGCACACCTGCCTAGCCAGAGAGAAAAGGACACGACACGACCCGCCCCCCGGGGCTCGCAAGCCAGTCCTGGGGCCTGACTGTGCGGGAACCGCGGCAAACACTGGGCTGCGAAAGCGCAAAGGAGGCCGAACCCATCGGGGGCGGTGGGGGAGGAGGGCCAGGCAAGTCCCTGGAGGAGGCAATGCTCTGAAAGACAAGAAGTTAGCTGGGTGGAGAAGCGGAGACCGGCGCTCCGGGCGCGGGGCTCAGCCTCAGCAGATCCTCCGCACCTGAGGGCGGGCAGGAGAAGATAAGGCCACGCCCCCCTGTTGTGATTGGCCAACCAGGGTCCGACGTGTAGGCCCGCTGGCTGCCATGATAGGTTCTCCGGTGTCCCAAGAGCGGAGCCCGCAGGCAGGCGCCGCGACCTTTGGAAGCTGTGCTGGGACCTCTGCTGGGGTCTCCGCGGGTCGCCCCCTAGGGCTTCTCCAGGCTGCGGTACTTCTTGCGCTGCACGGACACTGGGTCCTTAAACAGCACCGGGTCCAGACGCAGACGAGAGGACAGCAAGGGCATGTGGCCGAATGCTGCCGCTATCTGGTTGATGCAGCCGGGGGCTGGGGCCTGCGGCTTTGGCCTGGGCCCCGGGCCCCCAGGCGCCTAAGAGGGAAAGAAGCAATGCGTTATCGGGCTTCTCTGCCCTTCCGAACTCCCCACGCCCGTGCAGCAAGAAAGACTGGAATTAGACAGTGAGAGGGAATCCTCTCTGGCATCCCGCTCAATCCCTGCCAGTTCTGACCAATCCCCCTCAGCCCTCACCAGTGGAGCAGCCTCCTGGCGCTGCTTGCCATAGGGCACCTTGATAGGGGGCAGCTTGGTGACTGCTGCTACTAGGAAATTCATCAGGACGTCCACACAGGTGGGTGCCTCATCTGCCAGGGTCCTCAGAGCCTTGGGCAGGGAGTGGGTGAAGAGAGTGTGGTAATACCTGGGCAAGGGGGAAAGACAGGGAGAGACTGCAGCCAAATCCATCCCCAGGCCCCATTCTCCCTCCTGACCTCACCTCTCCCTTTGACCCCCATCCCCAAGCCTCTGAGCCCTGGCCGCCTCAGAGAGCTCCCATCCCTGGCGTGAACAGCTCTCCACTGTGCTGTGCCCCGTGGTTCATCGCAGTCAGTGGTGTATTCCCTGCCCTCTCCCTCACAGCTCCTTGGGCCCCCCATCCTTGGGCTCTGAGCGCTGAACTCAGAGCCAGAAGTAGATGGGTTTGGATCAGCTGGTTTCAAAGCCATCAAACATGGAAGCCCAAAGAACAGTTGTGGATGAACCAGGCTGATACTGCTCCAGGTGAGTCTCACTTCACACGGCCCTCAGGCCAACCTCATCTCGCAGATATTAGGTTATTCTTCACTCTACTGAGAATTCCCTGCAGGGCTCCTGAGTAATCTACAAGAGGTTCCAGGTTATGCATATTTGATTTAAACATGTTTAAGGGACCCCTCTAAAGAGGTCTTAAAGAATTCAGTCCCTGCCTCAAGACCGGAGCACTTCAGGCAGCTTCTGGAAGGCCTGGGATGTTCCCCAACTCATCACATCCACATTTATAAAGCATCAGGACTATTTTCTTGTCACCCCACCACGAGCAAACCCACACACTGCCCTTACTGCATGGCTCTACTTAAAATAACAATAGCTACCATTTGTGGAACCTCTGTGCCAGGGACTTCATTTAATGTTCACACCAGCCCTGGGAGGTGAATCCATCCCATTTTACAGATGAGAAAACAAACTCTAGAGAAGTGAGGAGATTTGCCCAGGATCCCACAGCTGGGAAGTGGCAGATATGGGCCTTGGACCTGGATCCCTGGGGTCTAGGCCACCCTGCTCCGTTCGGGGTGGGTGGGGGGGGTCTCTGTCTGATCCTCTGATCCCTGTGCAGGATGGGGGTCTGTACCTATGGTAGAAGGCGGCTGTGGTGAGAACCATGGAGAATTCGTTGGTCCTCTCAGCAGTGTAGCCCCAGCCACCATGGGCCTCGTCCCAGAAATGGCTTGACGTCAGGAAGCCCACCATTCGCTCTGGGAAGCTCTGCCACACCAGAAAGGCAAAGTCCACCTGGAGAGGGACTCAAGTGAGCTGTGAGGAAGGACCTCCTAAATGCCTAGAACATCCAGGGAAATGGAGGCAGGGGCAGCCTGGCTGAGGGGCCGGGGCAGGACTCAGGGGAGAGGGCGTGGGAGCCAAGACTTGGAATTGGCTGGAAGTGTGGCATGAAAGCTTCCAGGGGCCACAAAAACAGTATCTCAAAAGAGTCCGTGGGAAGCCTCCACGAGACTCCTAAAGAGGAGGCTGCCTGGCTTGCTGGGGTGGTTTCAAATGCAAGAGGCTGGACCTCATGACCTGGGGTCCCCTCAACCCTGGGAACCTGAGGGGCTGCCAGGGCCCTCTGGCTCTGTGTCTACCCACACTGGGCTTCTCTTGGGCCCAGCCCTCACCTCACTTGTGGAAAGACTGCTGCGGGCATCGAGGCTGAGGATGGCATCTGTTCTGATGGTGCTATATGGGTAGAAGCGATCACTAACCTGCAGGGAGCGGGGGAGGGGGACTCAGCCATTGGAAGTAGGAGCCATTCAGGCACAGTGTAGACTCCTGGGCCATGAACAAAGCCTCCCTTCAGGCACAGTGTAGACGCCTGGGCCTCGAATATGGCAAGCCTGTGCAGAGCTCGTTTTGGGACCTGGGCAACTCATTTGACCTCTTTGGAGTTCAGTTTCCCCTTTGGTCAAATGGGGCCGTTGGTCTCTAGGGGCCCTTCCACTTTTGACATCTTGGGATTCCTCCATTGTCATACTGTCGCATCAACTCTGGGAGGAGTTGTCAAACATCCCTCATTCGAAAGAAACAGATCTAGGGAGACGAAGGGACTTGTCCCCAACCATGCGGGAGGCAGGTGGTTCACACCAATCACGGTTCCCAGAAGCCTCCCCTTCCTGGCCCCGTGTGCTGCCCTTGGTCCGTATTTTCTCAAGATCCCGGGTTTCTCCTCTGTTCCTCATCTGAGATGTCAGCGCACTCCTCTGTCTTCCCCCATCACATAAGCCCCAGTGCTCTGGAAGCACAGTTCACAGGGACCAGGGAGGGAAGAGAATCATTACTATTAGCCCTGCGGCTGAAACCTCTGTGTCATTCTTCAGGCCCAACTGCGGCTCAGGCCCAAGTATTCATAAAACACCCCATGGGTGCCCTCCCCCAGCTCCCAGCATGGGCCCACCCCTTTCATGGCTCTCCTCATCTCTTACCTTCCTGTGCCCATCAATGACTGTCAAGGGCACGGCTGTCTCCGGCCACCTGGATGGGAGTGGCCTCTCATTGCTCCAGAGAACCAAGATCTAGAGGATAGGGGGTTGTTCCTGAAGTCTGGGGTCTGGGGCAGAAGGCGGGTTGCGAGGGGCAGGAGTGATCTTTCTCAAGGTGGAAGAGGTTTGAGAAGTCAGCTTTATAAACTGCACATGGGAGAAGGGTTTAGTTGGATCCATGGTCCTTTCACCGCTGCTCTGTCCTTGCCTCTGGGCTTGTAGAAGGCAGGGATTCTGGTGACATGAGGGTAGTGACCTGTGGCTTTAGAACTCAAGAGAGTTGTCTGTGGTAGTCCCTAGCCTGGGCCCTGACTCCATGCTCCATCCCCATCTTTTCTCGAAGCCTTCGTTCTCTTCCTCAGGCTCTTTTATGACTCCCAGCCCAGCTCAATGGCCTGTTTGGAGCCCTCCTATGTGCACCCTGGCCGAGCTAACTGCTTCACTTCCTCTACAAGGACTCTTATTAGTCTATCTGGCTTCTCTAGAAGTCAGATTTGACAGTCTGTGTGCCAGAAAATGCTAACCCAGTCTGAATCTTTGGGCAGAATCCTTCCTTTTTATCTGCTCAGCCTTAAGCCCAGGGCCTAGTGCTCAGAAAATGACCGCTGAGTAAAGGAACGAATGTTTCCTTCTCCAGCCTCCCCAAGAGACATCTGCTTTTCACGTGGCTTCATCAATTTCCATGGGGAAAAGGCAACAGAATCTTGGGACTTACAGAAGAAGGCAGCAAGAACACTTGGAAATCTTCCCCGTGCCTCCCCTCAAATAGTGGTCATCTTTGGGGTCTGGAAGTCATCGGGGCCCTGCCCTGTCCCTTACCCCCACCCTGGATCCCAGGACTCCAGCTGGGAAGGGGGCAGACCTGGGCACAGTGCTGGGAGCCTGCCACCGCCTGGATGAGCTTCAGAGGGGGCTGGCCTGGGGGCCCCACCCAGATCAGGGCGCTGAATCTGCCCTCGGGGCGGGAGCCTGGGGGAATGAGACACAGGCTATTAGAGTGGGAGGGAACAGAACCCCATGAAGAATGACCTGAGTAGGGAATCCCGGGGGCCAGGAGAAATGTCGGGGCTTGGGAAGGGTCTTGGTGGGGCTCTCCAGATGAGGCTGGGGCAGCCCTGGGTAGAGCTGAGGGGACTTCAGGTTGTCCCATCCCCAGGGCATACCCTGTTGCAGGTAGTAGAAGGGGAAGTCCTGGGGACTTGTGGAAAAAGTAGACAGGGCCAGGAGTGCCCCTGGGGGGCTGTTCCACAGCAGTGAGGGGTGAGCTGATGTTCCAAAGATCCGGTCCTGAATAACCTGAAATGAGAGAGGAGCTGAGCAGAGCGAGTGGCCTGTGTGACCATGGCCACACCTCCCCTTCCAGGCTCTGGGGAGGGTGGCAGCTGCATCACCAGACCCCTGGGGTCAGAATCTGAGCCTAGAATAGGGGGCACTCTATGATGTTGCTCCAGAGGTGGGAGATGGTGGCAGGGTCACTGCTTCCCCTTCCTTCCTCACTCATGACAGATGTCACTAATGGGTCATGACATTCTTTCAGGACTCAGAATCCCTCCCAACATAGCACCCCAGGCAGCCGTTGGCGGTCAACTGGCATTGGTGCATGCTTTGAAATCTATTTGCCACAGCAGTCTTCTGTACAGATGGGGAAACTGAGGCCAAGATTGGACAAGAAACTTGCCCCAAATCACAGCCAAGTCTCAGATTCATCCCAGGACCATCTTCAAGGAGGGGGGTGTCCCCAAACACTGGGGCAGAGAAGTATGGAGAGGTGACAGGGATGAAGCAGGAGTCAAGGGCCAGGACCCCCAGCAAGTGAGCCCCCTCACCTCCAGAGTGGTATGGATGACCTTCTCCACTGAGGAGAAGTAGGCATCCCATAGAAACTGGGTCTGCTGACGCAGGGCGAGGACCCGTGCAGGGGACATCTCCTGGAGGGCAGCCAGGACCTGGGGCAGAGAGGGAGAAAAGTGCCAGGTAATAGAGCAATTTTGAGCCCAGGAGGTCGAGGCTGCAGTGAGCCATATTCATGCCACTGCACTCCAGCCTGAGCAACAGAGCAAGATCCTATCTTAAAAAAAAAAAAAGAAGAAGCAGCAGCAGCATTCAGGGGTCACACAGAGTTGGGTCTGAATGCCACTTGGTAACCATGTGACTGTGGTCAAGCTATTTAACCTATTTGCTCATTAATTGCTTAGTACACTGTAGAGGCTCAATAAAAAAATGGTAATTACTATTAACCCCCTCTACCATTCTCAGGGGATTCAAGGCAGGTCACACATATATTTTTCAGAGCTGGACACAATTAGTTTCATCAGATGGAAAAGTCACCATGCGTTTGGCTTTCCCACTCCAGTCCCCATGGAGGCGCTCTGAGTTTGAATTTTTTTGTAGCCTTCCCCTAAATTGGTATTTAAGCAGTCACAGGCCATTGGAGCTAGGCCCATGGGGATTGTCTGGTCTAGCTCATCCTGTTGTGGAGATGGGAAAACTGAGGCTGGAAGAGGATCAGGACTTGCTCTCAGAACCCTTAGGAATCTCTAGCTCCATCAGACCCTCTGGGAGCCCCAGAGGGGAGACTTGGTGCTAGGAGAAATTCACCAGTATCCATAGAAGGCAGATAGGAATGAGGACAGAGGCCAGCCTCGATCCAGGATTCTGGTTCCCTCCCCTGTCCTGGGTCCAGTTCCCACCCCGTGGGCAGGGCTCTGAGCTACCTGAAGCGGGAGCCTCTCATCAGCTACGATGGCTGCCTTGGTCCAGTCGATGACCTCGGAGAAGGGCAGCTCCCAGCGGGGGCTGAGAAGCACTGGGATGCAGCCGGCCTGGGGGGCAGGGAGGTCACTGGGGAGCCCAGCCCCACCCTGCACATACTCACCCCCCGCCCACTTCCAAGTCAGTAGCTGCTGCTGTTGGGGGCAAAGGGCAAAGAGGACAGGAACATGGGGTTTTTCAGGGAGGGGTGGTTATGATTGTTCTGCAGAGGGTGCAGTGAATGGGGACACAGGCACACCTGAGTCCAGGAGTAAAGGAGCAGGCAGCTTACTGCCCCTTCTCATTGGCCTGGACCCAGAGTACTCTGCCAGCTCATGAGTGCTGGGGGACAGAGGGCGGGTGATGCTCAAATTGGGGTTGTACCTGCAGGGCTTGGAGGAAGCGCGAGGCAGCCTTGGGACGGTGGCCAGAGATGAGGCAGAAGGTGGCATTGGGCAGCGTCTCCTGGCGCTGGGTCCTAAAGAGGCAGATGGGGAGGTCCCACCACACATGAGCCTGGACAGTGCCCTTCGTCCCCTGGGCTCCCTCAATGGGAGCACCCCACACCCACACTCCCAAATGTGTAAACCCACTCATGCATATGCACAGCCGCACACTGACGCACTAACACAAACACAAGCCTCACACCGGCCACGCATCTGTGGTTGGACTAGGAGGCAGGAGCCCTGCATTCTAGCTCTGCCTCTGCCCTCAGTGGCCTTAGACACCTCCCTTGCCTTTCTCTGGCCTCAGTTTCCTCATCTGTAAAATGGGAGGCAGAGGACGCTATTTCCGAGGCCCTGCCTGACTTAGACATGCACGTCTGCCCTCCCCCACTCGGCCACAGGCAGACTTTCAGCACCCCTTGCCTGCCTGCCAGCCCTCCCCCACGCTAAAAGCCAGGCCCGTGAAAGGCTCCTCTGTCATGAGGTGGGCTGGGCCCCCAGCCTGGAACCACACAGGAAACTGCTGCCCAGAGGCCAGGCTCCCTCTGTTCCTCCCACCTACCCCCTCCACTGCCCTAGCCCAGGGCCACACTCAGGCTGTGTGTGCCTGTGGGGGAGGGCAGGAGTCCCAGCCTCCTCAGAGCCAGCCAGGGGACCATTGCCTGCGACCCAGCCGCGGGAGGGATAAAAGGAGGGACCAGGACACAGGCCTGCTCAGTATGGGACTCATGACTAGGGCCCAGCAGGTCCTAGGACTCCCCTCAGTTACAGCCTGTTTGGCTCTGAGCCTGAACCTCCAAGAAGCAGACCCGGGAGTACTTAGGCAGCCTTGGGGCCACGCCCCATTGAACAGATGGGGAAACTGAGGCCCAGAGAGACCCAAGGACTGGTTCTCCTACTCATCTTTTTCTTCAGGGTCACAGATAGGGTTGGGGTGGAGCTGGGACTAGAGCAGAGATGTGCCAGCTCCTGACCCCAAGTTATCTGAACCACCCCAGAGCTGCTGCTTTTGGGGTCTTCCAGGGGACCCCAGCCTTCTTTGTCCTCCCTCCATGCTTAAGTGTCCACCAGGCCCTCCCTGGAAGAAGCCGCAAGTAAGCATCAGGACACCCTTCACCTCATGAAAAGCCACAGCAAAAGCCAACCAGGTACAGCCCCCTTCACCCCTATGTCAACCTCTAAGGAATTGAAAACCTCTAGGTTAAGGCTGAATCAACTGCACCACTGAGTCTTAACCTCCCTTGATCCTCTGTGCCTTTAAGATCCCTTCTCCCTCATGTTGGAGAGCCTCTCCCTGCCTTGTCAGCCTGGGGAAGTCCTCCTACTCATCTTTTTCTTCTGAGACAAGCTCTTGCTCTGTCACCCAGCCTGGAGTGCAGTGGTGCCATCACAGCTCACTGCAGCCTTGACTTCCCAGGATCAAGCAATTCTCCTGCCTCAGCCTCTGGAGTAACTGGGACTACAGGCACGGCACATGCTGGCTTTTTTTTTTTTTTTTTTAGAGATGGGGTCTCTCTGTGTTGCCCAGGCTGTCTCAAACTTCTGGCCTCAAGTGATCCTCCTGCCTCAGTCTCCCAAAGTGTTGAGATTACAGACATGAGCCACCACACCTGGCCTTCTGCTATGCTGTCTTAATGTCTAAGCTGAAACATCACCTCCTCTGGGAAACCCTCCTTGATCTCTCCAGAGATGGCTTTCTCTGCTCCCACCTCCCAGTGGACTGCAGTAGTAATGATCCATCCAAGCTGACCTATATTGAGTATGTACTTTGCTACAGGCACTGTTCTAAGGGCTTTACATGTATTAACTCAGTTCATTCTCACAGCACCTCTATGAGATAGGAGGGGAGGTATGCACTGTTATTATCTCATTTTACAGATGAGAAAACTGAAGCCCAAAGAGGTCACATAGCTCTTGAGTAGAGGAGCCAGGGAGGCAGCCGGTGCAGCCTCTCTCTGCTTAACAATGTGTGTCAAACAATTGACTTGCCTGTCTCTCCTACAAGGCTGAGCTCCTTGAGGATGGGGCTGTACCTCCCTCATCTCAGTATCCCTAGGGCCTAGCAGAGTGCCTGGTGGAGAACGGGAGCTCAGTGGGTGCTGCCAAATGCTCAGTGAGACACTAGGGAATAGATCGGGGACTAAGAGACCAGGTATGTGGGAGGTCAATTTCAGCAGAAATTCTAGTGATGGAGCTGGCTGAGCGTGCAGCCAGTGGGTGGTCTTTGGAGGTGGTGAGTTTCCCATCAGTAAAGGTAAATAAGTAGAGACTGGATGAGCACCTTTGGTGGGGAACAGGGAGTGTGTTACAGAGGAAACTTGTGCATCTATGTGGTGACCACTGAAGAAGTCTTAGGCTTCTGTGACCATGTAAGGTACCTGCCATAGACTCAGTGCCCAAGGGTGGTCAGTGTGGCTGTGCCCATGGCCTCAGTGCTCTGCTGGGGCCTGGCCATAGGCAGGGCTGCACTGTGACTTCCATGTGCCCTAGGCACCTTGGCCTTCACAGTCCCCCCTGCCATTAAAAAAGAATATAGTTGATAACTGTGTTGTTATAAAAACAAGCAATATTATATATTAAAACATTTTCTGCTGGGCACCATGGCTCATGCCTGTAATCTCAGCACTTTGGGAGGCCGAGGCAGGCAGATCATTTGAAGTCAGGAGTTTGAGACCAGCCTGACCAACACGGTGAAACCCCATCTCTACTAAAAATACGAAAATTAGCTGGGCATAGTGGCGCGTGCCAGTAATCCCAGCTACTCGGGAGGCTGAGGGAGGGGAATCGCTTGAACCCAGGAAGTGGAGGTTGCAGTGAGCCAAGATTGTGCCACTGCACTCTAGCCTGGGTGACAGAGCAAGACTTCGTCTCAAAAAAAAAAAAAAAATTTTTTTTTCTTCTACCTGAAAGTTCATTTTCAATTCTGCCTGTTTTTTTTTTTTTTTTGAGACAGAGTCTCTCTTACTCTGCTGCCCAGGCTGGAGTGCAGTGGCGTGATCTCAGATCACCGTAGCCTTGACCCCCTGGGCTCAAGCGATCCTCTCACTTCAGCCTCCCAAGTAGCTGGGACTACAGGCTTGCACCACCACACCCAGCTAATGTTTGTAATTTTTGTAGAGACAGGGTCTCACCATGTTGCCTAAGCTCAGGCGATCCACCCACCTCAGCCTCCCACAGTGCTGGGATCACAGGCGTGAACCACTGTGCCCAGCCCTGATTTTCAAAAAATGAAAATACTTTCATGAGCCTATAAAAGTATCATGGGCCCTAGGTACTGACTGTGCCCCTTGTTCCCAATGGATACAGCCTGGGGGACTTTGAAGCATGCATCAAATTTATGTTAAAAAATGGGGGAGAATATACATATTGCTCGTACACACGCAGAGTTTCTCAGAAAAGACACGTAAGAAACTGGAAGCGGTGTTTGGCTCCAGGCAGGAAAACTGGGTGGCGGAGAGACAAGGATAGAAGGGAGGCTTTTCACTCTATGCCCTTTTGTGCCTTTGGAATTTTGTACCATGTGAATGAATTACCTATTCATAAAAATGAATAAATAACAATTTGAATGGGTGGAGATTTATTCCAAAGCAACAAGAGACCGTTCAACCAAGGTGGAAAAACATGGGCTTTGGAGCCAGAAGTACGGAGTTGAATCCCAACTCCGCTGCTTCCAAGCGCCTGATTAGAAAAGTGAGGGGCCCACGGAGAACAGGGAACCTTGTCACCCTGGGCTACCCCACCTCTCTGGGCCTCAGTTTTCTGTTCCCTGAAATGGAGATAATAATACCTCCCTTGAAGGGTGCATGACAGGATCAGCAGTGACTTGTAAAGTGCCTGGCACAGCACCTGGCCCAAGCCAGGCACTCCCCAAATGTAGCCTCCTCCCCTCCCCACTCTCGCCCGGCTGAGTGAATGTGGGGCGGTGGCAGGGACTGTGAATAGCCTCTTTCTCTGGCCGGGACTTGTTTATTCAGGCTATCTCTCTCACTCTGTCCCTACGCTGTCTGGCCCAGGCAGTGCCCGGCACTTCGGAGAAACTGAGGCTCAAACCACTCCAGAGATGACAAGTCCTGTCACCTTTAGGGAGGCTGAGGCCACAGACAAAACTTGAAGATCAGAGTCCAAGGCTGCCAAGCTTCGCCCCTGGGAAATAAAACTTATCAAAAATGCTACTCAGAGGGTGACCCACACTAATTAGAAAACCGTGGCCATCTCTGGCCAATTTCAGATCCATTAGTAAACATTTAATGAGCACCTACCTGCTGTGTGCAGTTCCCTAACTTCCAGTTTCTCAAAGTTCAGACTGAAATCACTTTCAGGTTCATCAATAACGAACTGTGTTTAGCGGTAACTAAAGTCAGCTGAAAAAAGAACTTCCCGCAAGCAAGAGTACCTGAGTGCCTCATCGGAAAAGTGAGGGAGGGCGTGGCAAAGGGAGAGCCTTGTCGCCCAAAGTGAGCTTCTGCCTGAGCTCTGAGCTGCAGGGGCTTGGGGGAGACCCCTGACTTTTCAGGCTCCCACCTTGGAGAACACTAGGAGATGGGTCCGGGCAAAAGGACCCTGGGGCTGAGCGGGACAAGTCCGTTCTTAACTCCTGGCTGTGAGGGCTCCCTGGAGGGAAGTGGAAGGATCCCATTCCCACAGGAGCCCTTTGGCCAAGAGAAGTCCCAGGAGCCCCAAGCAGAGGCAAGAATTCCTGGGAGGGAGTGGAGCTCAGAATAGCTGATGTTGTTCGAGCAGAGAATAGGGAGAGAGACCTGAGGGAGGAGCAAAGGGAGGATACCAGAGTGACAGTTCCCGACTCAGGTTGGCACTGGGAGAGGGTGGGATACAGAAGGAACCCTCTGCCACCGGGGCCCTGGACAACCTCAGAAGGACTCCCGTTCTTGCCTGCCCAGCTAGCCTTTAGAGGCTGCTGGCCTGCTGGGGACACAGAGGGTTAGAGTGCTTAGGGGGTAACTATCACCTGAGGCACATCACCCAAATAGCCCAGGTGGAAAAGAGTTTCTGTACAAGCTCACCACATCCCACAGGCCCCCAGCCCCTTATAAATATGTCAAGGGCCTCCCACTGGCAGGGAATTCTTTAGATCTGACCTACGTCATATTTGCTATAACCAAAGGCTGTTTCCTTGAGAGGTTAATCCCCAAAATTAGACACAGGAGCAGCTTCCAGCTGTGACTGTGAGGCCCTTCTGAGGCATTTGATGAGGCTGATCATAAACTTTTGCTTAAAACTCAGAATTCTCATACTGAAGGCTTTGGAGATAGGCAATTCTGGATCAAAATACTGGCTCTTTCCGGCTAGGTGGCCTCAGAAAAATTACTTAACCCGTCTGAGCTTTCGTGCCTGGTACACAAACACTTAAATGCTAACAACTAGCATATTTTATTATAATCATTATTTATATAAGTGCTTGGCACAGAGTAAGCACTGTATAAGTGGATGTGGGGAAAAAAATATTAGGGTAGGAGGTTTGGAATGAGTCGTGTTTTATGTTTTGAAAGATCCCCGGGGGAGAATTCCAAAACCTACCTTAGACACCCCTTGCTTCAAGTCCCCATCTTAATGGAAGTGCTCTCTGCCATCTCACCTGGCTCCCTCCTGCTGCAGCTGAGGCCTAAGTCTGCCAGGACTACCTGGTTCTCCCATCTCAGTCCTGCCTTCTACCCTCGTCTCTGGGCTTGCGTCTATTCCAACCCCCTCCCATCCAGCCCCCAAGGCAAAAGTTTCACTTACTGCCCAGGTCCAGGGTCTTGCTCACAGCGCCCATCCCAGGGGCAGGCAGAGGAACCGGTGTCTGCTGTGCGCCACCCACCCCTCTCCTCTTCCAGGGCTAGCAGGGCTACCCCGGGCTGGGGGCTGTGTTGCCGCAGCTGGCCAGGAGCCCCACCTCGCATCGGGTGGGCTTCAGGGAGAAAAGGGAGGGCCACATCAAAGCCAGGCCGGAAGGAGTCCACGGTGGGGCTGGCCTCAGCCACCATAGCCTGTCCCAGCTGGAAGGTCCTGGGGCAGGGAGCTGGGTGGAGACGGAGGACCAGATGGTTCCTGCCCCTGTTCCATTGCAGAGGCATTGAGCTGCACTCTCCAGTCTGGGCGTCCAGGCTGAGGAGGAGGAGGAGGCAGGCCCCAGCAGGGCTGAATGTGTGGAAGCGAGAGCCCTCAATGGAAGCCAGGATCCTGCGATGAGTCTCAGAGATGGGTCCAACCACTGGGTACACGAATACCTTAAGGCCATTGCCCCTGCACTTTGAGGTATCAAAGCAGGCTTCCCAGTTGCAGCTGCCACCATGAGGGGCTTGAGGAGGTGAAGCGGCATCTTCTGGGGGCTCTCCAGGCTGGGAGAAGCTCTGCAGGAGCTCTGCGTCCAGCCACCGGGGCCAGCCTTGGGAAGCCCCGGGCCGAGGTCTGGGAGGCAATGCCAGGCGGAGAAGGGAAAAGCCTCCCAGCAGGACAAGCAGGAGCCAGGAGGCTGACAGTGCCAGCCAGAGGGACTTTCTTCTCCTCCACGACTGCATGTGGCCACCCACAGTCAGGGCTGGGGAAGCTGGGAGGCCTCTGCCAGCAAGCAGGAAGAGCAGGGCCTGGGGCAGGAGACCAGAGCTGGGACCGACCTGCTAGTCCTGCGCTGTCATTGTACAGATGGGAAGACTGAGGCCCACCCAGACCGGGCCGCCTGTCTAAGGTCAGACAGTGAGTCACCAGCCAGGCAGGAGGAGGCCAGGTGGGACCCAGCTTGCTGGCCTGGCCCCCCTGCTCTCAGGACTCTGCCTTCTCGGCCTTTGGACAACCAAGCCAGTCTTTTCCGTCCCAGCAGGGACCCCTGCCCCTGGGCACTGCTCTGGCTGATGCAAACCCTGTCCAGAATGCAGGGCCGTGTCCCCCTGCCCTCCTGGCTGCACCCCTTGACCTTGCCCTCAACTGAGAGGAGGGCTGTCTGCCAGGCCATGGGGACCAGTCAGAGCTCCCACAGGGGGCGGCCTGGCCAGGGACAGGCTGGAGGGAGCTGGGCTGGTCTTCCCACTCCTCCCCTTGCCTGAGCAGCCCTGGCTGCCCCTGTGCCCGCTGGCAGACACTCCTGGGCTGTGGCCCCTGTGGCTGGAGCTAAAATTAGACCCTGCGTCCCATGTGGATCATCGGAGTCAGCTGAGGTCACAGCCTCGGTGCAGCCGGTGTCCCCCGCCTTGGAGGGCCAGGCAGGCTCGGGGTCCTGGTCCTCATCCACTCTGCCGCTGCACCAGCTCAGGAAGTGCAGCCCCTCTTCCCTGCAGCCCAGCAGCTGCCCTGCACCATCTGGCTTGGAGCTATCACAGTGCAGAGGCCAGGGCCGCTGTACCAAGCCCCCCAAACCCTACGGTGTCTCCTCCCATCCCTCTCCAGTCGGCATCTGGCCCATCTAGATCTCTTTCCTTAGCAGCAGCCTGGCTCCTCCCCTGCCAGCCCTGATTCGCTCCTGGCTGGGAGGCAGGGTCTCCATTTAACCCCTTCCAAACCAGTTTCCTCAATTGCTAATCCAACCAGCAAGTACCGCAACTCACAGCTGGCCATGAGCTATCACAGCCTCTGTCTCTCAGTCCTCCAGCCACCCTCCAAGGCAGAGATTTACCTGTCATTTCTTACAGATGAGGAAAGCTCAGAGAGGGGATGAACTCTTCCTAAGGTGACCCAGCTAAGAAGTGACAGGGTGGGGATTTCAATCCTGAGCTCCTGATCGTTGGTCACCCCAGCTGTGGGCCCCGTGGCTGGAGCAAAAACTAGACCCTGCACCTGCCGTGGGCCATCAGAGCCTGAGTGTGAGGAATCTCCGAATCGGCAGATGAGAAGGTCAACAGATGAGACGAGTGAGGAGTTAAGGGGTGGGGGTGGAGGAATTGGGTAAGGTGCCCCCAACTGTCCCCAGGATTGATCTCTCTTCCTTCAGCAGCCCCACCCCCAGTCTCCTCCAATTCCCAGCCTTTTGCTCCAGTCCTTGTGGAAAGTTCTTCCTGCACTTGACTCTTCCATAGTCCAGGCCCCATGGAGGGACTTCCCCGGTCAGTGCCCTGTGAGGGGAGTCAGGAGTGGGTGATGTCAGCCACTGAGGAATCTCTGGGGTGACAGGGGAGACACACTCTGGCCATGAGGAGTTCTGGGCTGATGAGGGAAGGCACAGGGAGTGGGCAGACTTGAGTGGGTTCTACCTCTTCCCCTGACTGCCTCGGGGGTGTTGGGCCTCTGTCCCCTTATCTCTGGGATGGGCATAATGTCAGCCAGGAATGGGTTACCAGGTCGACGCAGGCCTGTCCGCTGGGGTCCCTCAACAAGTGGTGGCCTCCTTTCCCCTGCGTGCCTTGATCTTGGAGGGCTGCCGATCAGACCAGGGAGCCTCCATGGGATGTTTTGCCCTCGGTGAGCAGCCAGTGTGAGACTGTCCTAAAAATGGCCAACAAAGGGGACACTGCCTCTTGGCACTAATGGCTCAGTCACTCAGTGATGAACTGCAGTTCCTGCACACCTCAGTCCTCCCACGCTGAGAGGCACCCACAAAGGCCACTGGCTGCTTCGAACGCCCCCCCTTTCACCATGCCCAGCCAACTCATCCTGCAAGAGTCAGCTGAAAGCTCCCTCCCCACAGGAAGCTTCTCCAATGCTCCGCAGGCTGGGTTAGAGCCCCCTCTAGGTCCTCATGTCATTCCTTCATCCCTCTATCCCCATAAACAGTCATCCATTCATCTAACAAACACTTATGAGTGTTGAATATGGCCCAGGTTCTGAGCTAGGCTAGGGGCCACAACCCTGAGTAAGAGTAATCATAGCTGACACTCGTATTGCACTTACTGTGTGCCAAGCATCTCTCTTTTGTATCAGCTCGTTTCATTCCTTGCCCCAACCCTAGGAGGAAGAAACTGTGATGATCCACATTTTACAGTTGAGAAAACTGAGGCCGAGGAAGCTTAAGTAATTTGCCAAAATTCTCACGGCTTAGCCAGGACTTGGACCCAGGTAGTGCACAACTATAGCCACTGGACCATTCCAGCTCCCAACAGGGAGGGAGACAGACGCGTCCCCACCCTCCAGAGCTTGCTGTCCTGGAGAAGACAATTACAGAACTAGGCAATTGCAGGCAATTACAGATGAGGGGAGGGGACCCTGAGCATACACAGAGGGGCTGCCTAGCCCAGGGGGCGAGAGAAGCCTTCCGAGGAAGTGATACCTACCGTAAGACCTGAAAGACAGCAATGTGGTTTTTAGAAAAATCGCTGTGGCTGTCTGTGTGGGATCAGACAAGAAATGGCAGGACTGGAGGCACGGACAGCCTTTTGACTGGTCTGTCACCCCACAAGTCTCTCATTCATTCAACAGCTATTTAATGAACCCCTACTGTGGGGCCAGGCAGGTCTTAAGGGCAGTGAGCAAAGCAGAAAAAATCTTGCCCTCCTGGAACTTACCCTCCAGGGAGGGGAAATAGGCAAGAAACAAAATGAATAAATATCTCATACTATTTGACAATAACTGCTGGGGAGATGGGATGGGTTGCAATGTTAGACAGAAATACAGGAGGCCTCATAAAAAAGCTGGCATTTGGGAGGCCAAGGCGGGCGGATTACGAGGTCAGGAGATTGAGACCATCCTGGCTAACACGGTGAAACCCCGTCTCTACTAAAAATACAAAAAATTAGCCGGGCGTGGTGGCAGGTGCCTGTAGTCCCAGCTACTCGGAAGGCTGAGGCGGGAGAATGGCCTGAACCCGGGAGGCGGAGCTTGCAGTGAGCTGAGATCACGCCACTGCACTCCAGCCTGGGGGACAGAGCGAGACTCCGTCTCAAAAAAAAAAAAAAAAAAAAAGCTGGCATTTGTGGCCTGGTGCGGTGGCTCACATCTGTAATCTCAGCACTTTGGGAGGCCGAGGTGTGCAGATCACTTGAGGCCAAGAGTTCGAGACCAGCCTGGCCAACAAAGCAAGACCCCATCTCTACTAAAAATACAAAAATTAGCCCGGTATGGTGGCGCACGCCTGTAATCCCAGCTACTTGGGAGGCTGAGACATGAGAATTGCTTGAAGCTGGGAGGTGGAGGTTGCCGTGAGCCGAGATCACGCCACTATACTCCAGCCTGGGTGACAGAGCGAGTCTGCCTCAAAAAAAAAAAAAAAAAAATCTGGCATTTGTGTAAATTTCTGAGAAAGTGAGGGAGTGAGTGAAGAAGTATATTTGTAGGAGAAAATCGCTCCAGGCAAGAGGAATAGCCGGGCCACAGGTTCTGAGGCAGGAGTGTGCCTGCCGCGTGATGGGTACGCTCCGACCTTGTTTTCACAGCATGACTCAGGCTCCAGGGAAGAGGCTGGCTGTGGGATCAGGGACAGCGGCCGGGAGCCCTGCTGGGCCAGGCTGTAGTGCAAGTGAGCCACCGCGGTGGCTGGGACCAGGACGGCAGGAGTGGGATGAATAGAAGTAGTTGGATTCTGGGTATATTTTAAGCCAGGGCAAATTGACAGATTTGCTGATAGATTAGATGTGAGGTCCGGCCTGCACCACAGACAGGGTGGAGTTGTCATTAACTGAAATGGGGAAAACTGAGGGGGAACAGTTTTGGGGAAGATCAGGAGTCTGGTTCTCATACATCCTTCTCATCCCCAGCAATGATAAAATAAATGTCCAGGTTGGGCACAGTGGTTCACAACTGTGATCCTAGCATTTTGGGAGGCTTAGGCAGGAGGATCCCTTGAGCCCAGGAGTTTGAGACCAGCCTGGGCAACATAGCAAGCCTTTGTCTCTACAAAAAAAAAAAAAAATTGTTTTAATTGGAGCTGGTGGCTCATGCCTGTAATCCCAGCTACTTGGGAGGTGGAGGTAGGAGGATTGCTTGATCCCAGGAATTTTAGGCTGCAGTGAGCTATGGGCGCCACTCCATTCTATCCTGGGCACAAGAGGAAGACCCCATCTTTACAAATATAAAACAAATATAAATAAATGAATAAGCCAGGCATGGTGGCATGTACCTGTAGTCCCAGCTACTCAGGAGGCTAAGGTTGGAAGGTCAGTGGGAGGATCTCTTGAGCCCAGGAGTTTGAGATCAGCCTAGGCAACGTAGCAAGGCTGTCTTTATTTATTTATTTATTTTTAAGATATATGTATCCAACAAATACTTGTTGAGTGAGTGAAGGAATGGAGGGATGGACAAAGTTGAGATGGCTAGGAAGCCAAGCCCAGCTGGTTTGGGGTTTGGAGGAATACCTAATCCTGTTCTATTAATAGCTCTATGTGTCCCGCACCCCAGCCCTGGGGACCCTGGCTGGCTCCTGCCCATGCCCATATTTGTGCACACACATAAGCCTTCTCCTACCTTTATCCCTGTGGAGGAGGCTCTCAGGCCAGCTGGAACCTGGGCTTGTCTAGCCTGCGATTCACATGGTTGCCCTGGGGCTTGGATGGAGGAAGAGAAGGCAGGCGCATCCCGGCAGGCAGAACTGAGGTCAGGGATCTGCCAGGGGCCTCCATCGGGCTTTTCAGTGCTCAACAAAGCCACCAGGAGCCCCCATCCTATACCTGGGCTCTGATCAGTGGGACAGAAACAAACACTTTGGGCGACGGGAATGAGCCAGAGCAGGAAGGAGAGGACAGCACTGAGGGGGAGGAGTGGGCTGGCCTCAGGTGCAATGGAGGAGGCTTCCTGGAGGAGGCAGAGGACTTGTTTCTTACAGGGCAGGATTGAAGCAGGCCTTTGTGTGAATTTGAGGACACAGATGCCTCTGGAGGCATCGCGGAGCTCTGAGCACTGCTGCGTGTGTCATAGCTGTGGTGGTGTCACAGCTGCCTGGGGGCTGCCTGGGCATGGGGGTGCTTCTTGCGTGAAGCACCAGGTGTCATATTGGCTAGGACGCCCAGGCAGAAAATGGGGGTTAACAATACCATGTTTCACCTGAAGTGTTTCCTCTCTGCACCCTGCTTGGCCTTCCTTCCCTCCCTCCCGCTTCAGGCTGGGCCTGAAATCTCCAGAAGGAATGGCTCTGGTCCTCAGAGGAAGGGACCCAGCACTATAGAGTGCTGTGGTTAAGAGCACAGCTCAAGTGCTCTTAGCAAGCCGTGTGTTCCCGTGAAGTTACTTCACCTCTCTGTGCTTCTGTTTCCCATCAGTAAAATGGGGATGCTAATAACAGCTCCTTCCCTAAAGGCTTGCTGGGAAGGAGATTAAAGAAATGAGGTAGTGAGTGTGCAGCATTCAGCACACCACGCTTGGTGTGGAGCAGGCACCTAGCAAATGGCATCCTTCTGTCCCTCCTCAGACCCAGGGAGGTGAGGTGACTTGCCCAAGGAGCACCAAGGTATCCATCTAGGACCAAGACTTGGGCTTCCCCCTCCCTGTTTCTCTTGCTGCACCTCCACCTCCATTCAGGAAGAAAGAAGACACTTGGACTCCAGGAAATGATCACCGTGGAAACCCATCTGCTGCTTCTTGTCTACGGCTGTTTGTTCCTCCAGCTCTGGGCTGCCTGGGTGTCTCACAGCAGAATTAGCAAGTGCGGAGGCTGGAGGTTTCTAGAGGCCCTGAGGTCACAGCTCTCACCTGCTTGAGTGCAGATAACCATAAGCCATGGTGAATCCCAAGACTCTGCAATATCAGTCAACTCCAGCAGACACTTCAGTCTGGCCCTGTAGACCACCCCCTAACCCCCGCCAGGATGCACAGCAGTTCCTGGACCCCACAAGGTGCAGGGCCAGGGGACCTGGGGACGGGGGTTGGAGAAAGTGGGTTCTAGCCCCTGCTCCTCTTCTAGGCATGGCTGTGTGATCTTGGACGAGTCACACCCTTTTCCTGGGCCTTCATTTTCTTTTTTATTTATTTTTCAAATTAATTTTTTATTTTAAAATTTGTTTTAGAAACCGGGTCTTACTCTGTCACCCAGGCTGGAGTGCAGAGGTACAGTCATAGCTCACAGCAGCCTCAAACTCCTGGGCTCAAGTGATCCTCTCACCTCAGCCTCTTACACCGGGACTACAGATGTGAGTCACCAGAACTGGTCCCGGGTGTTTCTTTTCTTTCTTTCTTTTTTTTTTTTTTTTTGAGACAAAGTCTCACTGTGTCGCCCAGGCTGGGGTGCAGTGGCGCGATCTCCACTCACTGCAACCTCTGCCTCCCAGGTTCAAATGATTCTCCCATCTCAGCCTGCTGAGTGGCTGGGATTACAGGCAGCCACCACCACCCCTGGCTAATTTTTGTATTTTTAGTAGAGATGGGGTTTTGCCATATTGACCCGGCTGGTCTTGAACTCTCGACCTCAGGTGATCTACCCACCTCAGCCTCCCAAAGTGTTGGGATTACAGGCATGAGCCACCGCACCCAGCCTCGGGCTTTCATTTTCTTGTCATCAACCTAAAGTGGTAGCAGAACTAGGCTTTCAGAGCAAAAAGATCTGAAATTCTTACTCAGAAGTAATCCTGACACAGCTTGGACGGTCAATCCTTCCATTTCCCATCCTGTCAACACGACTTTGTTAAGGAAAATTTTGTAAAGCTTGGAAGTGAAGCAATGAGGAGCCGATGTGGCCTTAAACCTCCCACTGGGTCATTGCGTAACAAGCCCTCAAGTGTTGTAGGACTCCCTAAAGGGAAGTAACTTTGTTTGACCTTTTTTTTTTTTTTTTTGGAGACAGGGTCTCGCTCTGTCACCCAGGCTGGAGTGCAGTTGTGTGATCATGGCTCACTGCAGCCTTGACCTTCCAGGCTCAAGTGATCCTCCCACCTCAACCTCCTGAGTAGCCAGGACTACAGGCCCACACCACCACACCTGGCTAATTTTTTCTTTTTTTTTTAGAGATGAGTTATTTCTCTGTTGCCCAGACTGGTCTCTAACTTCTGGGCCCAAGCCATACTCCTGCCTCACCCTCCCAAAGTGTTGGGATTACAGGCATGAGCCACTGTGCCTGGCCTTGTTTGACTTTTTACTCCCTGTGTATTGGGACACAAACTTTTTTTGTTTTGTTTTGTTTTGTTTTTGTTTTAGATGGAGTTTTGCTCTTGTCGCCCAGGCTGGAGTGCAATGGCGCGATCTCGGCTCACTGCAACCTCTGCCTCCCAGATTCAAGCAATTCTCCTGCCTCAGCCTCCCAAGTAGCTGGGATTACAGGTGCCCACCATTATACCCGGCTAATTTTTGTATTTTTAGTAGAAACGGGGTTTCACCACATTGGCCAGGCTGGTCTTGAACTCCTGACCTCAAGTGATCCACCCACCTCGGCCTCCCAAATGCTGGGATTACACACGTCAGCCACAGCGCCCAGCCTGGCCCAAATATTTAATAAGTCTGAGAACTATGGTGCTAATGTATAGAAAACAGATTTTTGTCCGATAGTGATACAAATGACTTCTGACCAATAGGGCTCACCCCTAAAGGTTCTAGTTCATGCACTATAGAGCATTCCCCAATTTGGAATCTAACTAGCAATCTTGTTCTGGTATTCCCTGTGCTTCTTCGACTCCCATCAGTGGGTTCTCTGAACCAGCTCTGTCATCCTGAGAGTTGCCTCATGAATAAGTGAAACAACAGAGACATGTGCTTACTGTGTATTTGTATTTTTTTTTTACATTTAGAGGATTATAATTTGGGAGCTCATTGAGCCTCATTTTCCTCTTCTGTAAAATAGGGAATTCAAGGGAGAAGTTGAATATGTGTCAGGCACTACTGAGCTCTTTAGATCCAGAATTTCATTTAAGCCTCACAACAAAACTGCCAGGGCAGATGGCTATTCCCCTGATTTTACAGATGAGTTCAGAGAGGTGAAGTGATTGCCCCAAGGCCACACAGCCAGTGAGTAACAGCCTGGATTTGAGCCACTGCATCACAGGGGGCTAATTTCCTCCTCACAGGCTTATAGTGGGACTCGTTGGGTGAGATAAAGGTGGAAAAGTGCTTGGCAAACTGTACAGGTAGATACACAACTGACCATTATAGTCAATCCGAGCCTACCTTGCCGTACCTTTCCCCTCATGCTACCTTGCCTAAGACCAAGTCTAACTCTAACTGATGTTGTCCCAGACCCATATGGACTTCCACTGGGATGGACCAGCTTCAAGAGGCTACAGAAGAAAACTGAAGCCAGAAAATGAGACGTAGGATTTATTTGAGGAGACTTACATACAGGATGGTCCCATGGTGGCAAGCTGGATGGGAGAACCACAACCACTTGCAAAAAAAATGCAGTTTATACAGTACCCTCGGCCAGGCACAGTGGCTCATGCCTGTAATCCCAGCATTTTGGGAGGCTGAGGTGGGTGGATCACGAGGTCAGGAGTTCGAGACCAGCCTGACCAATGTGGTGAAACCCCATCTCTACTAAAAATACAAAAATTAGCTGGGCGGGTGGTGGGCGCCTATAATCCCAGCTACTCTAGAGGCTGAGGCAGGAGAATCGTTTGAACCCGGGAGGCAGAGGTTGCAGTGAGCCGAGATGGCGCCACTGTACTCCAGCCTGGGTGACAGGGCAAGACTCTGTCTCAAAACAAACAAACAAACAAATATATATATATATATATATATATATATATATATATGGCATCCTCACGTAGCACCCTCCCTCAGCATCCTTCACGTGGCAGCTCTTGTTTCTTCAGTTATTGCTGTCAAGTGCATCTACCATACACCAGCCACCCCTAAACACCACCCAGGGTCTCTCCCTCTGGAAGGTGGGTCTCTGCTTCCACTAGAGTGAGTTTCTGTTATCCAGAGAAAGCCAGGGGGAATTAAGGTGACCAGGCATCCCTGGTCCATCCCCTCACACACAGGACCTCGTTCATACCTCAAGCTGCAGGTTGAGCTTTTAGTCCTGGCCACCTCTTTGGGGGCTGTATTCCCGGGTCAGGGGTCTGAGGAACATCCCATATTCCTGGGACAGGGGTCTGGGGACAAGCCAAGTGAAGTAAATTTCAAACCCTGATCCTGAAGTCATTCTGTGCCATCCTCCTGAATGTCTTACCTGAATTGGACCCATTTGAAGGCTACAGAAGCCGTGCCCAGCCTCCCTCAAGTTAGTTTCTGGACGCTTCTAGAGCAGCCCACCTCCGAACACCTCAGCCCTGGGTACCAAGGGGTTAATGCATGGAGCCAGCTTGGCAAATGTTTACCTAACAGGCAGGCTGCTGGGAACCCCAGGTAATTAACAGTCTGCTTTCCAAAGCCCAGACAGGAAGATTTCTGTCTCCTCTCCTCCTTTCCCAGGGATGCCTCTTGGCAGAGTGAACACAGCTTTCTGTTGGCTCTTCGAGAAGACGCCCAGCAGAGGTGGGAGCTGAGGGCAGGGATCAGGCCTGGAGGGAAGCAGGCCCAGAGGTAGGCACCAAGGAGGAGATGGAGGGGGCTTTGTCCCATTTCTCTCTGAGTCTTAGCCCCAGACTGCCATTCTTGAATATGGGATAATTACTGCTATAATTGGTGGAGCCCCCGCAAGGGGCTTACATACTTTGCCTCACTTAACTTTCACAACTACTAGAAGAGCGAGGCCCTCTTATCTCTGCTTTCAGATTAAGGAAGGGAGATGCAGGGCGATGAAATCACTTGTCTAGGCTGGGGGCAATGGCTCACGCCTGTAATCCCAGCACTTTGGGAGGCCAAGGCAGGTGAATCACGAGGTCAGGAGTTCGAGACCAGCCTGGCTAACATGGTGAAACCCCGTCTCTACTAAAAATACAAAAAAGAATTAACCGGGCGTGGTGGCGGGCACCTGTAATCCTGGCTACTTAGGAGGCAGAGGCAGGAGAATCGCTTGAACCCAGGAGGCGGAGGTTGCAGTGAGCAAAGATCACGCCACTGCATTCCAGCCTGGGCGACAAGAGTGAGACTCCATCTCAAAAAAAAAAGAAAGAAAGAAAGAAAGAAATCACTTGTCTAGGGTCACCCAACCAGTGTGGGGTAAAGCCCGTACTTGAACCACAGTCTACTTTCCCTTATGGAAGAAAAAGCAGTGGATTTGTTCAGTACCTACTGTATACTGGACACTATGTTGGATGTTTACCTCTAATCCTGGAGGTGTCATTTCCTTAAATTGCTTTAATAAGCCATTAGCATCAGAAAAGTGAGATAGTCATTTGAGCCCAGGAGTTCAAGACCAACTGGGGCAACATAGTGAGACCCCCCCATTTCTTTTTCTCTCTTTTTTTTTTTAGACGGAGTTTCTCTCTTGTTGCCCAGGCTAGAGTGCAGTGGTGCGATCTCGGCTCACTGCAACCTCTGCCTCCCAGGTTCAAGCAATTCTCCTGCCTCAGCCTCCCGAGTAGCTGGGATTACAGGCATGCACCACCACACCCGGCTAATTTTGTATTTTTAGTAGAGGTGGGGTTTCTCCATGTTGAGGCTGGTCTCGAACTCCTGACTCTAGGTCATCCGCCCACCTCGGCCTCCCAAAGTGTTGGGATTACAGGCGTGAGCCACCGCGCCCGGCTGCGAGACCCCCCCATTTCTTAAAAAAAAAACCTAGCCTGGCATGGTGGCACGTGCCTGTGGTCCCAGCTACCTGGGAGGCTGAGGTGGCAGGATCACTTGAGCCAGGGAAGTTGAGGCTGCAGTGAGCTGTGATTGTACCCTTGCACTCCAGCATGGGTGACAGAGCTAAAAAAAAAAAAAAAAAGAAGAGTAAGATAGTACAGTTCATAACTAGGGGAGGGAGCATAAATGTAAATCTCAGAAATAAGAATAGAATGAGCCTCAAGTTTCTTCTTGTAATCTGAAAGGCTCCTTGTTGGATGGTCATCAGCCTCATCTCCAAACAAACCCTGAAACCAGCCTCCCTCCCACCTCCCCTGCTCTCACCCTAAGCTAAGCCGCCTTGCTCACCCAGGATCATTGCACTGGCCTCTGGTCTCTGCTTTCCTCTCGTCTCACTAAAGTACTTTCTCCTCCTAGCAGCCAGAGGATCTTGGTAAAATATAAGCCCACTCTCTCCTTGGCTTTGACACTGTATTAACCATGTCTTTTTATTGCCTATATTTTAATGGTCTGTCTCACTGGGGCCTGCCCTGGAAAGACTGCCCCTCCCAGAGCTAGCCAGTTCCTAGAGAGAGCAAGCGAAGGGCCTTTGAATATGCCCTTCAAGTGCAAACCAACCAATCAAGAGCCCACATTCCATGCCACCTCCTCTACTGGGCTCTCACACTCAGGGCCACGATTCTCCTGGCTTCATCACCCCAGAGCCAGGTACCAGACTACTAGGGAAAGCCCCATCCCCTGAGCTGACAGTGTTCAAACTAGAAAATGCTAAGCCTGCTTACCCTGCCTTGCCCGTTCCTTTCCAAGGAAACTAGACAGAGTGGGAATGGGGTTTGGCTTCAGCTCACCGCCACGAGAGCATTCTTTCACACATTCTCACTGATCATAAAACCCACACCATTACCTCGCTGACACCATACCCGCTAACGCCGAGGCTTTAGCCAAAGAAAGTCACCATTCGGCCGGGCGCGGTGGCTCATGCCTGTAATCCCAGCACTTTGGGAGGCCGAGGCGGGCAGATCACAAGGTCAGGGGATCGAGACCATCCTGGCTAACACGGTGAAACCCCGTCTCTACTAAAAAAATACAAAAAATTAGCCGGGCGTGGTGGCGGGCGCCTATAGTCCCAGCTACGCGGGAGGCTGAGGCAGAAGAATGGTGTGAACCTGGGAGGCGGAGCTTGCAGTGACCCGAGATCACACCACTGCACTCCAGCCTGGGGCGACAGAGTGAGACTCCGTCTCGTAAAAAAAAAAAAAAGAAAGAAAGTCACCATTCTATACTGTTGAAGAATAGCTGATTTACAGGCTTGTTGCTGCTGGCCAGACCACCACCAGGTGGCCCATTACTCAAGAAAACTATCCAACCAGATGTGCTGACCTGCATCTCCTACCTCGCACATGCTTTGCCCAGCCCAGCCTGCATAACCTACCCCCTATCATTTCCCATGGCTTTGCCTAATAAAAAATCCCAGCCAGCTCTTTTCAGAGAGTCAGCCAGGGAATTCTCTCGCTCTCTTGTGCTGCCTCCCTTGTTCTGAGGCATAAGCTCCAATGAAGCCTTGTCTGGTTAAACTCTTTTGGCCTCATGTCAATTTCTGTTGCATTGGCAGCCCAAGAACCTGTGGTTGGTATCAAAACCACGCTAAGGGCTCTTGCCCACCCTTTTCCCCTCTGCCACCTGACAGACCCTGGTGTTTCCTCATGTGTCTCCCATGGCACAGCATGCCCCCTTTGGGATCTGTATGTGTAACAAACTTCTTTTTTTCTTTCTTTCTTTTTTTTTTGAGACAGAGTCTGGCTCTGTCTCACCCAGGCTGGAGTGCAGCGGTGTCATCTCGGCTCACTGCAACCTCCGCCTCCCAGGTTCAAGTAATTCTTCTACCTCAGCCTCCCAAATAGCTAGGATTACAGGCGCCCACCACCACGCCCAGCTAATTTTTGTATTTTTAGTAGAGACAGAGTTTCACCATGTTGGCCAGGATGGTCTCAATCTCTTGACCTCATGATCCGCCCACCTCGGCCTCCCAAAGTGCTGGGATTATAGGTGCGAGCCACTGCGCCCGGCCACAAACTTCTTTTCGATGGTAGTCATCTCCTGATCTCCTGGCCTCACCATACCTAAACAATAATAAGCCATAATAATAATAATCATCATGCCTTCCATCATACTTAGAATAAAATCTAGACTTCTTTCCATGGCCTAGAAGGCCCGCCAAGCGCTGGCCCCTCCCTGCCCTCCAGGCCCTCGCCTCTGCTCTCTCTTGCTCAGGGCTCCAGCCCCACTGCCTTCTTCCTGCCCTCACACCCAGCAGAGCCTCAGGGGCCTTCCTCTGCTGTTCCCTCTGCCTGGAACGTCTTCACCCAGAGCTCAGCAGGGGCGGCTCCTTTCCCATGTCCAGGGCTCAGTTTATGGTCACCTTCTCAGCCAGGCCTTCCACGAACACTCACCATCAAGGAACAATAACAGCCAACACTTCCTGGAGGTTTTCCATGGGCCAGACACTATTTTATGTGCTTTCTGTTTACTATTCACTCTTTGAATCCTCACAACCCACTAAGGTAGACATTGTTACACTTTCTATTTTGCAGATGAGGAAACTGAGGCTCAGAGAGGTTAAATGACAAGACCAAAGTGTCACAGCTAACAGGCAGGAAAGCCGGGACTCAAACCCGGCAGCCTGTTTCCAGAGTCCACGCTTGGAACAACTGAGCTGTATTTGTTAACAGAGTAAGCATACAGTAAATACTAGCATATTGTTGTTTTATCAGAGACTACGTTTCAGCCACCAATTTTCTTTCTCTTTTTTAAAAAAATAATATCTTGACTGTAGGACCTTAAGAGCAGGAGCCTGATGACTTTTTATTTATTTATTTTGAGACGGAGTTTCACTCTTGTCGCCCAGGCTGGCGTGCAGAGGCACAATCTTGGCTCACTGCAGCCTCTACCTCCTGGGTTCAAGCGATTCTCCTGCCTCAGCCTCCCAAGTAGCTGGGATTACAGGCATGCACCACGACACTCAGATAATTTTGTATTTTTAGTAGAGATGGGGTTTCACCATGTTGGCCAGGCTGGTCTCGAACTCTTGACCTTAGATGACCCACCTGCCTTGGCCTCCCAAAGTGCTGGGATTACAGGTGTAAGCCAGCCACATGTGGCCGACATTGTTTTTTATTTTATTTTATTATTATTATTATTATTTTTGAGACAGAATCTCACTCTGTTGCCCAGGCTGGAGTGCAGTGGCACAATCTTGGTTCACTGCAACCTCCGTCTCCCGAGTAGCTGGGACAACAGGCGCTCGCCACCACACCCAGCTAATTTTTGTATTTTTAGTAGAGATGGAGTTTTGCAATGTTGGTCAGGGTGGTCTTGAACTCCTGACTTCAGGTGATCTGCTCACCTCGGCCTCCCAGAGTGCTGGGATTACAGGCGTGAGCCACTGCTCTCAGCCCCATTATTTTTTAATGTAGAGGCTGGGTCTCACTCTGTTGCCCAGGCTGGAGTACCATAGCTATTCATAGGTGTGATCATAGCTCACTCATCCTTGACCTCCTGGGCTGAAGCGATCCTCCCACCTCAGCCTCCTGAGTAGCCAGGATTAGAGGCACAGGCTGCCACCCTCTCCCCGGTTTTCTTTCATTGAGTTTGAATCCCTTCACACAAGTCATTCACTGTCCAGTTTGTCCCTCCTGCTCCCTATTGTCTTAGGCCAATTTAATTGACTTGGTTGAAACTTGAAGGCATTTATGCCTCTTACTCAGCCCCTCATTCTTTTGTTATTGTGTTGGTGTTGTTTTTGAGGCAGACTTTTGCTCTGTCACTAAGGCTGGAGTGCAATGGAGCAATCATGGCTCACGGCAGCCTCTACCTTCTGGGCTCAAGCGATCCTCCCACCTCAGCTTCCCGAGTAGCTGGGACTACAGGCGCGCACCACCACACCTGGCTAATTTTTTTTTTTTCAGTTTCGTAGAGCCAGGCTTTGTGGCTCACGCCTGTAATCCCAGCGCTTGGGAGGCTGACGTGGGCGGATCACTTGAGGTCAGAAGTTTGAGACCAGCCTGGCCAACATGGTGAAACCCTGTCTCCACTAAAAATACAAAAATTATCCTGCTGTGGTGTGGTGGTGCATGCCTGTAGTCCCAGCTACTCAAGAGGCTGAGGCAGGAGAATCACTTGAACCCAGGAGGCCATTGCACTCCAGTCTGGACAACAGAGTGAGACTCTGTTTCAAAAAAAAATTTTCCGTAGAGACATAGTGTTGCCTTGTTACCTGGGCTGGCCCCTCATCTTTTAACCAATACCCACCATGCCAGGTGCTGTGCTAGGCCCACAGAAATGAATAAGGAGGTACCCTCGCCCTCCAGGAGCCCACGGTCACATGCGGAGGCAGACCTGCACCCTGGTCACTTCATTGCAGGGTTATGTGTACTGTCCTGGGGATGCCAACAAGTGTTAGAGAAGCACCTGGGAGCACAGAGCAATCAGCCAAGGAGGACATCCCAGAGAAAGTGACATCTCACTGGGTTTGAAGGATGAGACAGGAAGCAGACAGGAGAAGGGCAGCACAAAAAAATGCACGAAAGGGGCTGAGCGCACGGGTGTCTAGGGACCGGCTGATCACGTTAGGTGTGAAATGTGTCTAGGGACCGGCTGGTCACGTTGGGTGTGAAATGCATGGAGGTGGCTGAGCGCACGTGTCAAGGGACCAGCTGGTCACGTTGGGTATGAAATGCATGGAGGTGGCTGAGCGCATGTGTGTCGAGGGACCAGCTGGTCATGTTGGATGTGAAGGGGGTGTGAATCTGCCTGGCTGAGGGAAATTGATCCAGATCTTGAAGGGCTTCTATAAGGCCTGCAACTTCTGTTGTGGAGGCTGCAAGCAATCCCAGAGGGATTTTATTTTATCTTATCTTATTTTGCCTGGCCTCAGTTCGTTCTTTTTATATTTATTTATTTATTTATTTATTTATTTATTTATTTATTTATTTATTTTTGAGACAGAGTCTCACTCTGTTGCCCAGGCTAGAGTGCAATGGCGCGATCTCGGCTCACTGCAACCTCCGCCTCCCGGGTTGAAGCGATTTCTCCTGCCTCAGCCTCCCGAGTAGCTGGGATTACAGGTAGGTGCCAACCCGCCCGACTAATTTTTTTGTATTTTTAGTAGAGATGGGGTTTCAGCACGTTGGCCAGGCTGGTCTCCAACTCCTGACCTCAGGTGATCTGCCCGCCTCAGCCTCCCAAAGTGCTGGGATTACAGGCATGAGCCACTGCACCCGGCCCTCAGTCCATTCTTAGAACACACTCCATCACCTGGTTCCCAGAACTCAGACTGCACAATGGTGACTTCATCACTGGCCAGGGCTCACAGTCATGGCAGCAGAGGCCTCTCTATACCCCCCTCCCCTCCAGCCTCGCCCACTGCCCCTCACCCCTCCTGCCCCCACCCTGGCTCCCGACCCCACTTTACCTGCCATGTTTATATAATTTTCTTATGCTCGCAGCAGGCAGTGCCGCCTACAATGGGATCTGATCATGGAAGGAAAACACTCCCCTGGGGACCTAAGAACGCCCTACCCTACTACACATGCTGCACCCCATCTGCGGCCAACCTCTCTGCCCTGCCCCTGTACCCAAAACCAGTGCTATGTCAGGCTAAGCAATATCCCTAGAAATTTTAAGCAGAGATTGGCACGATATTGCTGGCAAGGTTTCCACCCCCACTCCCATTCCAACCCCATCCAGTTTCTCCAAAACTACTGAGAACTTGGTGCTCACCAAATCAGCTCATGTTCTGCAGGCTGGCAAGCCTTTACCAGGCATTTGATAGGCTTGATGATAACAATGCTGGGAGCCAGGAAGAGAACATTAAGAGCAGGAATTCAGGCCTGCCTTGGCCTCTAGGCATCCCTGAACCGGCCCAGTTTCCAAGAATCATTTTTGATGAGAGATTCTGGGAAGCAGGACGTTGTTGAGGCCAAGTAAACTCCCAAAGGCCTGGAAGGAGCCAGAAAGCAGAAAGGGTAATGCTTCCCCCTCCCAGGTGGGAGTGAGCAGGATGACCAGTTCCTTTCCCTGCAGGAAGCCTCCTCAGCCTGGCCTCCTTCTGGGCTCCGTAGTTCCTTCTCCTCCACTAGGGTTCTGGCAGCTGCCTTGGCCGATGCCCCCCATCTCTACACTTAGGCTTGGCAGACAGGGAATGTGAGAGTAGCGTCAGAGAACCCTTCCCATCCCTTCCTTCCAGCCAGGCATCAAGGTATGGCAGCAGAACAGGGAAATCTGAGTTCAATCCTGGTTTTGCCAGCCATTAATTGTAAGACCTTGGGTGAGTCACCTGGCCTCTGCGTACCTTGGTTTCCGAACCTGCAAACTGGGGGTGGAGCTACTGGCCTCCCAGAATCATTGTGCCAACTGAATGAGCTCAGGTGTACCAAGCACTTGGCACAAACATGTTCCTTCCCAGGGCTGGACACTGGCATTTGGCATTCTTTGGGTGGAGTGGGGCCAGGGTGGTTATTGTCTGGACCGCACAGATTCAACCCATATTTTGGCAGAGAAGACAGCATTTGCAAAGATATGCAGGGGTGACCGGGTATGGCAGGGCTGGAGAACGTTATGTTCCCAAGCAGTTTGCTGTCCCTGGAGCAAGGGGTGACCAAGAATGAGGAGGTGGGAGATAAGTCAAAAAAGATCAGCTAGGGTCAGGATGTGAAGGGCCTTGAACCAGACTAAAAAGCTTAGGCTCCAAATGTACCCCTTAAACTTAAAAGTTGGAAAGAAAAAACTATATATATATATAGTTTTTCCACACACACACACACACACACACACATACGTATATGTATATATGATAAATAAAAGGCTTAGCTCCATCTCAGGCTTGCTGTCATGGGGTGCAGCAGTGAGGACTGTGGAATGTGATCCAGGCAGACCTGGCTGCACATTTCAGTTCTGCCACAGGTTGGGTGGCCTTGGGCAAGTCACTTAGTCTTAGCTTGAGTTCTCCCATCAGCAGATCCTGAGACTCAGGTGCTGGAACTAAATTGCAGAGGTAATTTCAGGAAGCAGAAGTAGGGCATGGAGAAAGTAAACCGGGAAGAGAAAAGGTAACAAAGCGTACGTGAATGTGCGGGTTGCTGCCAGGAGCACCTGGGCGCGGTTCTGCTGGAGACTTTCTGACAGACAGTGTGAAATCATCCTATTTGATGGGGAGATCGCTTGAGCCCAGGAGTTTGAGGCTGCAGTGAGCAGTATTTGTGCCAATGCACTCCAGCCTGGGTGACAGAGCCAGACCCTGTTTCTTAATTTAAAGAGAAGGGAAGGGTGGGGAAGGGAAGGGAGGGGAGGGGAGGGGAAGGGGAGGGGAGGGGAAGGGAAAGAGAGAGAAAGAAAGAAGAAAGAAAGAGAGAGAGAGAAAGGAAGGAGGCCAGGCGCGGTGGCTCACGCCTGTAATCCCAGCACTTTGGGAGGCCGAGGCAGGCGGATCACGAGGTCAGGAGATCGAGACCATCCTGGCTAACACGGTGAAACCCCGTCTCTACTAAAAATACAAAAAATTAGCCGGGCGAGGTGGCAGGCGCCTGTAGTCCCAGCTACGCGGGAGGCTGAGGCAGGAGAATGGCGTGAACCTGGGAGGCGGAGCCTGCAGTGAGCCGAGATCGTGCCACTGCACTCCAGCCTGGGTGAAAGAGCGAGACTCTGTCTCAAAAAAAAAAAAAAAAAAAAAAAGAGAAAGGAAGGAAGGAAGAAAGAGAGAGAAAGAGAGAAAGAAAGAAAGAGAGAAAGAAAGAAAGAAAGAGAAAGAAAGACTCTCCTATGTGAAGATGAGGAGGTGGGGCATTTAGGCACCAACTCTCTTGATGGTTGAAGGTTGCCCTTGGGGTACATAACACGCCTGTTCCTAGGCCGGGCGCGGTGGCTCAAGCCTGTAATCCCAGCACTTTGGGAGGCCGAGGCGGGCGGATCACGAGGCCAGGAGATCGAGACCATCCTGGCTAACACGGTGAAACCCCGTCTCTACTAAAAATACAAAAAAATTAGCCGGGCGTGTTGGCGGGCGCCTGTAGTCCCAGCTACTCGGGAGGCTGAGGCAGGAGAATGGCGTGAACCCGGGAGGCGGAGCTTGCAGTGAGCCGAGATCGCGCCACTGCACTCTAGCCTGCGCGACAGAGCAAGACTCCGTCTCAGAAAAAAAAAAAAAAAAAAAAAAAACACGCCTGTTCCTGCTGGTTCATAGATACCTAAGAAAGCTCTCAGGCGAGGAAGCCAAGAGAAACAGGCTCTTGTGCGGTCGAGCCCTGAGCATGCTGAAAACTACCAAACTGGCGAGGGAACTCAGAGAAGGGATGAGGGGCTATGAGGCAGGTGTCAACACTGTCTGCTGTGACCTCTTTGAGCCTCTGTTTTCTTGTCTGAAAAATGGAAAAGATATGACATACTTCACAGGAAGATTAAATGTAAAGTATTTGAAAGTTACCTAATGACAAGGCTGACACATAGGAGATAATCAATAAATGGTAGGTATGCTTGGGCTCAGCTCAGATGCCAGCTCCTCAGAGAATCCTTCCCTCCCACCCTATTGAGATTAGCTCACTCCCTTCATTCTCCACCAAAGCAGTATCCTACTTCCTGTGGCGCATTTAACATAGTATATAATTATCTTGGTTATGTGTTTGTTTGGAGTTTTGTTTTTGTTTTTGTTTTAGAGACAAGGTCTCACTGTCACCCAGCCTGCAATGCAGTGTGGCAATCGTAGCTCACTGCAGCTTCAAACTCCTAGGCTCAAATTGTCCTCCCCCTTCAGCTTTGTAGTAATTAGGACTACAGGCATGCACTACCACGCCCAGCTATTTTATTTTTTAATTTTTTATAAGGCAGGGTCTCACTGTGTTGCCCAGGTCAGTCTCAAACTCCAGGCCTCAAGTGATCCACCTGCCTCAGCTTCTCAAAGTGCTTGGATTACAGGTGTGAGCCACCACGCTCCACCTGTGTTTGTTTAAATCTGTCTCTCCTCACTAGAATGAAAGCACGGTGTGAGCAGGGAATTGGTCCCTCTTATTCACTGCTTTATATGCAGCGCCAAGCATAATGCCTGGGACATACTAAGTGCTCAATACTTTTTTTTTTTTTTGAGACAGGGTCTCACTCTGTCGCCCAGGCTGGAGTGCAGTGACGCGACCTCGGCCTACTGCAACCTCCGCCTCCCAGGTTCAAGCAATTCTCCTGCCTTAACCTCCCTAGTAGCTGAGATTACAGGTGCCCACCACCGTGCCTGGCTAATTTTTGTGTTTTTAGTAGAGACGGGGTTTCGCCATGTTGGCCAGGCTGGCCTTGAAATCCTGACCTCAAGTGATCTGCCCGCCTCGGCCTCCCAAAGTGCTGGGATTACAGGCATAAACCACCGCACCTGGCCTCAATACATATTTTTTGAATGGAAGAATGATTACAGTAGCAAAGTAAGGAAGGACAATTCCTGTTCTTGAGCTTTGTTAAGCACATCTTGTTAACAAGATGTTAAAGAGGATTCATTTGAACTCCACCTGGGTCCCAATGCGGATAAAGACTAGGTGTAGCTATATACAGAACCAGATCTAAGTCAGTTTCTCCATCACTAGAGCATTGCCCACTGACTTGTAGGCTATAATACAAGAAAGAGCTTGGCCGGGTGCGGTGGCTCACGCCTGTAATCCCAGCACTTTGGGAGGCCGAGGCGGGTGGATCACGAGGTCAGGAGATCGAGACCATCCTGGCTAACACAGTGAAACCCCGTCTCTACTAAAAATACAAAAAATTAGCCGGGCGTGGTGGTGGGCGCCTGTAGTCCCAGCTACTTGGGAGGCTGAGGCAGGAGAATGGCGTGAACCCGGGAGGCGGAGCTTGCAGTGAGCCGAGATCGCGCCACTGCACTCCAGCCTGGGCGACAGAGCAAGACTCCATCTCAAAAAAAAAAAAAAAAAGAAAGAGCTAAGAGTACTGGAGCAGTTTTCAGCTAAGGGCAAGGACATTTTGGGAGCGCTTGTTTGAAGACAGTGATTTGAAAAGAATAAAGCTATTGTATAATTTTGCTTCTTTGTCTCTTCCCACAGTCAGAATTATTGAGAAACTAATGAAGTTTTAGCTCCAGAACCTCTTCTCAGGCCCTGGACAGAGATCTAGCAATGTGTTCCCAGGTCATACATTTTGCAAATTTTGAAAAAGATATTTTTAAATTCTTTTTCTTTCTTTTTTTTTTGATGGATCTTACTCTGTCGCCCAGGCTGGAGTGCAGTGGCGTGATCTTGGCTCACTGCAGCCTCCACCTCCCTAGTAGCTGGGACTGCAGGCACGTGCCTCCACACCCAGCTAATTTTTGTGTATTTAGTAGAGATGGGGTTTCATCATGTTGGTCAGGTTGGTCTTGAACTCCTAATCTCAGGTGATCCACCCGCCTTGGCCTCCCAAAGTGCTGGGATTACAGGCATGAGCCACTGTGCCCGGCCTAAAATTCTTTTTCTTGAAGAGAGCCCCCCAAAACTGTGTCAGTTTCAAGCCCCCAAACCTGGATCCATCTCGGCCCCCTCCCAAGTCCAAGCTGCTTAAGTAACCAGCGATCCACGTTTAGCTCATTGTTCTCTTGAAACAATTCCATAATATAAATACTATTGTCATTCCAATTTACAGATGAGGAAACTGAGACTTAGAGAATAGTCATTGCCCAAGTTCTCACAGTTAGTAAGTGGTAGAGCTGGGATTTAAATTCAGTAGCCTGTCTCCAGAGACCAGACCCTTAATTCCCTTCACTAGAGTGCTTGATAATGGTGCCTATTTGTTTTCTTGTCCATTTTCCCCACTAACTAGGAAGTCCCCAAGGACACGAAGACAAATCATTTCTTTTTCTTTTTTGTTTTTCCTTTTTTTTTTTTTTTTTTTTTGAGATGGAGCCTCACTCTGTTGCCAGGCTGGAGTGCAGTGGCAAGATTTCAGCTCATTGCAATCTCTGCCTCGCAGGTTCAAGTGATTCTCTTGCCTCGGCCTCCTGGGATTACAGGTGAGCGCCACCACACCCAGCTAATTTTTGTATTTTTGGTAGAGATGGGATTTCACCATGTTGTCCAGGATGGTCTTGATTTCCTGACCTCATGATCTGCCTGCCTCGGCCCCCCAAAGTGCTGGGGTTACAGGTGTGAGCCACTGCACCCGGCCAACACAAATCATTTCTACATGCCAAGCATGCAGCCCAGAAGACACGTCACCATATGTTGGGATGTAAGGAAGAGGAAAGCAGCTCCCAAAGTCCAGAGGCCAGCCTGACACTCACAGCCAGGCCTTGGCCTTGTCCTGTTGAACATAAATAGCTTCATAAAACATCAACAGCAGACAAGGCCACTCTGTGACTGTGATGAATCCAAACACAAACAAGACCACTCTGTCATCATGTCTGAACACAAACAAAAAATGGATATTGTCCAAACCATGAAAAAGACCAACCATCCCCCATCTAAAATGAGAGACTGCTGCTTCTTACCTATGACAGCTTTAGCCTTGGTCTAGCCTCCCCTCCTTCTAGATACATTTTATCAAGACCCCCAGTCATAGAATTACCCTTGCTCTTGACAGCATCCAATCCAAAGCCAAGCCTTGCTTCCTTAAACTCTCCCCAGATTATCTAACAAAAGCCCAAATTCTGTAAGTTCTTTCTTCCACCTTCCTACTGAGATGCACCCCCCTGTGCCCTTATTTCCCCATTGCCTGCATTCTCCCTTGCTGCAATGAATAATTAATACAACTGGTTTAATACAGGTGTGTTTCCGGTGGTCTTTGACTGGAATGGCATCGACACAAGTATCACCTATCAGTGAGCATAAAATGTTATTGTCAAAGTTAAAAAATGTTGCTTCTCAAAACTAGTTGATGATAAGAGAAGGAAAGTAGTTGTTCCTTCTGGAGGATGGGTGGGGGTGATTGATTACAAACTGAGAAGCCAACCTTTCAGGATATTGGAAATGTTCTACATTTTGAAGTAAATGGTAGTTATAGCAAATGTTTTTAAGGTTAAGCTGTATACTTGAGATTAGTGCACATTACATACTTTATTGTATACCTATTCTACCTTTATTTTAAAAGTTTTGTCCACTTGTGGTGCGTGGTGGCTCACACCTGTAATCCCAGCACTTTGGAAGGCCAAGGTGGGCAGATTACTTGAGGCCAGGAGTTCAAGATCAGCCTGGCCAACATGGTGAAAACCCATCTCTACTAAAAATATAAAAATTAGCCAGGCGTGGTAACGTGCCTGTAATCCCAGCTACTAGGGAGGCTGAGATAGGAGAACTGCTTGAACCCAGGAGGCAGAGGCTGTGGTGAGCTGAGATCCCGCCACTGGGCCACAGAGGGAGACTCTGTCTGCCCCCCTCCCGCCCAAAAAAAAAAAAAAAAAAAAAAGAAATCCAAAGCTGGTCACCCAAATACCAACTTGAAGCAATTTAGCAACAAAGTAAAGGCCAGAGTTGGGATGGTAGCTGACAGCAGATTTGAAGGGATCTTTGGGCTGTTGGAGGATGAGTTCTATGATGAAAATACTGGAAAATCAACCATTTGCTTAAAAAGGTAAAGGCATTTGGGTTGTTTATTCTAGAAAAGACTGGATTGGAAGGAAGTGTAGTTAAACTCAACTGTTTTATTTTGCAACATGGAAGAGTCTGATTGTGCCCAAGGAAGATCTTCCTGTGACAAAGGAGGTAAAGGAGGTGGTGACATGCCCATCCCTGGGAAATTTTAAACTCGGCTGGCCAGCAAATGGCTCCAGCATGGCCTGGTCTGGGAGTAGGAGACTGAAAGAAATGACCTCCATCTGTCCCTCTCATGACCAGGACCTCTGGCTTGTCCTAAGTGTTCTGGCCAGCTGCACAGCACGGATTAATGGGCCAAAGGGAGCCGCTCTCTGATCTGCACTAAGCTTTTCAGGTTCTGTGGCCGCCGCCATCAGCCACAGATGTAATGAGATCTGAGGCTTAATTACCACAGTGCAGGTCTGCTGGCACTCTCTCCTGATGACTTTATCTTGGCTCCTGGAAGGATGGGGGTGACAACAGTATGTCGGCAGGAGAGGAGAGCCTAAAGCAGGGACTCTGGATCCTGGTGATTCGGGGGATGTGGGCTGCAAGAGTGGATGGAGGGGGCGACTGCAGGGCTCAGTACCTGACCTCAAAGAGCTCACAATGTGTCGAGAGTTAAGACCTCTAATCCAGGAGATAACCAAGGCAGTGTGAGTCAACTCACATGTGCGAGGCACACACAGATGTCGGCGGAAACTTTGGAGGCATGAACAAAGCTCCCAGAGGAGGGGCGCTGAAGGGTGGGGGGTGGGGCGTGGGGGCGTGCAGGTTGGAGAAGACTTTGAATGTCAGGCTAAGCAGTTGGGACTTCACTTCATAGGTAGTAGAGGGCCGTTGAACGTTTTTGAGCTGCCTGAACGATCCACATTTCCTATGGAAGTTTACAGGACTCCTGAGGATGGGCTCTGCGTAATCCCCACTCCCCCAAGAATAATCTCCTTCCCTCCCTCACACTCAGCTGCAGCCAGCACTGAACTTAATGCCATACTCTGAAACGTCCTTCACAGTCTCTGTGCTCCTGGCTACGTTCTTTCCTTATATCCGGTCTCAATGTTAACAAACATCACTCCCTCTAAGATGCCGTGCGGACACCGCCCCTTTCCCCCAAGCCTGGCCAGAGGCCCCTTTTCAAGGCTCCCACGCTTGCTGTGTCTCCCCATGAGATCACGGCTCTGTGCTGTCATTATTCATTTGTCTGAATTCTCTGCTAGACTGTGATTCTGTTGAGGCTAGGGGCAGTATCTTGTCCCTCAGTGTCGCTAAGAGCCAGCATAAGACAGTAATGTGGGGTGGATGCGGCCCAGGAGATTACTCGGGTTCCTCCCCTTTCTCTGCCAGGGAGTCTTTTGAGGACAATAGAAAATCACAGGTGTCAACAGGTGCAGGCTGGTAGGGAATGTCCCCTTAATTTGAATGATCAGTCTGTTATTCTTACAGGAAACAAAGTGTGCAGAAGACACAAAACAAACTCCGACCTCTTCCCAGCTCCTTGAGAATAAAGCGAAGCGGGGGCCATTTCTAGGCACGCCTGAGGACTATTTGAGGAGGGTGAGGCGGAGGGTTACGCACGGAACTACAAGCAAAACCCTCCGCTCGAGAGCAGAAATCGCGGCGGCTCCACTTCAGGCCACCAGGGGGAGGAATCACACCGCATCCCGGGCCTTGGGCGGTTTCGCACGACCACGCGGGGCTGGGAGGTCGCGTAGAACTCTGGGAGTTGTAGTCTTAGGGTTGTAATGCGCTATCTCGCGCACTGCACATCGGGAGTTGTAGTTCTAGATTGAGGAACGGGAAGTGCTTCCAAGGGTCCATTTTGAGCCCTGGAAACTACAATGACCAAAGGGCCACGGGTTCCTGGGCCGTTTCTCATTTCCGTCGAGTTAAACGTCTGGGGCTGCTTCTGAGGAATCTGCTTGACTGGGTAAGTTTGATTGGAGAAAACACCTATATCTCAATTGAGCTCCCTGCAGACTTTCGTATTCTGGCCCGGTTTGGGGCCTCGGCGTCTCTCAATCGTAGGAATTGCACATTAATCTTCGTCCTTTACGTCTCCTGTTCAGACACCTGTAGCCACCCACTCCCTTGACCCTCCCACGGTCGCCTCGCACTTTTAACGGCCAGCGCCCCTGGAATCCCCACTGAGCTCCCGTCCCAGGCCCCAGGCCCCGCAGCCCCACCTTGGTCCCCACAGCCCTCCCTTCACCCTGCAGCCTCACCTCCCTGAACCCCGGGCTTCTTTATGCTCCTCCACCCTTTGTGTACTTTACTCTTACTCTCAATTTTGTTTTTCACGGCGGTGGAAGAAGGGTCCCCATTCCTTCTTTCCAATCCGCGATTACCCTGGACTCAGTCAGCCGACCCGGTTCTAGGCAAGCTCTGCCTCTCACCCTCTGTGACCTTGGGCAAATCATACAACTCTGGGACTCAGTTTCTTCCTCTAAAACGGAGATGACTGTTGCCCCATGAGTCTCAGATGAGGAGTGTTGAGGAGCCAACAAGCTAGTATGTGTGAAGATGCCTTGTAAACTGTAAGGCCCTCACAAGAGACAGATTATTTTTATCACAATTATTAATGTTCTGGAACACTCTTATCAGGCCTCTTCTCTAGCTTTGCCACCTTGTTGCTCAATCTCATCCCTCGAGTGCTTGGTGTCTTCATTGTCTACGAGCTGGATGATATTTCCTCACTTCCTCCAGAGACCAAAGGTCAGGCCAATGAGCTTTTAGTCTTCAGAGAGCTTTGTCTGAAAGGAAGCACAAGAGAAGTGCTTATCTTGGACTGTATCTTGAAATATCCGGTGATGAAAGGGTCACACAGCTGGCAGAGCAGCAGTCCTCTGCTCACCAGAAACAGGGTCCCAGCAGGAGAGGACAGCTGCAACCTAAGCTCCATCCATTCCCTCTGGGCTCCTCTGGGCCTATTCAGTAGACACTGGCTTTGGTAGGGGTGTCTGAGGCCTGAAAAGGCTGCTGGGAAAGAATCTGTTTTGCTAAAGGGATTAATCCAAGAAAAATGAGAGACCTTGGCTAGGAAAGACAGACATAGCATTGTTAATTAGTTCCTAACATTTTATAAGCACTCAAAATACACCAGGCCCTAGGCAATATTTTCACTTATGAAGTATCCATTTTACGTATAAGGAACTTGAGAGGGCATGTGGTTAAAATAATTATAGTTGCCTCCTGTGGTTGTAGTACCTTCTATCCATCGAGTGCTTTACATGCATTATTTAATCCTCATCAACAATCTCATGAGTAGTTACTATTTCTTTTTTTTTTTTGAGATGGAGTCTTGCTCTGTCGCCCAGGCGGCTAGAGTGCAGTGGCGCGATCTCGGCTCACTGCAAGCTCCGCCTCCCGGGTTCACGCCATTCTCCTGCTTCAGCCTCCCAAGTAGCTGGGACTACAGGCGCCCGCCACCAGGCCCAGCTAATTTTTTGTATTTTTTTTAGTAGAGACAGGGTTTCACCGTGTTAGCCAGGATAGTCTCGATCTCCTGACCTCCTGATCTGCCCGCCTCAGCCTCCCCAAGTGCTGGGATTACAAGTATGAGCCGCCGCGCCTGGCCCATAGTTACTACTTCTTTTTGAGACAAGGCCTCGCTCTGTCACCCAGGCTGAAGTGCAGTGGCGCAATCTTGGCTCACTGTGGCCTCCGGCTCCCAAGCCCCAGCAATCCTCCTACCTCAGCCTCCTGAGTAACTGGGACTGCAGTTGCATACCACCACATCCAGCTAATTTTTTTTTTTTTATTTTTTATAGAGACAGGATTTTGCCATGTTGCCCAGGCTAGTCTTGAACTCCTGGGCTCAAGCAATCCTTCCCATTTGATCTCCCAAAGTCCTGGGATTATACACATGAGCCACCGCGTCTGGCCGTAGTTATTATTTCTGTTGTGAGAATAAATTATCAGAAGCTTAGAGTTTGAGGAACTTGTTCAAGATCACACAGCTATAAGTGACAGGTAGAATTCAGAGTCATCAAAACCTTTTTCCCCCATTATTCCATATAGCCTTATTTTTAGATCAAAAACAAAGATTAAAGAAGACTTGAGATGGGTTTAAATCAAAGCCAAATGAAGGAACATTTATTGAGTCCCAACTATGTGGGGAAAGCGTGCAGATAGACGGTTTGGCCTACAAAAAAATATAAAACCCAGTCTTTACCCCTGGAGTAGATCTGAAGAGATGAGGCATAAGTGTACCAAAAATTAAATAGTATTCATTGGATAAATTAATTATTGAGACCAGCTATATGCAGGGCGCTACATTAAGTCTAGTGATAGGAACATGCTTCTGGGTGGCCATGGGGATTATAGCAAGTGAAATCATAGTCGTGAAAATGGTGGACCAGGACACAGTATACACTCAGTAAGCGTCTGCTGCATGCATACATGTCTGAATGAAAGAAAAGTTCATCCAGAGACATTTCTAATCAAAGTCCAGACCAGAGGTTCTCAAACTTTGCTGATCAGAAACACCTGGGAAGCTTTTACAAACGAATTGATCCCTAGAAATAGGGGCCCCAGAATATACATTTTTGAAAAGCTTCCCAGGTGATTGTGACAATAGGTTCAGGAACCTAAGATCTAGATTCTCTATAGACCACTGTTGCAGGCAAGTCACTGGTTGAAAACTGCTAGAAAAGGTGTTAATCCAAGAGCTGCCCTAAGGTAGTCTAAGATTGGTTACCAGATAATGGATGTGGACAGTGATCAGAGATGAGAGGAGGAAAGGTTGGAAGGACCTGTGAAAGCTTCACAGAGGACTAGAGATTTCACTGGGCCTCAGTGGATGGAGAGGCTTCTGGACAGGTACCATCATTAACTATTTAGACAAAGTGAGCAAAAGAAGGTAGAGACACATAGACTGATTTCCTTGGAAAATTCCATGACTTTTATGAGAAATGACTCTGGATGCTTTGTGTGAATGTCTCTTTGGCAAAATTTGCAACTCAGATTGGATTTTTCCATCTCTCCATCCTATTTGGACATCAGTCAATGTGAGCCTAGGAAACAAGGATTCATTTGCATGTTAGCTTCACTCTGGCCAATTAGCTTCTGTAATTTTTATTTCCAAACAATTTAGTTGATGATCTTCCCAGAAACTTTCCGGGAGCACAAGAGAGTTCTGCTGTCTTCTGTTTGGCCATTTCCAAGTCCCCTTATCCTGATTCCTGTCCTAAGTGCTGATCTCTATGCAGAGTGAGACAAAAATCTGTTCCCATAAGAAGCTTAAGGACTATTGTCCTGGTTCCCCAATCTTAAAATCTGACTTATTGGCTCTTGACTCCCCAGATTCACTCAGTGGCCAAATCCTAGTGTTTCTACTTTTCATTCAATCAGCACATTTCTTGGATGCTTCCTAAGAGTCAGGTACCACACCAGGTGCTTTGAATGCATTATTTCATTTTATTTCCATAGCAACCCTGTGAGGATGGATAGCGTTCCCATTGTACAGATGGGGAATCAAGCTTAGAGAGATCAGATAACTTGCATAAGATAAGAAAGCTAGGCAGGGCTGGCACAGTGGCTCACTCCTGTAATCCCAAGCACTTTGGGAGGCTAAGGCGGGAGGATCGCTTGAGCCCAAGAGGTTGAGATCAGCCTGGGCAACATGATGAAACTCCATCTCTACAAATAAATATAAAAATTAGCCGGGTGTGGTGGCAAGTGCCTGTAGTTTCAGCCACCCAGGAGGCTGAGGTGGGAGGATCACTTGAGCTGGGAGGGTGAGGCCACAGTGAGCCGCTGCACTCCAGCCTGGGAGACAGAGCAAGACCCTGTCTCAAAAAAAAAAAAAAAAAAAAAGCTAGGCACCAAACGAGCTGGGCCTCCACTGTGGTTCTTTCAGACTATCTCTCATGGACATGACCTCGTTTCCAGAGTAGATTCCAGCTTTTTAGCTTAGCACTCGAGGGACTGCTCCTCCCCAAATCTGGTCACAACTTTCTCTTCTCACCTTGTGTTGTTTCTCACACAAGCTTCCTTCTTACCGTGCCTTTGCTCACTCTCTCCTGCTTGAAAGAGCCTTTCCCATCTTCCCCTGCTCTCTACTTCCAAGCTAAAGGAACACTGTTTCTTCTCAGAACTCCTGTGGTCTTTTGTCTGCCTCTCTTTTATGACAGTTGAACTTGCAGCTGCTTCATTGTCATGTGAGTGACATGTGTCTTGTGGCCCCAGCAGTAGGTCTTCCATGTGCAGACCTCAACAACAAGCGATGGGGAGAGGTCAGGGTCTGAGGCTAAGCAGAGCTCATCCCCCTTCACTCTGGCTGAACAACCCACTGACATCAGGAGCTTAGCTTCTTTTTCAAAAGAATTGGGTTTGTTTTTTAAATTTGCTAAAAAGAAACAAAATGAAGACGCTATCTTTAGTAGAAAGAAAATAATTTCTTATCTTTCAAAGTTAAATAGAATGATGTTAGGATTGTTGAGACCAGACAAGTGACAGCTGACAACCAGGAGACTGTGTGTTGTTATCATCGTTCTGCTTGTGACTCTGAGCAGCTCACTTAATCTCTCCGGACCTTGGTGTCTTCCCTGGGAAAGCACATGTATGTACGCGGAGAAGGGGAAACCGATTGTGGGGAGGATTGACAGAAATGCTCTCTTAGGTCTCTTCTTACCCAGACATGCTTTGACTGGAGCTCCCGAATCTCTCCCAGAGCATCTTAAAGGAAGCAGAATAATTTAATCATTAACATGTGGACCCCAGACTCAGTGTGTATCCATTTAGATGCTTTTGGTTGCAACCAGAAGAAATCTAACTTCAGTTGGTTTAACCAAGGGAACTTACTGACTCATGTAACTAGAAAGTCTAGGAGTGGGTCAGGTTTCAGATATGGTCTAATCTGTGGATTCTTAATGTCTTCACCAATGGGCCTCTATTTCTCTGTGATTCTTTTGGTTTTGCCATCCACCATGGGTATCTTCATCCTCAAGATGGCAGAAGTGACTGCTGTGGTTCAAGGCCACTTGACAGGTGACATCTACACATCACACTAGTTCAAAACAGGAAATAACTTTTCTCCTCTCAACCATCATACCAAAGTCCCAGGCTTTACTCCTATTGGACCAACCTAATGCCATATGCCCACTTTTCATCCAAATACTGACCAGAAAATAAGAAGGACTGACTGGCTCTGGTTAATTAAGGCTCAGCTCTGGAGGTTAAGGAGGGGTCAGCCCCACCCAAATCACAAGGCAAGGGATACTGGGAAGTTTGATGTTCTCATGTTACAACCACACTGCCCAAGATCGAACTCTGGCTCTGCTTACCATATGTTACTGGGTAAATTGCCTTTGTCAAGCATCCGTTTCCTCATCTGTAATAATAATACGTATCTCAGAGGACTGTTGAAAGAATTAAATAAAATGATATGTGAAAAGCACTAAACATAGTTCCTGGCACAGAGTAAGTGTGACGATGATGTTGGTGTTGGAGATGATGAAACTGAAGAGGGTTAGGGGAGCACTGGCCCCAGTTTAGGAAGCAGCTGAGCCGTAGGAATATTATCTAGTCAGGAGTGTGCATGCCTGTCACGCTGAAAGCTTCTCTTTGATCTACTGTCCACATCATACTTTTCTCTACCTCTGCTTTTTTTCCTTTTAGGTTTTTTTCTATAAGTGCTTTCTTCCTCCTCCCCTGCCTCTCAACTTCCTCATCTTTAAAGGCCCAGCGTAAGTGCTACCCCATATTCAGTAGTTTAAAGCTGGATGTGGTGGCTCTTACCTGTAATCCCAGCTTCTTGGGAGGCCTAGGCAGGAGGATTGTTTGATCCCAGGAGTTTGAGACCAGCCTGGATAACATAGCAAGACCCTGTCTCTCAAAAAATCAAACAGTTTTAAGAAAAAGCTTAGTTCAGTGACTTTGCATCTGTATAACTGAATCTCCCCCGAGCAGGATCAGCAGTAATGGTTAAGAACTTAGCTTCCGGATTAGACAGAGATGGGTTTGCCACTGGGTAACTTGGGAAGGTTATTCAACCTCTTTATGCCTTAGTTTCCTCATCTGTAAAACAGGGTCTTTTGTTTGTTTGTTTTTTGAGACAGGGTCTCACTCTGTCACCCAGGCTGGAGTGCAGTGGTGTAATCTCGGCTCACTGCAACCTCCACCTCCCAGGTTCAAGTGATTCTCCTGCCTCAGCTTCCTGAGTAGCTGGGACCATAGGTGCCCGCCACTGCACCCAGCTAATTTTTGTATTTTTAGTAGAGACGGGGTTTCACCATGTTGGCCAGGCTGGTCTTGAACTCCTGACCTCAGGTGATCTGCCCGCCTTGGCCTCCCAAATGCTGGGATTACAGGCGTGAGCCACCGCGCCTGGCCAAAACAAGGTCTTAATAGTACCTACCTCAGGACAGGCGCAGTGGCTCACGCCTGTAATCCCAGCACTTTTAGAGGCCAAGGTGGGTAGATCACGAGGTCAGGAGATCGAGACCATCCTGGCCAACATGGCAAAACCCCGACTTTACTAAAAATTAAACAAAAAATTAGCTGGGCATGGTGGCACGTACCTGTAATGCCAGCTACTCAGGAGGCTGAGGCAGGAGAATCGCTTGAACTAGGGAGTCAGAGGTTGCAGCGAGCAAGATCATGCCACTGCACTCCAGCCTGGCAACAGAACGAGACTCCGTTTCAAAAAAAAAAAGTACCTACCTCAGAGAGTGGTTGAGACAATGAAATGATGCAATGTATATAACGTCTATAAAGAGGTCTGTACAGTGCTAACCATAAATAATGGATCTTAGTGGTTACTATTAGCCTCAGGAGAGCAAGGTCTGCATGACAGTCTCTGCAGCAGTTGCTGCTGTGCCGCGCACATAGTAGCTGCTGGATAAACATTTGTTAATGGGCTGTGAGGACTATGGAGGGCTCTCTCTTTCCTCTTCACAGCCGTCTCCTTACCCTACCAAAGTAAAAAACAACCCCCAACCTTGGCAAAGGCAATGTAGCAAAGTAGTAGGTGCAAGATTTAATGAGTGACGGCAGGGAGGATGAGGTGCTAAGGAGGGGTGGACAGGATAACAGATAACACATTTCAGCAACAGGAAGCCAAGAGGAAACCAGCAAGCGGCTGCTGTTCTGTGTTCCCCCATCCAGCCAGCAAGTTCAGCTCCGGCAAGTCATTTGATTCACCCGGGGATGAAATGGGGGTCAACCAGTCTGTGGGTTTTCCACCTGTCACAGGACCCCACCTCGTAGGCTGTGGAGATGTGATGGAGGGTCAGAGTCTCCAGGTAAGTGTCCCCAGCTCCCTTTCTTCTCTTTGCACTGCTTCTGCCGGCACCATGACTTACCGATCGCAAGTCTGATCCTGCACTCCCACGGTGGGGAAAATGAATCAGAGCAGGTCTGGATTGGTTATCAAGCCCCCAGGTCTGTCTTCGTGAGCTTTTTCTTCCTCTTTCCAAACATTAGAAACATCCCAATAGACAGAGATAATGGGTTCATTTTCCACCTAAGAGGAAAGGGGAGGACTCTAGCTTTAGAGGCAGCTCGCAGATCCTCTCACCTTTCTTGAGGGCAGATGCCTGATCTTGGAAGGGTTCTAATCGTATCATAATCCAAGTGTGTGAGAGAAAGAGCCATGGGCGTGTGCCTTTGGCCTTGGACTCCCTGACCTGGGTAGGGGGACAGCTTCCTCTTCTCTCTCCTGCCTTGATCTGTTTTCTCCTCCTGCCTTGACTTCTGGACTGGTCCTCTATCAGGTCCTAGGACTTTTTAATTAATTAACTTATATATATGTATATATAGTAGAGACGAGATCTTGCTATGTTGCCCAGGCTGATGTCTAACTCCTGGCCTCACGCGACTCTCCTACCTCGGCTTCCCAAAGTGCTGGGATTACAGGCATGAGCCACTGTGCCTGGCTTAGTTCCTAGGTCTTTCTCTGCTAGCCCTTGGACCTCCTGTCTCCCTTGAGAGGCACACACTTCCTAGTAATCCCTCACCTACTCCCATGTAAAATGAGTGTGCTGTTGCTTCCTAGGGGCTGTCCTAGCAAAGTGGCCTGGATGAGCTACCAAGGCCACCCTGTTCAGCACGAGAACTAATCTCTAACTCCTGGGGCTCCTCCAGGCCTAGGCTCAGGGCCAGATTTAAATCTTTAATTGTCCCAAGCACTCAAATATTTTTGGTGCCCCCTCCCACAATGTAATTCAAAATACAGATGGCTATTTGAAGTAACGTAAGCTTTACATATATGCTAAAAAGCAAATTGTTTCTTTCCAGATTTCTGAATGTAAAATTCAGGTATGGTAATTGAAACTTCAGTTTCCCTGTTTTGATGCCCTGTTTTGCTGGTGCCCCAAACACCTGCCGAGTGTGGCTGTTGGGAAATCTAGCCTGGGCTCCTTGCTCTGAACAGCTGCTCTCTTCTTTCCTACAGGGGAGCTTCTTTCGACTCTTCTACCCCTGCCAAAAGGCAGAGGAGACCATGGAGCAGCCCCTGTGGATTCCCCGCTATGAGTACTGCACTGGCCTGGCCGAGTACCTGCAGTTTAATAAGCGCTGGGGGGGCTTGCTGTTCAACCTGGCTGTGGGTAAGAGCTGGCCTGACCTCTGCATGCTTTCCCAGTTGTTTGGTTATGTTCCTGGGAGATCCCCAGGTGGATGCAGTACCTTATAGCCTGCAGCGTCCAGGCTTTTGTAAGGGGCATCCATTAGCCAGTGTGGTATGGAGAGTTGGGAGAGAATTACATATGAAAGAGCTTTGGTGGCTGAGTTAGACTTTCCTGGATTCAAATCCAGACTTTATAATTTACTAGCCGTGGGGTTTGGGCAAGTTACTGAACCTGTCTAAATACGTGCCTTTGGGGGTTTGTAGTACGGGATGTACGTAAAGCCTCTGATGCAGTGCTTGGGACATATAATGTGTTCCATAAATGGCACCGATTGCTCATTTATTCAGCATGTATTAATTCCTACTCTGTGCCAGCTATTGTGTGTATCAAAGAAAGATTCTTAACTATCAAGGAGCATACAGTCTCCTGCAGTTTTCCCTGTAGCCACCCCTCTTCTGAGTAGGGTAACACTGAGTCATCCACTTCCCCCAAAGGTCCCACACGTAGGAATTCCACCCAGTGCCTTGGCATCTCAGCAATTTACCCCAGAATTCAGTACTGCCACTTTGGACTTAGCTTCCCATTTTCTTTTCTTTTCTTTCTTTCTTTTTTTTTTTTTTTGATGAGACGGAGTCTTGCTCTTATTGCCCAGGCTGGAGTGCAATGGCACAATCTCAGCTCACTGCAACCTCTGCCTCCCGGGTTCAAGTGATTCTCCTGCCTCAGCCTCCCGAGTAGCTGTGATTATAGGAGCCTGCCACCATGCCCAGCTAATTTGTGTATTTTTAGTAGAGAGGGGGTTTCACTTGGCCAGGCTGGTCTCTTGACCTCATGATCCACCCACCTTGGCCTCCCAAAGTGCTGGGAATACAGGCGTGAGCCACTGCACCTGGCTTAGCTTCCCATTTTCTATTGTGTTCACTCTTCCTAGGGAAGAAAGGGAGAAGAAATAGGTGATTAACTGCCTTGAGCTGCTCAGGGACCGATGGTGGTTCTCCAGAGGGGAGAAACACATGTCCCCACCCACACCTATACTCAGGCTGCCCTTGGGATAACAGCTTTGGGGCAGCCAGATATTCTATAGCCCATGTCTCTGCTAGGATCTTGTCGCCTGCCTGTTAGCTGGAATGGCCCTTTTAAGACAAAGGACTCTGGATACCCCTTGATCATCTTCTCCCATGGCCTAGGAGCCTTCAGGTAAGAGCTTCTTTCCCCCAGACCTTGCCATACTCCTTGCCTGGTGACAGCTGCTGAGTCTTAGCTTATTCTCAAAGGGCAAAAAAAAAGACATTTCCACCTGCTAGCTGTCTTATCTCCTATCTGCTTCGTCCCATAGCATTGGCTTCACCTTCTCCGGAAGGCCTTTTTCAAGTCCTTTTCACCTTGTGGAGCCTTTCGGCAGCCTTCGTATGCTTTACTTCTCATGGTCTGGCATTTATATAAATATACACTTTTAGCTTTCCTCCTATGTGGTAGCCCAGAAATGCTAGAAGGAGCACGAGCTTTGTGATCAGAGCATCATTTATTTATTTTTTTTCAGACAGGGTCTCATTCTGTTGCCCAGGCTGGAGTGCAGTGGCGTGATCACAGCTCACTGCAGCCTCAACCTCTTGGGCTCAAGCAATGCTCCTGCCTCAGCCACCAAGTAGCTGGCATGTACCACCACGCCTGGCTATTTTTAATTTTTTTTTTTTTTTTCAGGGACAAGATCTCACTGTGTTGCCCATGCTGATCTCGAGTTCCTGAGCTCAAGCCATCCTCCCGTTCCAGCCTTCCAAAAGTGCTGAGATTATAGGCATGAGCCATTGTGCCCCACCGAGAGTCATTTATTTAACCTGAGAGTTCACTCTGTGTGTGGCATTGGCGTAGTAGTGAATAAGACAGACTTGCTCCCTGCACTTGTGGAGCCAGCAGTCTCGGCCTCCCAAAGTGCTGGGATTACAGGCATGAGCCACTGCGCCCGGCCCCATGTGTTCTTATTTAAGCTTGTGAATGTTCTCTCTGTCTGTTCATCAACATATATGTCTAGTTTAGGTCCCAGAATGTTGCACATCTCAAAGGCATCTGTTTTTGCCTCCCAGCCCCCAAACCATTGTCCACACTGTAGCCATGGAGATGTTTTTTTTTCTGAGACGGAGTCTCGATTGGTTGCCCAGGCTGGAGTGTGGTGGCATGATCTCAGCTCACTGCAACCTCTGCCTTCCGGGTTCAAGCGATTTTTCTGCCTCAGCCTCCGAGTAGCTGGGATTACAGGCACCCACCACCATGTCCAGCTAATTTTTGTAGAGACAGGGCTTCACCATGTTAGCCAGGCTGGTCTTAAACTCCTGACCTCAGGCAATCCACCTGCCTCAGCCTCCCAAAGTGCTAGAATTACAGGCATGAGCCACCACGCCTGTCAGGGAGATCTATTTTAAAATGAAATATGATCTTGTCATTCCAGCACTCAAAGCAGTGCCCAGCATATAATAGGTACTCAATAAATATTTGTTGAGTGAGTAAATGAATGTTTTTTCCCACTTAAAAATTTTTGGCCGGGCACGGCGGCTCACTCCTGTAATCCCAGCACTTTAGGAGGCCAAGGTGGGTGGATCACCTGAGGTTGGGAGTTCGAGACTAGCCTGACCAACATGGAGAAACCCTGTCTCTACTAAAAATACAAGAAATTAGCCAGGTGTGGTGGTGCATGCCTGTAATCCCAGCTACTTGGGAGGCTGAGGTAGGAGAATTGCTTGAACCTGGGAGGTGGAGGTTGCAGTGAGCCAAGATCGTGCCATTGCACTCCAGCCTCGGCAACAAGAGCAAAACTCTATATATATAAAAAAAAAATTTAATAGCTCTTTGAACTTAATTCAGTTCTTTTCATGGTCTTACCTTGATGCAGGTCCAAGACAAAGTTTCCAGGCCTGTTCCTTGCTGTTTGCCCCAGTGTAGCTCTCCAGACAAAATGGCCTTCTTTCACTTACTGAAAGGCACTGGGTTATTTCCTGCCTCGCTGTCTTCATCTGTGCTGTGCTTTGTGGCTGATCTTTTTGCCTGGACTATTCACTGTTCTGCTCTTCTCTTCTTCTTCCCCCTCTCCGTCTTTTCCTGCTAATTCCAGATTACCTTTAAGATCTTAGTTTGGATGTCATTGTCCTAGGGACACCCATCTTGACACCTATATTATATTAGGTTAATTTTTCCAGAATGTGCTTTCATAAGACAATCTATACTTCTCAGCATTTGACATAATTGTGATGAATTAATTACTTGTGTAATTATTCTTTAATGCCTGTCTTCTTCACCAGATTGTAAGCCTTCTGAAGGCAGAGACCACATCTGTCTTCTAGTGCTCTGGTTTCTAGGACAGTGCCTGGAAAGTAGTTGTTTACCCATAAGTATTTATTGAATGAATACAAGGGCTGTGCTCTGCTAGGTTCTCATTCATTCAGCAGACATCTGTGGAGCACCTGCTCTGTGCCAGCCCCTTGGCATGAGAGGAAGGTGGGACATACCAAGATTAACAACTCGAGGAAATCGCATCTGCTAGAGTAGCAGGAACATAGACTCCTGTAACTGTAGCCCATGGCAGGAAGTGGAGAGTAAACATGGAGATGAAGTTAGAAAGGCAAGTAGGTGATTTTTGATGCTGCTTTCTTGTTCAATAAATTGAGTACCTGCTGTGTGCCAGGGCTGGGCATTCGGTAGTGAAGATGAGAGAGTTCCTACCTTCAGGAAGATTATAGTCTAGCAGGGAAAAGAAGCAAAGAAACCTTTTCCTCCTAGGCCAACAGGTATTTATGGAGAGAGCAGGTGAGCACTTTGGAGGTGGTCCTTTTGGTCTAAGAATCTGTATTGAGACTTCACACTTCATTAGACCTGGGCGAGTCAGTTATAAATACTCTCATTAACCAGAGCGAAATTCCAAGGAAAAAGGAAGGGAGGATAAGGAACATCGTTTCCTCTCATTGCATCTGTGGTTAATTCAGGCTCTGAAATCCTTCCCATGGGTCATGGACCTATGGTTTCCTATCCTAAGTTGGAATATGTGCAGTTAAATACCTAACCATTGTCAGTGTGCCACTGTCTCATTTGATTCCCACATATCCCCGTGAGGTACACAGGCAGGAATGCATATTTTTCAGCTGGGCAAACAGGCTCTGGAAGGCAGACTTGCCCAAGGTGACACAGTTTGAACTGGGAAGGGATCAGAAATCTCTCTGGCTCTGAAGTCCAGTTCACTGCCTTCCCTAGAAAAGTGGGAGAAGGTGAAAAGGAACTTAAGAACCTGATCTCCCTGTATCACTTAGAAATTGGACAAGTTGTATTTAACAGAAAACTCCCAAATAATAGTGACTTAAATATGGTAATGTTTATTTCTCTCTCAAGTGAAAGGAAGCCAGAGGTAGACAGTTAAAGTTGATATGGTAATTCCACAAGATGGTTGCTAGCAGAGCATTGTTGGAATGAGGGTGAAGCCTGGGCTGTTCTTTTGATCCCTTTTCCTTGTTCCCTTTTGAATCTCCAGGACTTTGTATTCAGCCTTCTGCATGGAGCTGGCCTCACGTGGCTTTGTGGTTGCTGTGCCAGAGCACAGGTGAGGGATGAGCTGCCATGGATTGGGTGCCTGCAGTGAGCTAGGATATAGGCTAGTCCCCTGTCAATGTACTATTTCTAACCCTCTTGACAACCATGCAAGCCAGCATTATACCCCTTTTAAAGAAGAGAAAACCAAGGTTTAAAGATGTTAAATAATTTCCCAAAAGTGACATAGCTGAGTTGGAATTCAAACCCAGATCTGTCTCTAAAATCTGTATTTTTTCTACTTCCTATGCATGCCCCAGATCTCCTTCCCTACTAGCCAAAGGGTGATCTAGAGCCTCCTAGATGAAAGGGAGGCTTTGGTAAAGGGGAAAAATAAACTCAAGGATGTTTTCTGGTTTCTCTCTGATGATGTGTGTATTTCAGGGACCGGTCAGCGGCAACCACCTATTTCTGCAAGCAGGCCCCAGAAGAGAACCGGCCCACCAATGAATTCCTGGAGGAGGAATGGATCCCTTTCCGTCGAGTTGAGGAAGGGGAGAAGGAATTTCATGTTCGGAATCCGCAGGTAAGTTTGTGCCAGTTGGGGAGGGAGAGTTAATGAGCCTGTCCTCCCCCTACTATATTTGATAGCAAGACTTTTAGTTAACCCTCTCTTGAAATGTCAGTCGTAGCGGGTCTGAGTTTGCCACATCAGTGGAAATACATAGGATATTAATCAGGACTCTTGCAATTGCTGTGACAGAAATCCGACTTAGGCTTACTTAGGCAAAAAAGGGAATGATGGGCTCATATAAGTAGACTGTAGGAAGAGCAGGACAATTGGAACCAGACTTAAATGCCATCAGGATTTGTTCTTCATCCTCATTTCTGTCTCTCTCTTGGTTGGTGGGTCTCATCGTCAAACTGGCCTACTTTCCAAGGTTAGAACTATAAGGTTTTTTTTTTGTTTGTTTGTTTTTTGAGACAGGATCTTGCTCTGTCACCCAGATTGGAGTGCGGTGGCATGATCACAGCTCACTACAGTCTCAATCTTCTGGGCTCAAGAGATCTTCCTACCTCAGCGTCCTGAGTAGCTGGGACTACAGGCATGCACCACTATGCCCAGCTACTTTTTTTTTATTTTTTATTTTTTTGAGACAGAGTCTCACTCTATCACCCAGGCTAGAGTGCAGTGGCACCAACATGGCTCAATGGCAACCTCAATCTCCTAGGCTCAAGTGACCCTCCTACCTCAGCCTCCTGAGTAGCTGGGACTACAGACACACACCACCACCCAATTTTTTTTTTTTTAGTAGAGACAGGGTCTTGCTATGTTGCCCAGGCTGGTCTCAAACTCCTGAGCTCAAGCGATCCTCCCACTGTGGCCTCCCAAAGTGCTGGGGATATAGGTGTGAGCCACGGCACCCAGTCAGAACTACAGCTCTTGACAGCTCTGACCTTGTCTGTGTTCAGCCTTGTCACCTATGAGAATAGGACTGTGTTTGAGTTGCTCCCCAAGTCCCCTACCCTCGTGCCAAACTGCAGTTTGAAAATCCTAGAGAGGGATTCCAGGCCTGGGGAGAAGTAACAAAATGGGAAGTTCCCACCAGAAATACATTGTTAGAATGGGGGTGGGAAGGCCATCCTCAAAAGGCAGGGTTAACAGGAGAAGGAAAGGGGGTAAGTGCTTGGGAGACAAAAACAATAGATGTCTGATGTAAATGGGCAGTGGAATCCAGTACTGGTTTGCTAATAACAGCACTCTTAATTCCTTTTGTTTTTAAAATGCTTTCATGTACATCATCTCGTTGGATCCTTTTGACAGCCCTGTGGTTAGGTAGTTAGAGTCAGAACAACAGGGCTGAGTCTGTTATGCTGTTAGACAGTGCTTATGTGAGCTGCAAGGTAGCTGAGCCTTTCTCGGGACGTGGCGCCCAAGGTGCTTGCTGAGGCATGGGTGGGTAGACTATCTGTGCATTCTTCCTTGGCTCTGTACGTGAGGGAGATTCTCGCTGGACAGTTGTGGAGTGTTCCAGTCCCACTGGGACTGTCTCTGTTGCAGGTGCATCAGCGGGTAAGCGAGTGTTTACGGGTGTTGAAGATCCTGCAAGAGGTCACTGCTGGGCAGACTGTCTTCAACATCTTGCCTGGTGGCTTGGATCTGATGACTTTGAAGGTATGGAAGCAATTGGTATGACCTAGAGCCCAGTATTCAGGGCTTTCTCGGTTACAAGTAACAGAAACCTAACTAACTGGTATAAACCAAAAGAGAATTGATTGGCTCATATAACTATCAAGAAGACCAAAGGCCAACTTTAGGCCAGTGTAGTTAGACCCACGGTCTCAGACATTCTCTTCAAAGCCCTGGCACTCTTCTCTCCCCTCTCCTGGTTTGGTTTCTCTGTATATATGTGGTTTTCTCACCAGACTCTCTCCTTTAGGCAAGAAAGGTGGTCGCTAGCAGTTCAAGCCTGCACACCAACTTACAGCTCCAGTTTTTTTTGCTTTTTTTTTTTTTTGAGACAAAGTCTCACTCTTGTCCCCAGGCTGGAGTGCGATGGCACAATCTTGGCTTACTGCAACCTCCACCTCCCGGGTTCAAGCGATTCTCCTGCCTCAGCCTCCTGAGTCGCTGGGATTACAGGTACCTGCCACTATGCCTGGCTAGTTTTTGTATTTTTACTAGAGACGGGGTTTCACCATGTTGGCCAGGCTGGTCTCGAACTCCTGATCTCAGGTGATCCGCCCGTCTCGGCCTCCCTAGGTGCTGGGATTACAAGCGTGAACCACCACGCCCAGCCAGCTCCAGGTTTACAAAGAAAAGAGACTGTCTTAGCTTCCACTAATCTGGGAAAGCTGTGACCCTATGTGGGTCTCATGTCCCTCTGGGCCAGTCCCTGTGTCAGAGGGAGAGGGTATTCCGATTGGCCTGCCTAGGTTACGTTCCCATTTCTGGGTCAGGTGATTGACCACCCACAGGGCCAGATGGATGGCGGGGAGAAGGTTGAGGCTACTGAGCAGCAAACAACCTGTGTCCACTGCAGGCTCAGTCCTTCCTTTGAGGGGATCCCAAGAACCCTCCCGGGAGGGTATAATACCATCCTGGTCATGGAATTTGGTGCTTATGAAGATACATTCTTCATGCCCCACCCCCACCCAATCTTTTTTTCTCCATAATTTCAAAAGTCATTCAGGCTCTATTCAGAAAACCAAGAAATTTCACGAAAGCATGAAGAAAAATGAAAAACCTTTTTCGATATTTTGATATTTGTCCTTCCAGTTATTTTTACATGTATTAATATATGTATTTTTTTTACACAATTATGTTATCATTTAATACAAGCTGTTTTGTGGCCTTATTTTCACTTAGCAAGACAGTATGAGTATCTTCTTATGTCAGTTAATATTTTCCTATGGCATGATTTAAAAAAAACTTTTTTAGAGACAGGGTCTTGCTATCTGCCCAGGCTGCACTCAAACTCTTAGACTTAAGCAATCCTCCTGTATAGCTTGACTTTTATTATTTATTTTTATTTATTCATTTTTTTTTGAGACAGGGCCTCACTCTGTCACCCAGGCTGAGGTACAGTGGTGTGATCACCACTCACTGTAGCTACCTCAGCCTCCCAAGTAGCTGGGACTCCAGATGTGCGCCACCATGCCCAGCTAATTTTTTGTATTTTGTAGACATGGGGTTTCACCATGTTTCCCAGGCTGATCTCAAACTCCTGGGCCCAGGCAATCCACCTGCCTTGGCCTCACAAAGTGTTGGGATTACAGATGTGAGCCACTGCACCCAACCGCATGATTTTTAATAGCCATATCATATTGTATTGTATGAATAAGAATGGTGTGTGTATGTGCGTATGTGCGTATGTGTATGTATATATAAATATATATAAATACAGCCCAGCGTGGTGGCTCACGCCTGTAACTCCAGCATTTTGGGAGGCTGAGGTGGGCGGATCACAAGGTCAAGAGATTGAGAACATCCTGGCCAACATGGCAAAACCCCATCTCTACTAAAAATGCAAAATTTAGCTGGGCGTGGTGACGTGTGCCTATAGTTCCAGGTACTCGGGAAGCTGAAGCACGAGAATCGCTTGACCTTGAGCCTAGGAGGTGGAGGTTGCAGTGAGCCACGATTGTGCCACTGCACTCCAGCCTCGGTGACAAAGCAAGACTATCTCAAAAAAAAAAAAAAAAAAAAAGGCATTGGGAAATGGCAGGCTACAGTCCAGTTAGATTAGTTAAGAGGCAGCCTTTTAGGGGAAATACAGCATATAAAAAAAGCTAAGTACATTTTCGTCTATCAAATTGAGTAAGATCCAGAAATTGATTACTCACTCTGTTAACAAAGTTGTGGGGAAGCAGATATTCTCCTACATTGCTGGTGAGAATACAATTCGTCCCATGGAGGGCATTTGGCAATTGATATCATCAACAGTACAAATGCATATGTTTCTTTGACCCAGTAATTTCCAGTTTGGGGAATTTATCCTACAAATAAATACCCGCACACATGCAGCATGGTAGATGGACAATGTTATTCATCCCAGTGTTGTTGGTTATGGCAAAAGTTTGATAGTAACCTAAACATTCACCAGTGAGGGAACTGGTTTAATTATGGGACAGTGGATGTATTTGCTTGGTTAATGCTTATTGCTAGAGTGTGTAAACCCCACATTTCAGTGGCTTAACACAGTAGAAATGTATTTCTCTCCTACATAAAGTTCAATATGGGTGCTCCTGTGTAAGAGGCAACTCAGGGATCCCTGCTCCTTTTATAATCTCTTATGGCTCTACCCTCTCACAAAATTTGTGAATCCCAAATTTGTTGTTTGCATTAAGCCAACAGAATGGGAAAGGGCATAGAGGTTTGTATGAGACAATTTATGGACCAGGTCTGGAAGTAGAGATATCACTTTTGCTCACATTCTGTTGGCTAGAACAATCACAAGTCCTTATCTAACTGCTGGGAAATAGTTTAGCTGTGAGACCAGGAAGAAGAGGAAAAGATTTGGTGATCGGCTGGCTGTCCGTACCATGGCCAAGTCGCTGTGAAAAAGGATGTGGAAACACTTTATGTACTAATGTTGTTATGTACAAAAAGATACAGCCCTAGCTGCATGAAAAGAGGGAAAGTGTATATATTCATGTTGACTTATGAATATAAGCAATCTCCTCAGGGACACATAAGAAACTGTTACCTGTTTGGAGGTAGGTGGCAGGCAACCATGTAGAAAAAGACGGGGTAGGTAGGAGACTTATTTGTATACCTCTGATTTTAGAGGTATATGAATATATTAACCTGGTTTTTTTTAAATGCTGAAGAGGCCATCCAAGCAAGATGCTGATCTGAGGGTACTGAGTGAAGGGGGAGGATGTAGGTACAAAACCTTGGAATAGACACTGGGGAGAGCAGAGCAAAAGTTCAGAGCAGAGGCTGGGCCGTAGAGCCTGGAGAGGCCTCTAGAGCCCCTTAGCAAGCAGCTGCAGTGGCTTTTTATATAACCATACCCTGAAGGCTTCTGGGGACGACTAGAAATAGATACATGTGGAGCGTGTTAGAGTGCACAGACTCTCTCTTCCCCTTGGTTTTGGATAAAAATCACGACATATATCCAAAGAGGAAGTAGAACCTGCACTGGCAGTCTTTGCTCCAGAGTACAATGGATGGGCAGCAGGAGCATCCCCGTTTCACCCTCAGCTCAGTCCATGTCTCATGGACCCTTGGACCAGTTTATAAGGCAGAGATTCTAGAGGATGGAGGTGGCTCTTATTCTTAACATGCTCATAAACCTATGGGTCAGTGTGGAATCTGACCATTTCGAGCCATTCATTTCTTCATAGATTTTTAATTTTTTTTGAGACAGGGTCTCACTCTGTCACCCAGGCTGGAATGCAGTGGTGCAGTCATGGCTCACTGCAGCCTCAACCTCCTGAGCTCAAGCGATCCTCCCACCTCAGCCTCCTGAGTAGCTGGGACCATACATGCATACCACCAAGCCCAGCTAAGTTTTGTACTTTTTTGTAAAGATGAGGTTTTGCCATGTTTGAGCCCTGGCTGGTCTCAAACTCCTAAGCTCAAGCAGTCCACCCACCTTGGCCTCCCAGAGTGTTGGGATTATAGGCGTGAGCCACCACACCCGGCCTATTCATAGATATTTGAATGTCTACCCTGGTCCACTATTGTTAGGTGGTGAGATTACAAAAGTAAACATGAAAAGTGTGATTCTCACAATTCCTGCCTACACAAGGCCATTCAGTCTAAGGATTGCTTGACTGTTGACCCTTCCATAGGCAAGAGATTCTTGACAGTGTGGTGTTGGTGGACTCACTTGCTGTATTGTGCCTTTGGCCTCATTGCCTCACTATTTCTTCCTCTTGCTCCTGATGTATTCCTAAAGAAGCAGTCCTGAGTTTCTGACTTGGCTAAGTTCTCCACTTTCCTCAGGGCAACATTGACATGAGCCGTGTGGCTGTGATGGGACATTCATTTGGAGGGGCCACAGCTATTCTGGCTTTGGCCAAGGAGACCCAATTTCGGTGAGTTTCCTAGTAGTGTTGCTGTGCTTAGCTCCGTACACCATTTATTCATTTAGCAAGTATTTGTTACACAAGTACTATATTCTTGGCACTGTTTAGGTACTGAGGATTCAGTGGTTAAACAAGAAAACAAGATCTCTGATTTCATGGGATTATATTATTGTGGGAGGAGACAGACTAGTGAAAAAGCCAACAGATAATTAAATCCCCATGACCAAGTGCAATGAAGAAAAATAAGGCTGAGCATGTTGGCTTACTCTTGTAACCCCAGCTCTTTGGGAGGCTGAGGCAGGAGGATTGCTTGAAGCCAGGAGTTTGAGAACAGCCTAGGAAACATCACAAGACCCCATCTCTACAAAAAAATTGAAAAAAAAAAACAAAACTTAGCCACGTGTGATAGTGCATGCCTGTAGTCCCAGCTACTTTGAAGGCTGAGGCAGGAGGATCACTTGAGCCCAGGAGTTCGAGGTTACAGTGAGCTCTGACTGCACCACTTCAGCCTGGGCAATAGAGCAAGACCCTGTCTCAAAAAAACAGAAAAAAGAAAACAGGCTGATATGTCTCTGAGAAAGTGAAACCAAGACTGGAAAGGCAAAGAAGCCAGCCGTGTGAAGATCTAGAGGAAGATCTTTCCAGCCAGCAGGAATAGCTAATGCAAAGGCCCTGCGGTGGAAAGAAGCTTGCTGTGTTAGGGTGGGAGGAGCGTAGTGAGTGAGGGGGAGGCAATTTAAGCTGTGATCAGAGAGAGAAGCAGGGGCCAGATCACAGGGTCATTTGGCCAGGGTAAGGAGGTGTAGATTTTATTCTAAGTATGATGGGAAACTGTTGAAGATTTTCAACAGAGAAATACCGGTCTTACATTTTAAAAGATCCTTCTGGCTACTATGTGAAGAATGATTGTAGCATGACAAGACTGAAAGCCTAGAGGCTCATTAGAGAGATGCTGTTTCAGAGTCAATGTGAGAGATGATAAATTTACATCAGGATTGAGATAGTGGGATGGAGAGAAGTGATTGGAGTCAGGATATGTTTTAGAGTTTTCAGGATTCGGTCATGTGGGAGGTGAAGTAAAGAGAGGAAATCCAGGTTTTTCTTTTTATTTTTTTCCTTTTGAGACAGGGTCTTGCTCTGTTGCCCTATGCTGGAGTGCAGTGGTGCAATCAGCTCACTGCAGCCTCAACCTCCTGGGCTCAAGTGATTCTCCTGCCTCAGCCTCTCAAATAGCTGGGACTACAGGTACATGCTGCCATGCCCTGCTAATTTTTTAATTTCTTTTTAAGAGATGATGTCTTGCTATGTTGCCCAGGCTGGTCTTGAACTCCTGGGCTCAAGTGATCCTCCTGCCTCAGCCTCCCAAAGTGCCGGGATTACAGGGATGAGCCACCATGCCCAGCCCAAGGTTTTTCATTTGTGTATCTATTATTTGAGTGGAAGATGATTGTCCTTTATTGAGATGGAGAAGAATAGAGGAGCATTTCAGGGGTCTGGGGAGGGAAATGGCTAAATCTTAAGGCCGTAATATTGCCCTTGGTGACACAGTTTTGCTGTTGGCACCAAGGAGGCTTTTCCTGACCTCACATAGAACCTTGTGCAATCGGGGCACTAAGTTATATTGTTTTGCCACCTTGTCTGTTCTGTCTTCCCTGCTAGACTAGGAGCTCCTTGAGAGCAAGAACACTCATTTATGTCTATATCCGAAGCACATAGTAGACACTCAATGAATGCTGAATGAATGATTAAATGAATGAAGCGCCATTCTGTGGAACTCAGGTCAGTCACCTGAGAGTAGATCCAGGAGAAGAGGGATATCTGATCCTTGTTCTCAGGGAGTTTGATATCTAGAAGGATCTTTGGTGTAAAGTAAAAGTGATCCCTATCTAAGATCCTGACTGAAGGCCATGGGCCCTGGTACCCCCTTCCTGGCTTTCTGAGCCTTTACCCCACCAGAGGGAGGAACTCCGCCCTTCCCTCCACCACTCTTAACTATTCTTGCCTGGGATTCTGCATGGCAATTCCAAATGTCTGGTCCTATTCCAGGTGTGCGGTGGCTCTGGATGCTTGGATGTTTCCTCTGGAACGTGACTTTTACCCCAAGGCCCGAGGACCTGTGTTCTTTATCAATACTGAGAAATTCCAGACAATGGAGAGTGTCAATTTGATGAAGAAGATATGTGCCCAGCATGAACAGTCTAGGATCATAACCGTTCTGTGAGTAAACCACAAGGTCGTGATCCCAGTGCCCTCTCCATTTGCCACTTGCTGTGGCGCCCTTAACTTCTGGATTACCCAGAACTTTCTACCCATTAGTAGGATACCTGAATACTCCTTGAATTGCAAAGTCTAAATTCTTTTAGAATTTTCTATCTGTCCTTCTTCTCCACTGAGCTCCATCTACAGTGATTTATTCCATAGTTTATCTGACTTTATGACAGGATTTACCTAGTGCTTTCTGAAAAAGGGCATTATGGGATTGTGTGTTGGAAAGGAAGTGGTGTGGGTTTGGGTGAGTTTCAGAGATTGCTAGCTTCATTTGGGAATTTTATTGGGTCTTTGGAAGAGTGTGAATATGGTAGACCTTTGATATTCACCAGACACATTTCTAGAGACCTTCATGAATACCAGAATCACAGATCACTGTTAACATATGTTGTCTTCCATAAACCATCTATTTTCTGGTCAAGAGAAGCCACATTTTCTTCACTTCCATCATCAGCACTATCAGTTGGTTTTCTTTTGGGAGCCATTTTTCACAGGGAAAAAACATTTTTAGTGACTTTAAGAAATGTTCCACATGTGGGAGGTGATATTGAGCCACAGATGTCGGGCTGAGATCTCATGGACTGCTCCTGCCCTGCAGTCGAGCCCAGTGGCGCACAGGATTCAAGGATCCATCTGGTTCCTATTTTCAGCAGAATGACAAGTGACTGCATACCGTGGACCTTTGGAGTCACTGGGTAGTTGAAATGCCAAATCCAGAGCCCTTGAGCACTGGGGCCGGCAGCATGGCCAGTGGCTTCTTCCCTAGCTCATCTTGGTCCTGGCCTTCTTTCCTAGGGCCACCCCTCCTCCTTCAGTTAGGTTTCATGGCAGTAGACACTGCCTGAATGCTTCCCCAGGTCAGATGCGGGATAATTGTAACCAGGAGGGAAAGGAGGTGAGGCCAGTTGGGAAGGGGTACACTCAGGGGACTTAACGCCTGGCAATGTATCATTTATTCAACTGAGTGCTGGATACTCAAGTATCCCATATATTATTCTATACACCTTTTTGTGTGCCTTAACTAATGCATTTTTTAAAGTCAGTTTTTCTGTGATATCAGACAAATACTTTAGCATTTAGATTCTCTTTCTCTCACTGAATTGACTAGTAAATTCAGTTATGAATAATTTAGCCCAAAATTAACCTAGTGAGGATTTCACCTGCAAATTAAATATATTTCGTGCCAAAGGACTTAAGTTCCAACTCAGAAACCCCCTTTTACAAAGCACTCACTCTTACTTTTCTGATTGTTTAAATAAAGGCAAGTAATTCCCTTTCCCTCTTCACTCTGTGGTACAGTTCTGAAGAATAACTTAATTTGTTTTGTGAATGTTTGAAATTCACCAGGCAAAAGCCACAGCTAATAGATTATAGTAACATAGAAATACCATGTGCCACAGATCCCACCTCCTTGCTCCTGTCCCCGCTCCCGCTAACTCAACCTTTTCCCTGCACTGCCAGGCATTGTAGTCTAGGGGTCAAGCTACCTTTGAAGCCAAGCACATCTGGCTTCAAATCCTAACTCCATCCCCAACTACTTGTATGACCTGACCCTAAGCAGATCATTTCTCTCCTTGGATTCTGTCAAGGGGGAAAATACTTCCCTTACAAGGTTGCTGTGAAAATAAAGTGTGATAATGCATGAAAAGCACCTTGCACATAGTAGGTACCTAACACACATCTGTATGCCCTAGCCGCCAGACCCTGCCAGTTGTTTTTCTTTTCCCCTAGTGGTTCTGTTCATCGGAGTCAAACTGACTTTGCTTTTGTGACTGGCAACTTGATTGGTAAATTCTTCTCCACTGAAACCCGTGGGAGCCTGGACCCCTATGAAGGGCAGGAGGTTATGGTACGGGCCATGTTGGCCTTCCTGCAGAAGCACCTCGGTAAGGAGAAAACTGGGGCTCTTGGGGCAGCTGTGGGGTCCCTTAGATGTCCTTGCAGCAGAGTGAAATCTCTGACATGTCTGGGATCTGGGAAGGAGATTAATGGCAAATGGAAAACCGGAGTGAAAGAGAGACTTACATAGAATTACAGAAAAAACAAGGCCAGGTGCAGTGGCTCATGCCTGTAATCCTAGCACTTTGGGGAGTTGAGGTCGGAGGATGACCTGGGGCCAGGAGTTCAAGACCAGTCTGAGCAACATAGTGAGACTCTATCTTTACCAAAAAAAAAAAAAAAAAAATAGCTGGGTGTAGTGGCACACACCTATAGTCCCAGCTACCCGAGAGGCTACGGTGGGAGGATCAGTTAAGCCTAGGAGGTCTAGGCTGCAGTGAGCCGTGATCGCACCACTGAACTCCAGTCTGAGCAACAGAGCAAGACCCTGTCTCTAAATAAATAATTAATTAAACAAATAAATAAGAAAAAACACTTAACTGTCAGTTTGGAGATCCTGACCATCTTACTTGCAGAATGACCTTGGCCTAGGCATTTAACCTCTCCGAACCTTGGTTTCCTCCCTGTAAATGGAGTATTCACCTCTGTACTGCACCACCTCTCTCCTTACCCAGACTCATTATTGCCCACCTTATCTGCATTGTAGGGGAGCTTATGACGATAACAGGCTAAATTTATGGAAGTGTTTTAAAGAAACAAAGCATGGAAGGACTATGAATAATGTCATCAGTCACAGAGCAGCTAAAGGGCGAGGCCTGCAGAGGTCCATGGTCCAGCTTCCACCCAGAGGAGGCATCCTCTTATTAAGCTTTATTGGTTACAAAGACTAGAGGTTCACAAACTTAGCTTGAGAAAAAAAAAGGGGAGTTTGTTTATGAGAGTGCACCTGGACTGGGTGCGAGTGCAGTTATAGAAATCAGGGCGGCTGGCAGGACTGACTTTTCTTTCCGTCTGTCTCATGGGTTCAGTCTCTCTGTGTCTTCCTCCTACGACATCTCTTTTTCTTTGTTCCATTATGCATTTTTTTTTCTGCTCTGTGGTTTTTCTCTCACTGATAGCAGCTGTTTATTCCGTTTCTGCTTCCTCATAACTTTGCTCGGCTTGAACCACTCAGAGTGTGTTCCCTCTAGCTTGTGGCATCCTTTCATCTTCAGCTCCCACTGCTCACTGCCGTATTTTTTTGGATTTCTTTGAACAGATTCCCAAGAGAGGCAATTTGATTGTATCAGCTCCTCTTTGCCCGCCAGAACACACTGTAGCCCTGTCCCAGCTAGGCTCCGAGCTCTCTGCATCAGAGGTCCCTTTCTGATCCCTCAGCAGGTGCTGTGTGCAGGGCAGTTTCCGTGAGAAAGGAGCCAGGCTTGCCTGAATTTCGAAGATTTGACTTAACTCTAACCTAAGAGCAAGATCTCCTACTTTGTAACCCTCCTCTACTTGCCCAGGTTAACCCCTCAAGAGCTACCCAGAGAAGCCTCAGACGGCACCTGGCAGTTCCTTAGATATTTGAAGTCACCTATGCTGGTCTTCTCTGTTTATTAAGCTAAATGTTCATGGTACCTCCACCTGTCCCTGTTCAATTTCCCATGTTGCTATTTGTTATCCCCTTGCTTTGGAGTCACTGTTTTTTGGTGCCCCTTCTAAAGTGTGGTGCCCTGGCCAGGCGTGGTAGTTCATATCTGTAATCCCAGCTACTTTGGGAGGCTGAGATGGGAGGATAGCTTGAGGCCACGGGTTTGAGACCAGCCTGTGCAACATAGTGAGACCCCATCTCAACAAAAAAATAAATAAAATTAGCCAGGTATAGTGGCATATGCCAATAGTCCCAGCTACTCGGGAGGCTGGGGTGGAAAGATCACTTGAGCCTGGGAGGTCAAGACTGCAGTGAGCCAAGATCGTGCCATTGCACTCCAGCCTGGGCAACAGAGTGATATCATCTCCAAAAAATAAAATAAATAGATAAACTGTGGTGCCCTGACTTGACTATAATGTATTAGATGTGGTCTGACCGGTGCCGTCCTGGACAGTCACTTCTGTGCTGTGTTTTTGTTTTGTTTTGTTTTGTTTGAGACGGAGTCTCAGTCTGTTGCTCAGGCTGCAGTGCAGTGGTGTGATCTCAGCTCACTGCAACCTCAACCTCCTGGGTTCAAGCGATTCTCCAGGAGTTCTCCTGCCACAGCCTCCCAAGTAGCTGGGGCTACAGGCATGTGCCACCATGCCCAGCTACTTTTTGTATTTTTAGTAGAGACAGGGTTTCGCCATGTTGGCCAGGCTGGTCTTGAACTCCTGACCTCCAGTGATCCACCTGCCTTGGCCTCCCAAAGTGCTGGGATTATAGGTGTGAGCCATCGCGCCTGGCCGTCTCTGTGCTCTGGACGCTAGTCTTTTAGTTGGATGACCTGAGTGCATTCACATTCCTCACAAGTGCACAACAAACAGCCTGCATTAAGTTTGCATTTAAAACACATCTGTCGGCCGGGCACAGTGGCTCACGCCTGTAATCCCAGCACTTTGGGAGGCCGAGGCAGGCGGATCACGAGGTCAGGAGATCGAGACCATCCTGGCTAACACGGTGAAACCCCATCTCTACTAAAAAAATACAAAAAATTAGCCGGGCACGGTGGCGGGCGCCTGTAGTCCCAGCTACTCGGGAGGCTGAGGCAGGAGAATGGCGTGAACCCGGGAGGCGGAGCTTGCAGTGAGCCAAGATAGCGCCACTGCACTCCAGCCTGGCAAAAGAGTGAGATTCTGTCTCAAAACAAACAAACAAACAAACAAAAACACATCTGTCTTACTCATTTATTGACTTTTTGGAAGTAAATTTTCATTTTTCTATTTCTGCCTGTTCATTTCATCTTGCACATCATGAGCCTTGATTCCAGCCTGTGTTTGGAGACCTTAGGGTCAATAAGAGATTTTAGGGCATCATTCTTATCACCTGGCAAGCAGGGAATGGACCCATGTCTCAAGACTTTAATGGCACCTGACTGCCTGGTCCTCAGCCCCCTTTCCCTGTCTCCTCATAGGCACCATGTCATTATAAAAGCTTAAGATGAAAGATGATAGGAAGCCCACCATGGCACGATTGGGCTCCCTTTAAAAGCAATACCCGTTGAGCTAAGATACTCACTGTTAGAAACCAGCAGACATGGAAATGGGAGGTAGGGGGCACTTAGACTGAAGGAAGATTTTTGAGGGCTTACTTTATGCCAGGCCTTCTGCTCCTGCTTTGTCGTGTGTAATTCTAGAGACAGCCCTTTCCAGTAGATACCTTTATTATTAACTGCATTTTACAGGGGAGGATACCGAAGCATAGGAAATTTAAGTAATTTCTTTAAGGCTATCTGGTTATCAAGTGGCAAAGCCAATATGTAACCTAGACTGGCCAGTTCTAAGGCCCATGCCCTTAGTCACTTCACTATGCTGGCGGTGACTCTGGTGACAATTCAGAGTGCTAAGTTCCATGGCCACAATAGGCACTCAGTCTTTAGACTGTCCACACGGAGGACAGTCTCCTACCTTTGACAGGAGAAGAAGAACAGCTAGGAAAGAAGGCTTCCTTGACAACCCAATGCTTGCCTTTAATCTTAGTGGAGGGTTCACAGGCAGGAAAGGGCGAGGGTCTTCTGGACAGAAGGCATAAATGCTTGAGTGGGCCTGGTCAGGATTGGGAAACTGTGTTTAGTGTATCTGGAGCTCAGGAGAGTGAATCGTTGAAAGACGAAGATATAGAAGTGGGCAGAAGCCTGACGAAGAAGCCTGTGGATTTGCTGAAGTGAGTTTGAATGTTATTTCACAGGCTGTCGGGAGCCCCTGGTGGTTCTATGCAGGTGAATGTTGTGATTAGACTTGTGCTGACAGTCTGGTGCATTGTGGAGGATGGAGCAAGGTGAGAGGCAGGGAGCTCTTAGGTAGGAGGCTCTTGCAGCAATCCGGGTGGTAAGAGATAAGACAGTCTGAAAAAGTCGGGCACAGTGGCTCACGTCTATAATCCCAGCATTTTAGGAGGCTGAGGCAGGAGGATTGCTTGAGCCTAGAAGGTTGAAGTTGCAGTGAGCTGTGATTGTGCCACTGCACTCCACCCTGGGTAACACAGTGAGACCCTGTCTCAAAAGAAAAGAAAAAAGGTCAAGGGTCTTGGCTTGGGCTAATTAGCTTTACAAAGAGAGAAAAGCTTTTAGTAGGCACACAGTAGGTTGTCACATGGGAAACTAAAATAGGCTGTAAGTGGCTCAGCTGAACCTCTCACTCTGAAAAACAATCCTTCTGAGAGCACTTGTTTGGCTGCTCTGGGGATATGATCTTCTATGAAGACTGGTGCTTCCTTCATACTAACTCCATGCAGCTCCTGTCTCCACCTACTCTCCTCTCCCACTCTCCTGGAAGACTATTTCACACCTTCTTTCTCCTCAAACCTCTCACACCTCTTCCCTTATCCTGTCTCTCAGTTAACTTTGCCTCCCACTTCACAAAGAAAATGGAAGCAACCAGCACTTCCTCAGACTCCCAACACCACCTCTCCCTACCTTCCTGTGTATAATCAGCTTTCCTTTTGGTTACTAGAGTTCCTGCCTCAGTCGCCTAATTAAGGCCAACCCACAAAACGAGATTCCATCCTCTTCTGTCTGCTCAACATGATTGCGCCAGTGATTTTTCCCTCTTTATTTTATTTATTTATTTATTTAGGACAGAGTCTCACTCTGTCGCCCAGGCTGGAAGGCAGTAGTCACCATTTCACCTCACCGCAACCTCTGCTCCCAGGTTCAAGCGATTTTCCTGCCTTAGCCTCCCGAGTAGCTGGGATTACCGGCACCCGCCACCACGCCCAGCTAATTTTTGCATTTTTAGTGGAGATGGAATTTTGCCATGTTGGCCAGGCTGGACTTAAACTCCTGACCTCAAGTCATCCGCCCACCTCGGCCACCCAAAGTGCTGGGATTACAGGCGTGAGCCACCATGCCCAGCCCCTCTTTACTTTAGATCATCAATTTTTCCCTCTCTACTGGTTCATTTCATGCTGAAGTTTCTCATAGAAAAAAATAATTTTCTCTTGACCTCAATATCCCCTGCAGTTGCCACCCATCTCCCTGTTCCCCATCACAGCAAAACTCAAAAGAATGTCTCCCTTCGCTTTTTCTAATTCCTCTCTTCCCATTCCCTCTTAACCCACTCCAGGCTTTTGCATTACAGTACTCCATCAAAACCGCTATTGTCAGGGTCCCCAATGACCTTCACAATGCTAGCTCTAATAGTTCTTATTCCCCATCTTCTGGAACTCTCTGCAGCTTCTGATGAAGTTGATGGCCCCCTCCTCTGGGAAACCCCCATCTTCACTTTGGAGATCCACACTGTGGACTTCCCCCTATCTCCATGTTTGGGCCTCTTCCATCTGCTGTGCTGCTTGCAGGGCCCAGTGCCTGGACCTCTTCTCATGGCTTTCCGTGCCACCTCCATGCTGGGGACTCCCTCTGCCACTGCTCCCCATCTCTACTTAGTCATCTCATAGAAGTAACAAACAAAACCAATTTCAACTGCACTCTTTCCCTTCTTTGTTAGTCGTAGCTCCATCCTTCCAGTTACTCAGGTCAAAGTCTTCATCCTTGTGTCTTCTCTCATGCCTCCTACCCAGTCCCTCAAACAATCCTATTGCCTCTACCTTCATAATACACATGGAATCGAATCACTTGTCACCACCCCACAGCTACCATCCTGTCCAAATCATCTCTCATCCAAATTATGCAGTGCTTTCCTAACTGGTCTCCTCACTACCACCCTTGCCAGTCCCTCCCCATCACAGTCTTTTTTTTTTTTTGAGACAAAGTCTTGCTCTGTCACCCAGGCTGGAGCAGTGGTGTGATCTCGGCTTACTGTGACCTCCGCCCCCCAGATTCAAGTGATTCTCCTACCTCAGCCTCCTGAGTAGCTGGGATTACAGGTGCCCGCCACCATGCCTGGCTGATTTTTTTGTATTTTTAATAGAGACAGGGTTTCACAATGTTAGCCAGACTGGTGTCAAACTCCTGACCTCAAGTGATCTACAAGCCTTGGCCTCCCAAAGTGCTGGGGTTAACAGGCGTGAGCCACCGTGCCCAGGCTTTCCTTACAGATTCTGGATATTAGCCCTTTGTTGGATATATAGTTCGCAAATATTTTCTTCCACTCTGTAGGTTGTCTATTTACTCTGTTGATTGTTTCTTTCGTGGTACAGAAGCTTTTCAGTTTAATTAAGTCTCATTTGTCTCTTTTTGGTTTTGTTGCATTTGCTTTTAAGGACAAATTATTTGCCTGAGCTAATGTCCAGAAGAGTTTTTCTTGTAGGATTTTTATAGTTTCAAGTCTTATGTTTAAGTCTTTAATCCATCTTGAGTTAATTTTTATATATGCTGAGAGATATGGGTCCTGTTTCATTCTTCTTCATATGGCTATCCAATTTTTCCAGCACCATTTATTGAATAGGGTATCTTTTCCCCATGTATATATTTTTGTTGACTTTGACAAAGATCAGTTGGTTGTAGGTATGGGGGCTTTATTTCTGGGTTCTCTATTCTGTTTCATTTATCTATTTTTCTGTGTTTATACAAGTACCATGCTATTTTGGTTACTATAACCTTGTAGTATAATTTGAAGTTGGGTCATGTGATGCCTCCAGTTTTGTTCTTTTTGCTTAGGATTGCTTTGACAGGCTCTTTTTTGGTTCCATATGAATTTGAGGACTTTTTTTCTAATTCTGTAAAAAATGACGTTGGTAGTTTAATAGTAATTACATTGAATCTGTAAATTGCTTTGAGCATTATGGTCATTTTTAACATTGATTCTTCCATTCCATGAGTGTGGGATGTTTTTTCCATTTGTTTTTGTCATCTACAATTTCTTTCATCAGTATTTTGTAGCTTTCTTTGTAGAGATCTTTCACCTCCTTGGTTAAATGTATTCCTAGGTTTTGTTTTGTTTTTTTTTTCTTTTTGGTGGCCATTACAAATGGGATTGAGTTTATGATTGGGTTCTCAGCTTGATTGTTATTGGTGTATAGAAATGCTACTAATATTTTTGTTTGTTTCTTCATTTGTTTTTTATAGAGACAGTGTCTCACTTTATTGACTGGGCTGGTCTCAAACTCCTGGGCTCAGGCGATCCTCCTGCCTCAGCCTCCCAAAGTGCTGGTATTATAGGCATGAGCCAGTGCACCCAGAAAAAATCACCACCACTGATTTTTGTACACCAACTTTGTGTCCTGAAACTTTACTGAAGAGTCATCTTATTTATTTATTTATTATTTTGGCTTCCTCAATCATGGTATTATTATTTATTTATAAATATGGAATGCTTAACGAATTTGCATGTCATCCTTGTGCAAGGGCCATGCTCATCTCTGTATTGTTCCAGTTTTAGTATATGTGCTGCCAAAGCGAGCACTGAAGAGTCTTTTCTTCATAGAGCAGCCAGAGTGATCCTTTTAGGAATTTAGTGAGATCTTCTCACTCTTCTGCTCCGAATTCTCCAGTGGCTCCCAGTCTCCCTAAGAGCCAAAGCCAGACTTGATTATCCTGCCGGGTATATGTCATGTGGCCCATCATTTCCTCCTGGCCTCCTCCCCTGCTGCTCTTCCCTTGGCTCACTTCACTCTCACCACATGAGCCTCGAACATGCCAGGCACCCAGCTGCCTCAGGGCCTTTGCACTGCTGCTCTCTCTGTCTAGAACATTCCTCTCAGATAGTCTCGTGGCACACTCCCACTTCCTTCAAGCCTTGCCTCAAATCTCACCACCTCAGTGAGGCCCACCCTGACCACTCTTTTTAAAACATTGGGCTGGCCAGGCACTGTGGCTCACGCCTGTAATCCCAACACTTTGGGAGGCCGAGGTGGGTGGATCACAAGGTCAAGAGATCGAGACCATCCTGGCCAACATGGTGAAACCTCATCTCTACTAAAAATACAAAATTAGCTGGGTGTGGTGGCGCGTGCCTGTAATCCCAGCTACTCAGGAGGCTGAGGCAGGAGAATCACTTGAACCTGGGAGGCAGAGGTTGTGGTGAGCCGAGATTGAGCCACTGCACTCCAGCCTGGTGACAGAGCAAGACTCCATCTCAAAGAAAAACAAACAAACAAAAAACATTGGGCCTTTCCTTCCTGCCTTCACCCCAACCCCTGGCCACCACCAGCGCTTCCCTTAACGGGCTCTATTTTTTTCCATGGCACCTCTCGCCTTTTCACATCGTATATAATTATTATGTTTATTGTTTATCTCTGCCCACTAGTTGATGAGCTCTGTGAGGACAGCAGTTTCCATCTGTTTTGTTTGTGGATATATTTTAGCTCAAAGAACAGAGTGTGGCACATAGTGGATGTGCTTATTGTTTTTTGAATTAATGACTATGTAGTGCTTATACATTGAGGACCTATTCCATGCCAGGTTCCTGGCAGGACACTGGGAATCCAGAAATGCATGGGAGTGGTCTCTGCCTTCTGTCCCAGAGTCTGTTTGTTTTGAGGAAGGACACCATTCACCTGCTCAGCTTGCCCTGCTCCCTCAGCCTTAGGGCTTAGACCCTTTGTGCCTGTTCTTGCCGTGTAGTTACCCCTCCTGGCTGTGAGCTCAGGGCCCCCTCTTGAGTCATTCCTGGAGTTACACTGCTCCATGAGGTTGCTGTCCTCTTGCTCCTGCCCTTCACTGAAGTGGTCCTGGATTTGCACCCACAGGCTGAGCTGTCAGACACTGCTTTTTACCTAGTAACCTCCTTGAGCCTGGAACTAGACTTTTCGTTTTCTCAGCCTTTTTTTTTTTTTTTTTCTGAGACATGGTCTTGCTGTTGCACAGGTTGGAGTCACTGCCGCCTCCCACTCCTTGCCTCAAGCAATGCTCCAGTCTTGGCCTCCTGAGTAGGCAGGACTTCAGGCACACACCACCACACCTAGCTAATTTCTTTATTTTTTTGTAGAGTTGAGGTCTTGCTACGTTGCCCAGGCTGGTCTAGGAACTCCTAGCCTCAAGTGATCCTCCTGCCTCAGCCTCCCAAAGCACTAGGGTTACAGGCATGAGCCACCATGCCCAGCAGTCTCTGCCTTTCTGACCTGGGTTTGAATTCTGTCTCTACCACTTAACAGCTCTAATGACCTTGGGCAACTCAGGTAGCTTCCCTGATCCTCAGTTTCCTGAATTACATAATAAGACTAGTAGTAATACTTAGTTCATAGGGATATGGTGAAAATTAAATGAAACCATGAATGTAAAGCATTTAGTACAATCCTTAGAATGAATTCTCCATCAATAAATGTTACCCTCTGTTATTATTATTGTTATTGAATTGTTATGGATTATGTAAGTCATTTATAAAGGCACTGAATAAATCATAGTTATCATTACCGCCACCACCACACAACCCCACCAAAACCAGTCCTTTTGGTATCCCAGGCGCTCCTCTCTCTAGGATGACCCCCTCAATGCATGTCAGCTACTCGTTGACCAAACCTCACAATGATTTGCCTAACGCTCCTGTTTTTTTTCCTTTTCAGACCTGAAAGAAGACTATAATCAATGGAACAACCTTATTGAAGGCATTGGACCATCGCTCACCCCAGGGGCCCCCCACCATCTGTCCAGCCTGTAGGCACAACTGGCCATTTGTAAAGTCACTTCAGCCAAGTTTTCATTTGGGAGCTACCCAAGGGCACCCATGAGTTCCTATCAGGAAGTGATCAACGTGACTCCTTGTCACAGATTGAAAGGTGTAATCACACTGCTGCTTGGATAACTGGGTACTTTGATCTATCTTAGATTTGGTCTTAAAATCACTTTGGGACTGGGATCCCTTGCTGATTGACAAACAGACTTTCTGGGGCCTTCATGGAGTGGGGAACAAGCAGTAGAGTGGGACTGGGGGAGACCCAGGCCCCGGGCTGAGCACTGTGAGGCCTGGATGTGAAGACTCAGCCCAGCGAGCTCATTCCCTCACCCCCGGCCAGTGCTGCTGCTTCAGTGGAAGAGATGAAGCCAAAGGATAGAGTGAAAATCCCTACTCCAGAGACTCTAGCCCAGCCCAACACCATCTCTTCCTACTTCTCAGCCTTCTCCCTCCCCAGGGCCACTTGTTGAAGTCTGAGCACTTTATGTAAATTTCTAGGTATGAGCCATGATCACATTTTCTATTTATTTCCAAGTCTTCTCATTGTATGGAACATACTACTACTTATACTTACAGTAGTAAGTTATACTTGTGAGCCCACAGAGTGGCAGACAGCATGGCTCTCACAGCACAGGGAGAAAAACTGAGGTACAAAGAGGTACCTCAGAAGCTCTGGTTGTCTTTGGGGGTTTTGCTAAGTGTATCTTGATAGGAAACAACACAAGCAGGTTGAGATGGGAAAGATGACAGAACAACAGTGTTAAATGGCCATTTGCACAGGCCTTTGCCACAACAGAGAAGTAGTTTGGTCAGTTAAAACTCAGCTGCAGCCTGGACAGTAGAGCGAGACCCCATCTTAAAAATAAAGAAGGCTGGGCGTGGTGGCTCATGCCTATAATCCCAGCACTTTGGGAGGCCAAGGCAGGCAGATCACTTAAGGCCAGGAGTTCGAGACCACCTGGCCAATATGGTGAAACCCCGTCTCTACTAAAAATACAAAAAATTAGGCCGGGCGCGGTGGCTCACGCTTGTAATCCCAGCACTTTGGGAGGCCGAGGCGGGCGGATCACGAGGTCAGGAGATCGAGACCACGGTGAAACCCCGTCTCTACTAAAAATACAAAAAATTAGCCAGGCGTGGTGGCGGGCGCCTGTAGTCCCAGCTACACGGAGAGGCTGAGGCAGGAGAATGGCGTGAACCCGGGAGGCGGAGCTTGCAGTGAGCCGAGATTGCGCCACTGCACTCCAGCCTGGGCGACAGAGCAAGACTCCGTCTCAAAAAAAAAAAAAAAAAAAAAAAATACAAAAAATTAGCCTGGCGTGATGGCAGGTGCCTGTAATCCCAGCTACTCATGAGGCTGAAGCAGAAGAATCACTTGAACCCAGGAGGCAGAGGTTGCAGTGAGTCAAGATCATGCCACTGCACTCCAGCCTGGACGACAGAGCAAGACTCTGTCACAAAAAACAAAAAAAAGAAAGAAAGAAAGAAAAAGAAAAATTTAAAATAAATAAAATCTAAAAACCCAGAAGGCCACTCCCAGAGAGGCCTAGGAGTACCTTGGTCACTTTTCTTGCCTCAAATATTATAAACCTCCAACTTGCTCAGAATCAGGATGCTTTTATTGTCTGTTTTCTGGCTCTGAGGCCCTCGCCCCAAATTTAAGTCAGATACAGACTGAATTTCCATTCTGTTCCATTTATAATGTGAATGATATTAATACTCTTGTTTGCTTAATGTTATGTTGGAATTTTCTGTTTAATCTGCAGTAGAGCAAGATGGAGAGCCATCTGGAATTGACTTCCTTCTGTCTTTCTTCTGTGTTCGCTTACTACTTGGGCCCATGTGGGAAAAAAACTTTAAAAGGAAGGAAGTCTTCTTAGGGATCCAGTTCAAAGCTATTTGGGGGCATCAAACTGAAACTCTCCTCTCCACTACTCAAGACTTCATGCCTCAGTCCAAGTAGGTAAGAGCAAAAGGGACATGGATCTCTACACAATGGCCCATGGTCAGGGCCACCAGAGCAAGCTGGGCCTAGGTCTCCACCTGTCAACGGCTGGCCATTCTAAGAGGTGAAACAGCAGATCTTTGAGGCTGTGGGGGAGGATCTGTGAATTCCCATGAGACATAGCTTGAGAAGGGCATCATTAAAGCCCTGGGCTGTAGAGTTACAGAGCCTGGTTTTGAGTCCTGGCTCCACCACTGCCAACTGGGTAAATTTGAGCAAATGGCATTCTCTTTCTTATCTCAGCTTCTGCGTTTCTAAAATGAGGGTCTGCATTATGAATAGTTAGGAGGATTAAGTGAGAGGATGTATAACCCATGGGTTACTTAAAAGTATATTTCCTACCTTCCAAACATGAGATTTTTCTAGTTATAGTTTTTCTTTTCTAGCTTGATTGCTTTGGGTCAGAGAAAATGACCCATATGGTTTCCATCCTTCAAAATTTGTGGAAACTTGGTTGTTGGCCTAGTGTGAGATCAATGTTGTAATGTGCCATGTATGCTTAAAAAAAGACTATATATTCCGAAGAAGTTGTTGGCTTGCTCTTTTACTCAAGAACGCATCATAGATTTCTGTCTTTTTTTTTTTTTTTTTTTTTTTTGAGATGCAGTCTCACTCTGTCACCCAGGCTGGAGTGCAGTAGCATGATCTCGGCTTACTGCAACCTTCACCTCCCAGGTTCAAGCAATTCTTCTCTCTCAGCCTTCTGAGAAGCTGGGACTACAAGTGCATGCCACCACACCCAGCTAATTTTTGTATTTTTTTTAGTAGAGATGGGGTTTCACCATATTGGTCAGGCTGGTCGCAAACTCCTGACCTCAGATGATCCACCTGCCTCGGCCTCCCAAAGGGCTGGGATTACAGGCATGAGCCACCGTGCCGAGCCCATAGATTTCCTTCTATGAGAGCACAGACAGATATATAATGGGGCTTTCCAACGACCACATGGGCACCAGAGCCCCTCAGCACTTGCAGAACCAGCCGTAGGTCAATCCTGAGCATACGCCACCCTTGTGCTGGTTCCACAAATGCTGAGAGGCCGGTTCTGGCAGTAGTAGCACGTGACACCCAGCTTCTACCTTAGCTCCATAAATAACGCAGGTAAATTTTACAAAACCATGAACAAGAGACCTGGAGCCTCCCTAGTGAAGGGAGTGTTTCAGAAACTAGATCCCTTTCCTTCATTCAATTCATGTTCTGGTAATCACTCATTTATCCAGCAAACACTGGAGTAGGTGAATTTTCCATATAATTGAAAATTATCCTAGAGGCAGCAAAATATAATATTGATTATTTTGAATGGTAATCTACCAAAAAGATAACACACACACTTTTTAATCAAAGTGAGCTGACCTCATTCAACCTTTTAGGATGTTCCAGTCAGGATAGACTAGGTTGTATGGTGGTAACAGGCAACCCCAAAAGCAACAAAAGTTTGTTTCTTGCCCATGCCACTTGTGCTCTTTGATCAGCTGCAGGCTCCACTCTGCATCATTTTTATCCTCACTCTAGGATCCAGGCTGGTAGAGCTGCCATTATCAGGAAGTGTTGCTGTTCAACATGGTGGAGCAGGAAGAAAGCCTGATGAATCACCTGCTAGCTCTGAGAGCTTCTGCCCGGGAGTGACTCTCGTTATTTCTGTTCATGTGTCATAAGCCAAAGCACATCCTGTGGCCATTCCTAACATCCCATGCCATCCCAAGAGAGCCAAAATATTTGTGACCAGGTCTCATGTCAGAGAAGTGGTGCCTTCTGATCTAGGAAGGTGCAGAAAGCTGTTTGACTTGCATGGGGTTGCCCCCTGTGCTGCATTGCTGTTCAGAGTTGGTGTTGTCTCATTTGTGGTCAGGCTGCAATCATCACTCTTCAACGCACCAGCCCCTAGCAGCCCTCCCTGGCCACTTCAAGTTTATGACTTTCCATGTGCAGTGGACTGATAAATCAGCCACATTATTTAAAACTCTGTCTAAGGGAAAACAAGGCAGTCAGTGAGCGAGGGTTTTAGGGACTCTCTTGCAGCTAAAGTATGTCACCTTTAGCGCATGGGCTTTGTAATCCTCTGACTGCACCAGAAGGGGTATCACGAGGCCTTTGGTCCCTCGTTCTGGTTTTTGGTTAGCTTCTAGGGGACTGAAGGACACTTCATAAATGGCCTTTAGATAAGCAAGGAAATCCTGATGGTAACTGACATGTGCTGATAAATCGCATCCTAGTGAATCTTTTCCAGAAAGAGGATGTCTTGGGTTTCTTTTTTTTTTGTATTTTTTAGTAGAGACGGGGTTTCACCATGTTAGCCAGGATGGTCTCGATCTCCTGACCTCGTGATCCACCCGCCTCGGCCTCCCAAAGTGCTGGGATTACAGGCGTGAGCCACCGCGCCCGGCCTGTCTTGGATTTCTTTGGCATCTTCTCGTTCCCCATCCCACTGCAGGACTCTGTGCCTATGGAGGCCTCCTAGTGCTATAATATGAAGTTTCTGTGCATGGGATGGTAAGCCAGTTAGGAAGGAAGGTAAGTAAATATCCCTTGCACTTCCTGAACTTGTCAGACTAAGGCTGCTTGGATTCTTGCTGTGTCCCTAACGCAATCCCTGAGCCCCTTTCCACTGTGCTTTCTGACACAGCTCCCCCTCTTGTCCTTCCTCAGAAATTCTATTGGGCTCTTGAAATGTGAAATGATGGATTCCAACTCCCTGTCTTGACCTTGTGGGGACCTTCATCTACCCCACTTTTTTCTGGAGCACCACTTATCCCTAGGCTCACAAAGTGACAGAGCAACAGGAGAGGCCATACTGTATGTTTGGGACTCATCCTCATTAGGAAGCTCACTTTCTATCCCATCATAGCCAGGTGCAGAGGGCAGCTGTCCCTGGCCATAGCTGCAGGGCACAGTGACAATGAAGGTGCTGAGGATGATTATCACTGTGTGTCAGGACCGTGCTCTGGGCTGACATGCATCATTTCACTTACTTCTCACGGTAACCCCACCAGCTCAGGTGGCATTGGCCTCATTTTATGTAGGAGGAAACAGAGGCTTTAGGAAGTGATTTCATCAGGCTCTCAGCAAGAATTTGGCAAAGCTGGGACGTAGGCATCAAAGTTTGAGGGTTTTTTTTGTTGTTGTTGTTGTTGTTGTTGTTGTTTTTTTTTTTTGAGACGGAGTTTTGCTCTTGTTGCCCAGGCTGGAGTGCAATGACATGATCTTGGCTCACTGCAACCTCTGCCTTCTGGGTTCAAGCAATTCTCCTGCCTCAGCCTCCCAGAGTTGCTGGGATTATAGGCATGTGCCACCACGCCCAGCTAATTTTTGTATTTTTAGTAGAGACGGGGTTTCACCATGTTGGTTAGGCTGGTCTCGAACTCCTGACCTCAGGGGATCCACCCGCCTCAGCCTCCCAAAGTGCTGGGATTACAGGCACGAGCCACCTTGCCCAGCCAAGGGTTTTTGTTTTGTTTTGTTTTCTTGAGATGGTCTCCTGTCACCCAGGCTGGAGTGCAGTGGCGCGATCACAGCTCACTGCAGCCTCGACCTCCCAGCCTTAATCCATCTGCCTGCCTCAGCCTCCTGAGTAGCTGGGACCGCAAGCGCACACCACCATGCCCGGCTAATAAAATCTGAGCTCTTAATTACTGTGCTATCAACCCTAATATACATACTTGGCTTTGTAGTTTCTCCCATTTCTTCAAACTCTCAGGATGTAGGGAATGTATTAATCTCATGATCAATTAGCTAAAAAATATCAAAATCTTCAGCAACTTCTACATGACCTGTGTTGAGTTTCAGTGATATCCTCAGCGTTATTGAGAAATGGGTTGGGGGAGAAAAACGGCTTCAACAGAAACTGGGTCAGGTACTTGGTTGATGGGTTGGGGGTGGGGGTTTTTTTGTTTTTTGTTTGTTTTTGAGACAGTGTCACTCTGTTGCCCAGGCTGGAGTGCAGTGGCATGATCACTGCTCATTGTACCCTCAACCTCCCAGACTTAAGCAATCCTCCTACCTCGGCCTTCCAAGTAGCTGGGACTACAGGTACATACCACCACACCTGGCTAATTTTTTGTTTATTTTTTGTAAAGACAGGGGTCTGTCTGTGTTGCCAGGGCTGGTCTCAAACTCCTGGGCTCCAATGATCCTCCTGCCTCAGCCTCCCAAAGGGCTGGGGTTACAGGTGTGAGCAGTTCAGGGACTAAGAACACAGTCTTTGAAATCAGACAGCTCCAACACTATTAGCCCTGTGACTTTATGCAAACTCACTTCTATGGCCTTTAACGTTCTTATTTGTAAAATGGGGATTCTAATAGTATTTAACTCATAAGGTGGTTGTGATAATTAAATGAAATAATGCATGTAAAGCACTTAGCATGGTGGCTAGATTAAGGACTTAATAAACATTAGCTATTACCAGTCTTGTTTCATTTGGGCCTCCTTACATAGCTGTAAGGTTAGGTACAATGGGCCCTTGCACTAAATGGCCCCAGTGGTCTTGGTCTAAGTTCTTTTTCTCTTTTTCTTTTCTTTTCTTTTCTTTCTTTTTTTTCTTTTCTTTCCTTCCTTCCTTCTTCCCTTTCCTTTCCTTTCACTCTTTTCCTTCCTTCCTTCCTCCTGCTTCCCTCCCTCCCTCCCTTCCTTCCTTCCTCCCTTCCTTCTTTCCTTCTTGTCTGAGTCTTGCTGTCACCCAGGCTGGAGTGCAGTAGTGGGTTCATAGCTCACTGAAGCCTTGAATTCCCAGGCTAAAGCTATCCTCCTGCCTCAGTCTCCCAAGTAGCTGGGATTACAGGCATGCACCACCATGCTTGGCTAATTAAAAAACTTTTTTTTTGGCCGGGCGCGGTGGCTCACGCTTGTAATCCCAGCAGTTTGGGAGGCCGAGGCGGGCGGATCACGAGGTCAGGAGATCGAGACCACGGTGAAACCCCGTCTCTACTAAAAATACAAAAAAATTAGCCGGGCATAGTGGCGGGCGCCTGTAGTCCCAGCTACTCGGAGAGGCTGAGGCAGGAGAATGGCGTGAACCTGGGAGGCGGAGCTTGCAGTGAGCCGAGATTGCGCCACTGCACTCCAGCCTGGGCGACAGAGCGAGACTCTGTCTCAAAAAAAAAAAAAAAAAAGCCAAAAACTGCCAGCCACCTGCTACCATTGTGTCCTCGTGTCAGGGTGGAGCTAGGTGGAGAGACAGTTTCCCGTTCTCTTTGCTCTGCTATCCCTGCTCCTCACATGAAAAATCGAAATCCCCACCCTAGTTCTAGCCTTGCTCGCTTGTCCACGTGGAAGAGTCCACACTCTTAGGTTCTGCTTTGGGTTTTAATTTCACACCAGATCATCCAAACACATCTATGCCTCAGCTGCAAATTGAAGATCCTAAAATGTCGAAAGGGAGAAACAGATCTGTGGAGAGGGTGGCCAAAGGGAGGAGCTGGGGGCAGGGGCTTTGTAGCAGAGGCTAGTTGTGTTAATTTTTGTCTGCTGCCCTTGACACCAGGTGAGGGGGTCAGAATGCCTGGTGACCTCCTCGGGGGAAACCCCCAGGCCTGCAGATGGCCGGTGAATTGGCTCTGCTCAGCTCCCTCCGTCACGGTTTCCTGCCAAGTCCTCCTGTTCCTTCACTCTTGGTGGTTCTCCCACTCAGCCCATCCTTTCCATCTTTTTTGAGCCTGCTGTCCTGCCAGCTCACCCCTGGGCTCGTTTCACAGTCTTCTGGACTGTAATCTCTCTTTCCCCCCTGTATTCTGCTACCAGATCTGCCTGAAATGCTGCTTTTGCATGAAAATACCAGCCTGGCAATATGGTCTAATGGTAAGAGGACAGACTTGTTGTCTGGAGCCCTGGGTTCTTACCTCTATCACCTGCTTGCTCTGTGATGTGTACGTGCGCATGTGCGTGTGCGTGTGTGTGTGGTTTTCCTCTCTCGACTTTAGCTTTAGTTTCCTTATCTGTAAATTGGGACATGGGTTGGTGGTTGTTGAATTGGCCGGTCTCTAAAGCCCCTTCAGTTCTGGCGTTCAGCGTCTCTGTTATTGAGTTGTCACAGATTTCCAGGACTCCCCTTTCCTTTTTTTCTTTTTTCTTTTTCTTTTTTTTTCTTTTTTCTTTTTTTTTTGAGATGGAGTCTTCCTCTGTCACCCAGGCTGGAGTGCAATAGCACGATCTCCGCTCACTGCAACCTCCGCCTTCCGGGTTCAAGCAGTGCTCCTGCCTCAGCCTCCCAAGTAGCTGAGATTACAGGTATGCGCCACCACACCCAGCTAATTTTTGTATTTTTAGTAGAGACAGAATTTCACCATGTTGGCCAGGATGGTCTCAAGCATCTGACCTCACGTGATCCACCCACCTTGGCCTCCCAAAGTGCTGGGATTACAGGCATGAGCCACCGCACCCGGCTTCCCCCTTCCTGTAGAATCGCACTACACTTCTTCATTCTTTCTGACCTTGCCTCTCCTCTCCTACCTTCTGCTTCTTAATATGCACTCTTCCCACAATCCCCTTCATTTGCCCACCCATTCCCCAAACAAAACGTCACCCAGGCTGGATTGCAGTGGCACGATCTCAGCTCACTGCAACCTCCACCTCTCAGGTTCAAGTGATTCTCCTGCCTCAGCCTCCCGAGTAGCTGGAATTACAGGCACACACCAACACGCCTGGCCAATTTTTGTATTTTAGTAGAGATGGGGTTTCACCATGTTGGCCAGGCTAGTCTCAAACTCCCGACCTCAAGTGATCTACCTGCCTCGGCCTCCCAGAGTGCTGGGATGACAGGCGTGAGCCACCGCGCCCGGCTCCCCTGAGGTTTTTCTTGCCTGCAGGACTTCCCCACGTCCCCATCTCCTTTCTGCACATCCAAATCTTGCTAATGCTTTAGGCCTAGTTCTAATCCCACCTCTTCCATGAAAGCCTTCTTGATTAAATTTGACTAACATTTGATCTCTTGGCCTCCTGTTCCCCAAGAGAAATCCAGTCTGTGCCAGATTTAGTATTGCCCTTTATCACATTATTCCAGGAGCAGGGCCCATCTGTTGGACAGGAAAGAGCATCCTCCTGTTGACTGACATGGGGGACAGGGATCCCTGGCCCCGGCCCCCCATCAGCCCTCGTTCCCCAGACAGACTTGGGAACAGCTGGAGCTCACCCAGCCTTCTGACATCTCCAGCTGCCTCTGCTTCCATTTCTTTTGGTTTTCCCAAGTCCCAGCTGTGGGGCCAGGGCAGAGCCAGCAGCAGCACAGCCAAAGCAGCTGGAGCGAACTTCTAAGTTGCACGGACAAGTAGCATTTGGGAGTTAGAAGGAGTGCAGAACTGAGCACAAATCACACCAGTGTTGAAAATGAGGGAAAGCAGTTTGCCAGCTTATTTTTCCCATCTTGCTTTCATCTAAAAAAAGAAGCTGCTCAGAAATACAGTCCTCTTCAGCCTGTTAAGCCAGATGGCCCCGAGATGCTCAGCCTGCCAAGTGTGTATATATAATTATTCATCTTCATGGAATCACACCCAGGTTTGAATCCAGACTCTGACATTTTTCTTTTGTTTGATCTGGAGCCAGTGAATCTTTCCGAGCCTTTATTTCTTTTTCTGCAAAATGGGGACACTGGCGTCTACCTTGCCCACCTCAGAATTTTTTGGGTGGGATTAGGGATGGGCTTAATGTAAGATGTCAAAGCACTGGACACATATACATTACTGTTAATTATAAAAAGGGCCATATTTTGGTTTTGTCCTAATGTGCTACTTCTTAATGAGCACTTATTCTGGCCAGATACTCTGCATTGTATCATTTAATCCTAATAACATTCCAGTAAGGTAGTGCGTGTTAGCCTCATTTTGTAGATCAGGAAGGTGAGATTCAGAAAGATTTGCTAGCCCAGCCAAGTCACCCAGCATGTAAGTGCTAGAACCAGTATTTGAACCTAAATGGTTGGGCTCCAAAGTCAGTGGGGTTTTGGGGGGTTTATTTTTTTGAGACAGTCTCGCCCTGTCGCCCAGGCTGGAGTGCAGTGGCGTGATCTCAGCTCACTGCAAACTCCACCTCCCAGGTTCAAGCAATTCTCATGCCTCAGCCTCCCAAGTAGCTGGGACTACAGGTGCACTCCACCACGCCCAGCTAATTTTTGTATTTTTAGTAGAGATGGAGTTTCACCATGTTGGGCAAGCTGGTCTCAAACTCCAGGCCTCAAGTGATCTGCCCACCTTGGCCTCCCAAAGTGCTGGGATTACAGGTGTGAGCTACTGCACTGGGCCCAGAGTCAGTGCTCTTAACTCCTGGTCATTACTATCTCTCAATAGGAAAGAGGTTCTTGACCCTAGATAGGCTAAAGTAGCCCACAACTTGATATCCAGCTAAATGCACTAAGCAGTTAGGTCCAAGAGCCGTTTTAATTGAAGACCAGGCTGAGTTCTGACAGTAAAATGTATACCTTGAATTGTTTTTCTAGCAGTAAACATGGGCTCCATTCATTCATACACCTTGTATAAAGTGAACAATTCAGGGGACAAACCCATTAGTACTGTACCCCGTAAACCGCAGAGCTAACCAGCTGGCAGAAAAAATTTTTTAAATCTCTAGCCTAAATATTGTAGATTAGTGATTCTCAGCTCTAGACGCACATCCAAATCACTTGGGAACTACTTAAAAATCCAGGCCAGGCACAGTGGCTCATGCCTATAATCCCAGCATTTTAGGAGGCTGAGGCGGCTGGATCATTTGAGGTCAGGAGTTTGAAACCAGCCTGGCCAACGTGGTAAAACCCCTAAAAATACTACTAAAAATACAAAAATTAGCCAGGTGTGGTGGTGCATGCCTGTAATTCCAGCTACTCAGAAGGCTGAGGCAGTAGAATCACTTGACCCCGGGAGATAGAGGTTACAGTGAGCCAAGATCATGCCACTACACTTCAGCCTGGGCAACAGAGCAAGACTCCGTCTCAAATAAATAAATAAAATAAAAATAAAGATACAGATACCCTGGCCATGACTGCAGAGATCCAGAGATGCTGATTCAGAAGGTCTGGAGGGGGGCCCAGGTGTGTACGTGTGTGTAAGTTCCAGGAATATTACTTCCTGATACACAGTGAAGTTTGAGAATCCTTGCTGTGGTATAAGCCTTCTAGCCTATTTTTTTTTCTTTTTTTTTTTTGACACAGAGTCTCGCTGTGTCACCCAGGCTGGAGTTCAATGGCATGGTCTTGGGTCACTGCAACCTCCACCCCCCAGGTTCAAGTGATTCTCCTGCCTCAGCCTCCCAAGTAGCTGGGATTACAGGTGCCCACCACCATGCCTGGCTAATTTTTGTATTTTTAATAGAGATGAGGTTTCACCATGTTGGCCATGCTGGTCATGAACTGCTGACCTCGTGATCTGCCCGCCTCGGCCTCCCAAAGTGCTGGGATTACAGGTGTGAGCCACCGCACCTGGCATACTAGCCTATTTTCTTTTATGAAATAAGAGTAATTGCTAGCTGAAAACACAGAATCGTTAAATTTTAGAATTGGAAGAGGCCTTAAGTTTTTTGGTCCATGAGGGAACCAGAGCTAAAAGAAATTCAGCAGGTGGTTGGCAGACTTGAATTAAAATCCAGATCTTCTGACTTGTAGTCTAGTGTTCTAAATACATCCATGGATGCCAGGATTTTGTTGGATTATTAAGAAAATCCTCAGGACCCACCCTTTCACCATGACATCCATGATTTCTGGCAACTGTACCATGGAGTTTTGGGTCTTTTTTTTTTTTTTTTTAAGAGATGGAGTCTTATTCTGTTGCCCAGACTGGAGTGCAGGAGCACAATCATAGCTCACTGCAGCCTCAAACTCCTGTGCTCAAGTGATCCTCCTGCCTCAGCCTTCCAAGTAGCTGGGACTACAGGTGTGTGCTACCACGTGAAGCTTTTGAAGTTTTTGTATAAGAAGAAGCCTGGGCTAGAAGGCCTATAGGAAATGACTCAGATGGCAGTTCTCATGCATGTTCCTATATTCTACAAGCACACTGATGCCTGCACTATGGCCAGCCCTGTCCTTGTGGAATTGAACCTAAGGGCAAGAAGGGCAAGTCCACAGTTAGGGGTCATGTGATGAGTGCTGTAATAGGGGATATATATGGCTCAGAAGTGGCACAGGGTGGTCAGTTCAATTCAGCAGGGGAGAGGGCTAAGAACGCTTCACGGAGTGTCATATACTTGATTGTGGTTTGTTTATTTGTTATCTATTACTGCCTAAGAAATTATTCCAAAATTTTAACAGAGATTTCAAAACTCCCCATGCCAAAGCTACGGCCATAGCAATTAAATAAGAATTTCTGGGAATAAACTCAGTCATCAGCTATTTGTAAAGTTTCTCAAGTGATTCCAATCTACAGTCAAGGTTGAGAACCAGTGCTGTAGGCAATACGAACAACAAACATCTCACATTTTCTATGGCTCAGGAATTCTGCAGTGGTATAGTTGGGTGGTTCCAACTGAAGGTCTGTTGTGAGGCTGCAGTCAAGACATCAGCTGGGATGATTATCATCTGAAGGCTTGAGTGGGGCTGGAGGATCCATTTCCAAGATGGTGCACTCACGTGGCTGTTGGCAAAAGGCCTCAGTTCCTCACCATGTGGAGCTCTCCACAGGGCTGATGCTCAAGACTTGGCAGATAGCTTCTCCCAAAGCAGAGGATCCAAGAGTTAGATGGAAGCTACAGTTTCTTTTATAACGCATCCTCATGCCAGGTGCAGTGGCTCACGCCTGTAATCCCAACACTTTGAGAGACTGAGGCAGGTGGATCACAAGGTCAGGAGTTCGAGACCAGCCTGGCCAATAAGGTGAAACCCGTCTCTACCAAAAAATACAAAAAAAAAAAATTAGCCAGGCATGGTGGCACACATCTGTAGTCCCAGCTATTCAGGAGGCTGAGGCAGGAGAATCGCTTGAACTTGGGAGGCAGAGGTTGTAGTGAGCCAAGATCGCGCCACTGCACTTCAGCCTAAGCAAAAGAGTGAGACTGTCTCAAAAAAATAAATTAAATAAATAAAAATAACCTATCCTCAGAAGTCACACTCCATCATCGTTTATACAATATTATATTATTGCACAAGTCAGCCCTATTCAGTGCAGTAGAGCACTATACAGAAACATGAAAACCAGGGGGTAAGGATGACTGGGGCCACCTTGGAGGCTGGCTTGCCACAGTATTGAAGATGAATGGAGCTTTCCAGATGGATGAGGGGGAAGAAAGGCATTCCAGGCAGAAGAAATAAGGTAAAGGCATGTGAAAAGCAAGGTGCAACATATTCAGGACACTGTAACTGGATTGGAGAATAAAACATATAGAAGAGCATACTAAAGAAATCAGAAGGGGCCTTCTATGCTAAGTGAAGGAGTTATGCCTTTATCCTCTAGGCCAGTGGCTTTCAAATGTTGCTACACATTGGAATCTCTCGAAGGCATTTCAAAACTCCCCATGCCAAAGTTACGGCCATGGCAATTAAATAAGAATTTCCGGGAATAAACTCAAACATCAGCTATTTGTAAAGTTTCTCAAGTGATTCCATTCTACAGTCAAGGTTGAGAACCGGTGCTGTAGGCAATACGAAGTGACTGAAAAGCTTGAGGCTGGAGCCATATGGTCAGATTTCCAGTCTTCCCAGTGGTGACGAAGGGCAGCTGTGCCTCCCTTGTCTGCTTATCTAGAAAGTTTTGTATTAGGACTAGAAAGGCCCTATCATCTGCGCTTACTCAGATATTATCATAATCTCTACTAGCAAAAAGTCAAGCATAGGGCCAGGCGCTATGGGTGGTGCATAGAGTGGCTCACACCTGTAATCCCAGTACTTTGAGAGACTGAGGCGGGCAGATCACCTGAGGTCAGGAGTTCGACACCAGCCTGACAACATGGTGAAACCCTGTCTGTACTAAAAATACAAAATTAGCGGGGCGTGGTGGTGCATGCCTGTAATCCCAGCTACTCAGAAGGCTGAGGCAGGAGAATCACTAGAACCCAGGAGGCGGAGGTTGCAGTGAGCGGAGATCGCGCCATTGCAGTCCAGCCTGGGCAACAAGAGTGGAACTCCGTCTCAAAAAAAAAAAAAAAGTTAAGCATAAATATCTGAGCTATAAGTTCCCAATTTCCAAATCTAATGTTGACACCAACACTCTTATGTTATCATAATCAGTCTAATTTTTGTTGTTGTTGTTGTTGTTTTTGGTCCTTTTTTTGAGACAGGGCCTCACTCTGTCATCAGGCTGGAGTGCAGTGGCACTATCTCGGCTCACTCGAACCTCCACTGCCTGGGTTCAAGTGATTCTCCCGCCTCAGCTTCCCAAGCAGCTGGGATTGCAGGCGCCACCACACCTGGCTAATTTTTATATTTTTGGTAGAGACGGGGTTTTGCCATGTTGGCTAGGCTGGTCTGGAACTCTTGGCCTCAGGTGATTTGCCTGCCTCAGCCTCCCAAACTACTGGGATTACAGGCATGAGCCACTACACCCGGCCCACAATCACTCTGGAGGTTTATTTCCCACTTAACACGTTACATGTGTGCACTTCTCTATTTCCTTCTTTTTTTTTTTTTTTTTTTTTTTTTTTTTTTTTTTTTTTTGAGACAAGGTCTTGCTCTGTGGCCCAGACTGGAGTGCAGTGCAGGGGTGCATGATCTCAGCTCACTGCAGCCTCAAGCTCATGGGCTTAATTGATCCTTCCTCCTCCGCCTCCCCAGTAGCTGGGACTACAGGCATGTGCCACCATGACCGGCTAATTTTTGTATTTTTTGTTTTGTGGGTTTTTTTAAAGACAGGGTCTTGCCGTGTTGCCGAAGCTGGTCTTAAACTCCTGGGCTCAGGCAGTCCTCCTGCCTCAGCCTTCCAAAGTGCTGTGATTATAGGTGTGAGCCACCGCACACAGCCAATTTTTGTATTTTTTGTAAGAGATGGGTTTTTGCCATGTTGTGTAGGCTGGTCTCGAACTCCTGGACTCAAGCAATTCACTAGCCTTGGCCTCCCATAGTGCTGGGGTTACAGAGATGAGCCACTATGCCTGGCCTACATCTCTATTTCTTACAGTCCTTACATCCAACAGTCTTCAACAGTAGTGTATAAGTAAAGGTTCACGGCATGGGCTTTGGAGTCAGATGGACCTTTGAACTTGAGTCCTGACGTCATCAAGTATAAACTAGTTAGGTGACTTAACTTCTCATGGCCTCTGTGAACTCATCTGAAAAAAATGATGACAGCTGGGCACGGTGGCTCAGGCCTGTAATCCCAAAACTTTGGGAGGCCAAGGCAGGCAGATCACCTGAGGCCAGGAGTTTAAGACCAGCCTGGCCAACATGGTGAAACCCCGTCTCTACTAAAAATACAAAAATTAGCTGGGCGTGGTGGCGTGCACCTGTAGTCGCAGCTGCTCGGGAAGTTGAGACAGGAGAATAGCTTGAACCCAGGAGGCGGAGGTTGCAGTGAGCCGAGATCTCACCACTGTGCTACAGCCTCGGTGACAGAGCAAGACTCAAAAAGAAAAAAAAGGAAGAATGGTGATAATACCTACCTCAGAAGACCCTTGAGGATATTAAACGAGATTATGCATGTAAAGACCTCTCTCTCTGCCAAGTGCCTGACATGTAGTTAGCGCTCAGTAAATGTTAGTTATTCCACTTTCTAAATAGCATTTCAAGATTCTGTTGCATGAACTCCGTGCTCCCAAGTCCACTTAGCAGTTCTTTCCATTTCTAGTTTTTAGCTATAATATTACATGTCTTTATATAAATTGGTGGGTTTTTTCAAATTTCGCTGTTTTTTTTTATTTTTTATTTATTTATTTATTTATTATTTATTTTATTTTTTTTTAGACGGAGTCTGGCTCTGTTGCCCAGGCTGGAGTGCATGGCACCATCTCGGCTCACTGCAACCTCCACCTCCCGGGTTCAACCAATTCTCCTACCTCAGCCTCCCAAGTAGCTGGAATTACAGGCCCCCACCACCACACCTGGCTAATTTTTGTATTTTTAGTAGAGACAGGGTTTTACCATGTTGGCCAGGCTAGTCTCGAACTCCTGACCTCAAGCGATCCGCCCTCCTTGGCCTCCCAAAGTGCCGGGATTACAGGGGTGAGCCACCATGCCTGGCCTTCCCTGATTTTTTAGATGTGGAAACTGAAGACTGGAGAAGTGAAATAACTTGTCAAACAAAGATCATACTGCTTTTACTGTCAGAGCCAGGCCTAGGAACCAGGGCCCAGTTCTCTGAGCCTTGGCCTCTTGTTATCACCCTGCCAGCCCCCAGACTCACTGGAGACTTGAAGGCAGGTCCTTCCTGGCTTCTATTCACCAGGCTGAATGATTCGGATCTCCCATTGTGTCCTCTGACATCTCTCTCTTTCATCACCCTGGAGGTCCCTCATCAATTGAGTATAATTGGATCAGCATCCCTGCTGGTACCTGGGGAGTGGGAGCAGACTATGACTGATGCTTTAGAGACCTGGACTCCACCCTCGGCGCCCCTGGATCTCTGTTGGTTGATGTTGTGCAGTCAGATGGGGATGGGGATCCTGTCTGACTCAGGATCCCTCTCTCCTACCTGGAGCACTGTCTGATTTCATTGAATACACCCTCCTAGAACAGTAGAGCTTAAAGAAACCCTAGAGATTGGCTGGGTGCAGTGGCTCACGCCTGTAATCCCAGAACTTTGGAAGGCCAAGGCAGGCGGACCACTTGAAGTCAGGAGGTCAAGACCCGCCTGCCCAACATGGTGAAACCCCGTCTTTCTACTAAAAATACCAAAATTAGCAAGTTGTGGTGGCACACACCTGTAACCCCAACTACTCAGGAGGCTGAGGCAGGAGAATCGCTTGAACTCGGGAGGAAGAGGTTGCAGTGAGCCGAAATCTTGCCACTACACTTCAGCCTGGGCAATAGAGTGAGACTCCATCTTAAAAAAAAAAAAAAAACAGAGAGAGCCCCCAGCCCCAGCCCCAGCCCCAGCCCCTGTTATTTAAAACATGAGGAAACTGAGGTTCAGCGATGCAGGTTGATCTGTGGCAGACATGGGGCTGAGACCCAAACCTCCTGACTCCAGTGTGCTGTTGGGAAGAAGGCACTGGAGCCGGGCAGGTGAACCTGGGCAAGGGAGTGAAACAACACTCGATTTCCTGTTGTGTCAGCCATGCTCAGCTCAGGGAGGTGATAAGCATTAAATGAGATAACTATTGTAGAGCATGGAGTGCTGTGCTCAGTAAACAATAGTTATTACTCAATAGAGCACAGTCATAAAGAGGCCAGCTGGGCTTTGGAGTCAGAAAAGCTATTCTATTCAAATCCTAGTTAACCACTTACTTACTAGTTGTGTGATTTGGGACAACTTATCTAACAAGAGCTAATACTTACTGAATTTTACTTGTTCCCAGCATTAAGCTAAGTGCCTTAGAGATATTATTTCATGTAATTTTACTAACAGTTTTCTGATGTAGGTACTACTAGTATCCTGATTTTAGGATTGAAGATACCAAGGCATGAGTCAATTTCACTTCAGCAGCCTATTTTTTTTTTTTTTTTTTTTTTTTTTTTTTTGAGACAGAGTCTCACTCTGTCGCCCAGGCTGGAGTGCAATGGCGCAGTCTCGGCTCACTGCAACCTCCACCTCCCGGGTTCAAGCGATTCTCCTGCCTCAGCTTCCTGAGTAGCTGGGACTATAGGCGCGTGCCACCACACCCGGCTAGTTTTTGTATTTTTAGTAGAGATGAGGTTTCGCCATGTTGGCCAGGCTGGTCTCGAACTCCTGACCTCATGATCTGCCCTCCTCGGCCTCCCAAAGTGCTGGGATTACAGGCGTGAGCCACCGCGCCCAGCCAGCAGCGTGTTTTTCTCTGATTATCCTCTAGCTTCCATTCTTTTCTGCCATGCACACATATCTTCTCCCCACAGTGCTTGAGGATTCTGTCCTGCTTTTGAGCTTTGGAATAGGCCATAGTGTCTCTCTCTGTCTCTCTCTCTCTCTTTTTGAAACAGTGTCTTACTCTGTCACCCAGGCTGCAGTGCAGTGGCAAGATCACAGCTCACTGCAGCCTCAACTTCTTGGGCTCAAGCAATCCTCCCACCTCAGCCCCCTGAGTAGCTGGGACTACATGGGTGTGCCACCACACCCAGCCAATTTTTTTTTTTTTTTTTTTTTTTTTTTTTGTAGAGACAAGATTTTGCCATCTTGCTCAGGCTGGTCTCGAACTCCTGGGCTCAAGTGATCCTGCCTCAGCCTCCCAAAGTGCTGGGATTACAGGCATGAGCCCCCTCACCTGGCTCATTTTTTACTTATTCTCTTTTTTTTAGAGACAGGGTCTCACTCTGTCACCCAGGCTGGAGTGCAGTGGTACAAACATAGTGTAGCAGGATGAGCCGCAGACAAAACTCCTGACAGCAAGTTAAAGAAGGAAGGGGTTTATTCGGCCGGGAACATCGAAAAGACTCCTGTCTCTCAAGAGCTGAGCTCCCCAAGTGAGCAATTCCTGTCCCTTTTAAGGGCTCACAACTCTAAGGGGGTCTGCATGAGAGGGTTGTGATCGATTGAGCAAGCAGGGGGTACATGACAGGGGCTGCATGCACTGGTGGTCAGAGTGAAACAGAACAGACCAGGAAGTTTCACAATGTCTTTTCTATACAATGTCTGGAATCTATAGGTAACATAACCGGTTAGGTCAGGGGTCAATCTTTAACTACCAGGCTTAGGTCAGGCAGGCCTAGGCCAGGTTTCAGGTCTGGTTCCTTGGTTTCGGGTCTGATTCCTAGGCACCGGGCTACCTGCCTTTAGTTTCGCTTCTCTTTTATTTTCTGAGTGTAAAACAATATGAAAGGGTCTGTCTCTCTTCTCTCATTTCCCCCCTTTGAGACTCTCACTTTTTATTAGTGGGAATTCTCACTCTTATTTTCGCTACTTATGTCTTCCTGTGCAATAGATTGATAATGATTCATATAGTACGCTTGTGCTGATACATAACTTGAAGTGACATTGAGAGACTGGGCTATATGCTCGGCTAATTGCAAAAACACATTTCTTGTTTTTCCTGGAATTTCTGGTACTGGCACATTCAGTTCATTATAGAAGGTTTGAAATACTGGCTCAGGAGAGCATTTATAAACTTTTTCTGAAACCACGATATTTGCTTGAAGATCCAGTTCAGCTCCATTAATTTTTAGGGTTATACATTCTCTTTTTTCTAGCAAGGATTAAGGGGGTTGGTTATTACTAGTTCTAAGGGGCTCCACTGACCACTGGTATAGGAAGGGCCACTTTTCCTTTGCTGAAGGTGGACAGGATTTTTTCATTTTTTTTTAATTCAAGTAGCCTAAATGACACAAGACCAGTATCTACACTTATTTTCACACAGTCTTAATTCATGATAAATGTACTTATTTTTTGCCATATAGTCTCTTTTCTCATCACTGAAGCCTTGAACTTCTGGGCTCAGGTGATCCTCCCACCTCAGCCTCTTGAGTAGCTGAGACTATAGGCATGCACCACCACATCCAGCTATTTTTTTTTTTTTTTGGTAGAGATAGGGTCTCGCTATGTTGCCCAGGCTGGCCTGGAACTCCTGGCCTCAAGCAGTCCTCCAGCCTCAGCCTCCACAAGTGCTGGGATGACAGGCATGAGCCTCCATGTCCTGCCTGTAGTCTGTTAAATACCCTCTCACCCCTTCTCTCCACCAAGTCTGTTCTTCCCCTCTGTTCCAGCGTTGCTGCTGACATTCCTCTAAGGAACCTTCCCTGCATGCCTGTGCAAGCTCCTCCAGCGTCCTCTCCCTCCTGCCTGCTGAAAGCAGCTGGATCTATTCCTCAGGTTTGTTAGTTTTACTTCTCTTCTATGTATCACCTATCAGGCCTCATTGTGCACCCTGGTTCCCTCTTAACACAGAAGACTTCCTAAGGAACATATCTCCCCGGCCAGTTCAATTCAGTCAACATGGCTTGCACATGCTAATTTGGCTGAGTAGAGGATTCTAGGTACAAATTCCTATTTTTTCCCTCAGAATATTGAAGACCTCACTCCTTTGTCTTCTAGCATGCAGTTCTGTCGGTTAAAGATCTGATGCAGTCTGTGTCTCAGTCCTTTATTTCTGGAAACTTTGATGGCTGACTATTATCCTTTTTTTTTTTTTTTTTGGAGGCAGAGTCTCGCTCGATCCCCCAGGCTAGAGTGCAGTGGTGCAAGCTCGGCTCACTGCAACCTCTGCCGTCCAGGCTCAAGCGATTCTCTTGCCCCAGCCTCCCGAGTAGCTGGGATTACAGGCACCTGCCACCATGCCCAGCTGATTTTTGTATTTTTAGTAGAGATGGGGGTTTCACCATGTTGACCAGGCTGGTCTCGAACTCGACCTCGGGTGATCTGCCTGCGTCACCCTCCCAAAGTGCTGGGATTACAGGTGTGAGCCACTTAGCCCATCCCCTTTATCCCTAAAGGTCAGATACTTCACCAATATGGGTACCTAGATATGCTTCTCTTTTTCATTGGAAGACTTTTAGAAATAGAAGATTTGGGCCGGGTGCGGTCATTCACACCGTAATCCCAGCACTTTGGGAGGCCGAGGTGGATCACGAAATCAAGAGATCGAGACCATCCTGGCCAACATGGCAAAACCCCGACTCTACTAAAAATACAAAAATTAGCTGGGCATGGCACGTGCCTGTAAACCCAGTTACTCAGGAGGCTGAGGTAGGAGAATCGCTTGAACCTGGGAGGCGGAGCTTGCAGTAAGCCGAGATTGTGCCATTGCATTCCAGCCTGGGCAACGAGAGTGAAACTTCGTCTCAAAAAAAGAAAAAAACAAAAACAAAAAAAAGAGTCTGTTATAAAAGCCATTGTGGCCATTTCTAGTGAGCCCCCTTACCATATGATACCCTGCACCACCTTGGAACTCTGCAGAGGGTCCCCACTATCAAGAAGGTCCTCACTGGATGCAGCCCCTAACCATTAGACTTCCCAACATTTATCAATTACGCAGTCTCACGTATTCAGTTATTGCAAAAGAAAACAGACTAACACAGGCCCACTCTCTTGTGGAATTATGTGGAAACCTCTTGGACCAGCCATGTGGACAGGAGAGATACTGAGATACCTGTGCCATGACCTACCTCTTACAGCCAAGGCAGGCAAGGTGCTGTGACTGTTTACCACAACCACGTGGGATGGCAGAAGCCCCCCAAAGGGCAGAATTCCAGGCAGACAGACTACTCATATCCTCATAAGGACTCTAGATTATTTCTTCTGGGATGGAGTTGCCTTTTTCTTTCCCCTCTGGGACCTCTTTTTTTTAAACTGGGATCCCTCCCTAAGATCTGTCACTTTGTTTAGAAAGCATTTCGAATACCTTTAGCAGATTTTAAAAAGCCATTCAATTATGAACTCATTGACACAACACTGTTCAGAAGGACATTTGCCCTAAAAAGCAAATGATTAAATTGATAACATTTTTTAGTCATCAAGTGACATATGCTAAGCAGACATCTTCCCTTCCCTTCTGAGCCCCACCTCAATGCCAGCTCTCAACTCTGGAAATCAGGGATGATTGGCAGCAGAGAGGGAATCAGAGGCATGGTTCAAACCGAGAATGGAGTCAAGGTCAACAGTCCAGTGAAACTCAGGGGTAGGGTGAACATCAGAGAAAGTAAGCATTGAGTATGTCTTTCATAACCTGCTTGGTAATTTTTTTTAAACAGTGATTTTATATTTTGACTCAATTCTAACAAAATGTCTCCCATATCAAAATGTTCCTTTTATCAAATTGGGTTTCCCAAACTAAGCTTCTTTGAGGCATAGTTGGACTAAGACTCAAACAGCTGACTCCTAGGCTACTACTTCTATCTGATAGGGCACAGTCTCCTGGCAGAGGGGTCCCTGGCACAGGCAGGACAGATTCCAGGCCCAGACTCTGCTGTTATTTGTCTCCCATGGGTGGCTGCCTAAGCAGTTGTTAGATGGAGGAGATGCTCCACCCAGCCTTTGTCTCACTCTTCACACCCCCTTCCTCTCCCTTCTGCATTGCAGATCTGGAAGGTGAGGCTGGAAGTGGCAAGGGTGACCTGACTGCCTGTGTCCCCAGTCCCCAGTCCCAGGCCTTACCACTGTCTTGCCTCCTTGTCTTCCATAAATAAAGGTGAGGCCCAAGAGATACCCTCACCTTCTTGCTCCCCGCAGTTCAAAACTCAGGAGCTGCAGGGCCTGTAAGATGTTCTCTGAGCTCGTTTAGGTGGCTGGGAAGAGAGCTAGGGCATAGCCCCTGGATCCCTGGACCCTTCATATAAACAAGGAGATTACCTCCCCCAGGAGCTGTCCCTTGGCACTTTAGGGTCTCAGCCTTGAGAAACTACTTTTATTTTGTTTTTGTTTTGATTTATCTTGGGCTTTCCCCTACTTCTGTTTACTCTCACACCCCCTATTTCCTTGCTCTTTGGGAAACAGGCTGTCTTAGTCTGTTTGGGCTGCCATAACATAATACCATGGACTGGGTGGCTTAAACAACAGACTTTCATTTCTCCTAGTTCTGGAGACTGGGAAGTTCATGATCAAGGTGCCGGCTGATGAAGCTTCTGGTGAGTTGCCCTCTTCCTGGCTTGCAGATGGCTGCCTTCTTGCTATGTCCTCACACAGCAGAGAGTGAATGAGCTCTGGTCTTTCTTCCTTTTCTTATAAGGACATTAATCCCATCACAGAGTCCCCAGCCTGATGACCTCATCCAAACCTAATCACCCCCCAAAGGCTCTACCTCTGAATACCATCACATTAGGTGCTACGGTTTCAACATATACATTTTAGGGGAACACATTCAGTCATAATAGATGCTTATTGTAGAAATTTTTGAAAAATACAAAAATATAAAACAAAAGAAAACCACAAACTATCCAGACAACCAAAGAAAAGCACAAATGCCATCCTATCATCCAAAGAAACTTCTAGCATATTTTCAAATCTTTTTAAGCACCTACTTTTAAAAATATACATCACATATAGGCCGGGCGCAGTGGCTCATGCCTGTAATCCCAGCACTTTGGGAGGCTTAGGCAGGTGGATCACCTGAGGTCAGGAGTTCAAGACCAGCCCAGCCAACATGGTGAAATCCTGTCTCTACAAAAATACAAAAATTAGCTGGGCATGGTGGTGGGCACCTGTAATCCCAGCTACTCTGGAGGCTGAAGCAGGAGAATTGCTTGAACCTGGAAAGCAGAAGTTGCAGTGAGCCAAGATGGTGCCACTGCACTGCAGCTGGGCAACAAGAGACTCCATGTCAAAAAAAAATATATATATATATATATGTGTGTGTGTGTGTACCTCATAAGCATTTTTCCATATTAAACAATCTTTATAAACATTTTTAATGTTCATATACATAACATTTATATGACTAAATATCTTACTTTATAACTGTAACATAATTTATGTAACCAACTTCCCAGTATTGGATGCTGAGGTTATTTTTTATTTTTTTCCTGTAAAAGTTAATATTATTTTTTGGAATGGAACTGTCCTGTGTCATGACTATGGTGGGGTGGTTCCACAAATCTACATGTGACAAAATTTGGTTGAACTAAATACACACACACACACACACACAAATGCGTACTTGAACAGTAGTGAAATCTGAATAAGGTGGGTGGATTATATGAATGTCAATTATCTGATTGTTATTATGCAAGATGTTACATTTTGGAAAACTGGGTGAAGGGTATATGAAATCTCCCAATATTATTTCTTTTTTCTTTTTTTTTTTTGAGACAGAGTCTTGCTTTTGTTGCCCAGGCTGGAGTGCAATGGCACGATCTCGGCTCACCACAACCTCCAACTCCCGGGTTCAAGCGATTCTCCTGCCTCATCCTCCCAAGTAGCTGGGATTATAGGCATGCACCATCGCACCTGGTTAATTTTTTTTTTTTTTGAGACGGAGTCTTGCTCTGTCGCCCAGGCTGGAGTGCAGTGGCGCTATCTCAGCTCACTGCAAGCTCCGCCTCCCGGGTTCACGCCATTCTCCTGCCTCAGCCTCCCAAGTAGCTGGGACTACAGGCACCCGCCACCACACCTGGCTAATTTTTTTGTATTTTTAGTAGAGATGAGGTTTCACTGTGTTAGCCAGGATGGTCTCAATCTCCTGACCTCATGATCCACCTGTCTCAGCCTCCCAAAATGCTGGAATTACAGGCGTGAGCCACTGCACCCAGCCTAATTTTGTATTTTTAGTAGAGACGGGGTTTTTGCATGTTGGTCAGGCTGGTCTCAAACTCCCGACCTCAGGTGATCCACCTGTCTTGGCCTCTGAAAGCTCTGGGATTATAGGCGTGAGCCACTGTGCCCGGCCTCCCAATATTATTTCTTAAAACTGCATGTTAATCTACAAATTAATTCAAAATAAAAAGTTTTGGCCATGTGCTGTGGCTCATACCTATAATTTCAGCACTTTGGGATACCAAGGCAGGAGGATTGCTTAAGCCCAGGAGTTTGAGACCAGCCTGGGCAACACAGTAAGACACCATCTCTACAAAAAATTTAAAAATTAGCTGGGCATGGTGGCATGGACCTGTTGTCCCAGCCAGGTCCCATCTACTCAGAGGGCTGAAAGGGAAGGATTGCTTGAGCCCAGGAGGTCAAGGCTGCAGTGAGCTGTGATCATGACACTAAGCTCCAGCCGGGACAACAAAGCAAGACCCTGTCTCAAAAATAATAATAATAATAGGCCGGGCACAGTGGCTCACGCCTGTAATCCCAGCACTTTGGGAGGCTGAGACAGGCAGATCACTTCAGGTCAGGAGTTCGAGACCAGCCTGGCCAACATGGCGAAACCCTGTCTACTAAAAATACAAAAATTAGCCAGGTGTGGTGGCGCACACCTGTACTCCCAGCTACTCAGTAGGCTGAGGCAGGAGAATCGCTTGAACCCAGGAGGCAGAGGTTGCAGTGAGCCGAGATCACGCCATTGCACTCCAGCCTGGGCAACAGAGAGAGGCCCTGTCTCAAAAATAAATAAATAAATAAAATATAATAATAATAGGTGCTTAAAAACCACTACACTGGACATCTTTTGTAAGTACATGTGTACTTCTGAACTTTTAGTTTTTCTTTGGGTAGATTCCTATGAGAGAAATTACTCATAAGAAAATTCAATAAGAAGTAAGAGCTCTCAATCTCAGCACATTAGGGTTTCCTGGCCATCACCCAAGGAGCTTTGCAGGCATAGAAAACAGATATGCATGCTGCTGAGGAACAGGGCTTAGCCATACTCACAGAGCTTTCCACAAACCTGGAGTGCCGGCCAACTAATGTACGATGAGAAATGTAACCAGAGGATCCAAGACCCCTGCCCCTAGCCTGAGTTTCCTCTGCCTACAGCCCTTCATAGGCAAACACATTCTAATTGGAAGATTGACTTGTGAAGGGAAATTAAGTGACATGATCCCAATGTTAAAGATACCAGGGTAAGCTGTGCACATCTCCATAGCAGGACTTAAACTGCTGCCACCAGAGACAGGCACATGGGTTCTCAGGCAGGGCTCTCCTTAGCGCTGCTTGAAAGGGGACAGCCTATATTTGCCTCTGTAACACTATTTCTGGGCTTCCAAGGTTTGCTAACCCCTGTTCCATCAGTGCATTGCTCCTTTAGGTGTGTAAAGATGCTCCAATGAGTTACAGATCAATCTTGTTGGCCTGGAAGCTGGTCTGTCTCATGGCACTTGTTTTTCTTTTTCTGAGATGGAGTCTTGCTCTGTCGCCCAGGCTGGAGTGCGGTGGTGTGATCTTGGCTCACTGCAACCTCTGCCTCCCAGGTTCAAGCGATTCTCCTGCCTCAGCCTTCTGAGTAGCTGGGATTACAGGCACATGCCACCACGCCTGGCTAATTTTTGTATTTTTGTAGAGACGGGGGGTCTCTCCATGTTGGCCAGGCTGGTCTTGAACTCCTGACCTCAAGTGATCCACACCACGCCTTGGCCTCCCAAAGTGCTGGGATTACAGGCAGGAGCCACCGTGCCTGGCCCAGCACTTATTCTTAACCCCTAGTTCAATAGACCTCTGCAGGGCTCTTTTCTTCTGATATTGTATGCAAAATTTTGAACGTATGATCAAATGTGTATTTTCTGGAGAGACAGTTCATAGTGTTTGCTATATTTTCAGAAAAGGGTCTCAATTTAATAGTGAACATTGTATGAACCCCATGTTCCAGGCATTATACTGCATGCATTAATTACCTCGTTTAATCCCCACTGAGGTCAAGAATCTTGCCCCAAGTTACCAGTTTGGACAAGTTAAAGAATACTGCTTTAAAGTGGCTTTGGGCCTGGCATGGTGGCTCACGTCTATAATCCCAGAACTTTAAGAGGGTGAGGCAGGAGGATCGCTTGAGCTCAGGAGTTTGAGATAAGCCTGGGCAACATGGTAAAACCTGTCTCTACAAAAAATTTAAAAAATTAGGCAGGGATGGTGCCACGCCTATAGTCCCAGCTACTTGGGAGGCTGAGGTGGGAGGATAGCTTGAGCCTGGGAGGTCGAGGCTGTAGTGCGCTGTAATCATGCCACTACACTCCAGCCTGGGCAACAGAGTGAGACCCTGCCTCAAAAATAAATGAATGAATAAATAAAGTGACTTGTAAATCTGTTCTCTGGTATAGTCAATGTTTGTACTACGGAGAGTCTTATTTCCCTTTTATCTTCCTAGATGAAGAAAAAAAAATTATTGGTGGCAAGCACACAACCCATGCCAAAGAGAACTGTGGAACGGCTTTGTTGCTGCCTCCCAGAGGCTAAACTCCGCTGTCTGTGCCAGCATCTCTAGTTACCTGTTTTCTCTTCTTGCTCACAGGTCTGTATATGCACTCAGACTAACCTGTGAACTGGCACCTTGTGCCTGCATCTCACTGACTTCAGCAGCTTGGATGCCATCTTCTCCTATAAATGCCCTTTCTTCCAAAAAGCAGCCCTGCTGCCTGTTTACTCTCTGTCACTGTATCAGAATCTAGAACCTGCAGGTTTTCTAAAAGATCATTGTGTTGCTGTTTATCAAAAGCGGCATGCATTTCCTTTAGCTTTCCAACAGAAAATCAGGTGAGAGGCTATTCAACACTCACTTCTTCACTGAATATTCATTAATTTTCCAGACATTCTTCTAGGTACCAGGGATACCGGTAAATATATTTATCCTCATAGAGCCTGGGTTCTAGGAGATGAAAACAGACAATAAGCAAATAAACAAATAAATGAATATGCAGTGAATAAGTGAATGTTGAAGAACCTCTCTCCTGATTTTCTGTTGGAAAGCTGACAGAAATGCATGCCACCTTTGACAAAAAGCAATGCAATGATCCCTTAGAAAATCTGCAGGTTCTGCCAGGCATGGTGGCTCATGCCTATAATCCTAGTATTTTGGGAGGCCAAGGCGGGCGGATCACAAGGTCAGGAGTTTGAGACCAGCCTGGCCATGGCGAAACCCCGTCTCTACTAAAAATACAAAAATTAGCTGGGCTTGGTGGCATGCGCCTGTAATCCCAGCTGCTCGGAAGGCTGAGACAGGAGGATTGTTTGAACCCAGGAGGCGGAGGTTGCAGTGAGCCGAGATCATGCCATTGCACTCCAGCCTGGGTGACAGAGCAATTCTGTATTTAAAAAAAAAAAAAAAAAGGCCGGGCGCGGTGGCTCACGCTTGTAATCCCAGCACTTTGGGAGGCCGAGGCGGGCAGATCACGAGGTCAGGAGATCGAGACCACGGTGAAACCCCGTCTCTACTAAAAATACAAAAAATTAGCCGGGCGTGGTGGCGGGCGCCTGTAGTCCCAGCTACTCGGAGAGGCTGAGGCAGGAGAATGGCGTGAACCCGGGAGGCGGAGCTTGCAGTGAGCCGAGATTGAGCCACTGCACTCCAGCCTGGGTGAAAAAGCGAGACTCCATCTCAAAAAAAAAAAGGTGTTGTAAGGTCCAAATGAAATTGTGTGTGTGTGTGTGTGTGTGAAATATATAAATGGGAACCACTGTCATAGCTTTTGCTGGATAATCATGAGGGCCCATCCAGTCCAGGGTTCCTGTGTTCTTGAAGGGTCTTACATGGATCCACAGACCCAAGGGGAGGGACTGGAGCTCTCCTCCCCTTCCTGAGTCCAGCCCCAAGATAAAGTCTGAACTTCTCTAGCCGTGATTTAGATGAAATTCACTCTGCAGCAGTGCGAACACCCCTCTCTGAAAACAGAGGGTTTTCATTTTTAAGAAAGACTCCTCATAGTTCTCCCTACTCCCTGCCTGATGAAGGTGTGGTCTTAAATCTAGTTCACTGATTGCAAAAACCTGGCTTGATTCAACACACTTGATCTATTTTCATCTCTCTGCCGCTTGCTTAAAATAAGGAGCTCATTGCTATGCTGCCCACGGCTGCGTCTAAATCATAACTGAGAGTTGAATACATTTTTCTCTCTTCTGCTAAATACCATTTTTATCTTTGCCGAGGCCACACGTCCTCAGTCGACAGTGTTTGCTTTAGCAGTCCATGCCTGGACCTGGAGGGATAGTCAGGTGACAAAAGACCCCTCCCGAGCTCCCAGTGAGCCTCCCTCCCTGTGACCTGTTTGTCTTCCAACAGGGCATTCTCCTACCCACAAGCTAGCCGAAGCCACCTTCCAGGCTGTCACCACAATTTCCGCTTTTGTTTTCCCCACTCTTCATTGCTTGGTGAGGGCTAGGGAGGCTTTGTGAGCCTTTGGGTCCCTCATGTCTCCTGGCAAAGGCTTGAATCCTTGAATCTCAGCAACCTCTGGACTTCAGTCTCCCCTTCTTTGACTCTTATTATAGGATGTGGAAAATTAGCAAAACGGGGAATTCAAGGAACTCCAAAAAGCAGCTTCATAAACATGAATTAAAAGAGACTCGACTCCTGAAAGGAATGATATCATGCTCAGAAACCAGCCTGAAACTCGTGCTTTTCATCTCTAATCTTCTCCTGTCCAAAGCCTTAACTCCTCCCACATATCTCCTCTCCTTCTTCCCATGAGAAAGGTCAGCATTATTATCATCATTTTACAGACAGTCAAATGAGCCCCTCTGGGGAGGGAGCCAGTGGCACGGTCCAGATTAGGATGTGAGGCACCCCTGAGGACAGGCTGGAGCCTGAGGTGTCCCCCAACTGCTTCATTATTTTAATCATTATGAATTTTTCCTTTTCAGTTAGCCTCTGTGCACGTGATAAGAAATCTTTGCCACCCACTGTTGCAGACATCAAGTATAAGGAAACGCACTAGGGAAAAAAAAATAAATGCTTTATTCTGCTGTTGGGAAAACAGGAGAATAACTGAGGTTAACTGGGAAAACAGAAAGGGTATGAGCCTCAGAGAGGGTCAGGAATACAGGATAGAGAATCAGAGCTGGCTTCTGCCTCTCAGCTGGAGCCATTCGGAAATGGCACTGGGAAGCAAAGGATTTTTTTTTTCTTTTTTGAGACGAAGTCTCACTCCGTTGCCCAGGCTACAGTGCAATAGCACGATCTCAGCTCACTGCAACCTCTGCCTCCCGGTTTCAAGCGATTCTCCTGCCTCAGCCTCCCAAGTAGCTGGGATTACAGGTGCCCACCACCATGCCTGGCTAATTTTTCTATTTTTTAGTAGAAATGGGGTTTCACCATGTTGGCCATGCTGGTCTTGAACTCCTGACCTCAGGCAATCTGCCCGCCTCGGCCTCCCAAAGTACTAGGATTACAGGCGTGAGCCACCATGCCCAGCTGAAGCAAAGGATTTTTGGTTTCCAGCAGTGGAGGTGGATGGCATTGAGCCAACTATAAGAAATGGTAAGAAAAGAGATTCTGAAGCTAGTCAGTCTCTATCCAATCCTGATCCTGCTACTTCCTAGCCGTGTTATCCTGGACAAGTTACTTCGACTTTCTGAGTCTCAGTTTCCTCATCTGTAAAATAGGAATAATAATAGTATTTCCACTCGGCAGCATTATTGTAAGGATGATATATAAACAAGATGATATATAAAACATGCTTAGCACACTGTGCAATACACAGTAGCTCTAATTATTGAATGTCCACAGTATGCCAGCATTATGCCAGTTACAGGAAATGCTTATATGAATAAGGCAGATTCCTCACCTTCGAGGAGTTTATTGGCTTGTGGATAGGACAGGCGAGCAAACATTTACTACACAGTACTTTGGGAGTGGTGCTGGCTAGAAGGAGTGGCGCCGTCTGTCTACAGTTTTGGAATCGATCTTCCCACCTCTGGATAAAGTTAACTGTGTAAGAACAGAGACTGAACTCATGACCTTAAATAATGGGAACATAATAAAAAATAAATGTGGCATAGCAGCTGGCCATTTCCAGAGAGAGGGCGTAAATTGTCACGGCAGCCAGTGATTTCATTTTATCGTCTTCAAAGCCTTACAAGATTTGATGATGAGTAACTGAAGAGGGGAGTGTGGCTTTTTCTGGGGCCTTCAGACAAGTAATTGTCCCTCAGGCCCTGAGGGATAAAGATAAAGATCGGCAGTGTCAGTGCTATGGGTTATGTGCCCCCTACCCATCCCATGGAGGGAAAACTAAGTAGCAAAATGGCCACAGGGTAATGTGGGGAGGCTGGTCAGAGCCTGATGGATCTATAAGCTACCAGTAAGCAGATCATTTTTTTTCCCCCAGAGACGGAGTCTTGCTCTGTTGCCCAGGCTGGAGTGCAGTGGTGTGATCTCGGCTCACTGCAACCTCCACCTCCCGTGTTCAAGCAGTTCTGCCTCAGCCTCCTGAGTAGCTGGGATTATAGGCGCCCGCCACCATGCCCAGCTAATTTTAGTATTTTTAGTAGAGATGGGGTTTCACCATGGTGGCCAGGCTGGTGCCTGGCCCAGATCATTTTTATGATGTCAAAGAATTTAGGAAAATGCCTTCTTGCAGGTGGAAGTGAAACTGTCTACCCTGCTCTCCCTCAGTGGGAAATAGGGCGGTGGAAGGAGAAGTGGAAGAGTGTGACAGAGGGCAGCCTACCCTGTGGCTGTGCCAGTGATCTCTGCACACTGGGCTCCATCTAGGGCACATCCTAGCCTGGATCGGATACCCTGCTTTGTGTGTGCCATGTCATTTTTGTCTTTCCCCTCACACGCGTATGATGCTTTACAGGGCATAAAGTCCCGTCAGCCCTGCGAAGCAGGCACTTTTCACTTCTCAGGAAACTGAGGCTCAGAGAAAGTAAGCAAACTATCCAAGATCAAATGATTAGAAAGTAGAAATCTTAAGACCAGAGCTCAGTTTGCTGGCTCTGAGACCAGTGCATCCACTGTTATAGATGCTTCCTTCCTTCCTTAGGGGTGTGGATTTGGATTTTTGCTAAGAAGGAGTGGTTCCCCCAAGTGGGTCAAAGGATCCTTGGAGACAAAGCTTCTTTCCTTTTCCTGATACAACTTTTATATGGGAGGTTTACAGGAACATCAGGAAGGCAGTTGAATTAGTCCATTCTCAAGCTGCTGATAAAGACATACCTGAGACTGGGTAATTTATAAAGGAAAAGAGGTTTTCCAATCATGGTGGAAAGTGAAAGTCATATCTTACATGGCAGAGAACAAGAAAGAAAATGAGAGCCAAGCAAAAGGGGTCTCCCCTTATAAAACCATCAGATCTCATGAGACTTACGCACTACCATGAGAACAGTATGGGGGAACTGCCCCCATGGTTCAATTATCTCCCACCCAGGCCCTCCCAAAACATGTGAGAATTACGGGAACTACAATTCAAGGTGAGATTTGGGTGGGGACACAGCCAACCATATCAGCAGTGAAGGGGGCCCCAGCGTCAGATAAAGAGGTAGGAACGCTCCACCAACTGCTGCCATCTCTCCTGTGACCTTGAGCAGGTCACTGTACCTGTGTCTGGGGTCCTTGTCAGCTGTAGGGAGTCATGTTCCCTTCCCTGCCTACCTTCTGGGCATGACGCGAATCAAATGAAACAAGCAGTGTCAGAAACAGCTTGAGAATGTCGAAAGTACAATACAAACCCACGGCATGATTCTGAACATCTTCATACAAAAATGAGAGCTGATGGCCCTCAGATTGCTTCTTTCATTTCTTTCATTCATTCACGCAATGCTAGAAAAATGTTGAATACATTCCCTGCGCCAGACTCTGCATTAGGTACTGGGGTTGCAAGGAAGTCCCCAAGCTTTGAGGAATTCAAAGGGAGGAGAGACAGATTCAAACCAATAATTATGACACATAGATGGCAGGCCTTTTATTTTTGTTTTGTTTTGTTTTGAGACAGGGTCTCCCTCTGTCACCCAGGCTGGATCGCAGTGGCGCGATCATAACTCACTACAGCCTTGACCTTCCGGGCTTAAGTGATCCTCTCACCTCAGTCTCCCAATCAGCTGGGACCATGGGTGCCTACCACCATGCTTGGCTAATTTTTTTTTTTTTTTTTTTTTAGGTTTTTGTAGAGATGGGGTCTCCCTGTGTTGCCCAGATGGTCTCAAACTCCTGGGCCCAGGGCTCAAGCAATCCTCCCCCTCAGCCTCTGAGTGACTAGGAATGCAGGCTCACACCACTGCATCCAGCTAATTTTTAAATATCTTATGGAAACAGGGTCTCACTCTGTTGCCCAGGCTTGTCCTGAACTCCTGGCCTCAGCGATCTTCCCACCTTGACCTCCCGAAGTGCTGGGATTGCAGGCACCCAGCTGGTGTGAGGCCTTTTAAAGAGGTGACCACAGCCAGGGAGCCCTGCATTGAGGTGTCCACAGATGCTGTGGAATGTGGGGTTGGGGGGCAGTGAGCAACAGCTGGAGCCAGAGAAGACCCCACAAGAGAAGAATGAGTAGGAGGCTGATGGAAATGGGAGGGAGGAGGGAAAGGGCAGAGGAAACATCAGGCACAATGGCCTTGAAGAGCGTGGGAGTCATTTAAGCGCAGCTGGGGCATGGGCTACTTGGAGGAAGTTTGATGGCTCTTTCTTTCTGTCTTTTCTTTTCTTTTTTTTTTTTTTTTGAGAGAGTCTCTCTCTGTCATCCAAGACGGGGTGCAGTGGTGCAATCTTAGCTCACTGCAACCTCTGCCTCCCGTGTTCAAGCAATTATCCTGCCTCAGCCTTCCGAGTAGCTGGGATTACAGGTGCCCGCCACCACGCCTGGCTGATTTTTGTGTTTTTAGGTGGCCAGGCTGGTCTTGAACTCCCGATCTCAAGTGATCTGCCCGCCTTGGACTCCCAAAGTGCTGAGATTACAAGCGTGAGCCACTGTGCCTGGCCATGATGGCTATTTCTTATTGTGGGAACCGAGGCTGCTGGTCACCCTGGAGTTCTTTTTGGGACATGTTTAGGCGTGTACATCTGTGTGTACTGATTAGCCTCTCCGGGCTGTAAGGAAGAAGCCCACATAAATGAACTCAGCGATGGAGCTTTGCTGTGAGGCCCCACGGGAAGCAAGATTTTTAGGAAATGATCTCAGCTACTAGCTGGATGTGTGCTGGGACCTTAGGCTTCCAACTCAGTGCAGTGCAGTCCAGGTTTTGACCTGAGTTCCAGGGTCCCACCTTCTCTGTGAGCACCTGGTGTTGGTTGTTGGTGGTTCATGAGAGCAGAAGGGTCCAGTTGCATTGGTTTGCTGCTGACTGGCGTTAACTCTCCCCATCAGGCAGGGCTTCAGCGTAGCCACCATGGCAGGAGTTGGTTTCCACTGGGTCCAGCATATACCAGGCCACCTGTCCCAGGTCCAATCAGGACTAGTTTTAATCATAATGCACTACAACCTTATATGAAGAGAACTCTGGATCTTGTCCTGGTTCCTCCTACAGAGAGCTCTATAGATTTCTCTCTTGGAGAGATGGCTGAGGAGCACCCTTTAGAGATCACAGTCCCATTTACTCACTTCACAGAATGGGACAGGAAGGCCCAGAAAAGGCAGTAGACTTGCTCAAACCTGTACAGCAAGTTCACTTGAGGGCCAGGCCTAGAACAGGTCTCCTGACTCCAGTCAGACTTTTTCATTGGTGCATAAATGTGCTTCTGTGCTGTTGACATGTTCATGAACCCATGTACTGTGTACAAGGCAGTGTGCCATGTCCTGAGAATGGGCAGGCCACATAATCCCTGTCCTCCAGAATGTTATAACGGGGGTATCAGAGCACACACAGAAAAAGATAGCTGTTCAATTTGCAGTGGCCCTGGGGAAAGCCAATACAGTTAGGCAAATTATACCAGGTCCAAGGAAAAAATCTGTGAGACTCTGCCTGCCAGACCCTCGATGACCTTCTAAGAAAGGTGATTTTCATGATTTTTTTTTTTTTTTTCCTATGTTGCCTAGGCTGGAGTGTAGTGGCTATTCACAGGTGTGTTCGTGATGCATGACAGCCTTGAACTCCTGGGCTCACGCAATCCTCCCAACTCAGCTTCCCGAGTCACTGGGACTACGTGCATTTGCCTCTGCACTCAGCTAAGATTTTTTGTTTTAGTCTGGTTAGAACCAGACAAGCCACAGCAGGACTTCTGGACCCAGCCATAGGCCAGCGGAGAGCGGGGAGAAGCCTGAGGAAATGGAAAGCAGGTAAGACTGGGGACTTAGTTGCATGTGACTGATTTCCTAAGCCATCTGCTCTTACAAATCCCTACTTAGCAGCGCAGAGCAGTTACGGAGAGGGACAGGGGTCTTTGAAACACAAATCACCAGTGATGACAAGGCCACTGGGTATGAGGCTGTTTGTTCTCTTCCTGAGTGGATAAGGTTTCTAAGGGATAAATGGAGTGTTCTTTCTGGCTGGCCCAGGACCTGCTGCTCCCATGCAATGGCTAGGGGATGCTGTCAGAGGCTCTAGGGAGTGGGAATGGCCTGACTTCCAGAAAGACTAGTTGAAAACCCAGCTACAAGGTAAGCTCCAGAGCCTGGACCTTGGCAAATTAGTCTTTTGGCCTAGTTACCATGGAGACAGGCAGGCAGCAGCTGCTGGGGAAGAGGAAACAGCAGCTCCACCAACATCTAGGATTCTGAAACAGCCATGATGGGGGAGGGGGCTTGACACCACCCTTTCTCCCCCAGAAACTGAGGTCCCTGTTTGCCCCCCACCCCCCTGACCCCCTGACTCCCAGACTCACAGGATCTGGTGAGTTGCCAGGGTCACAAAACAAGACGGTGGCAGTAGTGGATCCTGAAACCCCAGTTTCCTGCTTCCAAGCCAGTGCCCCACCCCTACTACACCACAGTTGCCTCCTGCTTCAGAGCGAAAGATCTTCCAGCGCACTGTGCTCCTGGGCCCTGGGAGGGTTCCCAGGCTGCCTCCTTGGAGGGGATAAGTCATTAGAGGTGAATCCCAGTGTGTTGGCCACCAGAGGCCAGTTTGGCCCAGTGCTCTGTCTCTGTCTCTCTGGAAAACCTGGCAGCGTCTGCGTGGGTCTGTGACCAGCCATTGTCTAGGAAGGAACCTTGAAGCGGAGCCCAGAGGGAACTCAGCAAATGATGGGGTTTATTGTTCCCTCATTTGGATAACATTAATTTGCGGCTTCACCGGCCACGCTGCCTGGCTGGCTGCCCTCCAAGTCCTGACCTCCCTAGCCTGGTGGAAACAGCCCTTGGCTCTCCCTTTCTTAGGGGTTATCTCTGGAAATTGAAGGTTGGAGAGGAGGGGCTTAGGATCCAGGTCACCTGAGTCCACTTTCGCAGCCCGGAGGTTGTGTCTCAGCAGCTCAGTTTCATCCTCTTTGGTAAAAGGAGAAACGAGGCTGGTATTATCTAGGGCTTTGAGTTTCTGGGCTTTGGATGTGAGTAGGATCCTTACATAAGAGAACAGAGAGCTAGTGTAGAGAGACAGGAGAGGACTGGAGAAAAGCAGAGGCTGCTACCGACCAGCCTGGGCTTTTGATGTTGCTGTTTTAATTATGAAGGTAGTTCATGTGTGGGCGTTATGAAAGAAAAAAGTCAATGCCAAAGAATATAAAGGAAGTGGAGAAAATGACCCATCACCTCAAGCCCCAATCCCTCTCCCCTGGTGGAAACCACTGATAATTTTGTTGTGTATCTTTTCAGATCTTCCTCTATTCTTACACTTTCCCCCCTATATTACTATTACTTTAAAATTACACAAATGATATGAACACATTTCTGCAAAGATGCAAACACTACAGATAAATATAGAGCAAACAGTAAAAGTCTCCTTTTAGTCTATTCCCTTCATCAGACAGCTATTTTGTTTGTTTGTTTGTTTGTTTGTTTTTGAGACGGGGTCTCCCTGTGTCACCCAGGCTGGAGTGCAGTGGGGCGATCATGGCTCACTGCAGTCTTGACCTCCTGGGTTCAAGTGATTCTCCCACCTCAACCTTCCAAGTATCTGGGACTATAGGCATGAGCCACAACACCCAGCTAATTTTTTGTATTTTTTTTTTTTAGAGATGAGGTTTCACCATGTTACCCAGGCTGGTCTTGAACTCCTGGCTCAAGTGATCCACCCACCTCAGCCTCCCAAGGTGCTGGGATTACAGGCGTGAGCCACTGCACCCAGCCTGGACAACTATTATTAACAGTTTAATGTCCTTCATACGTTTATGTACAAACACAAACACACACTTTCAGGTTTTCTTTCTTTAGCATAAATGCAATCATAACATCCATATGGCTCTGCAAGTTGCTTTTCCTACCATAAAAGAGGCAGGGTTTGGCTCTGTCACTCAGGCTGGAGTGCAGTGGTGCAATCTCGGCTCACTGCAGCCTCAACCTCCTGGGCTCAAGGGATCTCCTGCCTCGGCCCCTTGAATAGCTGGGACTACAGGCACGCGCCACTACATCTGAGTAATTTTTGTATTTTTTGTAGAGATGGGGTTGTAATTTTTGTATTTTTTGTAGAATTGATGTTAACCCATCAATTCTACTTCTGGAAATAAACCCTGCATAAAGAGCTGTACACTAGTCTGGGCAACATGGTGAAACCCCATATTTAATTAATAAGGAAAATTATCGTTAATTTTCCTAAATACTGTGGGGATTTATTTTTAAGTTAAAAAAAAATCTTAGCCACAGAGGCCTATTACAAAAACAAATTGAAAACTACAGAAAGCTACAGAGGGGCCAGGCGCAGTGGCTCACACCTGTAATCCCAGCAGTTTGGGAGGCCGAGGCGGGCAGATCACAAGGTTAAGAGATCGAGACCATCCTGGCCAACATGGTGAAACCCCATCTCTGCTAAAAATACAAAAATTAGCTGAGCCTAGTGGCATGTAATCCCAGCTACTCGGGAGGCTGAGGCAGGAGAATTGCTTGAACCCGGGAGGTGGAGGTTGCAGTGAGCCGAGATCTTGCCACTGCACTCCAGCCAGGCGACAGAGCAAGACTCTGTCTCAAAAAAGAAGAAAAAAGAAAGAAAGAAAGCTACAGAGGGGGGAGAAATATCACTCACAGTGTCTCTGTCCAGCAACCACAATTGTTTACTTTTTGACATGTTTTCTTCCATTATTTTTTTATGCCTGCTACTGTTACAGTGGTCAGAGACTGGGTCTCCCTATATCACCCAGGCTGGTCTCAAACTCCTGGCCTCAAGTGATCCCCCTGCCTCAGCTTCCCAAGTACTGAGACTGTAGGCGTGAGCCACGATGCCCAGCTCGCAAACACAATTTTCTTTTTTTTTTTTTTTTTTTTTTTTTGAGATGGAGTCTTGCTCTGTCGCCCAGGCTGGAGTGCAGTGGCGCTATCTTGTCTCACTGCAAGCTCCGCCTCCCGGATTCACGCCATTCTCCTGCCTCAGCCTCTCCGAGTAGCTGGGACTACAGGCGCCCGCCACCACGCCCGGCTAATTTTTTGTATTTTTAGTAGAGACGGGGTTTCACCATGGTCTCGATCTCCTGACCTCGTGATCTGCCCGCCTCGGCCTCCCAAAGTGCTGGGATTACAAGCGTGAGCCACCGCGCCCGGCCCCATACACAATTTTCTATCTAGGACTTCATTGCTTAATGTTATAAGCATTTTCCCATGTCAATAAAATTTTTTACAAACATTCTTTTTATGATTTCATGGTAGGCAGTACATGTACATATCATTTTCTTATCTGTTCCTCTGTTGTTGGGCTTTTAAGTTGCCTACATCTTTTTCCTGTATGATAACACCTCGGTGAATATCTTCTTGCATAAATCTTTGTCTGAAATCCATTAATTTCCTTAAGCTAGATTCCAAAAAGGAGAAGTACTGGGTCTAGAGGCAGGGAATTAATTTTTTTAAGTTGAATTTTGAATTGTTGTTATGTAAACATGGCACACAATTCCAAAGGTACTAAAGGTTACACAATAAGAATAATAATTCTCCTGCTTGGTCATTTAGCAGTGGTTCCTTCTTTTTTTCCTTTTTTCTTTCTTTTTTTTTTTTCACTTAAAGGCTAATGTGATAGGTTTTTCTTCTTAAAGGCAATGTGGTTGCCTGTTTTCTTCATGTGTATATTTCTTATGGGGGAATCTATATATTTAAATATATATATTTTAAAATATAGATCCCTTTTTCATATAGAAACAGCACAATCAGATACTTTTGCATTTTCCTCTTTTTGCTTAATATTTCTTGATGATTGCTCTATACATAAAATAGAGAACTGCCTTATTTTCTTAAAATATTGCATAGAATTCCTTTAAATTGAAGTGCCAGATTAAATTAATCAATTCTATTGATGCATTTTTGGGTTGTTTTTCATCCTTCGCTCCTGAAACAGTGCAGTCGTGAATGTCCTTACGTGTGTATGCCATTTTGTGTACGTGCAAGCACACCCATCTCTACAATGGATTCCCTTAAAAGGAATTGCTGGATCCCAGGGATTTTACATGTGGAAAACTATTGCTCTCTCCACAGAGGGTGGCCATTTCCTGAGTAGAGGATACGCACAGTTTTTAAAGCTCTCGATAGAAATGGCACGACTGCTTTCCAGAAAAGTGTTCGTTACCTGTTTACACTCTCATTTGCGTGCTGCTCCCTCCTCCCACGGACCTGACTGGCTGACAAGTTAAAACACACACACACACACACACACACACACACACACACACACACACACACACAAAACGGTATGGAGATGTCTGCAGGGTTTATTCTCAATAGTCATTATTTCAAAAGGATCTGTGAAAGATTAGCAAAGGTTTGCAAATATTTAACTTTTAGACCCTTTCTAATACAAAAATATTTAAAACCCAGGATCTGAGAGAATTTCCTAGCCCTCGTTTTTTCCACGCGTGACCTTGGCAAATGACTTCTCCTTTCCAAGCCTGTCATGTCTTACAATTGTCGTGGGGAGGAAGTGAGATATGACACTCAGTGAAGTGCTTGGCACATAGCAAGGGCTCAAAATGTGGTCGCTGGGAAGAAATGGTGGTGAAGGAAAAAGCGCCAGCCCTCCGAGTCATCCCAGCGGTCAGAGGAAGGGAGCCTCCTAGGCTCCAAAAATTGGGCTGGGCGGTGCCGGCGGCTTTTGTTCCTTCCCTCGAATTCTCTCGCTGGTCTTTCCTTCCTTGAAGAGGAAAACGGAAACCCGCGACCAACTCCCGGGGAGAAACACCCAGACCAAGACTGGCCCTTAACCAGGGCTGGGGCCTAGGGGCTGGATCCTCTCCCGAGTCACTGAATCCACTTCGGGGAAGCCCTAGCAGACTTTGGTCCGCACCCGGAGTGGAGGACCAGGTGCCTGCCGCGGGCGTCCCCAGCCTGCTCCGAGACCCCGAGTGCCAAGTGCTTCTTCCATCCCTACTCGTTTCTTACTCAATCCTAGTTCTTCCTGAAGCTAACGGCAGGCACTGGCCGCCGGCGCCTCCCGGGGGGGCAACTCTCAGCGACCTGGGTGGGTGCGGCCGCGTGCGCCCGGGGCTCTGGGCTTCTCCGCCACTCGCGAACGCGACCTCGTGCGGTTTCCCGCAGCCCTGGCTCCCCGCCAGCCAGAGACCCCACCCGCTCCCAGGGCCCCGCGAGCGGCCGGGAGGGGACGTCGCGGCACGTGTCAGTACTGCGGTCGGGCTTGCACCTCCGCCCGGATGCAGATTGGCCCTCGCAGGCTCCGCACCGCCAGTGAGCCCCAGCCTTCCCTTCTCCTAGCACAGAGCTGCTGCCCTGAAAAATCAGCTGCTAGAGACGCCATTTCGGTCCCCACCCTTGTCTCAGCCAAGGAAGAGCCAATCACAACGCTTGTGTGTCGCTGTGCAAGCCGCAGGTGGGGTGGGAAAGCAGATCCGCGGAGCGCAGCGAAGCCATTTTCTGGGAGGATTCGCAGTTATTTCCACTGCTGGTGGATAACTTCCACTGATGGTGGGATAATCACCATGTTTAATTTCAGCCATTCCCTCTCCGCCAACTCCTCCTCACACCGTGACCTTTCCTTTCCCCAAGCGATGTGGGGTCTAGTTTTGACCCTGAACCTAACCCACTCTGTGACCCAGCCTCAGGCCTCAGTCTTTTCAGCTACAAAAATGCAAGGAAGGAATAAAATTAGACAATGGCAAATATTGGTGAGGTTATGGGAAAATGTATTCTCTGGATTTGTCTTTAAACTGGAAATATTCATGACCTGTGCCAGATAATCCTATGTCTTGGTCTCTACCCTAGAAAAATATTTGCACATGTACTCAGGAAGGCTGTCTCTTGCGGGACCATATCTAATAACAAACCACTGAAAAGAGCTCAAGGGCTGTCCATAGGGAATGAATGAATACAATGGGGTCTATCTACATAACGGGTCACTGCATCACAGAAGGAATAAGCCAGATTTATGCATGCAGAGAAATGGATAGGGCTCTAAAATATATTAAGTAAAAGTAGAAAGTTGCACAATAATGCATACAATATAATACAATTTTTGTAACATGTTAAGCAGAACTGTGGATTGTCTGTGATTACATTCAAACAGAACATAAAAGCATTTTTTAAAAAAACTGAAAAATTCTTTTCAATTCAGTTCTTTTCAGTTCAGTTCTTTTCAGTTCACTCCTAATTCATCCGAGTGGCTGTCTCTGGAGAGAGGTGCAGGGAGTTGGGATAGCAAGTGGAGGTGAGAGGCAACTTCAGCTTTCTTTGTAATATTCTAATTTTATTTTTAAAAATGACTGCCGGGTGCAGTGACTCACCCCTGTAATCCCAGCACTTTGGGAGGCCAAGGCAAGTAGATCACGAGGTCAGGCATTCAAGACCAACCTGGCCAACATAGTGAAACCCTGTCTCTACTAAAAATACAAAATAGCCGGGCGTGGTGGCGCCTGTAGTCCCAGTCACTCGGGAGGCTGAGGCAAGATAATCGCTTGAACCCAGGAAGCAGGGGTTGCAGTGAGCTGAGATTGCGCCACTGCAATCCAGCCTGGGCAATGCAGCGAGACTCTGTCTCAATAAATAAAATAAAATAAAATAAAATAAAATAAAATAAAATAAAAATGGCAGTACATTAATATATTACTTAAGGAATTTTAAGGCCGGGCGCGGTGGCTCACGCTTGTAATCCCAGCACTTTGGGAGGCCGAGGCGGGTGGATCACGAGGTCAGGAGATCGAGACCAGGTGAAACCCCGTCTCTACTAAAAATACAAAAAATTAGCCGGGCGTGGTGGTGGGCGCCTGTAGTCCCAGCTACTTGGAGAGGCTGAGGCAGGAGAATGGCGTGAACCCGGGAGGCGGAGCTTGCAGTGAGCCGAGATTGAGCCACTGCACTCCAGCCTGGGCGACAGAGCGAGACTCTGTCTCAAAAAAAAAAAAAAAAAAAAAAGGAATTTTAAGCTGCATGTTCGTGAAATACTGGAGACAAATATGTCAAAATGTAAACCATGGTTAATTCCAGGTGATAAGAAATATGAATAACTGTTATTTTCTTCTTTGTACTTTTTGGGCTTTTAGTTTTTCAACATGCAGGGAAGGGATTCAGGGGTGACTGTGTGACCCATCAGGTCCCTCAGCTCAAAGAACCTGCAATGTTGTGATTCTAGATGGTCATCCTTAAAGTCCTAGCTCCCCGCCCTACCCCAAAGGGCTTACACATTTTGCAGGGCAGGGGAGCCTCAACATTGGCGCTCCACTGGGGAAAGTTCTTGGCTTCCACCAGGAAAGAATTCAAGGGTGAACTAGTGGTAGAAGAAAACAGCTTTATTGAGGCAGCAGTGTCACAGCTCCGTGACTGTTCCCACTGAGGAGAGGGTAGGGTCTAGCAGCTCAGGGGCAGTTCTGCAGTTTCATTTATATCCACTTTTAATTACATGCAAATTAAGGGGCAGGTTATTCAGAAATTTCTTTTTATTTGAGACATAGTCTCACTCTGTCGCCCAGGCTGGAGTACAGTGGCACAATCTCGGCTCACTGCAACCTCCACCTCCAGGGTTTAAGTGATTCTCCTGCCTCAGCCTCCAGAGGTGCTGGGATTACAGGTGTGTGCCAAAATGCCTGGCTAATTTGTGTATTTTTAGTAGAGATGGGGTTTCATCATGCTGGCCAGGCTGGTCTCGAACTCCTGACCTCGTGATCCGCCTGCCTCAGCCTCCCAAAGTGCTGGGATTACAGGTGTGAGTCACCGCGCCCGGCTGGTTATCCAGAAATTTCTAGAAAAAGGTGGTAACTTCCAGGTTGTTGCTAGGGAATGGGTAAACTGTCATGGCACTGGTAGGCACGTCAGCCAGTCTTGAATCTTGTTCAGTGTCGAGTCTTGCCTCCTACCTCACAAGGAAGGGCCTTGGTGCTGCTGCCCCAGATCCCCTCCCTTGTCTCAAATCCAGGTTTAACATCCCTCTACTTGAAACCTGCTGGAGGACAGGGCAAACTATTTGCAGTTCACCTACTGCTCTAGGCTGGCTTCTTCTAGGCATTTGCCTGTGCTATTTCCTCTTCCTGGCACCCTCTCCCTGTTCCTCTTTGTCTGCAAGCTTCCTTCAGGCCTCATCAGCTCAGCTGCCCCTTCCCCTAGGAGGCCTTCCCTGTTTCCCCTCCGCTGCCTGGCTTAGCCTCTGCTCCCCTGCGCCCCTTCAGTGCTCTGAGCCGATTGTCTACTTACTGTGAGCTCTTGAGGTCAGGGACATGCTTTCTTTCTTCCTGTACTCCCAGGACCTAGTATAAGACATGACATCTCATGGTTCATCAGTAACCTGCTGTTGAATGAATGGACAATCAGCATCAAAAGCAACACACATTCTTCTCTGGGCTGAGTTTTCTGGTACTCATCCTAAAAACTCTGCAGAAGGTAAGAGACAGAATCAGGATTTGAACTCAGAGACTCTGACTCCAGGGCCCACACTCTTAACCACTGTGCTCTGAGCCCCTAATGCAGTTGGGTGGTTCATATACCAAATATGTATTGAGAGCCTAGTATTTGTCAGGCACTGTTCTATGGTAACAAAGAAAACAGACTAGAAAAACTAACTGTTGGGTAATCTATGCTCACCATCTGGGTGGCAAGATTATTGGTATCCCAAACCTCAGCGTCACACAATATATCCATTTAAGAAATCGGCACATGTACCTCCTGAAATAAAAGTAGGATTTTTTTTAAAAAAAAAAAAAACAGAGTCTCTCTCTGTCTCCCAGGCTAGAGTGCAGTGGTGCAATCTCGGATCACTGCAGCCTCTGCCTCCCGGGTTCAAGCATTCTCCTGCTTCAGCCTCCTGAGTAGCTGGGACTACAGGTGTGAGCCACCACGGCCAGTATTTTGAGTAGAGATGGGGTTTTGCCATATTGGCCAGGCTGATCTCGAACTCCTGGGCTCAAGTGATCTGCTGGTCTTGGCCTCCCAAAGTGTTGGGATTACAGGTGTGAGCCACCACGCGCAGCTGGAAAAATTTTTTTTCTTTTTTTTTTTTTTGAGACGGAGTCTTGCTGTGTCGCCCAGGCTAGAGGGCAGTGGCGCGATCTCGGCTCACTGCAAGCTCCGCCTCCCGGGTTCACGCCATTCTCCTGCCTCAGCCTCCAGAGTAGCTGGGACTACAGGCACCTGCCACCATGCCCCGCTAATTTTTTCGTATTTTTAGTAGAGACAGGGTTTCACCGTGTTAGCCAGGATGGTCTTGATCTCCTGACCTCATGATCCGCCTGCCTCGGCCTCCCAAAGTGCTGGGATTACTAGCATGAGCCACCGCGCCCAGCCTAATTAATTTTTTTTTTAAGGTATCAGCAGAACATGCTCCTCCTCCTGCTCGGGTGGGGCCTGCAGTCTCCAGTGTGCTGCCTGCTCTGTCCCCTCTGGTACCGCCTCTTCTCCTGACCCCTCCGCAGGGATTTGGGTTATGAGTGCCTATGTGGGAGGGGCAGACTAAGGACCAGTTGGGAGGCTGCCTAGTAATCCAGTAGAGTGATGGGGCCTGCATCTACCCTGGGGCAGTACTGCTTTATCATTCATGCAAGGGCTTAGCTGAAAGAGGTCTTGGTATCTAAGAGCAATAAGCCCCCAAGGTCTACACATCAATGGGATTCTAGGCCGGTGCGGTGGTTCACGCCTGTAATTCCAGCAGTTTGGGAGGCTGAGGCAGGCGAATCACTAAGGTCAGGAGTTTGAGACCACCCTAGCCAACGTGGTGAAACTCTGTCTCTACTAAAAATAGAAAAATTAGCTGGGTGTGGTGTCGTGCGCCTTTAATCCCAGCCACTCTGGTAGCTGAGGCAGGGAGATCCCTTAAACCCAGGAGGCTGAGGTTGCAGTGAACCAAGATCGCACCACTGTATTCCAGCCTGGGTGAGACAGTGAGACTCCATCTCAAAAAAAAAATCAATGGAGTTCCAATGAATGACACATCTGCTTTTCTTCCCCTCCTGTATTTTCTCTTGCACGGCATCCCACCCTTTGCCACCTGACACCCCAGCCACCCCCAGCTTCCCAGCTTGACTTCTACAATGTGTAGACTTTCATCCGTCTCAGAATGGGTGTGATATCAGCAGCCTTAGTTTCCACTTCCTGTGACAGCTGTAACCTCTGTTCTCACTGAATTGCTAAGATTGCTGATAGATGCCAACTGCTTGGAAGCTTTTTAAGTGACTAGGATCAAGCTCCGTGCCAAGCCATGGAAAAATGGGCTATGGAACGGCCCAGAAATTTAGTGAATTAAACTAGTAATTCCCCCTTGTTTCTAGGCCCACAAGAGCCCATTCAAGAAACAGAGTAGATCTAAAATGAAAATCATTTAAGCCTCACGTAGGAGGAAGCATCAATCTTCCCACTGGAAGCACCAGAAGCCCAGCAGAGGACAAGAGCCGAGCCCCGGTCTCCTCATTAAAATAAATGTCACTGGCTAAGGAGGCAAGATGCTACGTGCAAGGTGGTATCCTGGATTAGATCCTGTAACACAAAAAGGGACCCCAGTGGAAAAATGGGGAATCCAATTAAATTCAGCCATTCAGTTAATAGTATTGTACCAACGTTAATCTGTTAGTTTGGATAAAGGTACCATGATTATGTAAGATGTTAACACCAAATGAAGCTGGCTGAAGGCCATATGGGAACTCTGTGTACCATCTTTACAACTCTCTGGAAATCGAAAATGGTTGATTTCAATTGAAGTTTAAAAACAAATAAAATAATTTTTTTTTTTAAAAAAAGAAAGAGACCAGGCGTGGTGGCTCACACCTGTAATCCCAGCACTTTGGGAGGCCGAGGCAGGCAGATCACGAGGTCAGGAATTTAAGACCAGCCTGACAAACATGGTGAAACTCCGTCTCTACTAAAAATAAAAAAAATTAGCCAGGTGTGGTGGCACACACCTGTAATCCCAGCTACTCAGGAGGCTGAGGCAGGAAAATCACTTGAACCCAGGAGGCAGAGGTTGCAGTGAGCTGAGATCGTGCCACTGCACTCCAGCCTGGGTAACAAAGCGAGACTCCGTCTCGAAAAAAAGAAAGAAAGAAAGAGAAAGAAAGAAAGAAAGAAAGAAAGAAAGAAAGAAAGAAAGAAAGAAAGAAAGAAAGAAGAAAAGAAAGAAAGAAAGAAAGAAAGAAAGAAAGAAAGAAAGAAAGAAAGAAAGAAAGAAAGAAGAAAGAAAGGAAGAAAGAGATGTCACTGGAATAGTCTTTTTGAATTTGCAAGGGACTAGACTGCAGAATATACACTCAGATACGCCATCTGACCTTAAGCCCTAAGTGTTGTTTGGTGGCCAAAAAGACACTGGCCGAATGATTCAACACTTACAGAGTGTCTGTGGCACTGCAGGGATGGCAAGACAGAATCACATAGGATCCTGCCCTGAAGGAGTTTACTCACTAGTGAGAGGGACAGACATGTATGTGGATAGCTGCAATAGCAGCATAGTGGTGAGGGACAGAGAGGTTAGTCAAGACCTTGAAGGTGGAGAGAATTTCAATATAGACAGAAGCCAAGGGACTCAAGGCCTTATGAGGTCTGGTGTTGTAGGCTGAATGTTGTGTCTCTCCCACATTCATATGTTGAGGCCTATGGCCCGCTGTAATGGTATTTGGAGGTAGAGCCTTTGGGAGGTAATTAGGTCATGAGGCTAGAGCCCTCATGAATGGGTTAGTGCTCGTATAAAAAGAGGAGACATGGAATCTCTCTGTGCTCTCAGCCATCTCAACAAGAAGATGACTTTCTGCAAACCAGGAAAAGAGCCCTCACCAGCCATCAGATCTGCTGGCGCCTTGAACTTGGACTTCCCAGCCTTCAGGACTGTGAGATATAAATGTTTGTTGGTTAAGCCACCCAGTCGATGTTGTTCTGTTACAACAGCCTGAACTAAGGCAGTTGGTGTCAGCAAAACAATGGGACATATAGGCATGTAACCTTTCAGGGAGCTGCCAATAGTCCAATAAAGCTGAAACTTGGTGGGGGAGTGGGAGGAATGAGAGTGAGTATAGAGGTTTCAGAGACACAGGACATAAAATGGGTAAGGAGGACAAAAGTCTCTTCTATTTCTTAAATATAATTGTTGGGGCCAGGCGCAGTGGCTCACGCCTGTAATCCCAGCGCTTTGGGAGGCCGAGGCAGGTGGATCACCTGAGGTCAGGAGTTCGAGACTAGCCTGGCCAACATGGTGAGACCCCGTTTCTACTAAAAATACAAAAAATTAGCCGGGCATAGTGGCGTGCACCTGTGATCCCAGCTACTTCGGAGGCTGAAGCAGGAGAATGGCTTGAACCTGGGAGGCAGAAGTTGCAGTGAGCCGAGATCATGCCATTGCACTCTAGCTTGGGCAACAAGAGCAAAACTCTGCCTCAAAAAGAAAAAAATATATATATAATTGATGTCATTAATAAAAGTAATACATGTTCATTTTAAGAAGTTTGGAAAATCCAGAATAGTATAAAGAAGGAAAGCAAACTCAATTGTTATTTTCTTTCCAGAACTAATATTTTGGTGCATTTTCTTCACTATATTTTGTTCCTAGTCGAACTCATATTGTGCAATTGGGTAGGCTTTGTTTGTTCTATTTAGCACAATATAATGAGCCGTTCCCCATCTCATTAAAAAAGGACCTTAAAGCAGGAAGAGGCCGGGCGCGGTGGCTCAAGCCTGTAATCCCAGCACTTTGGGAGGCCGAGGCCGGCGGATCACAAGGTCAGGAGATCGAGACCATCCTGGCTAACACGGTGAAACCCCGTCTCTAATAAAAATACAAAAAATTAGCCGGGCGTGGCGGCAGGCGCCTGCAGTCCCAGCTACTAGGGAGGCTGAGGCAGGAGAATGGCGGGAATCCGGGAGGCGGAGCTTGCAGTGAGCAGAGATCACGCCACTGCACTCCAGCCTGGGCGACAGAGCAAGACTCAGTCTCAAAAAAAAAAAAGCAGGAAGAGAGGTCATTTAGTCCACCTCTCTTCTAATGCAAGAATCCCGATTCAATATTTCTGATGTTTGACTTTGTCTGCACACATCTCATAGCAAGAATCTCATGCATGAATAGGTCCCGGTCCATTCTATTGTTGGCTAAGTCCGGTGACAGAGCTCTTCTGTTCATCTTAGTTGTGCTTCTCTATAATGATCCATCCGAGAAGACAGATTTTCTTTTTTTTTTTTTTTAGACAGAGTCTTGCTCTGTCACCCAGGCTGGAGTGCAGTGGCATGATCTCGGCTCACTGCAAGCTCCGCCTCCCGGGTTCACACCATTCTCCTGCCTCAGCCTCTCGAGTAGCTGGGACTACGGGCGCCCGCCCCCACACCCGGCTAATTTTTTGTATTTTTAGTAGAGACGGGGTTTCGCCGTGTTAGCCAGGATGGTCTCGATCTCCTGACCTCGTGATCCGCCTGCCTCAGCCTCCCAAAGTGCTGAGATTACAGGCGTGAACCACCGCCACCGGCCCAAGAAGACAGATTTTCAAATGCATCAAGAATCAAAGAATCTCAGGGAAAAGGAGGGGAAGGTCCTTGAGGAAGACTGACCTGGAGGTCCTCATGGAGATGAAGACCTTCAGTGACTTCACGGCGGGTTTTAGCTGCTGTGCCGAGAATCCTTGGACTCTAAGCCAAGAAAGGGAGTATTTTTTTTTTTAGGTTGCAGAAATTTTTGCTTTTCTCATATCATGTGTCCCAAAGTTGAATTTGTCAAATGTTTTCAAGCAGAAAGTGGCATGATCAGAGCTGTGCTTGATAGCTAATACCTTAGCTGTCACTTACTGAGGGTTTATTGTGTATAGACACAACGCTAGGGACTTTACATATATTATTTTATTTAGTCCTGGCAGCTCTGTGAGGTAGGGGCGTTCTTCCCATTTCACAGATGATGGAACACAGGCCCCAAAAGGGGAAGTCACGTGCCCACACTCATACAAATAGTAACTGAGCAGTACCTGCTGCATCATATAAAGGACAGGATTCAAATTCCCCCTGACATGACACGAACTAGCCATGTGACGTTGGGCAAATGTCTAGAGTTCTCTGGTCTGGTCTTTTCTCCCCTATTTGTGAAATAATAGGGGTAGCCTGATAAAACAGTTTAGAGTGATAGCTGAAAGCATAGAGTCAGGGCCAGACTACAAAAGCTCTGCCACTTCTGTGTGGCCTAGTTGAACAAGTGATCTAAGCTTGCTGCAAACCTGCTGCTAATGTTTGCCAGACCCAGGGCAGGAGTATAGAAGGGAAGCCCACATACCATATGGCTAAGTATTTAAGAGTTATAAGTCAAGCTAACAAACTGTTTTTTAAAAATCTATGTACTATCCTCCTACCTTGACAAATATACCTCCATAACAACCTAGAAAGCCAGGTTTTGAGTTGAGAATTCTTGGATTCCCTGGAGTTCCATGTGGGAATGTAGCAGAGCCAGCTCCCTTCTCTTCTCATTCCTGTGTGCATTCCACAGCCCACATGCTCAGGCTCTGTTCACACCCCTTGCAAATAGCCAGCTCTAAGTATAGGGGTGCACTCACTGGCAGGAAGTTTGCCCTTGGGAGGATGGAACCAGGGAAAGGGCTTGCACAGATGCTGAAAATGGACTTGGGCCATTTTGGCAGGGAATTCTGGAGTCCTGGGTATTGAGAGGGTGGTCTAGAAGGGGTGCACGGGCTTCAGGTGGGCATATCTCTTTGGCCCCAGGGAATTGTGAGGAGGGACACAGCTGGAGGAGGATTAGGGTGCAGCCCTCTAAAGAGTAGGGCCTAGGACAAGGACCCCATTTGACATGTCTAAAAAAGGAGGCCGGGTACGGTGGCTCATGCCTGTAATCCCAGCACTTTGGGAGGCCGAGGCAGGTGGATCACCTGAGGTCGGGAGTTCAAGACCAGCCTGACCAACATAGAGAAACCAACATAGAGAAACGTCTCTATTAAAAATACAAAATTAGCCGGGCATGGTGGTGCATGCCTGTAGTCCCAGCTACTCGGGAGGCTGAGGCAGGAGAATCGCTTGAACCCAGGAAGTGGAGGTTGCAGTGAGCCGAGATCGCGCCATTGCACTCCAGCCTGGCCAACAAGAGCGAGACTCTGTCTAAAACAAAAACAAAAAAAAACTTTAAAAAGATACTATCTTTCCATGCCTCAGTTTCCTTTATTTTATTATTATTTTTCCCTCTAAAAAAGGCATTCTGAATCAGTTCCTTTATTTAGAATGACCAACTCATCTGGGCTTGCCTGGAACTTTCCCTGTTTTAGCGCTAAAAGTCTCAAGTCCTGGAAAAACCCTTCAGTCCCTGGCAAACCAGGACAGTTGGTCACCTTCATTGCCTCATCTTCGCAATGAAGCTAATAATACCTCATAAGACTGTCATGAGAATTAAGTGAGTTAGTACATGTGGAGTGTTTAGACCAGTGGCTGCTGTGTGGTAGGCATTCTATGTAAGCTACTAACATTTAAAAGATTCCACTATAGGCCAGGTGCGCCTGGACTGGCTCATGCCTGTAACCTCAACACCTTGGGAGGCCAAGGCAGGAGGATCACTTAAGACCAGGAGTTCAAGACCAGCCTGGGCAACGTGGTGAGACCCCATCTCTAAAAAATAATTTAAAATTAGCCAGGCATGGTGACCCATACCTGTTGTCCCAGCTACTCAGAAGGCGGAGGCAGGAGGCTCACTTGAGCCTGAGAGGTTGAAGCTGCAGTGAGCCATGTTCATACCACTGCACTCCAACCAGGGTGACAAAGTGAGAAGCTGTCTCAAAACAACAAGAACAACAAAAAAGATAAAATGCTGTCAATAATTATGACATGCTATTTATTGACTATGAGGACCAACTGATTTCAAAGATAAAAAATGTGGGGAAAAAATACATCTTAGAATTAATTAAATAAATAAGATCTGTGCCACGCTCATTGGGAGGGGAGTGAGACACAGCAATGAGAAAGACCCTGCCTTCAGAAAGCTTCCAGTCTCACAGTGCACTTCCAATCTCAGTGCAGTCCAGTCTCTTCCAATGGAAGTGCACTTCCAATCTCACTGCAGCCATGTGAGTCACAGGACTGAGACAGGTGCCACAGTGCAGGCACCAGAGCTGTTCTGAGATCAGCCTGTTGCTTGTCAAATATTTATAGGAGTTATTAATATAGACAGAATTGACAGCCATGTCTTTCTTGGGATTCTGGATCCTCCCCCTCCTTTTCTCTAATGCCTGAAATTTCTAGGGACAAAGCCTTTCAAATCATTTTTGAATGAGTTGAGATAATGAATTAAAGTGCCACATGGTGAGTGTTGAATTGGTACAACGTGGAAGGCAATTTGGCATTATCCAAATTACAAATGTGCTTGCCTTTTAGCCCTGAAATACCATTTCTAGGAATATGTCTTGCAGATATACTCACACCCATAGGAAATGCCATATGAACTAGGTCATTCATTACAGCATGGTGAGCTATTCTGAATAACTGGGAATAACCTAAAGAGCCACGAATATCGCACCAGTTAACCGCATCTTGGACTATTCATACCATGGACACCAGATCAAAGAAATGCTTGATGTATGAACAGGGAAAAGACCCCTGACATGGTTTTTGTTTGTTTGTTTAAGAGACAGGGTCTCTGGACAGGTGTGGTGGCTCACGTCTGTAATCCCAGCACTTTGGGAAGTCAAGGCGAGTGATTCACTTGAGGTCAGTAGTTCAAAGCCAGCCTGGCCAAAATGGTGAAAACCCATCTCTACTAAAAATACAAAAAATTAGCCGGGCGTGGTGGCATGTGCCTGTAATCCCAGTTACTCAGGAGGCTGAGGCAGGAGAATCCCTTGAACCCAGGAGGCGGAGGTTGCAATGAGTTGAGATCGTGCTGCTGCACTCCAGCCTGGGTGACAGAGCGAGATCCTGTCTCCTTCAGCTTGGGTGACAGAGTAAGACTCTGACTCAAAAAACAAAGAGACAGGGTCTCGTTCTGTCACCCAGGCTGGGGAACAGTGGCGTGATCATGGCTCGCTGCAGGTGGTCCTCCCACCTTAGCTAGGACTACAGGCCCGTGCCACCATGCCCAGCTCATTGTATTTATTTATTTGTATTTTTTCATTTATTTGTAGAGACAGGTTCTTGCTGTGTAGCCCAGGCTGGTCTCAAACTCCCGGCCTCAGGTGATTCTTCTGCCCTGGCCTCCCGAAGTGCTGGGATTACAGGTGTGAGCTACCACACCCAGACCTCGACATGTATTGTTAAGTGAAAACTGCTAAGCAAAGAACAGTTATAGGAGGCTATCATGTGTGTAAAAAGAGAGGGGATATGAATGCATACCTACAAGTTTGCTTGTGTACACATGAAGAAACTCCTGGATACACAGGAAACTGATTAACAGAGATTATGGTGGGGAAGTGGTTGGTAGAGAACTTGGGAGATAAGGAGGGCTTCTTATACTTTATTTTTAAACCATGTGAATGTGTTACCTATTTAAAGTGTTAAATGAATTGAATTTAACCCCATGGGAAGAGTTAACCCAGTAACTACAATTTCCATCAAAGCGTGAAAGTCTAATAGTCATTCACTCATTCAATAACCTATAGCAGACCAGGCACAGTGGCTCACGCCTGTAATCCCTCCACTTTGGAAGGCCGAGGCAGGTGGATCACCTGAGGTCAGGAGTTCGAGACCAGCCTGATCATCATGATGAAACCCCATCTCTACTAAAAATACAAAAAACTAGCTGGGCGTGGTGGCGCGTGCCTGTAATCCCAGCTACTCAGGAGGCCGAGGCGGGAGAATCGCTTGAACCTGGGAGGCGGGGGTTGCAGTGAGCTGAGATTGCACCACTGCACTGTAGCCTGGGCAACAAGAGCAAAACTCCATCTCAAAAAATAAAAATAAAATAATCTATAGCAATCAGGAAACATCTCTAGCAATGATACCTAACAAGTGCACTGCACTTTAAATGTGCCAGGCATTGTGCTAAGTGTTTTCATTTACATTATTTCATTTAATCCTCACCACTCCCATAGAGTGCAGGTGTCTAATATCACAGAAGAGACAGAAGATCACAGAAGGATGAGAGAGGTTATTCTTTTTTTTTTTTTTTTTTGAGACGGAGTCTTGCTGTGTCACCCAGGCTGGAGGGCAGTGGCGTGAACTCGGCTCACTGCAACCTCCGACTCCCAGGTTCACACCATTCTCCTGCCTCAGCCTCCTGCGTAGCTGGGACTACAGGTGCCCACCACCATGCCTGGCTAATTTTTTGTATTTTTAGTAAAGACGGGGTTTCATCGTGTTAGCCAGGATGGTCTCGATCTCCTGACCTTGTGATCCGCCCACCTCAGCCTCCCAAAGTGCTGGGATTAGAGCTGTGAGCCACCATGCCCAGCCGAGAGGTTGTTCTTTCCCAAAGTTCTCTGCAAACATTCAGGTGCCACCATCCTGGGCCAGGCCTGAGGATGGGCACTGCGCTAGGGATACCAAGACAAAGACGGCACCCTGCCCTCTAGGACCTAATGGTCTAGTGAGGGAGATGTGTAAAAAAGCAGACTCAGACAGGTTTTGAATAGAGAAGGGAGTGTTAGGGCATAGTGCTTGAGGATTAGGGGACAAAGGGAACAGAGAGACTGGGGACAATAAGCAAACCTCTCCCACGACACCCTTTGGCCAAGGACAGGCCTCGCAAGCAGCCGTGGAACTTGGAGGCGCCATGTGGGAGACAAACCCTGCAGCCTCAAGCCCAACAATGAACAAAGGCTGCCGGGCTCTCTGGCAGGAGAGGAGATCTGACAACGGCCTGGCCCGCCGTTTGATCAGTGTAGACATTCCTTCTGGACTTTGAAGCCTGAAGTGCTCTCCTTTAGCTGTCTACACAGATCAAATAAGCTGGATGACTGCCATATCTCCACTTCGTTGTGTGGCTCCATAGTCACAGCCAGCTCCATAACAATCCAACCAAACCATCTGAGCAGAGGCAAAAATAATTCTCATGGGCAAAGATAGACAGTTCCAAGATGTGAACATTAACTCCTTGCTGCCACCTCAGAAGAGAGTGGATCTTGAAGTTTTAGGAAGCTTTTGAGAAGGGCAATTCTGCCCCTCTCCAAGGTGAAGTGGCAAAGCTGTTGTCTCTCCTTACAGTCGAAAGCCCTTCCTATTCCAAGGCTTATATAGGACACCCACAAAAGCTGATAATAATGAGCTGTGATCTGGCTCTCGGGAAGGCAGCCGCACCCTAAGGAACAGGGATCACACCGGGCGTGGTGGCTCATGCCTGTAATCCCAGCATTTTGGGAGGCTGAGACAAGGGGATTGCTTGAACCCAGGAGTTTGAGGCCAACCTGGGCAACATAGTGAGACCCTGTCTCAATTTTTTTTAAGTCAAATAATAATAATAATTTTCATGCGCGTCTGTGAAGAGACCACCAAACAGGCTTTGTGTGAGCAACATGGCTGTTTATTTCACCTGGGTGCAGGTGGGCTGAGTCCGAAAAGAGAGTCAGCAAAGGTGGTGGATTATCATTAGTTCTTATAGGTTTTGGGATAGGCGGTGAAGTCAAGAACAATGTCTTGCGGGCAGGGGTGGATCTCACAAAGTACATTCTCAAGGGTGAGGAGAATTACAAAGAAACTTCTTTTTTTTTTTTTTTTTTTTTTTTGAGACAGAGTCTCGCTCTGTCGCCCAGGCTGGAGTGCAGTGGCGCGATCTCGGCTCACTGCAAGCTCCGCCTCCCGGGTTCACGCCATTCTCCTGCCTCAGCCTCTCCGAGTAGCTGGGACTACAGGCGCCCGCCACCACGCCCGGCTAATTTTTTTTTGTATTTTTAGTAGAGACGGGGTTTCACCGTGGTCTCGATCTCCTGACCTCGTGATCCGCCCGCCTCGGCCTCCCAAAGTGCTGGGATTACAAGCGTGAGCCACCGCGCCCGGCCAAAGAAACTTCTTAAGGGTGGGGGTGATTACAAAGTACATTGATCAGTTAGGGTGGGGCAGAAACAAATCACAATGGTGCAATGTCATCAGTTAAGGCTATTTTTACTTCTTTTGTGGATCTTCAGTTACTTCAGGCCATCTGGATGTATATGTGCAAGTCACAGGGGATGCAATGGCTTGGCTTGGGCTCAGAGGCCTGACGATAATAATAAAAGGACAGGAATCATCCCACCTCAAAAGCACCTTTTTATTCAAAGGCTCATTCTAGGGGAAACTTTAACCCAGCCCTCTCAGTCCTCAAGCAGCTGTGAGGAGCTCGGAACATTGTCACAGACTGGCAAGAACCAGGCATCTCCCAACAAACCCAGAAGCCAAGTGGCATTGCTAAAAAAGATTAAAAATCGACATGAGTTCTAACATCTACGTTCCTTGCTGTGGTTTCCATGGAAATAGACATCTGCTCTAGGGAGAAAGAAAAGGTGGGGGGAAGCAGTGTAAGTGCTTTCAAATTATCAGTGTTTTGAAAGATTTCTTTTTTCTGTCACAACATTAATAGTCAGGAATGTGAGATTTTTGTGTGGCAATTTATTGTACTTAAAAAATGCATTAAATGAGTGGGACCTTCCTCTGTGAACCTCCAGATCAAATACAAAGACTTCAAGATAAAAAGCCTGTTCAGTGGGTAAGGACCTCTTGGGCTTAGGTTCCTTGCTCATTTGTGTTGCCTGCCTATCTGTCGCTTTCCTGAGGGGTCTCATCCCCATCCCTCTCCAACTTTTCCAAGATTTCTGAGATTCTGTTCGGAAAAGTGACAGATGGAAGCACCTAGCCATTTTGAAGCTAAGTTTGGTCTGAGAAGAAGCCTTTCAAGGCTCAGAATCTGAATTATTCCTGGTCCTGCTCACAGGCTAAGTGAAAACCACTTCGATTGGCTTGTCGGGGAGGCCGACCCCACACAAGGACGATTGTTGGAAAAAATGCCGCAACAAGCATATTTCAGGCGACAGCGCGTTGCTAATTGTTTGCTTTGTGTAGTGTGTGCTGCTGCTTGTATGATCCAGGTTTTATTGTCTCGGTCACCTCTTAGTTGTATTTTATCTCTGGCACATCCCTAGTGACTAACTAGGCATGAGAGTCTTTCTAAATTAGGACCGTTGTTTCAGGAAGGTTGGTCACATTTGTTTCTTGATTTGGGGAGATGCAGCCCATTAATAAAATAAAGATATCTCTTCTGCTTAGTCAAGATCTCAAAGCAGGTGCCTTGGTGTATTGACCACCAACGGAGGACACGGTCTTGGTCAGAGAATGGGAGGAGGCGGGGACCATGTACATTTCATTTATTTTTTTTCCCCTTTTTGTGAGAGAAAGGGCCAGTTATTCTAAGGCACGGTCAGACCAATTTCCTTTGTGCCTTTGCTGAGGTTCTGAGCTATCCAGGTCAGGGGGAACAGTAACCTTGTGGCTCCTTTTTTGATTTTTAAAAAGAACCCAGTGCTGCTCTGGGGAGCACGTGCTCTGAGAACAAAAGCAACACTTAACTGCAATCTGTGTAGTCTAGAACGGCTATTGCTCTTCCTCCCCTATCATCCACAGAAGGCTTGGCAGAACAGATGGAGTCTGCATTTAAGCTGAGTGGCTTTGTTAGACCAAAGGCGATCAAATTCCAGAGCCTCACGCTTTCCCGCACAGGTCCCTGGTCACCGGCTCGGGAACCTGAGGATGCTGGCAAGAACGCACACAGTGAGGGAAGGGCCACGCCCGCGACCTGTGGGCCGAGTGGATTAGAAATTACGATGATGTCACAATATGGGTGACACGCTGGTGTCGGTGTAGGGCGACGGGGGCAGGGGGCCCTGCAGGGGCGTGGAGTGGCCTTGTGCTGTCACAGGGACTCGGGCGTCTTAGGCACCCATGTGGGTGGGGTACTAGAAGGCGCACTGCTCTGTCCGAGTGCTGCCCTTGGGGCGAGGCGGGCACGTGGCTCTACAAGGTGGAGTCCAGGCGGCCAAGGTTTGGAAAGGTAGGGAAGGACCCCCCCCACCCTCCGCCTGCTCCGCCCTGCCCTTGTTCTAGAGAATGGGGAGCTGGTTCGGACCTAGTCCGGGGTCCACTGCCACGCCCTCTTCCACGGCGAGACCACCTCCCTAGTCCCAGGCCCACACCTGGGGATGCTCCCCAGGCGCCCCGCAACCCCCCGCATTGTCCTTCTGCCCTGCCAGCCAGGACTACACTTCCCGAGGTGCTTCGGGGTCCCGGGGGGCGGGGCTCCACGCGGGTTGTTGGGGGCGGGGGCGGCACGTGCCGCTGCTCTCGGCCAATGCGGAGCCCCGCGGGGAGGTCACGTGCCGCTGTTTGGCGCTTTTGTGCGCGCCCGGGTCTGTTGGTGCTCAGAGTGTGGTCAGGCGGCTCGGACTGAGCAGGTGGGTGCGGGGCTCGGAGGAGGCGGCGGCTGGCTGAGGCCAGCAAGAGGGACGCGGTTGGCGGGAGGGGCTGGGCCGTGGCTGCGACCCCCTGCTGCAGGGCGGCGGGCGGGGCTGCGGCCCTCGGAGGAGTTGGTGGGCGGGGGTCGCTCCGCTTTGTGTGTGGCTCGGGCGGAGCCTCGCCTTTGTCCCCGCTCTCTGGGGGCGCGGCTGCTCGTGGGCAGGGGGCTGGGCGATCCTCGGGCGTCCGCTCCGGGGTGCCGTCGAGGAGACAATAGGGGGCGTGGGCCCACGTTTACCTCCCTTCCTCCCCTGCGGGCCCTGCCGGGGTCCCCATTGTCTGAAGGGACGGGGCGGTGCCCCAGGGACCAGCGGCTTTAGGACCAAACTGCGGGCAGCCAGGGCCGCGACCCTCCCTGCGACCGTCCCCTGGCGACTGCAGCTGGTGATTGAGGGGCGGCGCTCCCGGGCCCCACGAGGGTTCTTCTGTCTTCGCGGCCGGACGCGCGGACAGCTTGGGTGGCGGCAGGTTGGGCATGGGGACGGCGGGAGGCAGTGGCGAGCCCACCGCGGTGCCACTCGGGGGCCTGTTCCCAGGGCCTGCCCCACTCGCTGAACTGTGATGGGGGTGGTGGCGGCGGCGGCGGCCTGGAGGTGTTTTTGGCGGGAGTTGGGGGGGCGTCCGCGCCGGGGGAGTCAGGCAGGGGCGGAGTTACCCGGATTGGACCGTTAGCCCCGCCCACCCCTCCCCTTCCCACGCGCGCGGGCTCTGGGGCGTTGAGTTCGGGGAGATTCGAAAAGGCGCGGGGAGGAAGGGGGCGGGGCCAGGGGCCGGAGCGCAGGGCGTGCTCTGATTGGCCGGGGGCGACCGGTCCTCTTTTCCTCGCCTGGACCAGGGCCACGCCCATCCTGGGTCCGGTGCTGCGTCTAATTCTCTGCTTTTCCTAAATCTTGTTGCTGCCTCTGATTTTAATTCCCAGCTTTTGGGAACCTGTCATCCTACGTTTTTGGTACTAGCTGGCGTCTACAAAAGTCATAATGTTAGAAAGAACAACAAGAGATACAGCATTTTTCATGACATAGCGGCAGCAAATATAAGTCAAAATCTAGAGTTTCATAAACATTTTGCTTGCTGTTGGGCAAGGAAGCTTAAACCTGAGGGACAATAGGAGTTCAACATTATTGGTTACTATTAGCTTGGGCGTTTTCTTATCCACCACGTCAGACACAGACAAAGCAGGGGTGGGTATTTCATTTGCACAATGAGTTGTAGGCAGTATTAAGATGGCTCCGGGGGCACTGTTGAGTTGAATCTGGAATATCTTTTTACGGTTTCGGGAAAATGTTAAAAGAGTTTATGAGGGAAAAAAATCCTTCACCCTTGTGACTTCGTCTGATTTTAAAAATCCAAGAGTTTTATGACCGAGAAAGCTCAGTTAACTTGATTTTCTGCAACCAATATCATATTCAGGTCATATTTCCCACTGTTTATTTAGTAGATTTTGATAATTTTTTTCGTGGTTAACTTAGACGTCTTCATTCCACGTATTTTTCTGACGATGTATGTAGATGTGTTGTGAGATCTTTTTTGGGTTGATGACATATAGAAAGGCAAAGAAAGTGATTGCATGTTTTTGAAAATCATTTTCAGGGCTTTCCTTATCCCAGTTGATTGCGCAGAATACACTGCCCGTCGCTTGTCTTCTATTCACCATGGCTTCTTCTGGTAGGTAATCAATTTGGAAAAGCTGAAATTGTGATGGGCTTATGATTTTACATTGAGATGGCTCAGGTCTTCGCCTTTAATTTGGCACTTACGTTTTGGTCTTATCCAAAACCTATTTTATGAATAGGAGAAGAATTTAAAAATGATTATCACTTGAATGTGCCAAGAGCTCATAATTATTAGACAGTTTGGCTTAGTCTAAAGCAAAATTGTGGAGTTTGCACAAGTCTTGTTTATGAAAGCGATTGTCAGATACTGATGTCTCAAAACAGTATTAATCCAAAAACGTTGAGCTTTGTTTTTCTGGGAGATGGTTTTTATTTTTTTTGAGACAAGGTCTCACTCTGTTGCCCAGGCTGGAGTGCAGTGGCTTAATTATAGCTCACTGCAGCCTTGACCTCTGGAACTCAAGTGGGCTCAAGCAATTCTCCCACCTCAGCCTCCATAGCATCTGGGACTATCAGCATGGGCCACCACACCCGCCTAATTAAAAAAATTTTTTTTGTCGAGGTGGGCTTTCCCTTTGTTGCCCAGGCTGGTCTCAAACTTCAGGGCTCAAGGGATCTTCCCATGTTGACCTCCCAAAGTGCTGGGATTATAGGCATAAGCCATGGTACCCAGCCTTGGGAAATGGTATTTAGATAATATCTTGCCTGCAAACACATCTTCCCCTAGTGTCAGTAGGCTGATAGGAATAAAAAGGGGAAAAAACACAACTTTCCTCATCAGCCCTAGTTTAATACGTTAAATTGATTTGGGTTTTAGAAAATTATAGTACAGTTTATTAGAATAGGAGAATCCTGGTTTTCTGAATTATAAATATAATCAATTCTAGATATCCAGGTGAAAGAACTGGAGAAGCGTGCTTCAGGCCAGGCTTTTGAGCTGATTCTCAGCCCTCGGTCAAAAGAATCTGTTCCAGAATTCCCCCTTTCCCCTCCAAAGAAGAAGGATCTTTCCCTGGAGGAAATTCAGAAGAAATTAGAAGCTGCAGAAGAAAGACGCAAGGTAAACGACGCAATTCACAGAAAGCAGGATATTAATTTATGTAATGGGCAGATCAATTTTATTTCTGTAACAGGAAGAAAACAGAATTGTAGCTGCACTGTGATTATTACTTATGCCAGTGACTGGAAGGAAATACCAGTCCTCATTTATTGAACTCCTGTTCCGTGCCCAGCTCCTTTGCTTATATTTTTCTCCTTTAATACATGGTGTTGCCTCAAATAATGGAAATTAGAAACCGTTTCAGGAATGTTAAGTCGTTTTTCTGCAGTCATACAACTAGTAAGTGTTGGGGTCAGAATTCAAGCCCTGGTCTATCTTAAACCAAAGCTCATGCTTCTCTCATGCTTCCTCTTTGAAAAGATTTGTTGCCAGATGATTCTTTGGCATTTTGGTTTTGTTTTTTTTTTTTTTTTTTTTTTTGGTTTTTTTTTGAGACGGAGTCTCGCTCTGTCACCCAGGCTGGAGTGCAGTGGCGCGATCTCGGCTCACTGCAACCTCCGCCTCCCGGGTTCACGCCATTCTCCTGCCTCAGCCTCTCCGAGTAGCTGGGAATACAGGCGCCCGCCACCACGCCCGGCTAATTTTTTGTATTTTTAGTAGAGACGGGGTTTCACCGTGGTCTCGATCTCCTGACCTCGTGATCCGCCCGCCTCGGCCTCCCAAAGTGCTGGGATTACAAGCGTGAGCCACCGCGCCCGGCCGGTTTTGTTTTTTGAGAGCTGTACAATAAAGACATTTTAAATTGCTAGTGTGATTATGTCATTCAGCTGGTATCATGGTAGCTTTTCTCTTATCTAAACAATTCTATTATAACTATCTTTAAAAGCTAATCAGAAGAATCAAATATTAATATGCTAGTTGTAGAAAATTTGGGAAATACAGAAATTTATAAACGGGAATTAAAAGTATTCATTATCCCACTTCCCAGAAGCAACCAGTGTTAACATTTTGGTGTGTTTCTTTCCATTCAGCGTTACTCATTAACAACTGTACGTAACTTTTCATTTAACTCCCTTTCCCAACAACCCTGATAGGATTGATTTTAAAGCTGAGGCAAGTAAGGCACAAAAGGTAAGGTAATAACCTTCCCCAGACCAGCATAGTGTGATTTGTAGTATACACACACACCCGCCCGAAGAGCCTCAGTGCTTACACTAAGGAGTCGTCTTCTATACTTCTATGTAATAGTGTGAGTTCATGGAGTAGGAGGAAGCAATACAACCAAAGGTTGGACAGTGGAAAGCTTTTTAGACATCAACCCTGGCCCTGCAGTCATTAGCCTGTGCTTTACATAGTAACTGGCTAAATATAGTGAAACTCCCATCATGACTAGGATTTGGCAGCAGAGAACCAGTAGCACCAGTGGCAGATGCTCTGTGGTTATCCTGCAAGTCAGTGGTTCCAGTGTGTTTTGAATATGTTTTGAGAACAAGTTGTTCTGTTGAAGGGGTCATACCAAGGTATGGTCTGGTAGTTAATGCAGTTTCCTGAGACAAAAGCTAATAAGCCTTTTCCTTGAAACAAATTTTTCTGTCTTAAATAGTAATCTACAGGCTTAGTCTTAAATTTCCTGTCATTGTTTTATCAGTTATGGTTAAAATTTTTACAATGAGCTAGTTTTCTTTGGGTAGCTTTTGAAGTTAATTAGTGAAATTCTTTACAATAAAAGTGCCACTGCCAAGTACATATTCTTCAAGTCATCCAGATACCATTAAGCAGTAAATCTTACAAGGATTTCCTTAAGGACTAATTGGGTAAGAGATTTCTGAACAGATAAGCACTTTTCCAAAGTTAAATACAAATACTAGAAAAAATATCATTTTCACAGTATTTTATGACATGGATAATTCAGGTCCTAATTTCAGTGTTATTTAAAGGGACCTTATTTTCTGCCCCTTTTCAGTTCTCTTAGTTAATTATTTTTATTGTAATTTTAACTAATGCTGAATACATTTTATTTTTTGAGGCAGAGTCTCTGTCACCCAGGGTGGAGTACAGTGGTGTAATCTCAGCTCACTGCAACTTCCACCTCCTGGGTTCAAGCAATTTTCCTGCCTCAGCCTCCCAAGTAGCTTGGACTACAGGCACCCGCCACCATGCCCGGCTAATTTTTGTATTTTTAGTAGAGGTGGGATTTCCCCATGTTGGCCAAGCTGGTCTTGAACTCCTGACCTCAAATGATCCACCCACCTTGGCCTCCCAAAGTGCTGGGATTACAGGCGTGAGCCACCACGCCCAGCCTGAATACATTTTAGAGTGCCTACCCTATTAAACTTTTTTTTTCCAGTCCCATGAAGCTGAGGTCTTGAAGCAGCTGGCTGAGAAACGAGAGCACGAGAAAGAAGTGCTTCAGAAGGCAATAGAAGAGAACAACAACTTCAGTAAAATGGCAGAAGAGAAACTGACCCACAAAATGGAAGCTAATAAAGAGAACCGAGAGGCACAAATGGCTGCCAAACTGGAGCGTTTGCGAGAGAAGGTTGGTTTCTTACCTTGTAAAAGGGTTGAGCTTGGAGTTTGATGCACCAGTGAGTTGGCTTGAACTAAGTGCTTTGATAAAAGATGTTTGGTGTCTTTTTGTCATCCATTTTGGGGCTTAACATGTTAAATGAAAGGTATATTTTAAGATGGAATATTCAGTAATTCCCAGCATAATTGCACAGTCCTTGGAAGACCAGTAGGCAGCTTGTTAGGTTCTACAAGGGACCCAGGAGATTAGATGATGTCTCAGAACTTAAATTGTGTGGTTCCCACAGGCTGTAATATACGCACCGAGGTTGTGTTGGGCCTCTCTGAGGTGGGGGCTGGGGGTTGTGACTTGACAGGCTTTTTTTTTTTTTTTTGACTGATGACACCTTACCCTTCCTTTACAGGATAAGCACATTGAAGAAGTACGGAAGAACAAAGAATCCAAAGACCCTGCTGACGAGACTGAAGCTGACTAATTTGCTCTGAGAACTGACTTTCTCCCCATCCCCTTCCTAAATATCCAAAGACTGTACTGGCCAGTGTCATTTTATTTTTTCCCTCCTGACATATTTTAGAAGCTAATGTAGAACTATATAGGTAGATCAGACTGTAAGATGTTGTTTTAGGGGCTAAAGGGGAGAAACTGAAAGTGTTTTACTCTTTTTCTAAAGTGTTGGTCTTTCTAATGTAGCTATTTTTCTTGTTGCATCTTTTCTACTTCAGTACACTTGGTGTACTGGGTTAATGGCTAGTACTGTATTGGCTCTGTGAAAACATATTTGTGAAAAGAGTATGTAGTGGCTTCTTTTGAACTGTTAGATGCTGAATATCTGTTCACTTTTCAATCCCAATTCTGTCCCAATCTTACCAGATGCTACTGGACTTGAATGGTTAATAAAACTGCACAGTGCTGTTGGTGGCAGTGACTTCTTTCGAGTTAGGTTAATAAATCAAGCCATAGAGACCCTCCTGGTTGATACTTGTTCCAGATGGGGCCTTTGGGGCTGGTAGAAATACCCAACGCACAAATGACCGCACGTTCTCTGCCCTCAGTTTCTTGCCCCAGTGTGGTTTGCATTGTCTCCTTCCACAATGACCACTTTGTTTGGATGCCTCAGCCCAGGTCAGCTGTTACTATATTCTTTCAGATGTTTATTTGCAAACAAGCATTTTTTGTTCTGTGTCCCTTTTAAAAGGCAGATTAAAAGCACAAGCGTGTTTCTAGAGAACAGTTGAGAGAGAATCTCAAGATCCTACTTGGTGGTTTGCTTGCTCTACTTTACAGGTGGGGCATGTCCTCATCCTTTCCTGCCATAAAAGCTATGACGCGAGAATCAGATTAATAAAACTTCATGTGCTGCTGTAGCAACTCCTGTGAAATGACTAAAGGGAACCTTAATTATTTCTAAAGTAGCATTTGACTCGGGTGGTTAAGGTTGGCAGATACGTCATCTTGTATCCAGAGGCTGTAATAGTCCCCATTGTCAGTGCTTTGCCTCTCAATTCAGGGAACGCCTTTGGCAGCTTTCCTGTGCTGTTTGGGAAATAGCCTAATTATACATATTTTGTGCCTCTCAGACATCTGTATAAAGCTCTTGGAAGCCAAGCACTTAGCAGCAAAAGATGATTGCTAATACTGCGGCGGAGTCCACGTGTGGCTAATGCATGTGCCTCTGCTGCTTGGGCTGTATCTTGAGATTGGGGTTTTACTAGACTTATTCATGAGAACAGTAACAGCCTACCTCAACTTACCTCCTAAGACTGTTAGGATTAAATGGGTTTGTGGCAAGAGAGCACACTTAGAACATAGATATTTAGCATTCCATATAAATCACGATTACTGTTTTCAACCAGAGGCTGAGTGATCTAAGTTTATACTCTCCAGTTGGAAATTATGCAGTTTTTATATTCCTTAAATTGACTTTTAAATTTACTTAAATGATCAATCAGAGGAATTCTGAACAAAGCTTGGTTTAAAGAGTTACGCCCATGTAGGGCAAATAGGAGCAAGTGCAAGTATAGCTGAATACAACAATAGGTTCTGAGCAATATCTAAACCAAGAGGACAGGAAGAGGCTTGTGTGCAGTGGTGCAGCACAGTTCATCTTCGCTCCTGTCTCTGGCACATAGTAGGTGCTCTGGAATCTTTAAAATACCAGTTCTGAGTAGATGGGAATATAAAGAGGGCCTGAGGGTAGAAACTTGGCATAATGATACGAGGTGTCCTACAAGTGGCAGTGAGCTTTTGTTCATCTAAGACATTTAGGGAGAGAAACTGGCCTCAGGAGAAAGCAAGGGAAGGATCAACATAGGCCTGAAAGGATGCCCCGTCAGTTACCACCCATCCCATGGTGGCCCTGACTTCCTATCAGAGGGCGATCCTGAGCCCCTGCCTTGTGACAGGCTTAAGTCACAGGAAACTGAAGGGGATGCATCTTACCACAGAAATAGAAGCTCTGGCTTTTCTATTTCACCTTGACCTTTGGAGAAGCACTTAGTCCTGGGCCCCCATTTTCTCCTGGATAAAATGAGACGGTTGGGGGAGATAAGTAACTTTCACTCCCCCATTCTTTGCATCTGGCTTGGAGTGAAGAGGAGGAGCGTTGGCACCTACAAGCTTCTGGGGAAGTGTCTCTTGGTATGCTTTCCTGGGCCCGGTGTTCTCTGCCGTCACGGGAGTCTGTGTCTGTCCCAGTGGGGCCAGCCTCTCCCGGCAGTACTTCCAATAGGTTGGCCTAATAAGGCCAGAGTGGTTTGACAAGCAGTCGGGGCTGTCACCAAGGAGCAGACTCCATTCCTTTTGTCTTGAATGGAAAATAAGGCTTGTCCCTTCCTGAGGATTTTGTACTTGAGCCTTATGGTTGACTGGGCTCAGTGGAGAGAGGTTTGAAGTACGTGAAAGAGGCCCTTAAATTAACATTTGACAAGCACCTAGATTGTGCTCCACACTGGCCTACGTGCTAGGGATGGAGAAAAGATGGGGTGGCGCTAGCATATCACGTGCCCATGTGAGGGGAAGGAGAGCTGTAGAATGCTTACCTGAGAGTGAGGCTCTCGACCACATATTTGTACTCACCAGGGTGCTTTAGTGCTGTGGTGAAAGGAGTGACCAGAGAGGGCTTTGTGGTCTGGGAAGCTTTGAGAGGAGAAAAGACTTGAGCTTGTCCTTTCGGAAGTCAGATGAACCTTCCAAGCCAAACCCCAATGAAGCACTTAATTTTTAAACACTTAATTAGCCTGTGATTGCCACATGCACAGAGGACCTGGCATAGTTAATGGCCTTTGGCAGGCCCTCCAGGCAGGCCCCTCCCCATTTCTTTATTCTAAGCAGCCGAGGCTCTTTGAAGGCTTTTGAACGTGGGGGCTGCAGTGGTCAGTAACAAAACCATTTTAAGGAAGAGAAAGTAGAGGCAGGGTGAGTTGACCGGAGAGTGGCTGCCATTCAGGCTACGGTGGCCATGGTGGCTGTTGGGGCAGCACAGGGATGAGGTGGGAGGGCCTGCTGGGCTCTGGAACGATCCATGTGACTGATACTGCACTGAGGAACTGGGACATGTGCTCTCAACTTGGGAAGCTGGAGGAGAAAAATCACTCCACTTGGGAGAATGGCAGTGCCACTATTTACTGAGCACTTAACGTCCAGGCATCGTGTTTTCTCCACCATACAGAGAAGTGAACAGGCGATGTAAGGTACCCAAGGTCCTAAGCTAGTAGGAGAAGCTTACCCAGGCAGACCTGCTCTAGGCCCTGCACAGGGAGGGGGGCTGCTCTGACAGCTCAGCATCCCCTCGTTGCCCGGAACAATTCTCCTCTGCCTCAGACCTGCTCATAAGACTCAGTGAGCAAATGAAAGCCCTACTATTCAGCCAGTCCCACATCCTTAAAAAGGCAGGGCCTCTTATCCTTGCGTGCCTTGGACTGAGGTCTCATCCCCCACCCCCAGCACTTTTATAAAGGTGCTCCTGTCTACTCTATCATTCTCCCAGTGGAGACTTCTGATTTTCAGTGATGTTTTAGCTGTCCCGGTAAACCTGTGCACTCAGATGACAGTTTGGCTGCCTTACTGCGAATTCATTTGTTTGAATCACTGTTAAATGTGGTTCATTTAGGAATGCAGAAGATAAAGGCCAAGTTTTTTTTTCTTTTCTTTTTTTTTTTTTTTTTTTTTTGAGACAGTCTTGCTCTGTTGCCCAGGCTGGAGTGCAGTGGCACGATCTTGGCTCACTGCAACCTCCGCCTCCCCAGTTCAAGCGATTCTCCTGCCTCAGCCTCCCAAGTAGCTGGGATTACAGGCACGCGCCACCGTGCCTGGCTAATTTTTGTATTCTTAGTAGAGACAGGGTTTCACCATGTTGGCCAGGCCGGTCTTGAACTCTTGACCTCATGATCTGCCTGCCTCGGCCTCCCAAAGTGCTGGGAATACAGGGATGAGCCACCGCACCCAGCCAGACCAAGTTTCTTATAGAAAAGCTTCCCCTTTTGGGTGGAGGTTGGACTAGATGCCCTAGAAATTCCCTTCCAAATCCAAGACTGTGATTCTCTACAGGGTTGGACTGCAGACCACCTGAGATCAGAGACCACGTCACAGACACAGAGCTGAACTCCAAGGACCCAGACACATTGCTGGTGAGCCCAGTCTCTTGACACTTGCCTCCTCCCTTTTTGCCCAGGTGAAACGAAGGTCCAAAATGTCCCTGTGGCTGAGGCCTCTGCCAGCAGAAGCTGGTGTTCTGTACTTAAGGGCGTAGGAAAGGGTTTCTGACTTGTTTCGTACATGCACTTAGATTTTCAAAACTTAGTTGTAGGGTTTGATGAGCTCCAAAATGCAGCAGCTTCGTGGAAGGGCTCTGGTTCATAGCTAGAAAGGCCTGGCCTTCTTCCATCGTGGCCAAGAGCAGAGCAGTACCTTCCCAGTCCTTGGGCACCATATCCTACTGAGATAAGTAGGCTGCTGAAATTGGATCCATAGGAAGAAAAAACAGACAGGAAATGAGCCAGCTACCTCATTGCAGCCGTCTCTACAGAAGAGGACTGAGCCTCTCCCGGGCCTGGAGCTTCCAATCCCTGTGGCCTCCTGCTCCCCTCTCTGGCAAAAAGCCCCAGTATTCACTGGGATGGGGAGGTCCCCATGCTAAGCCTAGCCTCCCCTCTTCCCTGCTCTCACAGCTCTCTACTTAATAGCAGCAACTAATAATTATTTGCATTGTCTCAGTGAATCCCCAGAACAACCCTATGAGGTTATCATGGCCATTCCATAGGCGAGAAGTAAGGCAACTGGACCTAGATTAGGGGATTTACCTAAAATGACAACTAGCAAGCAGTAGAGTCAGGACTCAAACCCAGACTTTTAACCCCCATGCTGTACTGCAACTCCTCATGTATCACAAGTGTTACTCATTAATTCAAGTGTCTCCCCAGCTAGAATGTAGGGTCCCTGTCACATTCACCACTGGATCTCCTGGCTTGTGGTGGGAGGTTAATGTGCTACATTAAATAATGATGAGTGGCTGGGTACCTCCCACGGTCTACCTCAGGGCACTGGCTTTGTCCTCATCCTTTGTGGACCCCATGTGGAGTAAACCCGATTTTCTGGAAGCAAATGATGGGTCTGCACCAGCTTTGCAGATGGCTCTGAGGTGTACAATCCTTAATGGAATCCTCCCGGATCCGAACGCACAAACTGGTGGCCTGCAGCCAATGATGAACCATAGGCATGTTGCGTTCAGCCCATGCTGTGTTTTAAATTGTTGAATTAGCTGACAATTCCATGTGAAAATCTGATTTCAAGCTTATCTTGAAAAAAGCTGTCAGATCTGGCAACCCTGGGCTTGCAGTCCCACCCAGCGGCCGTCAGCGGACTCTGGGCAGTTGCTGCCCCCTCGAGGCGGGACTTGTGTTCTGCAGCTCTCCATCCCCTTGGGCCCACCCACTTCTGTCCTTCGCTGGATCCGCCCTGCCCCTGCTGGAGGCCCAGCGTTTGCAGTCCCTGACACAGAGAACAGTAACTCCATCACTCCAAGTCAGCCAAACTCTTCTTTAGATCAAAAGTCCAATCAGTATAAAAGGATGTATAATAGCCTGTAATCTCAGCACTTTGGGAGGCCGAGGCGGGCAGATCACGAGGTCAGGAGATTGAGACCATCCTGGCTAACACGGTGAAACCCCGTCTCTACTAAAAATACAGAAACAAGATTAGCCGGGCGTGGTGGCGGGTGCCTGTAGTCCCAGCTACTCGGGAGGCTGAGGCAGAAGAATGGCGTGAACCTGGGAGGTGGAGGTTGCAGTGAGCATAGCTCACGCCACCGCACTCCAGCCTGGGCAACAGAGCGATACTGTCTCAAAAAAAAAAGGACGTATAATAAAAGTGAATCTCCCTCCCTCCCAGGTCACCTAGCTGTCTCCCGTGTCTCCTTCCAGAGATGTGCTGTACCTCTAAGCCCAGTCACCAAACACTTGCTGGCACCTCTATGGGCCAGACACCAGCTGGGTATCAGGATCACATGGTACTTTTTCTTTTTTTTTTTTTTTTTGGAGACAGTCTGGCTCTGTCCCCCAGGCTGGAGTGCAGTGGCACCATCTCGGCTCACTGCAAGCCATTCTCTTGCCTCAGCCTCCCGAGTAGCTGGGACTACAGGCGCCCGCCACCACGCCCTGCTAATTTTTTTGTATTGTTAGTAGAGACGGGGTTTCACTATGTTGGCCAGGATGGTCTCGAACTCCTGACCTCGTGATCCGCCCACCTCGGCCTTCTAAAGTGCTAGGATTACAGGCTTGAGCCACCGCGCCCGGCCTCATGGTACTTTTTCAAAATATGAGACTCGGGACCCTCAGACCTTTGGAGGTAGAATTTCTAAAATTGGAACCAGCCTGTGGCTGGGTGTGGTGGCACACACCTGTAATCTCAGCATTTTGGCAGGCCGAGGAGGGAGGATCACTTGAGCCCAGGAGTTAGAGACCAGCCTTATTTAGAGACATAGCGAGATTCTGTCTCTAAATAATTAAAAAATAAAAGTAAATAAAAATAAAATTGGAGCCCCAGTGTCTAGAATTTCTTTTTTCAGACAGGGTCTCTCTCTCTGTCATCCAGGCCAGAGTGCAGTGGTGCAAACACAGCTCACTGCAGCCTCAACATCCTTGGCTCAAGCAATCCTCCAACCTCAGTTTCCAGAGTAGCTTGGACTATAGGTGCATGTCACAATGGCCGGCTAATTTTTGTATTTTTTGTAGAGACGAGATTTCACCATGTTGGCCAGGCTGGTCTCAAACTCCTGAGCTCAAGCAATCCACCAGCCTCGACCTCCCAGAGTGCTGAGATTACAGGCACAAGACACCGTGTCTGGCCTAGATTTTTTTTTTTTTTTATTAATTTTTTTTGCATACAAAAACAATAAACATTTTCTAAAAATACATACAAACAAAAAGATGCGTATCAAACATATTAGGAAGGTTGCACATGGGAAGTCGGGGAATAGAAATGGGGGTGGGAGTTAAAATAAATGAGAGAGGGACTTTATATGGATCAGTGATAATAACTCAATCCTCTATTTGACAAAGAAGAGGGAGAAGGAAGAGGAAGAAAAAGAAAGTGGGATAAAGGATCAGAAAGGGAGGAAAATAGAAAAAATTAGAGTATGACTCCAGGGTAGACCTGTTTTGTTGTCATTGAGTTGGTTGGTTGGTTTGTCTGTTGTATTCTTCATGTTTCGCCAAGTTGGCCAGACTGGTCTCGAACTCCTAGCCCGAAGTGATCAACCCGCCTCGCCCCCCAGAGTGCCGGGACCACAGGCGTGAGCCACCACGTCCAGCCCCCACATTGCTTCTGGCCTCCGTGGTAGACCTCCCAGACGGAGCGGCCAGGCAGAGGAGCTCCTCACTTCTACCCAGACACGGGGCGGCCGGGCAGAGGGGCTCCTCACTTCCCAGACGGGGCGGCCAGGCAGAGACACTCCTCACTTCTTCCCAGACGATAGGTGGCCGGGCAGAGGCGCTCCTCACTTCCCAGACGATGGGTGGTCGGGCAGAGGCGCTCCCCACTTCCCAGACGATGGGTGGCCGGGCAGAGGCGCTCCTCACTTCCCAGACGATGGGCGGCCGGGCAGAGGCGCTCCTCACTTCCCAGACGGTGGGTGGCCGGGCGGAGGTGCTCCTCACTTCCCAGATGATGGGTGGCCGGGCAGAGGCGCTCCTCACTTCTTCCCGGATGGGGCGGCCGGGCAGAGGCGCTCCTCACTTCTTCCCGGATGGGGCGCCCGGGCAGAGGCGCTCCTCATTTCTTCCCGGACGGGGCGGCCGGGCAGAGGCGCTCCTCACTTCCCAGACGGGGCGGCCGGGCAGAGGCGCTCCTCACTTCCCAGACGGTGGGTGGCCGGGCAGAGGCGCTCCTCACTTCCCAGACGGGGCGGCCGGGCAGAGGCGCTCCTCACTTCCCAGACAGGGCGGCCGGGCAGAGGCGCTCCTCACTTCCCAGACGATGGGTGGCCGGGCAGAGGCGCTCCTCACTTCCCAGACGGGGCGGCCAGGCAGAGGTGCTCCTCACCTCCCAGACGGGGCGGCCGGGCAGAGGCGCTCCCCACTTTCCAGATGGGGCGGCGGCCGGGCAGGGGTTGCAATCCCAGCACCCTGGCAGGCCAAGGCAGGCGGCCGGGGGGTAGAGGCTGCCGCGAGGCCAGACCACGCCACCGCACTCCAGCCCGGGCAACACCGAGCACTGGGTGAGCGAGACTCCGTCTGTAGTCCCAGTACCTCGGGAGGCTGAGGCAGGCAGAGCAGTCGGCGTGAGGAGCTGGCGACCAGCGTGGCCAAGATGGCGAACGCGTGCCTGCATCCAAAGGAGAAAAGGCAGGCAGGGGTCGCGCGCGCCGGCAGTCCCAGGCAGTCTGCGGCGCGGGCAGCAGCAAGCCGAGTAGATTGTAGCCTGGGCCAGAGAGGGAAAGAAGAAAGAAAGAAAGAAAGAGAGAGAGAGAGAGGGAGGGAGGGAGGGAGGGAGGGAGGGAGGGAAGGAAGGAAGGAAGGAAGGAAGGAAGGAAGGAAGGAAGGAAGGAAGGGATTCTTTTTTTAAGCCAACGTTTCTGTTGCTCACCTAGCCTGGTGGAGATGGGCCTGCAGCTGCACCCATCACAGCCCCTGCTCACAGTGTGCAGACTGTACCCTGCACAGGAGATCTCACCAAGGATATGTGGGGCCTGAAATCCAGTCATACCCTACAACCAAGGCACACATTACATTCCCTCATCTTCCCAGGAATAGGCACCACTTCCTAATTTACCATGTTACCCATCCAATACAAACACAAGGAGACCTGTGCTCCGCTGTGGGACACAGATAGGGGCTCCTCAGGATGCAGGCCCAGGATGACTTCCTGTAGGAGATAATGCTTGGGCCAAGTTTGGTTTAGGGAGTAGAAGCAAAGAAGTCACCTCTCTACTCTTTACCTCCCTAACCCAGGCTACCCCACCCCACAACTCCCTGTGGTTATGAGGGATACCACCATTCTCCTGGCCACTGACAGGGACACTTTAATAACAGTACACATTGGCTGGGCGCAGTGGCTCACACCTGTCATCCCAGCACTTTGGGAGGCCGAGGTGGGCGGATCACCTGAGGTCAGGAGTTTGAGACCAGCTTGGCCAACACGGTGAAACCCCATCTCTGCTAAAAATACAAAAATTAGCCAGGCGTGTTGGCAGGTGCCTGTAATCCCAGCTACTTGGGAGGCTGAGGCAAGAGAATTGCTTGAACCTAGGAGGCGGAGGTTGCAGTGAGCCGAGTTCACACCATTGCACTCCAGCCTGGGCAACAAGAACAAGACTGTGTCTCAAAAAAAATAAATAAAAACCAGTGCACATCAAGAAGGCCCTTGGGGACAGCTGGGGCATAAGTAGGTATCAGCCATACATCAGAGCAGTGTGCCTGCCCTGGGCTGCTTGGGGTTGACCAGCTTGGTGTCCAGAAATGCCTGCTGGAGCGAGTCGTGGTACAGGAACCTTGTGCTCTTGGAAGGTCTCCTGAGAGGCCCTGCAAAGCCAGAGTCCCTCTTAGCAGCTCGGATCAGCGCTATCAAAGTGTAGCTCGGGGATTGCTGCCAGCATACAAACTTTTACTGGTCTGCAGCGAGATAAGTACAGAAATTGAAAGTAAGCATTTAGAAATTTTTATAACAATTTTACAAGGTCTTGTCAAATGTTATTAAAACGAAGCCGAGGCTAGAATTTCACCTTTTTCATTTCTTTTTTTCTATTTAAACAAATTGTAAGGCCGGGCGCGGTGGCTCAAGCCTGTAATCCCAGCACTTTGGGAGGCCGAGGCGGGCGGATCACGAGGTCAGGAGATCGAGACCATCCTGGCTAACACGGTGAAACCCCGTCTCTACTAAAAATACAAAAAAATTAGCCGGGCGTGTTGGCGGGCGCCTGTAGTCCCAGCTACTCGGGAGGCTGAGGCAGGAGAATGGCGTGAACCCGGGAGGCGGAGCTTGCAGTGAGCCGAGATCGCGCCACTGCACTCCAGCCTGGGCGACAGAGCAAGACTCCGTCTCAAAAAAAAAAAAAAAAAAAAAACAAATTGTAGTAAAATATAGATAATATAAATGTACCATTTTAGCCATTTCTGAGCGTACAATTTCGTAGCAGTAAGTGCTTTCTCAGTATTGCGTAACCGCTAGTATTACATAGTGTATATTTTTAAAATTGTACAGAAGGATTAAGTTAGCAGCAGATTAAACATTGTTTTTCTTAAATTGAGCTTGAGAAGCGCTGGCCTAAATGGTAACCTGTGGGGAAGCCTTGATGGTTTGGAGGCTCCTAATTGAGTCCATTGCTTGGCTTTTCTCCCCAAATCGCGGAGTGGAATTAGGTCCCAGAGAACGGCGCGGGCTGAGGCCAAAGCTCCCACCGGGCTAGAAAACTGGGCAGACGGGCCGGGCGCGGTGGCTCACGCTTGTAATCCCAGCACTTTGGGAGGCCGAGGCGGGCGGACCACGAGGTCAAGAGATCGAGACCACGGTGAAACCCCGTCTCTACTAAAAAATACAAAAAATTAGCCGGGCGTGGTGGCGGGCGCCTGTAGTCCCAGCTACTCAGAGAGGCTGAGGCAGGAGAATGGCGTGAACCCGGGAGGCGGAGCTAGCAGTGAGATCGCGCCACTGCACTCCAGCCAGGGTGACAGAGCGAGACTCCGTCTCAAAAAAAAAAAAAAAAAAGAAAACTGGGCAGACGGGCACCACCCTTGGAGGGAAGCCAGCCAGGCCCTGCAAAGCCTGGGGTAGTGCTGTCCCGTGTGCCTGGGCCAGGAAGGCTAGATGAGAGGCCCGGGGGCGTTCGGTTTAGAGGCCCAGCAGGCTTTCCTTCTGACTCAGTGGAGGGAGGCGGTTGTTTAGAATCTTAGGAATCTCAGCTCCAGCTGGGAGGACCCTCGGCGACTCAGCCGTGGTGGCATCTACCCTCCTTGTTTAAAGAAGGAATCTGAGGTAAGAGAGAAAGAACTGGTTTGAGGTTGCAACCAGTTAGTCATGTAGTGATGGTCTCAAATACAGGCCTTTTAATTCCTAGGCAGAGGCAGGGCAGAGATTTTTTATTTTATTTTATTTTTTTTAAAGACAGTCTTGCTCTGTCTCCCAGGCTGGAATGCAGTGGCGCAATCTCGGCTCACTGCAACCTCTGCCTCAGCCTCCCTAGTAGCTGGGATTACAGGCACCCCACCACCATGCCCAGCTAATTTTTGTATTTTTAGTAGAGACGAGGTTTTGCCACGTTGGCCAGGCTAGTCCCAAACTCGACCTCAGGTGATTCGCCCACCTCGGCCTCCCAAAGTGCTGGGATTACAGGTGTGAGCCACAGCACCTGGCCTAATTTATTTTTAATTTTTAAATTTTTCTCAGACTTTAGTGAGCATAAGAATGGGCAGAGATTTTTAGAGTCACACAGAATAGTATTCCAGTTCTGGCTCTAAGAGCTCTTCAGGGGGCTTGGGCACCCATACCCTCATCTGTAAACTGCGGAGACCCCCTCACAGGCTGCATGAGTATTGAGCCCAGTGCTGAAACACCCAGCACAGGGCTGGCCCCTCCCTGCCCAGTGTTCCTGCCAGCTTCGTGGGTCTTCCCAGCCTGCCATTTCCCCCTCATTGTGTGTGTTGGTGGTGGGGGGGGAGGGCGGGCAGAGGAAGGCAGATCCTCTTCCCCAGAATGAGGACAGCAGGGGGCTCACAGCCTGCTGCACTGGCCCACCTCCACAGCCCTGTCCCCACTGGCCTTCTCTCTGTACTTGCCTCTGCCAACTCTCTGGGTCTTTAGCCTTTCTTTCCAAGATGCAGAACGTTTGTAAAACGAAGGGGTTGGACCGGAAGAACTCGTAAGTCCACTTTGAGAAGGGGAAGCTAAAGTTCAGATGCCTTGAAGTTCTGTGTGTTTTCTAGGAGGTCCAAACTCCCAGCATATCTGACTGGGCTGCCCCCGGGGACTGGGACATCTGCTTTTGTGTCACCTGGTTCCATCATTTCTCCCTCCTCTCTTTTCTTTCTCTTACATGACTGAAGTTGTTTGAGCTCTTAAACAATTTGCCGTGCATTGTATAGGCATTTTACATAATCCATCTGATTTTTTTTTTTTTAACATGGAGTTTTGCTCTTGTTGCCCAAGCTCGAGTGCAATGGCATGATCTCGGCTCACTGCAACCTCCGTCTCCTGGGTTCAAGCAATTATCCTGCCTTAGCCTCCCAAGCAGCTGGGATTACAGGTGCCTGCCACCATGCCCGGCTAATTTTTGTATTTTTAGTAGAGATGGGGTTTCACCATGTTGGTCGAGCTGGTCTTGAACTCCTGACCTCAGGTGATCCAGCCACTTCGGCCTCCCAAAGTGCTGGGATTACAGACATGAGCTGCCGTGCCCGGCCCTGACTGAATCCTTAAAACAACCTTGTGAAGTAAATACTATTCTCTTTTATCCCATTTTATAGATGAGGAAACTGAGGTTCAGAGAGGGTTAGGTCACTTATCCACTGCTAATTAGAGGCAGAGCCAGCAGGCTGCTTGCTCTGTCAATGCCATTTTCCAGATGGCGGGGTCCCATTCTGGCCTGAATTCATGGGGCTCAATATGGCAGTGCCTGTGCTCCCCTCTTCTTTCCAGTTTCTTCCAAAGGTCTCTGACTCAGCCCCCCCAATATGCTCGCCTAGCAGGATCTCCCCGGCTGCTGGGTCTGTCCCGCAGACACTGGCCGACCGACAGATGAAATGAGTAGTCAGACAGGTATGCAGTGTAACAGCAGCAGCTGGACGACTGCCTGGCTCTAGTGGCCAGAGAGGAGCCCCGAGAAGCTGGAGCTGCTTGCTTTTATTCCGTGCAGGCACAATGCCGAAAAGCTGGAGCCAACACAACCTGCAGGTAATTCACATTTATTCTTCCCCTGTCAGGGAACTTCATGTGCAGATAACCAGAGGTCAGTTTCTGGTCAAGATAAGTAAACAAGCCTGTTTAGAATAAATTCCCCCACACTCCCTCGTACCTTACTCCTTGCCCTCTGCCTCAGGGTTATGGAACAGCTGCCTTCAGCTGTTCTCTCCTGGGGCTTTGCAGAGCCCTCTGACCCTTCGGAAGGCCTGCTCCTTTTCCCTCTAGTTTCTCCCGCCACTGGCTGATCCCCTACACTGGGCAATCAGGGAAGAGGGCTGGGGTGTTGGTTCCAGTTTCTGACATACCTCACGTGTTGTGTTCCCTACCCCAAGCTCCTTCCTCTCCTTTCTCTTTAGATCTTCAAGAGCTAGAAGGTTCCCTAAGAGACCACCCAAAACAAGCCTCTCCATCCACGTATTCATTGAATGAATACACATCCAATCCTCCTACTTACCAGGCAGTGTTAAGGAGGGCCTGAGGATACAGCGATGAACAAGGCAGACAAGGTCTCTGCCCTTGTTTACATCCTGGGGGAGGAGACAGACTATAAAAGAGATTAGGATGAGTGCTGTGAGGATGAAAAGGGTGATATAACAGACAATGACTCTGGGCAGGCGCAGTATGTTCCTGGCAAAGGGAACTGCTAATGCCAAGGCCTGAGGGCAGGAACTAGCAGGTGTGAGGAAGGAGCCTAAGTGAGGCCCTCTTGGCTGGATGAGGTGGGCAAGGGGGACCCCATACAAGGAGGTGCTCAGGGTCCAGCTGTGTAGCCTGGGGCCAGGGCAGGGTTTGGTCATAGTCTGCATGATGCAAAGTTTCGAAGGGCTTTAAGGGGGGAGTGATGTGATCAGATTACGTGTGTAAAGAATTCTTCAGCCACCAGGAGGAGAATGGATGGTAAGGAGAGCCGGAGTGCACAAGGGAGAGACATGAGAGTGGCTTGGACAGTGAGGTGGAGGGTCATGGTCAGATTCAGGATCTAGGTCATGGTGAAGCTAACAGGACTGTTGGACTGGATGTGGGCATGCAGTGAGGGCTGACTCTTGGGCTTTTCACTTGGGAATCTGAATGAAGGGGGGTGCCATCTACTCAAACAAGCCTGGAGAAGGAGTAGGTGTGGGGGCATGGGTGGAGGGGAACAATGGTTTCATTTGGCCATCATGGCAGACCTTGCTGGCTGCTGTCCCAGGACTGAGTCTCTCCTCCCTTATAACGGAAACCTGAAAAGTGTTTTATTTTGTTGTTGTTGTTGTTTGAAATGAAAGATCTCACATATTTATTACTGAACCCAGCCAACCAATGCATTCATAACAGATTCAGAGAGGAAAAATATATTCCCAATAAAACATGTGTAACTGCAGATAATGGTGACATTTTCAGCTTGATTTGGTAACGTGATTGTGACCTTCAGACAGCATAAATGTGTGTGCCATCTCATGTGCAGTTCCTTAGAGACCCAGCTTGGTTCTTCTGCGATGTCTCCTTTTGGAGTTGTACCTGATTTTATTGCCAGTTTTCTTTTTTTTTTTTTTTTTTTTTTTGAGACGGAGTCTTGCTCTCTCCCCCAGGCTGGAGTGCAGTGGCGCGATCTCGGCTCACTGCAAGCTCCGCCTCCCGGGTTCACACCATTCTCCTGCCTCAGCCTCCCGAGTAGCTGGGACTACAGGCGCCCGCCACTGCGCCCGGCTAATTTTTTGTATTTTTTTTAGTAGAGACGGGGTTTCACCGTGTTAGCCAGGATGGTCTCTATCTCCTGACCTTGTGATCCGCCCGCCTCGGCCTCCCAAAGTGCTGGGATTACAGGCTTGAGCCACCGCACCCGGCCTTATTGCCAGTTTTCATCCTAATCCACTGGGGAATGGAACAATTTTGCTTTTGTTTCTTGACCAGGAATTGCTTAATCCTGAAAGTCTTGTGAGAAGACATGGCAAGAAGCGGAGTCAAGCACACACCACGATGGCGGAGAAAGGGAGAGAGGGGCCATTGTTTTTGTTGTTGTTAAGTAGTCACCTGTCTGGCTCCTTCTTGTACCTTTTGCCCTTTTCCCATCCTCCTTTTTCCTGGAACAGAGACGTGATACCTAGAAGGACAGCAGCCATCTTGTGATCATCAGGGTAAAAGTCACATGATGGCTGGGACAGGGAGATGGATAGATCCTGGGTCCTTGATAATATCATTGAGCTGACATACCAGTCTAGGCAAGTTGATCATTTTACTTGTTTAAGCCACTGTTTTTGAGCCACCACACCTGGCCCATTGTGGCTTTTCATTGCTTGCTGCTGAATGAAGTCATAGCTGATGGAGTCATGTTGAGTTCAAGATTTTTGGAGGAGGGACGTGGGTCTAGGGAAGGAGGATAGGTTACCCCTATACACTGAGCTAGTCAACCCAGGGCTCAGTCATTTATTCATTCAAGAAATATTTATTGAGGACCTCTATGCAGCAGCACTATCCCAGGTGCCGAGAATTTAGCAGCAAATAAAGCAACGGATCCTCACCCTTGAGGAGTTTGCATTCTGCTGTAATCAAGAAGCCAGCCTGACTTATGGGCAATGGCATTTCATTCAATCCCAAGGGTGGTGGGGTTTGCGGTGTGAACAGGTGATGGTGGTCGGGCACGGCGTGTCTATTCCCACAGCCCTCCTCACCCACTCGCGACGTTAGCAAATCAAAATGGCCAACATGTTTCTCCAGTGTTTCCTAGGAGCCAAGCAGTGTGCTGTGTTCTATCTCCGAGGGAGGTGTTCTGATTATCCCCACGTTATAGGAAGGTTAAGAAAGCAGCTCTAGTCACACAGCTAACCAGCGGTTGTGCTAGATTTAAACCCAGGGCTTTCTGACTCTAGAAATTCACTGACCCCCTCCCACCCCCGGGCAACCTCTTTAAAAAAAAAAACAAGGGCCGGGCACGGTGGCTCACACCTGTAATCCCAGCACTTTGGGAGGCCGAGGTGGGTGGATCACGAAGTCAAGAGATCGAGACCATCCTGGCCAAAACGGCGAAACTCCGTCTCTACTAAAAATACAAAAATTAGCCAGGCATGGTGGCATGCACCTATAGTCCCAGCTACTCGGGAGGCTGACGCAGGAGAACCACTTGAACTCGGGAGGCGGAGGTTGCAGTGAGCCAAGATGGCACCATTGCACTCCAGCCTGGCGACAGAGCGAGACTCCATCTCAAAAAAAACAAAACAAAAAAAACACATCTTTATTGTCTAGAAATCTGTATTTTCAAAATCCCCCATAAAAGATGCTGTTCTCTCACTTCCCCCATTTTCTTCCTTTTCTTCCATACCTCTACTATAAAGGACATTTTTATACCGTATTAAAACTTCACCCAGATGTCCAGACAGCTTCCCACCCATGTATTTATCTTATTTGCAAGCTGCATGTTCATGTAGCCATCTAAGATGCCAGATCGCCCTTGTACTCCATTCCCCACTTCGTTTCAGCATCACCGGCTTTCCTGTTAACCCACTGAGGAAAGCTTCAGGATTGAGGGGTAGACTTACCATAACTATAGGCAAATGCTACACACTCCTGGACAACCTCTTGGCCCCTTTTCCCGTACCCCTTTTTGTCATTGTTTAACAAACCATTTCCTGATTTCCCCTTTCTCCTTGCTTTGGAAAGGGACAATGTCTCTTGTTCATTCTAGTGGTCCAGGCACCTGAATGAAGGCTGGCAACCTTCATTCCTCCATCCCACTTTTTAAGAAGCTTTCTCTATGCTGAGTGCTGGGAATATAGACAAGTCACAGAACAAGACACACAGCCCAGGAGGGAAACAGGTAATTAACAGATGTCACAGTGTAATGGGTCTGGTAGGATAATCGAGGGACCAACCTTTCCTTGGTACAGGAAAGGGCATCCAAGTCAGAACAGGGTGGTGGGGACCAATCAAGGAGGGCTGCCTGGAGGAGTTGACACCTGAGCTGAGTCCCAGATGAGAAGCAGGAGTTGAGCAGGTAAATAAAAGCAGTGGGGCCGGGCACAGTGGCTCACGCCTGTAATCCCAGCACTTGGGGAGGCCGAGGCAGGCAGATCACGAGTTCAAGAGATCGAAACCATCCTGGCCAACATGGTGAAACCCCGTCTGTCCTCAAAATACAAAAATATTAGCTGGGCGTGGTGGCGCACGTCTGTAGTCCCAGCTACTCAGGAGGCTGAGGCAGGAGAATCTCTTAAACCTGGGAGGCGGAGGTTGCAGTGAGCTGAGATCACACCACTGCATTCCAGCCTGAGCGACAGCGAGACTCCTTCTCCCACCAAAAAAAAAAAAAAAAAAAAAAAGCGGTGGGGGTGTTCCAGACAAAGGGAACAGCACATGGAGGGTGGAGAGAGCGAGATGGCAGCATGTAAGCGTGGCTGGACTGTGGATGCAGGCGCACTCATCTCCCACTAAGGAGTCCCGCCTGAGCATCCTAGAACCCCGGGGCCAGAAGGATCTTAATCATCAACAAATCCAACCTCCTCCTTTTCCAAATGAGGCCCAGAGGGAGGAAGCCATTTTTCCAAGGTCACATAGAAAGCTAATGATGGAGAATAGACTCAAACTCACTGCACTGCCTGAGTTTTGGATTTTCTTTTTTTCCTTCCATTCCTTCCCTCTGTCCTTCCCTCCCACTGTCCTCCAATTCATATTTCTCATGTGCCTACTTTGCACCAGCCCAGTACCCTGACCTCCCTGCCCTAGAATCTTAGGCTTCCAGAGCCTAGGTCATCACCACCTCCTTCTATCAAACCTCCTCCCACACCCTGTTCCTGCCTGACCTTTCTGACACATTAAAAATCCAGATGCCTAGGTTGCTTCCCATACCAACAAGATCAGAATGTCTGGGGGCAGGGGCCAGGTGTCAGTATTTTTTAAAGATCCTTGGATGATTCCATTTGTAGCAAAGTTTGAGAACCACTGTTTTAGCCTTGATGAAGGGCCCCTCCACCTCCTGTCCCTTGGCCTCCGGGTTCCAGATGACCTGGTGGTTTTTCTTTTTCTTCCAGATGTACTTCTGGACTCATGGGCCTGGGCCCCAGCACAGATCTCTGCTGAGCAATCTTGTCTCTGCTCTGTTCCTGCCCTTTGCCCAGCCCTGGGCCTCCAATCTGCACTGATAACCTGGTCTGACCTATCTCACCATCACTAGGTACTTAATAAATATTTGCTGTTGATGATAGCAATGACCTTGAGACTGATGAACAGTCTGGCCAAGTGGATCCTTGATGTGGAAGATAGAAAAAGCCTTTGGGGTCAGGCAGACTTGGATTCTAATACCAGCCAGTTCTGCTTGCTGTGTCTAAGCCTCAGTTTACTCATCTGTGAAGAGGAGGTAGCAAGAATGAAAATGCCTGCCTTGCGGTTTGTTGTAAGGTCAGACACTGCCAACCAGAGGGCCCAGCAGCTCACGGACCAGTGGCTCTGAGAGCAGATCGCTCTTGCTCTGATGGTAGGGAACTGTTTTTGTGTGTGGCAAGTGGGACCTTAGGAAGGAAGACAACTGTGAGGCTTCTGAGAAGGACCCTACACAAGGGAGTTTCCTCCCAGGGCAGGTGAATGGAGAGGGTGGCAGAAGCCTACAGGAAGGGGTCACAAGGATCAGCTGGAGAGTGCCACCACCCGTCCTGAGGAATGCAGGGCAAGGTCCCTGGTGGGAGTTTTCCTGGGAAGCCAAAGAAGCACCCCATGAAGACAGAATCAACATTTGGGTACCTTCAGTACCCAGAGGCAGCAATGCCAACTACAGCCACACTGGAAGAAGAAGACCTTCTCTGCATAGATTCTCTGATCTCTTCCTCCTTCATGGCACCAGCCCTGGGGAACCAGCATGGTGAGGAAATAACGAAGCTGGAATACAAGCACTTACAGACTTCACAGCCTCCTCCTGTAGATACCAAAGGGATTTTAGGATCACATTTTATTTCTCACCTGAGCAAGAAAAGCTACAGGAGCATCTCAAGCAGAGGGCAGGAGTCTCCAGAGGAGTCCAAGGGGCTCGGCAAGAAAAATCAAGGGGCTGTGTTCAAGAACCGGCTACCCTGGCGGTTGCATTACAAAGCCCATGTGTGCTGGATGCCGATGAAATTGCTGCCAAATGCCTGTGCGGCCTTGGCAAGGCCCTTTATTTCTCTGGGTCTCCGTTTCTCTAGCTGTGAAATGACTGTTCTAAAAGAGCCCTGCCGGACTTTGGCAGTCTGTAAGAAAACCTGAATTCTCTCAGTTCCAAGCAGGAAAGTTGAACGTACCTTGAGCCCAGAGCCTGCAACAAACTCTGGGCAGTCTGAGGAAGTCAGTCAGTGAAGTCCGAAAAATGATCTCTTCTGTATAGGGAGAAAACAAAAGTTTAAAAATTTGTAGTTTGAAGATGTCAGTTGCCATGTTAATTTTTATATTATTATTTTTTCCATTTCCTGGTAATGAGATCTATGTTATCTTTATTTATTTATTTATTTATTAGAGACGGGGTCTCGCTTTGTCATCCAGGCTGCAGCGTAGTGGCGCGACTATAAGCTCACCACTGTCTGGAATTCCAGGGTTCAAGTGAACCTCCCACCTCAGCCTCAGCAGCTGGGACTAAAGGCACATACTACCACACCCAGCTAATATTTGAATGTTTTGTAGCGACTGTATCTCACCATGTTGCCCAGGCTATTCCCCAACTCCCGGCTTAATCAGTCCTCTGGCCTCAGCCTCCCATGTTCTTTTTTAAACAGCTTCTTTAGAGCACAACTTACATACCATAAAGTTCACCTCTTTTGAAAGTGTATATTGCGCCGGGTGCGGTGGCTCACGCCTGTAATCCCAGCACTTTGGGAGGCCAAGGAAGGCGGATCACGAGGTCAGGAGATCGAGACCATCCTGGCTAACGTGGTGAAACCTCATCTCTACTAAAAATACAAAAAATTAGCCAGGCGTGGTGGCACACACGTGTAGGTAGTCCCAGCTACTTAGGAGGCTGAGTCCGGAGAATGGCGTGAACCTGGGAGGCGGAGCTTGCAGTGAGCCGAGATGGCACCACTGCACTCCAGCCTGGGTGACAGAACGAGACTCCATCTCAAAAAAAAAAAAAAGTGTACATTGCAATGACTTTTAGTAAATGTACAGGGTTTTGCAATCATTACCTCGATCTAATGTTATTTATTTATTTATTTATTTTTTGAGATGGAGTTTCACTCTTGTTGCCCAGGCTGCAGTGCAATGGCGTGATCTAGGCTCCCTGCAACCTCTGCCTCCCGGGTTCAAGCGATTCTCCTGCTTCAGCCTCCTGAGTAGCAGGGATTACAGGCGCCTGCCACCACGCCCAGCTACTTTTATTTTTTGTATTTTTAGTAGAGGCGGGGTTTTGCCATGTTGGCCAGGCTGGTCTCGAACTCGACCTCAGTTGATCCACTTGCCTCAGTCTCCCAAAGTGTTGGGATTACAGGCGTGAGCCACTGCACCCGGCCCTATTATTATTTTTTTTTTCTTAGAGACAGAGTGTGGCTTTGTCACCCAGGCTGGAGCACAGTGGTGCAATCATAGCTCACTGCAGCCTTGAACTCCTGGCTTAAGCAATCCTCCCACCTCAAATCCTCTACCTCAGGCATGCACTACCACGCCCAGCTAATTAAGATGACATTAAGTAGACCTGAGGGAAGTGAGGAGGCCAGCCCTACCACTGTTTGTTGTGTGACCTGAGCCAGGCACAGGGCCTGACACCTATCTTGAAGTCCTTAATTTTTATTTATTTATTTATGTAGACAGTTTCCCTCTTGTTGCCCAGGCTGGAGTGCAGTGGTGAGATCTCGGCTCACGGCAACCTCCGTCTCCTGGGTTCAAGTGATTCTCTTGCCTCAGTCTCCTGAGTAGCTGGGATTACAGGCATGTGCCACCATGCCTGGCTAATTTTGTATTTTTAGTAGAGACGAGGTCTCTCCATGTTGGTCAGGCTGATCTCGAACTCCCGACCTCAGGTGATGAGCCCACCTCGGCCTCCCAAAGTGCTGGGATTACAGGCGTGAGCCACTGCGCCCGGTCTGAAGTTCTTAATTTTTGTGTACATTTTCATTGTGTACAGGGTATGTAGCCAGTCCTGCTGAGGCCAAATGAGTTCCAGGCAGAAGGAACACGAAGTGCAAAGCTCACGGAGTGGGCAGGTGTTGACATCTTTGAGTCTGGACTAGGAAAGGAGGCCACGGTTGGCCTTTCCTCTCTTTCTGCCCTTTGCCCTTTCATCTCCTCCCCAGCTGCCCACTGTGGTTCTGGCACCTCCAGGGCTGATGCAGGAGGGAGAGGGAAGAGGTTCTGGAGTCAAGAAGGGTCTGACTCCTGGGTACTGTCTTGAGCAAGCATTCATGCTCTCTGGGCTTGGCAGGGGTTTAAAGCTGATGCTCAGCCCGCTGCAGTGGTTCAAGCCTGTAATTCCATCATTTTGGGAGGCTGAGGTGGGTGGATCACCTAAGGTTAGGAGCTCGAGACCAACCTGACTAACATGGTGAAACCCCGTCTCTACTGTGAGTACAAAAAGTCAGCCAGGTGTGGTGGTGCGCAGCTGTAATCCCAGCTACTTGGGAGGCTGAGGTGGGAGAATAGCCCAGATTGCACCACTGAACTCCAGCCTGCGTGACAAAGTGAGACTCTGTTTCAAACAAACAAACAAAAAGCTGACACTCTTTCTTGTTTGGGGGGTGAGAGGAGCACTTTCAAGGAAGTCCTGGTCTGGCTCCCCACCGCAAAGCCTGGGACAGAGACTTATGTGCCAGAGTTTGTATGGGAGGTGATCCCAGGAGGTGGAGTGAAACAGGAAGGAGGTTGCTGCTTTGGGTAATGGAGTCCAGATTCCAGGAAACCCAATGGGCAGACAGAACGAGTTGTCTTTTTTTGGACCAGAGTCCGGGGTTTCCTCAACTGCTTCCGCATCCCACTGGGTATCAGCTGCGTGCGCCTCTAGTCCGCATCTAAGCTAGTGGGCTAAGCAGCCCTCCCAGCTTCAGAGGGAGCCCTGAGGCAGAAAGCGGAGGAATGCCAGGTGGGCGAGTGGGGTGGGGCTGGTGTCAGCATGCGTGGCACCGTCCCCACTGCAGAGGCTGACCTGAGCTAGACCGAGAAGGTGTGACCTCGCACATTCTTATGCCTGAGGCCCTGGGGGTGGTCGCTGCAGGGTCTCCCGGCCGCACCCTTATGGAAGGTGGATGGGTCTCCACCAGCCAGGTGCTCATGATGACTGACTCAATCCCAGGACATCACAGATGCCTCCAGCTTCTTCCTGCTGAGGCCTCACGCCACCAGAGGAGAAATTCCTGGGATCTGGATCCGAGGCCGCCCCAGGCAGAGTCTTCTCTCCTGTGGCCACCTGTGTGTGCGGTGCCCTCTGGCCGCAGCCCTCTACTCCGCCGCCTCAGGGGGCTTCAGCCAGTCCTTTCTCTTTGGCTTCTCAGGCAAGAGTCAGACACCAGGTCATAGGGTCCCGGGGCACACCCAGCACCTCTCTGACTGGTCTCTTGGAAGCCCCCTCCCTGGGCTTGAAGTGAGAGGAAAACCACCCCCTCCCACGCAACTTTCTACCCCTGCTTTCCTAATGTCATCTGCCACCACCAGGTCCCCTGTGCACCAGCCCCAGAGCATGACAAAGCCCCATTCCCTAAGCTTACCCCTCCCCTCCCACCTCTGTGCCCTGGACATGCTGTTCCCTTTGCCTGGAATGTCCTTGCCCCTCCTCAAGGCTTGGTGAACTTCTCCTCATTCTGTGAGACTCATCCAAGGAGGCCATAAAGCAGTGAATCTGTCTTGGAAATCAGTCCTGCTCCATCGTGCTCCCACTGCACCGTGCTCCCACTGCACCGTGCTCCCACTGCCCTGTGCTACTGCACCATGCTCCCATTGCCTTGTGCTCCCATTGCCTTGTGCTCCCGCTGCACCGTGCTCCCTATGTCCTGTACTCCTGCTGTGGAGTAAAGAATTGAAATAGAGTAATACTTGGCATTTCTTGAGCAGTTACTATATGCCAGGCACTGTAAGCCCTTTCCTTGTATGATTCCATTCGCTCCTCCTGCCAACTCTATGAGGTGGATATCATGACCCTGCTTTTGAGTTGAGGAGACTAACGTCAGGCGAGGTTACAAAACTTGCCAGGGTCACAGAGACCTGGTACACGGTAGAGTTAAAGTGTGAACCCAGGCAGAATACGCCCATGTGCTTCGCTGCTTTGCTGCCTCTAGTGAATGGTGGCCTTGTTCTAGGGGAAAAGAAAAGAAGGTGTTGGGGACAGCTCAGGCCCCACACATTGTTTCTCTTGCTTTAGGTCCACTGAAACCCTTACTGATGCTCTCCCAGCTCGGAGCCTGACTCCTTTTGGTCTCCGAGCTGATGGTCTCCCAGCTCAGAGCCTTTTGAGTCCTGTCAGGTACTGGACTTAGGTCTGCCCAGGAATCCAGGCTCGCTGGAGACCTTGATCTACTTGAGGCTAAGCCTGGTAGCTGGAAGGGCAGCCTGATGATGCACAGGCTACCCGTGAGGCTCCCTTCCAGGGTGCAGAGCTCACAGGGTTATAGGGGTCTGGGCTCCTGGAGCCGTGCATCACTGGGCCTTACCCAGGTGGCCAGAATGCTGTCAGACTGCCCAGACTGGACTGGGGAGGGGAGGGCAGGGAGGCTCTTGGACTGGGGAAAGGAGTTGAGCAGAGCAGGACAGAGAAAGAAGTGTCCAGGCCCGCAGCTTCCCTGCTTGATATCAGCACTGTGGAGCAGATAAGAGCAGGCGTGGATCCAGGTCCACCACTAGCTAACTGGGTGGCCTTGGGCAAGTAGCATTCTCCCAGGCCTGTTTCCTCATCCACAGACGAACATATTGGCAGAACACCCTCATGGACCTACAGCACATAAAAGGGGCTTTGCATCCGGCCATAACTGTCCGCTGTCTTTACTTCTACGATTTTATCCTTCACCTCTCAAATAGCCACAGCCTAGTTTCATGCAGCGAATTCTCCACCTCCAGATCCACTTCCCAGAACCTGAATACCTCTGGAGCTGTGTGACCTGGGACACGAAATTTCTCCTCTCTGGGCCTCAGTTTTTCTATCCATAAAATAAGGATTGTAGGGGCAGAAAGGGTAATCTCTTTCCTCTCTGTCATAAGGGTCATGGCTAACACGCCTGTAACAAAGCCAAGTTAACAAGAAAGAAGCATGACAAATTTATTTGATTATAGTTTTATGTGGCACAGAGCCTTCAGAATGAGGACCCAAAGACATGGGGGAAACTGTCCATTTTTGTGCTTAGCATTAGAACATGCCCTTTTTGCCCAGTCGTATTTCTCCACAGCTGTCCATATGCCATTAGAATCACTTAGAATCGCTTGAACCTGGGAGGCGGAGGTTGCAGTGAGCTGAGATAGCGCCACTGCACTCCAGCCTGGGCAAGAAAGCGAGACTCTGTCTCCAAAAAGAAAGAAAAAAGCAGACTCAAAAGCAGCCTCTGTCCTGCCCTCCTGTCTCTGACCCCGAAACCATAGAAACTAGAACTTCCTAGAACTAGGTCTGCAACCTCCGCCTCCCAGGTTCAAGCGATTCTAAGTGATTCTAATGGCGTATGGACAGCTGTGGAGAAATATGACTGGACAAAAAGGGCACATTCTAACGCTAAAAACAGAGTGAGGAAGCCCAGCAAGACCTGTCTGTCCAGATTCTTCTTGGCCTTTCTGTGCAGCGTTCCTCCCTCCTGGGTATGGGGCAGGACCCTTCTGGAAAAGGGTCTTAATTTCTTTCTTCTTTTTTTTTTTGAGATGGAGTCTAGCTCTGTCACCCAGGCTGGAGTACAGTGGTACAATCTCGGCTCACAGCAACTTCCACCTCCTGGGTTCAAGCAATTCTCCTGCCTCAGCCTCCCGAGTAGCTGGGATTACAGGCACCTGCCACCATGCCCAGCTAAATTTGTATTTTTAGTAGAGACGGGGTTTCACCATGTTGGCCAGGCTGATCTCGAACTCCTAACCTTGTAATCCACCTGCCTCAGCCTCCCAAAGTGCTGGGATTACTAGTGTGAGCCACCATACCCAGCCAAGGGTCTTAATTTCTTTATGGCCACCTGTTACACAAAAAGACTGGGGTGGGGTGGGAGTGGGAGGCAGGAAAGTTAGAGCAATATATATATATATATATATATATATATATATATATATATATATATATATTTGAGATGGAGTCTTGCTCTGTCACGAGGCTGGACTGCAGTGGTGCAATCTCGGCTCACTGCAACCTCTGCCTCCTGGGTTCAAGCGATTATCCTGCCTCAGCCTCCCGAGTAACTGGGACTACAGCTGCGCACCACCACACCCAGCTAATTTTTGTATTTTTAGTAGAGATGGGGTTTTACCATGTTGGCCAGGATGGTCTCGATCTGTTGACCTCGTTATCCGTTCACCTCAGCCTCCCAAAGTGCTGGGATTACAGATGTGAGCCACCGCGCCCGGCCTGGAGCAATATTTTTGGTGTTATGCCTGGCTTTGGGGGAAAAGGGTTCTAGTTTCTATGACCTGCATTGGGGAAGAAATATTCTAGTTTCTATGGTTTAGGGGTCAGAGACAGCAGGGCAGGACAGAGATTGCTTTTGAGTCTGCTTTTTTCTTTTTTTTTGGAGACAGAGTCTCGCTTTCTTGCCCAGGCTGGAGTGCAGTGGCGCTATCTCGCCTCACTGCAACCTCCGCCTCCCAGGTTCAAGCGATTCTCCTGCCTCAGCCTCCTGAGTAGCTGGGATTACAGGTGTGTGTCACCATGCCCAGCTAATTTTTGTATTTTTAGTAGAAATGGGGTTTCACCATGTTGGCCAGGCTGGTCTCGAACTCCTGGCCTCAAGTGATCCGCCTGCCTCAGCCTCCCAAAGTGTTGGGATTACAGGAGTTTGCTTTTTCTTCTTTTTCCTTTTTCTTTCTTTCCTTCTTTCCATCCATCCATCAAGTGCAGTAGTGAGAAGGGGTAAAGAGTCGAACAAAGAGTTTGATCTGTAACTGACTGAACAATCAAACTGAGATAATTCACTACTTTTGGACCAGACTGAGGCTGCTTCTTAGGCCCTCACTTTGGGGACTTTGGTGTATTATTTTCTGAGCCCCCACAGGATCATCACACTCACCTCAAAGGAATGAATGAGGGTTAAATGAGATAACAGAAAAATCTCTTGTCACCTCTCTGAGCCTCAGCTTCCCAATTTGTAAAATGGGTTAATTATAGTATGTGCTTCATAGTTGTCTGGATCAAAGGAGGTAGTCACTGCAACAGTTTAGTGCACCGTTTGGCACACGGCAAGAGCTTAACAAACTGTAGCTTTCTAAAGGAGCCCAGCATGGAGCAAGTGTTCCAAAAATGAAGGCTGAGTCCAAGTCACTTTCCAAGTTTTTAATTTTTATTCACGATAACAGAATATATTCTATTATGCAGAATATCTTCTCCATAATGTCCTTGTTTTCATTGCCTGTTCTCTATCAGCTGTAAATGAAGGTTTTCTACGCTACTCTTCCTATTCATGCAGGTAACAGATTTAACTAATTCTTATGGGTTTGTCTGAACCTGTTGAAGGAGAGACTGGCTTCATGCTATTACATTACGATTACATAACTAACCTACCTACCTTCCTTCCTTCCTTCCCTTCCTTCCTTCTCTCTCCCTTCCTTTCCTTCCTTCTCTCTCCCTTCCCTCCCCTCCTTTCTTTTCCTTTTCCCTTTCCTTCCCTTTCCACAGGGTCTCACTCTGTCACCCAGGCTGGAGTGCAGTGCTACAATCATAGCTTTCTGTAACCTGGAACTCCTGGGCTCAACCAGTTCTCCCACCTTGGCCTTCCAAAGTGCTGGGATTACAGGCATGGGCCACCTTGCCTGGCCTGACTATATGAATTTCAAATATGAGAAATACATCCTCCTCTAGGACTTTGCAGTGGACAAAGACCCTTCATGCCCATTGCTTTATTTAATTCTTCTAACAGTGCTGGCAGATTTGTAGTATTACTTCTGTTTTACAAATAATAAACCTGTGGCCCAGAGAGAACAAGGAGACTGTCCCAAGGTTCCATGGTGAGTTACTGGAGCTCTAGGACTGGGATCTTGGCATCGTGCTTAGGCACAACCGCCTCTCCCAGTGGTCTCAGAACTCCCTAAGGGCAGAGCGGCGTCTCCTCCTAGGCTGTCTCCTCTTGGCCTCCCATCCGGCAGACTGTGTGCTCCCAAGAGCCGTGGGAGTGGGGGTCTCCCCACTCTGCCTGTTCCAGGCCTTTGCGTACTAGAAGAACGGGCAATCTGTGGCATTGTTGATCCACTATTTACCGAGGGCCTGCTATGTGGAGGGATTCCTCACCCGTCAGGTGCTCCCAGGGCCGGGAAGGTGTAACACCAGAGGGTAGAGAGTGGGTGTTTGAATACAGGTCCAGGCTGGGTGCACTCAGCTGGGCAGAGCCGGGAAAGCTGCCCGAGGGGCGAGTTTCGGGTGGGAACTTGAAGAAGCCAGGGGTGCCCAAGGAGGGGGTGGAGCTGCCCCAGCAGAGAAATGAAGGTGCGAACGCCGGGGCGTATCTCGAGCAGAGTGGCCTCGCGAGCAGGGGGCGGGGTGGGCTGAGTGAGCGTAGGGGCCGGCCGGGCTCTAGCTGGGAAACGCAGCCACTCTCCTGCGGCCGCCCTCCCCCACCCTCCCAGGGTCAGCCGGGCCCAGAAGCCGGAGCCTGCGCTTCCCGTCGTCCCGAAGTGCGAGAAACGCGGCCGCAGCTCTGCGCCGAGGAGCCCGGGGAGTCCACTCCCGAGCCTCGGTCTCCCCATCTGTGTGACGCCACAGGAAGTCCTGAGACGCCGCCTCTGCGCGGCCGACCCCTCTCCCGCGCGTGCAACACGTGGGCCTGGCGGGGCAGAGCTGCTTGTGCGCGGCGGGCGGGGTGCGGGGCGCTTGGCGTCGCCCAGGCCCGGGGAGGCGGCTGCAGCCAGAGCGCGCGAGGCAGCCCGCCCTCACCCGGCTTGGGGCGGGGCGGCTGCCCGGCCGCCCCTTTATCTGCCAGCTCCGCCGACTCGGCAGCCGCGGCCCTCCCAGCTCCGCTCCGGCTCAGGTACGGGGCTGCCAAGACGGGAAGGCCCGGCTGGCCGCAGACGAGGGTGCTCTCCACGGGGCGCGGCGGGGCTGCGGGGCTGGACGTGGAAAGGGCAGGGTTCCGCGGGGCAGGGGCGGACTTGGGACCCGGGGAAGACAGGCAGGACGCGGAGCCGGAGGAGAGCACCTGGGATAAGTGAGAGGACGCCCGCCCGGGGAAGCAGCCAGCGGAGGGCGCAGGAAGGAGGAGCTCGCTGGTTGGGGGCGTCTTGGGAAGGGTGGGAGGAGCAGAAGGAGCACGGCTGAGGAGGATGCGGATGGGGGCCCTGAAAGCCTGTTTGTCCAGTGAGCAGGGGAGGGGAGCGCTGCCTGGAGAGAGTGAAGGATGGAGGGCAGGGAGTGGGCAGGGGCGTCTGGCCCGGGGAAGGCCGCTGCCTTCCTGGAGGAGGACAGTCAGGGAGCTCACTGCTTTCTGGAGGAGGAATCTAGGTGAGACCGGGACAGGAAGGGGTGTGGGTGCCCAGAACCGGCTGATGTGAAGGAGTCTCACTTAGGGATCCAGGAACAGTGGGAATAGCACTGCTGGGGGCCAAGAGGGGCACTTGCTCCATGGGCCGAAGCTGCTAGACACCTTGGGGGATGGGGGAGCCTCCCCTGGTGTCAGGAGAGCCTGGGGGTCCCCCACACACAGTGAGGGAAGCGGAAAACCCACAGCACTTGCCTCAAGGCTGCGGGCTTTGAAGACCTCCAGAAATGGCCCTGTGGCAGCCCCTGGAGGAGGCCTGTGGGGCTAGGTCAAGCCAAGGCCTCGGAGTCTGAAGAGTTTGATGGATTCGGAGTCTGGCTGCTCCTGGGTGGACAGCCCAGGACCCCAAGTCTGAGCTCCTATCGGAGAGAGGGACCCAGCCTCTGGTCATGAGGCCTGTGCTACCTCTGGGTCCTTTCGTTGAGAGGCTGCCCCTCTCCAGCCTTAGCTTCTCTGCCCAGAGGGTTCCTTGCTGGTCAGCAGTGAAGCTCAGATCCTTTTTCTGTGCCCCATGCTGGGTGACTATAGCTCGTTCACCCAACCTCTCTGGGCCTGAGAGATTCCCCCTCCTCAGAGCAGTTGTCTCAGCTCCACAGAATAATTTCTTTAAGAACTGCTTTTTCAGGCCATCCGTGGGAGCTCACACTTGTAATCCCAGCGCTTTGGGAGGCTGAGGTGAGAGGATGGCTTAAGGTGGGAGTTCAAGGTTGCAGTGAGCCGAGATGGTGCCACTGTACTCCAGCCTGGGGGACAGAGCATAGACCCTGTTTCAAAAAAAAAAATAAAGGCCGGGCGTGGTGGCTCACACCTGTAATCCCAGCACTTTGGGAGGCCGAGGCAGGCGGATCACCTGAGGTCGGTTGGGAGTTTGAGACCAGCTTGACCAACACGGAGAAACCCCATCTCTACTAAAAACACAAAATCAGCCGGGCGTGGTGGTGCATGCCTGTAATCCCAGCTACTCAGGAGACTGAGGCAGGAGAATCGCTTGAACCCGGGAGGCGGAGGTTGCAGTGAGCCGAGATCATACCATTGTACTTTAGCCTGGGCAACAAGAGCGAAACTTTGTCTCAAAAAATAAAAAAAAAGAAAAGAATTAGGCTGGGCACAGTGGCTCATGATTGTAACCCCAGCACTTTGAGAGGCCAGGGCGGGAGGATTGCTCAAGCCCAGGAATTCAAGACCAGCCTGGGCAACATAGTGAGACCTTGTCTCTACACATAATAAAAAAATTAACCAGGCGTGGTATTGTTTGCCTGTGGTCAGGGCTATTCAGGAGGCTGAGGTGGGAGGATCGCTTGAGCCTGGGCAGTTGAGGCTGCAGTGATCGCTGCACTGCACTTCAGCCTGGTGACAGAGTGAGACCCTATCTCAAGAACAGAAAGAATTACTTATTTCATTCTGATCACATTTTCCAGTACAAATACACAGAAGCCCCAAGTGCCAAAATTACAAAAAAAAAAAAAACAAAAAAAAAACAGTTTCTGTTCAGTTTTGGAAGACATGTAGGGACTTTTTCTTTAAACACTTTGGACCAAGTTGGGGAGTTAGCTTGCATTGAGGGAGGTGACCCAGTTGCTAAGAGACTGGGAGGCCAGCCAGGGATGAAAACTTTGCCTGTATAATCTGTGGTCACCACTGGGTGCCTGGGAGTTGCCCATGGTGGACAAAGGGCAAGAGCGCTGGTTTTGGAGTCAGATAGATGTGCTCTGCCCTCTGGCCTCTGGGGCTGGGCCTCCAGGTTGGCTGTGGATCCAGAGAGTTGTGTGGGAGAGGTAATATGTATGTGAAAGTTCTTGGTAAACACCCAGCCACTATATATTATGAATGGTAGCACCTAATCTCATTAATGATATTTCATGTGCCATATTGGGTCATCTTCACTAAAGACCCTTCAAGAGGGTTTTCCTCCAACAGCCCTAGTATTGACATTGGTCTGGCCTTATTATTTGTATCTAATGGGGTTAGACTTTGCCTTCCATGCTGAGAAAAAGTTGTCTTTAAGAGAATGTGCTGAACAATCAGGGCCCAGAGAGGCAACAATGAATATTTTGCATGCCAAGGAGGAGGCAAAAGAGGAAGTGGGATTGTAACCAAATAATGCTTATAATAGGTGTTATTTAGCTCCAGGAGGGAGGGTAAGCTCCAGGAGGGCAGGGTATTAATATATTGAGGTGTTGGCTGGGCACCGTGGCTCACGCCTATAATCTCAACACTTTGGGAGGCCAAGGTGGGAGGATGACTTGAGACCAGGAGTTCGAGACCAGCCTGGGCAACATAGCAAGACATTGTCTCTACACATAATTTTAAAAAATAGGCATGGTAGCGTGCACTTGTGATTCCCAACTACTCAAGAGTCTGAAGAAGAAGGATCACCAGAGACTGGGAGGTCAAGGCTGCAGTGAGCTGTGTTTGCACCACTGCACTCCAGCCTGGGCGACAGAGCATGACCCTGTCTCAAAAAAAAAAAAAAAAAAAAAAAATCCTGTGGTGTTACCATTGGTATGAATTCCCTGGGCTGTTAGTTCTACGAGGGCAGTGGTTTAAATGGCTCTGTCACTGAGGAAACTCCAGCGCCTGGCACATAGGAGGCCTAAAGTAAATATTCTTGGACTGTCCCAGGGTCTAAGGGCCCTTGGAAGTCACTGGTGAATTTACTCTCTCCTTTGACATTTGGAGAAACAGGGCCAAGAGGGGAAGGGACTTGTGCAAGGTCACACAGGGATTGAGTGGCTGAGTCAGGACGAGAATCCCACAGAAACAGCAGAGCCAGCACTGTTCCAGAGCCAACACCTGGCATCCATAGCTTTGTTTTGCTTCCACAAGAGCCCAAGAGGCAGCTATTTTAATCCTCTGATTCCAAAGAGGAAACAAGCTCAGAGAGGTTGAGGGACTGTTGCAGAGTCACACAGCGGGTGAATTCCAGACCCGAAATTTCATCCTGACATAAAAATGAGGCTTGTGGCTTCTCTTGAAACAGCCTGCCGGAGAGCCTACCGAGATTAGTGGAGGATGTCCACCACCAGGGCAGCAGCCTTCACCAGTTCTCCAGGCTCACCACCTGGCTGGCTTCCCTCCAGGCTGGATCTTCCTAGGCCCCGTGGGCATTTGTGTGGGTGAGCCCGTCGGGGCAGGGAGCCTGTCTGCTTCATCTTCTGTGTGCCCCAGCACACAGAATGCCTGGGTAGCATTGAGGCTGGCATATAGTGAGCACTGAGCGAAATCTGTGAGATGGGGGTAACCCAGGGCTCTCCCTCTCCATAAGCCCATTATCCACCACCTCCCTGCAGCCTGGTCTGTTTTGCCCCAGGGGTGTTATGGGAACCTTTGACAGTGTGTATCCTTGGAGAGCAGGCTGGGGCTTGCAAGCCTTGGTTAAGGAGGGAGGTGAGGAGGGCTGACCTTGAGTTGAGGAATATGAATTGGGAGGGGTGAGGAAGTGGAGGGGAGGGGAAGGGAGGAAGTTGCGGCTCAGGCTGACAGAGGCACTCCTACTGGAGCCCTGGAGATCTCACTTCTGAGGTTCAGCCAACCCAGAAGCCTCCCAAACCTTCTGCGAGACATGTCCAGGCCAGACCGTATGCCATTTGGATCACCTGCTAATTTGGGTTCACCCTCTTGTGCCCTTGAGCTCTCCAGGGCTTCTGAGCTGCTGGAGTTGAGACCCCTTCCCCTGGGACTGTCACTTCTTAGCCATGTTTCGGGCCTGTGGGTAAGCACCAATTTTCAGGGCTCTGTGAATTCAGAACAGTTCCTCTGAATGGTCTTTGCTAAGAACAATTTAATGATTAAGTAAGGTCAGTATCCTTGGAAGTCCAAACTCTAGCCAAATTTCCCTGGTCTGCACCCCTAGGGATAAGGTAAATGTTTAAGCACACAGTGAACTTCCCGAGGCCCCCAAATCCAGTGGAACTAGCTATTGAGGGCTAAAAGGACAGTTTTTTTAGAAAACTCCAAGCAAATCTCTCAGGCTGGGGATATTTCAAAGACTACTACTATTATTGTTAATAATAATTGCAATATTTGTTGAGTCCCTAAACGAAGCTAAAACTTTGTTCTAATAAGTTTAATCTTTACAGCAACCTATGAGGTAGATAATATTGTCATTCCCATGAGGGAGCTAAGGATCAGAGAAGGTGAGTCACTTGTCTAAGGTCACACAGCTAGCATGTTATGGAATCAGGAGTCAAACCTAGTTTGTCTGAATCTGGAGTCCATCTCCTCTGTGTACTTTTATAGTGTCTGCTTTTTCCTTTATTCCTAACCTCCTTCCATTCTGATTCCCAGTGAGTAGTGGACAGGAGCCTCTGAAGTTTGCCTGACACCATCAACCAGGCCCTAGTCACCTGGCTTTGCCTTTGCCTTTGCTTTGCTGTGTGATCTTAGGTAAGTCAAACTTTTCAGCTGGCTCTGGGTTTCCCCATAAGTCTCATGCAGAGATGAATGGTGAGCTGCTTGCAGCAGCGGAGGCCTGGCTAGGAGAGCACACAGTTTAGCATGGATTTCACCACTATGGGAGTGGTGAAGCGGGGGAGGAGAGGTGTGGGAGGTTGTCTTTAGCCCCACCCTCTGGTGACATCACACAAGACACCCCCTGTCCCTGAAGCCCCGCCCCTAGTGCCCTTCATCTGTGGAAGTGCTCAGCATCTGGTGAATTTGCCCAGTCCCACAGTAGAGGTCACCAGACCCCACGCTCGAGAGAAACCCCCAGGTACCCAGTGCAATTTGCCAGACTTGGAGGGGCCCATGGAGGTGTGCTGGGCTGAGCTGCCTGAATAGACAGGGCCCAGCAGCCTGGTGGGGACACGACTCAGAGGCTGACCACTCAGAGGATGCCCTGATGGTGCCCTCTGGATACCCATCCTCATCCTGCTGGCTCAAGCTTGACACCTGCCCCTGCTTTTTCCTTTCCCCTGGATCAGAGTCCCTTTCCATGGAGTCAGGAGGTGGAAACTAATTCCGAAAACAGACCTACTTAGGGGGAGTGAGGCCTCTAGCTGAGGTCTGAAGGAAATAGGGCAGCGGGGCCTCTGTCATCCTAGCATGTTGCCTCCGGGTTTTGTCCATAGGGCCCATTATGTCTGGGGGAGGGAGGTATAAGCGAGCGCTGTCACTCACCTAAGGAAGTGGCTTGAGCCAGGGCCTCTCTGGAGAAGATCAGGAGCAAGCAGGTAGCCAGCAACTGAGGGAGACTGAATTGCTAGAAGCCTAAGAAAGTAATTTATCAGAAAGGGCCTGGTTGCCTGCTTTAGACCAGGATTTTGCAAAGTTGTTCTGTAGGATGCAGACACGTGTGTCTGGAGCAGGGCAACAGTAGTGTCTGCAAGCATCTACAGCCTGGTCCTGGCTTCACCTCCCTCCCCCATCCTCCAACCTTGGGTAAGGAGCTTTTTTTTTCTTTCTTTTTTGTTTTAGAGAGTCTCACTTTGTTGCCCAGACTGGAGTGCACTGGCACGATCTCGGCTCACTGCAATCTCAGCTCCCTGGGCTCAAGTGATTCTCCTGCCTCAGCCTCCTGAGTAGCTGGGATTACAAGCATGCACCACCATGCCTGGCTAATTTTCGTATTTTTAGTAGACATGGGGTTTCCCCATGTTGGCCAAGCTGGTCTCGAACTACTGACCTCAGGTGATCCGCCCACCTCAGCCTCCCAGTGAGCTGGGATTACAGGTGTGAGCCACTGCGCCCAGCTGGGAGCTTTTGACTTCTCTGAATTTCATTATCCACAACAACAAAATGGGCAGAATAGTACTTACCTCCCAGGCTAGTTATGAGAGTTAATTGCAACAGGACTGTAAAGAGTGGGCATATAGTAAACACTTTCTACAGTTAAACTGGCTTTTTTTTTTTTTTTTTCTTGAGATGGAGTCTCGCTCTGTTGCCCAGGCTTGAGTGCAGTGGTGCGATCTTGGCTCAGTGCAACCTCCGCCTCCCAGGTTCAAGGCATTCTCCTGCATCAGCTTCCCGAGTAGCTGGGACTACAGGCACGTGCCACCACGCCCTGCTAATTTTTGTATTTTTAGTAGAGATGGGGTTTCACCATGTTGGCCAGAATGGTCTCGATCTCTTGACCTCATGATCCACCCACCTCGGCCTCCCAAAGTGCTGGGATTACAGGCGTGAGCCACCGCGCCCGGCCTCAACTGGCTTTATAATATAATTATTACTAGGGAAGGAATCCATGGTCACATAAGCTTGGCAAATGTTGATTCAACAAAGCTAAGCCGACTTCCTTGCTGCAGGACTTCTTAGAGCTTTTTGTTTTTTTTTTTTTTTTGAGACAGGGTCTCACGCTATCACCCAGGCTGGAGTGCAGTGGCACAATCTTGGCTCCCGGCAACCTCCGCCTCTGAGGCTCAAGGGATCTTCCTGCCTCAGCTTCCCAAGTAGCTGGGACTACAGGTGCACTCCACCACACCTGGCTAATTTTTGTATTTTTTCATAGAGACGGGGTTTTACCATGTTGCCCAAGCTGGTTTCGAACTCCTGGTTGCAAGTGATCCGCCTGCCTCCGCCTCCCAAAGTGCTGGGATTACAGGCATGAGCCATCGTGTCCAGCCCTTCTGAGAGTCTTTAATGTGCTGTTATATCTTGGGAAGTTCCAAGAGTGGGATATGGAGCACAGGACTGGACTTATCAGATCACAGGCACCCAGGAGCTAGTTGTCCACAGGGCACAGCCATCGCCATCATTCGCTGGTCTGTGCCGCAGTAGTGGAATAGAAACCTTGCTGGGTGTGAGGACTCTGGGGAAGGCCTTCCAGTTTCTGGGCTCTGCTTTCCTAAGTGTAAAACAAGAGAGTTGCACAAGATGCTTTCAGAGGTCTTTTCTGGTCCCTGCAAGGTTCTCAGTTGGGAAGACAAAGTGGTGGACAAGAGTGGGGGCCAGATTGTTGAGGTTGAAGCCATCTCTTGGGGAGATGGAGAAATCCAGTACTGGCTCCCCAGCCAGCAAGGCTGGCCAAGGGGGGTCTTGTGCTCTGGATGGAAGTGGCCCCGTTAATTAGTGCAGCAGCAATGTCTGCTTCCTAAATCTGCCCTGTGCCAGGCTCGCTGGGGAATAGAAGAGTCCTGCACATGCCTGTTGTCCTAAGTAGCAGCCCCTGTGCAGCAGTGTAACGACTCCTGCTTCCCCACTGGACTACGAAAGGTTGGGGAGCAGGGCTGATGCCAGAATCCTAATATAGGAGGAGCTTAGGAATGCAAATCAGGCTCTGGAGATGTGGGCTTGTGGGGGTGGGGTCGTCTTGATGCTGCCCTTGCATAGCAAGCACTCTGCATTTACTTGGACTGTGTGTGACTTATTTGATTGGTTTTGGGGGTGATCACAGTGCCGCTGGGGGCAGAGAACATGAATGCTTTATCCTGCCTGACTCTCTTTTCCTTGTCTGGTGACTGGTGCAAAGGTAGTCACAATAAATATCTGATGAACCTGAACACTGAGTCCAATAAGTAAGTTTGGAGGGAATTTATTTGGCAGGCAGGGAGGGATTGTCTGGCAGGTTTTTCAATAACTATTTGAGTTAATGAATGATACAATGAATGACGGTAAGCCTGAATTATGTCATTGAAGCCAGGTAAAACAGTATATAATTAGGAAACGATAAATAGCACTTGCCACCTTGTGTTGCAAAGTGCATTTTAGGGTAGTGGTTAAGAGCACAGTGGCTCACACTTGTAATCCCAGCACTTTGGGAGGCCGAGTGGGAGGGTAGCTTGAGGCCAGGAGTTCGAGACCAGCCTGGGCAACAAAGTGAGACCCTGACTCTATAATAAAGTAAAAATAAATTTAAAAAATCAGCTGGGCATGGTAACATGTACCTGTAGCCCCAGCCACTTGGGAGGCTGATAGGAGGATTGTCTGAGTCCATGAGGTCAAGGCTGCAGTGAGCTGTGATTATACCACTGTGCTCCAACCAGGGGGACAGAGCAAGACGCTATCTAAAAACAAAACAAGGCCGGGTGCCGTGGCTCACGCCTGTAATCCCAACACTTTGGGAGGCCAAGGTAGGCGGATCACCTGAGGTCAGGAGTTCGAGACCAGCCTGGCCAATGTGGTGAAACCCTGTCTCTACTAAAAATACAAAAATTAGCTGGGCGTGGTGGCGGGCATCTGTAATCCTAGGTACTCGGGAGGCTGAGGAGAATTGCTTGAACCCAGGAGGTGGAGGTTGCAGTGAGCCGAGATTGAGCCATTGCACTCCAGCCTGGGTGACACAGCGAGACTCCGTCTCAAACAAACAAAACACAAAAAACCAGACGAGTTCAGAGCATGCCTCTGCCATCTGCTACTTCCTGGCTAGGTGGGTGGGCAAGGCACTTAACTTCTCTGTACTTCAGTTTCCTTACCTGGAAAATGGGAATAATGATAGTGTCTGCCTCTCAGGGTTGATGGGAAGCTTCTAGCAGGTGCTGTGTGAGCATTTGCTATGATTTGTTTTTGTTTCTATATCTTTTGCCAGATCATGACATTCCTGAGGGCAGGGATCAAATCTTTCACTCTGTTCTTTGTCCCATCCAGCACAGGGTCTGAGGCAAAGAAGGGCTCAGTAAGTGTTTGTTAAATGAATGAATCAAGGTTAAACTGTGTAACCCATTATAGGTCAGGGGAAAGTGGGATTGGGGGAGCAGTAAGGAGGCCCCAGAGGTGGCAGCTTGTACTGGTCTTAAAGGATTTCAGTGCAGGGAAAGGAAGGTGGCACAGGGTGTGACATTGGGGTTAAGTGGGGAATAAGGGTAGTAGGAGCAGGTCATGTGGGCCTTGAGTGCCAGGGTAAGGGGTTATGTTGGATTTATTTGGAACTAGCAACCACGGGCAGTTGGGGGAGGGCCGGGAGAGGGGATTTTGAGAGTGAGGGTGTGATTCATCAGTTGTTAAATGGGGACTTTCAGGAAAAAAGTGGTCTTTTCAGTTGGGCCTGGAAGGATATGAAGTGTTATCAGAATGGTGTCATGTTGTTCTTTCTTTTTTCTTTTTTTTTTTTTAGACGGAGTTTCCCTCTTGTTGCCCAGGCTGGAGTGCAATGGTGCGATCTCGGCTCACCGCAACCTCCGCCTCCTGGGTTCAAGTAATTCTCCTGCCTCAGCCTCCGGAGTAGCTGGGCTTACAGGCATGTGCCACCACGACCGGCTAGTTTTGTATTTTTATTTATTTATTTATTTATTTATTTATTTATTTATTTATTTATTTATTTTTGTGACAGAGTCTTGCTGTGTCGCCCAGGCTGGAGTGCAGTGGCGTGATCTTGGCTCACTGCAAGCTCCGCCTCCCGGGTTCACGCCATTCTCCTGCCTCAGCCTCTCCGAGTAGCTGGGACTGCAGGCGCCTGCCACCATACCTGGCTAATTTTTTGTATTTTAGTAGAGACAGGGTTTCACCATGTCGGCCAGGATGGTCTCGATCTCCTGACCTAATGATCCGCCCGCCTCAGCCTCCCAAAGTGCTGGGATTACAGGCGTGAGCCACCGTGACCGACCTAGTTTTGTATTTTTAGTAGAGACGGGATTTCTCCATGTTGGTCAGGCTGGTCTCGACCTCCCGACCTCAAGGTGATCTGCCTGCCTCAGCCTCCCAAAGTGCTGGGATTATAGGCGTGAGCCACCACGCCTGGTCATGTTGTTCTTTCATTCAGCAAACATTGAGTGCCAGCTACTTGCTAAGCACCAGGGATTCACAAAATAATGAGACAAACTGCCTCCCCTTGATGAGCTCACACGAACAATCACGAGAAGTGTGAAAATGGTCAAAGGATGGTCTGATGATAAGCACTCAAGTGGAGGGGTCATCGTAGGAGGTTCAGGAGGCCAGGGAAAGCATCCCAAAAGAAATGTGGGTTTTTTTTTGTTTGTTTGTTTGTTTTTTGAGGCAGAGTCTTGCTGTCACCCAGGCTGGAGTGCAGTGGCGCGATCTCTGCTCACTGCAGGCTCCGCCCCCCGGGTTCATGCCATTCTGCCTCAGCCTCGAGCAGCTGGGACTACAGGTGCCCCCCACCTCACCCAGCTAAATTTTTGTATTTTTAGTAGAGACAGGGTTTCACCGCGTTAGCCAGGATGGTCTCGATCTCCTGACCTCATGATCCGCCCGTCTCGGCCTCCCAAAGTGCTGGGATTACAGACGTGAGCCACTGCACCCGGCCCCTGTTTGTTTTTTTAAGAGACAGGATCTGGCTTGAGATCAAGCTTGAGTGTAGTAGTGTGATCGTAGATCACTGTACATCGAATTCCTGGGCTCAAGGGATCCCCCTGCCCCAGACTCCCCAGCAGCTGGGACTACAGGCACATGCCACCACACCTGGCTAACTTTTTTGTAGAGATAGGATCTCACTACGTTGCCCAGGCTGGTCTTGAACTCCTGGCCTCAAGCAATCCTCCTGCTTTGGTCTCTCAAAGCGCTAGGATTACAGGAGTGAGGCCTCATGCCTAGCCAAGAAATGGGTTTTTGAGGGATGAATAGGGGTTTGCCTAGTAGGCAAGATGAGGAAAATGTCTCAGGCAGAGGGAACGGCTTGTGTAAAGCTATAGACATGTGAAAGGGCAGTCCAGGGGTTGGTGGGGCTATGTCTGGATTTGAAGTGCACTGTGGTTATGCAACAAGACTGGAGAGGGTAGCAGGGACCAGGTCATGCAGGGTAATAGAGGGTCAGTAGGGGACCCTGGCCACTCTCGAGGAGCTAGATAGGTAGAGGCAGTGGGTCTGTTAGCAAGGTCATTATTGCCACCAGATGAACACTAATGGTGTCATGAACACGGGCTGAGAGAGCCTCACCCCTCTCATGTGTTTCACATGGCCAGATCTGTTCTTGAGGAGAGAAAACAGCTGGTGCTGCTGTGTAGAGCCTGGACTGGAAAGGAAATTAACTAGGCAGGGAGCCTTATTAATTAATACATTCCTCAAACATTTATTGAGCACCTACTATGTGTCAGGCGCTGTTCTAGGTACCTGGAATACATCAGGGATCCTTGCTCTCATGAGGTCAGAGATGAGGAATTCCACAGGACGAGTCCTCTGTTCTTAAACCGAGTGTAAGGATAAGGCCGTTGGAGAGGAGGGAGTAGGATTTGGGTATCAGAGTCCCCCAGCTGCTGCTCGTGGGGGTGAGGACACCAGGCCCCTGACTTTGCTCTGGTCTCTCTCCCAGCTCCCTGCCCAGGCCCACAGCCATGGCCATAGCCCAGAAACTCGGCTACCTCCTGCCCAGTCTGCGGCAGGTCATCCAGGAGCCTCAGCTGTCTCTGCAGCCAGAGCCTGTCTTCACGGTGGATCGAGCTGAGGTGCCGCCACTCTTCTGGAAGCCCTACATCTATGCGGGCTACCGGCCGCTGCATCGGACCTGGCGCTTCTATTTCCGCACGCTGTTCCAGCAGCACAACGAGGCCGTGAATGTCTGGACCCACCTGCTGGCAGCCCTGGTACTGCTGCTGCGGCTGGCCCTCTTTGTGGAGACCGTGGACTTCTGGGGAGACCCACACGCCCTGCCCCTCTTCTTCATTGTCCTTGCCTCTTTCACCTACCTCTCCTTCAGTGCCTTGGCTCACCTCCTGCAGGCCAAGTCTGAGTTCTGGCATTACAGCTTCTTCTTCCTGGACTACGTGGGGGTGGCTGTGTACCAGTTTGGCAGTGCCTTGGCACACTTCTACTATGCTATCGAGCCCGCCTGGCATGCCCAGGTGCAGGCTGTTTTTCTGCCTATGGCTGCCTTTCTCGCCTGGCTTTCCTGCATTGGCTCCTGCTATAACAAGTACATCCAGAAACCAGGCCTGCTGGGCCGCACCTGCCAGGAGGTGCCCTCCGCCCTGGCCTACGCACTGGACATTAGTCCTGTGGTGCATCGTATCTTCGTGTCCTCCGACCCCGCCACAGATGACCCAGCTCTTCTCTACCACAAGTGCCAGGTGGTCTTCTTTCTGCTGGCTGCTGCCTTCTTCTCCACCTTCATGCCCGAGCGCTGGTTCCCTGGCAGCTGCCATGTCTTCGGGCAGGGCCACCAACTTTTCCACATCTTCTTGGTGCTGTGCACGCTGGCTCAGCTGGAGGCTGTGGCACTGGACTATGAGGCCCGACGGCCCATCTATGAGCCTCTGCACACGCACTGGCCTCACAACTTTGCTGGCCTCTTCCTGCTCACGGTGGGCAGCAGCGTCCTCACTGCGTTCCTCCTGAGCCAGCTGGTACAGCGCAAACTTGATCAGAAGACCAAGTGAAGGGGGATGGCATCTGGTAGGGAGGGAAGTATAGTTGGGGGACAGGGGTCTGGATTTGGCTCCAGGTGGGAACAAGGCCTCGTAAAGTTGTTTGTGTCTGGTCCACAGCGACTCCCTGTTCACGACTCAACTGCCAAGGGCGTCACTGGCCAATTCTTGGATTTAGGGATTGGCTAGGAGTTGCTGGGGTCCACTCCTGGGCCTGCCCCAGCTCCTTGCCCAGGGAGAGGGAAAGAGTTAAAGGTGTGGGCCACTCCAGCTTGCCCTTCCACTGCCACTCACCGGGGTGAGGCTGGGGGTCAGCTTGGTGAGGATTGGGGCTTCTAGATTGTCTAGGCAGGAGGTGAAACTTAGGCCGGAGTCAGATTTGAGCTGAGCCAGGGGAGGCCTTGGCAACACACTTCTACTCAGATTTCGTTGCTGGATGCGGAAGGGGCAGGCCCAAAATATATGCAGGATCTTACTGTCCCTTGAATCCCAGCCACAAGTGTTGGAGCTGCAGAGAGACCCCAAAGGTAGTAGATTGTGCCAGATACAAATGGGTCCCATCCAGTGCTTCATACCCCTTCAGTCACCATCCCAGACAGTGAGCCTCAGATCTCCTAGCTCTGGCTTCTGTGTCCCACACGGCCTGTTCCCAGCTTCTCTTCTGGTTCCCTTGTTAAGGATTCATTTATCCATTCAGTGTTTCCTGGGTCTCTGCTCAGAGGCAGGTCACCACTGGGCCCTGTGGATCAATGCAAGATGACAAAGGCTTTTTTTTTTTTTTTTTTTTGAGGAGTTTCGCTCTTGTTGGCTAGGCTGGAGTGCAATGGTGTGATCTCAGCTCACTGCAACCTCCGCCTCCTGGGTTCAAGCGATTTTCCTGCCTCAGCCTCCCGAGTAGTTGGGGTTACAGGCATGTGCCACCATGCCTGGCTAATTTTCTGTATTTTTAGTAGAGATGGGGTTTCTCCATGTTGGTCAGGCTGGTCTTGAACTCCTGACTTCAGGTGATCCGCCCACCTCGGCCTCCCAAAGTGCTGGGATTACCCGCATGAGCCACCGCGCCTGGCCGACAAAGGCTTTGATATCAGAATGAACTGTCAAGGGAAGTGCTGGAGAGGGATTAACCTGTGCTGCCAGGGACTGTCAGGGTCTTAGGTTGGGGAGTGTGAATAGGAGTTTGCAGATGGAGAATAGGAAGGGCATTCCAGGCAGAGGGAAACCTGTGCAGAGACCCAGAGGTGCGGAAGGAAAAGTGGGGCTGGGGCTGGGGTGGTCTGGATTATGGCCTGGATGCAATAAAGTGACTGTGACAGTAGCCGCCTCTTTGTTTTTTGTCTCCTGTTTCAGGGAGGGGCCCCTGCTCACATTACTGCAGGAGGTTTTCCGGAGGAAGCTGGGGCCCCTGGGAGTGGACACAGGGTAGAGGGAGCAGTTCTGGTTTTATCTTTGCTGGGGGATGGGGTTGTGGCCTTATATACCATATCTATATATACAAAATTTGTTTGGCAAGGGAGTGGGGGCAGTTTTATTACCAAAGTTTTATAAATAGTTAAAATAATGTGTTTAAAATATACATAATCTCACTTTGTAATCTGACAAAGACTTTTTTGGTTTGGTTTTTCCTTCAATTAAGGAGGGTTTTCTTTGTTTTGTTTTTAGTGGAGGGGGCAGGGGCGTTCACACTCCGCCACACATATTGAGCCCTGTCGCATGCTCACCAAAGGAGTATGTTATGTTAACTTTTATAATACTGCTTTTTCCATAGTACACAGCAATATATATACAATGAAGGAAAATTGGGAAGATAAGAAAACCCAAATTAATTAGAAATATCACTTCACTGCTGAAATATCTTGGGGGGCCTTATGAAATACACACACACGTAAAATATGTGTATATAAATAAATATTTTGATACAGGCCAGGCGCGGTGGCTCACGCCTGTAATCCCAGCACTTTGGGAGGCTGAGGCAGGCGTATCACCTGAGGGCAGGAGTTTGAGACCAGTCTGGCCAACATGGCGAAAACCCATCTCTACTAAAAATACAAAAATTAGCCAGGCGTGGTGGCACACACCTGTAGTCCCAGCTACTTGGGAGGCTGAGGTAGGAGGATCGCTTGAGCCCAAGAGGTTGAGGTTGCAGTGAGCTGAGACTGTGCCACTGTACCCGAGCCTAGGTGACAAAGCGAGACGGCTCTGTCCACCGTGAAGACAGGCTCTGGCTGCGGAGATGGCTGAGGCTCCTGGCTGACCTGCCGCAGACTGGGCAAGAGGTGGCTGAGCTTCTATCCTCCCTCCACCAAAAAAAAATTAAAAAAATTTTTGGCCGGGCGCGGTGGCTCATGCCTGTAATCCCAGCACTTTGGGAGGCCGAGGCAGGCGGATTACGAGGTCAGGAGTTCGAGACCAGCCTGGCCAATATGGTGAAACCCCGTCTCTACTAAAAATACAAAAATTAGCTGGGTGTGGTGACGTGTGCCTGTACTTCCAGCTACTAGTGAGGCAGAGACAGAAGAACCGCTTGAACCCAGGAGTTGGGGCTGCAGTGAGCCGAGATAGCGCCACTGCACTCCAGCCTGGGTGACAGTGAGACTCTGTCTCAAAAAAAATTTTGTTTTATATATACAATATGTAAAAATTACATATAATACACATATATTCCATCTATGGAGATTGTGGTTAAGGATGGAAGGATGGGTGGGGTGCCAGCATTTTTGCATTTCCAAGGGGTTTTCTGAATTCACAAAGTACTTTCACAAACCTCATTTGATCCTCTTTAAAATCCAAGGCACAGTAAACGGTGAAAGCAGGACTGAAATCTAGTTTCTGACCCCAAATTTTAATCTCTTCAAAATCCTCTCCCATGTGGCTTCGTAGTTACGCTTATATTAAAAAAAAAAAAAAAATTACCAAAGTTGTTCGCACACTCGAGTGTCTGGCAACCACTTAGGTCGAGGACCCCTGGTCTGGAGTCCACGGGCCTGATCTCGGCTTAGCCACTTCCTTCTTGGGGTGATCGCGAAGATTCAGCAATGACACGAACAAATTCTTAAGCCCGGGGTAATACTGTAAGAAATGTTCAATGTAGCAAAAAGAAAATGTACATTTCTGAGGCTGTCGAGAACCGTTCACACAGCAGATTCCGGCATCCGCTCTTGAATGAGCGGATCAGAAAGAACACGCACTCCTGGGCGCAGGGAAAGGCGCCGCACGCACTCAAGGGACCGGCCGCGAAGGTTAGTGCGTGGGCGGGGCACAGCGAAGGGGGCCGGGCCTTGCCTGGGGCGGGGCCCTTGCCGGGGCGGGGCTCGCGCCCGCGGCGGTCGCGACGTAGCCCCGCCCCCAGCGTTGGCGCGAGATTCGAACGTCGGCGGCCGCGGTTCTGGCGTTCCCTGAGGCGCCGGGAGCCTGCGCCGGCGTCCTGCGGGCTTCGTCTCCTCAGCGGCCATGAGGCGGACAGGTCCCGAGGAGGAGGCCTGCGGCGTGTGGCTGGACGCGGCGGCGCTGAAGAGGCGGAAAGTGCAGGTGGGACGCTGGGGGAAGAGAGGGCGTTGGGGACCAGGTAGGGCCTGGAGGCGTAAGACGGGAGGAGTTGGGGGGACACCTGGAGATGATGAAAGCGAAGTCGGGGACAGAGAAGGGAACAGGGTTGGGGAATTCACAGGTGAGAGCGACTGTGGTCTGAAGAAGGTTGAAAAATGGGGCTTGGGGAGGGTGGGAGGGACGGAAGGAAGGAGCGTGCTGTTGAGGGGTGTGGAGGAGCGGCGCGCAGGGACGGGCGGCGAGGGTTCAGGTGTGTGAGAGGCGGAGGGAAAGTTCTCTCGGGGCAGTTGAACTGAGCAGGCTCCCTAGGAGGCCACGGTCCTTGCGAGACGTCCTAGTAGAGGCTGGAGCGTTGGGAGATGGATGCGAATGCAAATTTGGGAAATTCTCACCCCAGGGTCTGTTTCCACCCAGTTTGCCAAGTTGCAGGCCATCTGCCTGCCCAGAACCGGTAACTTTGAGGGGAAGGGGAGCTGGTCTCCTATGTACTGAGCGGTCACTGGGTGCCGGATACTGCATTAGATACTGAATATGCGTTATATGTATCGTCATTCTTACTGGGAATGAGGAAACTGGGGTTCAGTAACTAATAACCTAGGCCCGCCTAACTAGAAGGAGCTGGAAATCACACTCAGGTCGGTCACCTGGGCAAGATGCCCTTCAGTCACTGTAAAGAAACAAAAGTGCGAGATAACAATCATTCATGTTTATTGAGCATTTTATGTTGGTGCTAAGTGTTTTAGGTATGTTACCTTGTTTGGTACAATTCTGTATGGTAGATAGTGTAATGATACCCATTTCACATACAAAAAACAGGCTCAAAACAGACACTAGGGGCAGGATTCTTGCTCTCAGGTTGCTCACAGTCTTTTTTTTTTTTTTTTTTTTTGAGACGGAGTCTCGCTCTGTCACCCAGGCTGGAGTGCAGTGGCGCAATCTCGGCTCACTGCAAGCTCCGCCTCCCGGGTTCACGCCATTCTCCTGCCTCAGCCTCTCCGAGTAGCTGGGACTACAGGCGCCCGCCACCACGCCCGGCTAATTTTTTGTATTTTTTAGTAGAGACGGGGTTTCACCGTGGTCTCGATCTCCTGACCTTGTGATCCGCCCGCCTCGGCCTCCCAAAGTGCTGGGATTACAAGCGTGAGCCACCGCGCCCGGCCAGGTTGCTCACAGTCTTATAGGGAAGAAAAGACGTGTATAAATAGTAACAACAATACCTAACCTTTATTGAGTGCTTTCTATGTGTCAGGCACTTTGCCGAGACTTTATACACTTTATCAATGGCAGGTACTCACCAAAATTCAATAAAGTAGATTTTGTCGTTATCCTGGTTTTATAGATAAGAAATTTGATCGTTTTATTATTATTTATTATTATTATTTTTTTAGATGGAGTCTTGCTCTGTCGCCCAAGCTGGAGTGCAGTGGCAAGATCTCAGTTCCCTGCAAGCTCCACCTCTGGGGTTCACGCCATTCTCCTGCCTCAGCCTCCTGAGTAGCTGGGACTACAGGCGGCCACCACCACGCCCGGCTAATTTTTTTTTTTTTTGAGACGGAGTCTCGCTCTGTCGCCCAGGCTGGAGTGCAGTGGCGCAATCTCGGCTCACTGCAAGCTCCGCCTCCCGGGTTCACGCCATTCTCCTGCCTCAGCCTCTCCGAGTAGCTGGGACTACAGGCGCCCGCCACCACGCCCGGCTAATTTTTTTGTATTTTTAGTAGAGACGGGGTTTCACCGTGGTCTCGATCTCCTGACCTCGTGATCCGCCCGCCTCGGCCTCCCAAAGTGCTGGGATTACAAGCGTGAGCCACCGCGCCCGGCCACGCCCAGCTAATTTTTTGTATTTTTAGTAGAGACAGGGTTGCACCGTGTTAGCCAGGATGGTCTCGCTCTCCTGACCTCGTGATCTGCCCGCCTCAGCCTCCCAAAGTGCTGGGATTACAGGCGTGAGCCACTGCGCGCGGCCTATTATTATTATTATTATTTTTGAGATAGAGTTTCACTCTTGTTGCTCGGGCTGGAGTGCAGTGGCGCGATCTAAGCTCACTGCAACCTCTGCCTCCCGGGTTCAAGCGATTCTCCCGCCTCAGCCTCCCGAGTAGCTGGGACTACAGGCGCCCGCCACTACGCCCGGCTAATTTTTGTATTTTTAGTAGAGACAGGGTTTCACTATGTTGGCCAGGCTGGTCTTGAACTCCTGACCTCAAATGATCCACCCGTCTCGGCGTCCCAAAGTGCTGAGATTACAGGCGTGAGCCACCGTGCCCAGTCGATTGTTTTATTTTTTAAAAAATTATCAAAATGGCCGGGTGCAGTGGCTCACGCCTGTAATCCTAGTACTTTGGGAGGCCGAGGCAGGTGGATCACCTGAGGTCAGGAGTTCAAGACCGGCCTGGCCAACATAGTGAAACGCCGTCTCTCCTACAAAAAATACAAAAATTTGCCAGGCGTGGTGGCAGGTGCCTGTAATCCCAGCTACTCGGGAGGCTGAGACAGGAGAATTGCTTGAACCCAGGAGGTGGAGGTTGCAGTGAGCTGAGATTGTGCCACTGCACTCCAGCCTGGGTGACAGAGCAAGACTCAGTCTCAAAAAAAAAAAAAAAAAAAAAAAATCAAAATGTGCAATAGCTATTTATTACTCCTTGAATTAGGAATAAGCCATTTGTATGCTTTGAATACATTCTTGAATGACATGGGATGCTTGGGAAACTTGTATACCACTTTGATTTGTTAGTTAATTTTGGAGACAGGGCCTCAGTCCGTCACCCAGGCTGGAGTGCGGTGGCGTAATCACGACTAACTACAGCCTCAACCCCCCCTGGCTCCAGGTGATCCTCTTGCCTCAGCCTCCCGAGTAGCTGGGGCTACAGGCATAGTGCCACAACGCCCAGCTCATTTTTTGTATTTTTTTTTTTTTGTAGAGATGGGGTTTCGCTGTGTTAGCTAGGCTGGTCTTGAACTCCTGAGCTCAAGTGATCTGCCCACCGTGGCTTCTCTAAGTGCTGGGATTACAGGTGTGAGCCATTGCACCCAGCCACCAGTTTAATTTAGAAAGAGGACAGAAATAGAATTAGGAAGAGTTCAGGAGAGAGAGAAAGCGAATATTCCACAGGGAAGAGGAGAGCCAATATTTGTCTCTCTGTCTATAATTCTGTTTTGTTTTTTTTTTTCCCCGAAATGGAGTCTTCCTCTTGTTGCCCAGGCTGGAGTGGTGCGATCTCAGCTCACTGCAACCTCCACCTCCTGGGTTCAAGCAGTTCCCCTGCCTCAGCCTCCAGAGTAGCTGGGATTACAGGCATGCACCACCTTGCCCAGGTGAATTGGTATTTTTAGTAGAGATGGGGTTTCTCCATGTTGGTCAGGCTGGTCTTGAACTCCCAACCTCAGGTGATCTGCCTGCCTCGGCCTCCTGGGATTACAGGCGTGAGCCACTACGCCCAGCCTAATTTTGTTTTGTTGTTGTTTTTTTTTTTTTTTTTTTTTTTTTGAGATGGAGTCTTGCTCTGTCACCCAGGCTGGAGTGTAGTGGCATGATCTCAGGTCACTGCAGCCTCTGCCTCCCAGGTTCATGCGATTCTCTGCCTCAGCCTCATGAGTAGCTGGGATTACAGGCGTGTGCCACCATACCCGGCTAATTTTTGTATTTTTAGTAGAGACAGGGTTTCACCATGTTGACCAGGCTGGTCTCGAACTCCTGGCCTCAAGTGATCTGCCTGCCTCAGCCTCCCAAAATGCTGGGATTACAGGCATGAGCCACCGTGCCTGGTCTGTCTATAATTCTTATAATTCTTATACCCCCTTTTTCCCTGGCAGTGTTATGGTGAAAACATTTGTCTTGTTGATGTAGTGCATGACAGGTATGGAATCCTCCAGGATCTCTAGGCCCTTAACTTATTCTGCTTTCTAGAGGCCTGGACCTTATGACCATACTCACTAACACCATTTCTCCTTCTTGTTACTTGATTCCCAAAGATACTTGTTAAAATCTTTGGTTCCTGACTATTATCTATTACTCTGACTTCCAACCCAGAGAAGAGTACTAAAGATTCCCTTTCACAAGGTACCTCTTCCTAGAGTGGCTATCGAATAGGCATACAGTCCTTTGAGTTTTTTTGTTTTTTTTTTTTTTTTGAGACAGAGTCTCGCTGTCGCCCAGGCTGGAGTGCAGTGGCACGATCTCGGCTCACTGCAGGCTCCACCCCCCAGGGTTCACGCCATTCTCCTGCCTCAGCCTCCCGAGTGGCTGGGACTACAGGCGCCCACCACCTCGCCCGGCTAATTTTATGTATTTTTAGTAGAGACGGGGTTTCACTGTGTTAGCCAGGATGGTCTCGATCTCCTGACCTCGTGATCCACCTGCCTCGGCCTCCCAAAGTGCTGGGATTACAGGCTTGAGCCACCGTGCCCAGCCTGTCCTTTCAGTTTTAATGTCAGGGATGGATGGGCAGTAGCTAGTGGCTGTGTTTTTGAAAACATGCCTCTTCCCACTTGATCTCTAAACAGAATTGTTTGCTGTTTTTGAGAGAATGAGTAGTTTGTAGTCTGGCCAGTAGACAATAGTAGTCTGTGTTTGGAGTGAGTTTGCTTCTCTCCTAATTTGAACTACCCATTTGGCCTCGTTACTTAGGCCTTGTATGTATACTAGATTTGCTTTCAGTTTGTTTTTATATTATGAAAATAATATATGTTTGTTAAAAAGAAAATTAAATAGGACTGTGGCTCATGCCTGTAATCTCAGCACTTTGGGAAGCTGAGGCGGGAGGATCACTTGAAGCCAGGAATTTGGGACCAGCCTGGGCAATATAATGAGACCCCAACTCCACAAAAAATAAAAAAAGTTTATCATGGGTGGAGGATTGTGGCAGTTTTAATGTATGTCCACAAATTCTTCAGTACTTTTCCTTCTAAAAGATAGAACTTAATTCCCCTTTCCTTGAGCACAGACAGTATTTGGTGACTCCAATGAATAGAATGTGGTAGGTTATGGTGTTAGAATTCTGAGTCTAAGCCTGGCCAACATGGTGAAACCCCATCTCTACTGAAAATACTAAAATTAGCCAGGCTTGGTGACGGGTGCCTATAATCCCAGCTACTCAGGAGGCTGAGGCAGGAGAATTGCTTGAAGCCGGAAGGTGGAGGTTGCAGTGAGCCAAGGTTGTGCCACTGCACTCCAGACTGGGTGATAGAGTGAAACCCCATCTCAAAAAAAAAAAAAAAAAAAAGAATTCTGAATCTAGGTCATGAATGACATTGCAGCTTTAGCTTCATTGTCTCTTTGGGAGAAGCCAGCTGTCATGTTGTGAGGACACTCAAGCAGCTCTGTGGAGAGGTTCATGCAGTGAGGAGCTGAGGCCTTTTGCCAACAGTTGTGTGAGTGAGGGAGTCATCTTGAAATTGGATACTGCACCTCTGGTTGATACTTTGAATGCAACCTCACTAGACTGTGAGACAGACCCACCCATCTAGGCTTAACCCAAATTCTTCATGCACAGAAGTTGTGAGATAATAAATGCCTGGCTGGATTTCAGAATTGCCATTGACTGGTGACCCACTTGTACCTCTTATTTCCCCCTTTTTGAACATAGTGTCTGTAACAGTTATGCCTATTCCAAATTGTATGTTAGATGTATGAGGGAAGATAATTTGTCTTTAGTTCACAGGCCTGCAGATCTAAAGGAACTGTATTTAAACTACATTTTTGGACTTCACATGTACCTGTTTTAGATGCTAGTATCCTTGATATTAAGCTAATGCTATAAAGAGATGAGATTTTTGTAGAGTTTTGGGAGGGAGGGAGTATATTTTGCATATGGGAATAATGTATGTAATTTGGGGCCAGAAGGTGGACTGTGATGGTTTTAAAATATGTCCACACTCTTCCCTTCAAGAGGTGGAGCTTCATTCTCCTGCCTTTATGTTTGGATTGGACTTGGTAACTTGCTATTTATTTATTTATTTGTTTGTTTATTTTTTTGAGATGGAGTCTCGCTCTGCTGCCCAGACTGGAGTGCAGTGGCGTGATCTTGGCTCACTGCAACCTCCACCTCCTGGGTTGAAGCAGTTCTCCTGCCTCACCTTACGAGTAACTGGGATTACAGGCATGCACCACTATGCCTGGCTAATTTTTGTATTTTTAGTACAGACGGGGTTTCACCATGTTGGCTAGGCTGGTCTCAAACTCCTGACCTCAGGTGATCTACCTGCCTTGGCCTCCCAAAGGGATTACAGGCGTGAGCCACCGCGCCCGGCTGTAACTTGCTTCTAATGAATATGGTGTGTGATTTTTTTCAGATTGGGTCATAAATGGCTTTGTGACCTCTTTTGATTGCTCACTCTGGGAAAAGCTAGCTTCCATGTTGCTACATGAAGCCTGCTAACAGCCATGTTAGTGAGCTACCTTGGAAGTGGATCCTTTCAGCCCCAGTTAAGGCTTCAGATGATTGTAGCCTGAGCCAACATCATGAATGCAACCTCATGAGAGACCCTTAGCCAGAACCACCAAGCTAATCACCCTGAGAAGCTGTGTGAGATTAATTTTTTTTGTTTTGTTTGTTTGTTTGTTTTTTGAGACAGAGTTGCTCTGTCACCCAGGCTGCGGTGCAATGGCACGATCTCAGCTCACTGCAAACTTCAACTCATGGGTTCAAACGATTCTCCTGCCTCAGCATCCTGAGTAGTTGGGATTACAGGCGCCCACCACTACACCTGGCTAATTTTGGTATTTTTAGTAGAGACGAGGTTTCCCCATGTTGGTCAGGCTGTTCTCAAACTCCTGACCTCGGGTGATCGCCTGCCTCAGCCACCCAAAGTGCTGGGATTACAGGCGTGAGCTACCACGCCGGCGGAATGTTTATTGTTTTAAGCTTCCGAGTTTTGTGGTAATTCGTTACAAAGCAATACAACACTAATATAGCTAATATTAAGAAAGATTTTGTGAACAATATTTGGAGACTTTAATACCCACTTTCTCTTTTTTTTTTTTTTTTTTTTTTGAGACGGAGTCTCGCTCTGTCGCCCAGGCTGGAGTGCAGTGGCGCGATCTCGGCTCACTGCAAGCTCCGCCTCCCAGGTTCACGCCATTCTCCCGCCTCAGCCTCTCCGAGTAGCTGGGACTACAGGCGCCTGCCACCACGCCCGGCTAATTTTTTTGTATTTTTAGTAGAGACGGGATTTCACCGTGGTCTCGATCTCCTGACCTCGTGATCCGCCCGCCTCGGTCTCCCAAAGTGCTGGGATTACAAGCGTGAGCCACCGCGCCCGGCTATACCCACTTTAAATCATGGATATCAACAAGGAAAAAAGATTTGAACAATACTATAAACCAGGTAGACCTAAGAGACAGAAATATAGAACAGTCTACCCAACAACAGCAGAATACATAGTCTTCTCCCTGACACATGGAACATTCTCCACAAATACTAGGTCACAAAACAAATCTCAATAAATTGGGCCGGGCGCGGTGGCTCACGCTTGTAATCCCAGCACTTTGGGAGGCCGAGGCGGGCGGATCACGAGGTCAGGAGATCGAGACCACGGTGAAACCCCGTCTCTACTAAAAAAAAAATACAAAAAAATTAGCCGGGCGTGGTGGCGGGCGCCTGTAGTCCCAGCTACTCGGAGAGGCTGAGGCAGGAGAATGGCGTGAACCCGGGAGGCGGAGCTTGCAGTGAGCCGAGATTGCGCCACTGCACTCCAGCCTGGGCGACAGAGCGAGACTCCGTCTCAAAAAAAAAAAAAAAAAAAACAAATCTCAATAAATTTAGAAAGATGGAAATCATACAAAGTATATTCTCCATAATGGAATGAAAGTAGAAATCAGTAACAGAAGAAAAAGTAGAAAATCCACAAATAGGTTGAAATCAAACAGCACGTTTCTAAATAACCAAGGGTCAAAGAAGAAATCAAAAGGAAAATTATAATAGAAAGTACTTTGAGATAAATGAAAACAAAAACACAATGCACCAAGATTTATGGGATGCAACTAACACTATGCTTAGAGGGATATTTATAGCTGTAAATGCTTTTATTAAAAAGAATCTCGGCCAGGCACAGTGGCTCACACCTGTAATCCCAACAGTTTGGGAGGCTGAGGTGGGTGGATCACCCGAGGTCAGGAGTTTGAGACCAACCTGGCCAACACGGCGAAACCCTGTCTCTACTAAAAATACCAAAATTAGCTGGGCATGGTCGCGGGCACCTGTAATCCCAGCTACTCAGGAGGCTGAGGCAGGAGAACTGCTTGAACCCAGGAGGCAGAGGCTGCAGTGAGCTGAGATCATGCCATTGCATTCCAGCCTGGGCAACAAGAGTGAAACTTACTCCTGTCTCAAAAAAAAAAAAAAAAAAAAAAAATCTTAAATAACCTAATCTTCTATCTTAAGAAACTAGAAAAAAAAGAGCAATCTAAACCCATAGTGACCGGAAGCAAGGAAATAATACAATTTAGGGTGAAAATAAATAGTAAAGAAAAAAATCAACATCAAAAGTTGGTTCTTTGCAAAGATCAACAAACTCAACACACCTTTAGCTAGACTGATCAAGAATAAAAGAGAGCACAGTGGCTCACACCTATAATCCCAGCATTTTAGGAGGCTGAGGTGGGAGGATCCCTTGAGCCCAGGAGTTCAAGACCAGCCTGGGCAACATAGGGAGACCCTATCTCTACAAAAAAATACAAAAATTAGCCTGATATGGTGGTGCATGCCTGTAGTTTCAGCTACTCAGGAGGCTGAGGTGTAAGGATCACTGAACTCAGGGAGGTTGAGGCTGCATTGAGCAGTGATTGAGCCACTGCGCTCCAGCCTGGGTAACAGAGTGACACCCTGTCTCAATCAGTCAGTCAGCAAGAGGCCAGGTGAGGTGGCTGAAAAAACCCTATCTCTACTAAAAATAAAAAAATTAGCCAGGCATGGTGGCATGCACCTGTAGTCCCAGCTACTCGGGAGGCTGAGGCAGGAGAATCACTTGAACCCGGGAGACAGAGGTTGCAGTGAGCTGAGATTGTACCACTGCATTCCAGCCTGGGTGACAGAGTGAGACTGTCTAAAAAAGAAAATAAAAAGAGATAGAATTATAAGAGAATACTATAAACAACTGTATGCTAACACATTTAGATAACTTAGATGAAATGGACAAATTCCTAGGAAGTCACAGACTACCAAACTTGTCTGAAGAAGAAATAGATAAAAATCAACTGACTGTAAATGTAAGGGTTTACTTCTGGACTTTCAGTTCAATTCCTTTGGTCTATAGACCTACAACAAAGAGATTGAATTAGTAATTTTAAAACTTCCTGCAAAGAGAAGTCCAGGTCCAGATAGTTTCTCTCGTGAATTCTACCAAACATTTAAAGAATTATGCCAGTCCTTCAGACTCTCTTAAAAAAATAGAATAGAAGAGGAGGGAACACTTTCCAACTCATTTTGAGGCCAGTATTACTCTGATACTAAAACTAGACCAAGATATCACAAGAAAAGGAAATTATGGTCTGGTATCCTTTATGAATACAGATACAAAAATACTCAACAAAATACAAGTAAACAAAATTTAGCAACACATAAAAAGGATTATAAATCATGACCAAGAGGAATTTATCTTAGGAATGCAAGGTTGGTTTAAATTTGAAAACCAATTAATATACCATACTAATAGCATAAAAGACAAAAACCACATAATCATCTCAATAGACACAGAAAAAGCATTTTGACAGACATCATTTTGTGATTAAAACACTCAACAGACCAGGAATGAAAGGGAATTTTCTCAGCCTCACAAAGGGCATCTATGAAAACCCAGTTAACATCATACTTAATGGAAGAAGACTGAATGTTTCCACTTCTAAATCAGCAACAAGACAAAGATCTTGCCATTCTGTTTACCATTGCACTAGAGATTTTATGCAGGGAAATTTAGCAAGAAAAAGAAATAAAAGATATCTAGATTGAAAAGGAAGAAGTAAAATTATCTGTTTGCAGAAAATATGATCTTATGTATAGAAAATCCTAAGGAATCCACTTAAAAAATTAGAAAAAATGAGTTCAGCAATGTGACAGGATACAAAAATCAATTGTACTTCTATATGGTAGGATTTTATCCAAAAAATGAAACTAAGGAAATAATTTCATTTACAATAGAATCAAATAGAATAAAATACTTAGGCTTAAATTTAACAAAACAGTGCAAGACATACACTGGAAACTATAAAACTCATTGAAAGAAATTAAAAATGTAAATAATAGAAAGACATTACATGTTCATTGATCAGAAGACTTAATCTTAAGATAGGAATACTCCCCAATTGATCTACAGAATCAGTGCAGTCCTTATCAACATCTCAGTTGTCCTTTTTGCAGATATTGACAGTCTGATCCAGAAATTCATGACATCTGAGGGATCTAGAAAAGCCAAAACAAGCTTGAAGAGTAACAAAGTTGGAGGAATCACATGTACTGATTTCAACATTACTATACAGTTACAGTACTTAAGATGGTTTGATACTGTCATAAAGGTAGACATATTATAGACCAAAGGAATTGGAAGTCCAGAAGTAAACCCTTATATTTATGGTCAGTTGTTTTGTTGTTGTTGTTGTTGTTGTTTTTAGAATCAGGGTCTCAATTTGTCACCCAGACTGGAGTGCTATGATCACACCCAGAGTGCTGATGTGATCATAGCTTTATTGAGATATGATTAATATACCATAAAATTTGCCCATTTAAGTATGTACCCCCGAGAGATAGGAAAACGTATGTCTGCACAAAAAACTTGCATACAAGGCCGGGCGCGGTGGCTCACGCTTGTAATCCCAGCACTTTGGGAGGCCGAGGCGGGTGGATCACGAGGTCAGGAGATCGAGACCACGGTGAAACCACGGTGAAACCCCGTCTCTACTAAAAATACAAAAAAAATTAGCCGGGCGTGGTGGCGGGCACCTGTAGTCCCAGCTACTCGGAGAGGCTGAGGCAGGAGAATGGCGTGAACCCAGGAGGCGGAGCTTGCAGTGAGCCGAGATCGCGCCACTGCACTCCAGCCTGGGTGACAGAGCGAGACTCCGTCTCAAAAAAAAAAAAAAAAAAAAAAAAAACTTGCACGCAAATGTTCTTAGCAGCGTTTCTCATAATAGCCAAAAAGTGGAAACAATCCAAGTAGTCATCAACTGATGAACATCAACTGGTAAAAAAAATAGTATATCTAGGGTTGAGTGCAGTGGCTCACGCCTGTAATCCCAGCACTTTGGGAGGCTGAGATGGGCAGATCACTTGAGGTCAGGAGTTTGAGACCAGCCTGGCCAACATGGTGAAACCCGGTCTCTACTAAAAAAATACAAAACTTAGCCAGGCATGGTGGCAGGCACCTGTAATCCCAGCTGCTCAGGAGACTGAGGCAGAAGAATTGCTTGAACCCAGGAGGCGGAGGTTGCAGTGAGCCAAGATTGCGTAACTGCACTCCAGCCTAGGTGACAGAATGAGACCCTGTCTCAAACAAACAAAATAACACAAAATGGTATATCTATACAATGGAATATTATTTGGCAATAAAAAAGAGTGAAGTATTGATAACATGCTACAACGTGGATGGACCTCCAAGCATTAGGCTCAGTGAAAGAAGCCAGTCACAAAAGACTAGATATTGTATGATACATAAAAGGCCCAGAATAGGCAAATCTGTAGAAAAGAAAGTAAGTGATTTTCTGGGCCTGGGGTGGGATGGGAATGAGGAATGACTGCTAAGGCTAGAGGGTTTCTTTTGGGGGAAATGAGAACTGTTCTAAAATTAGATTCGGTGATAATTACACAACTTCCTAAGTATACTAAAACTTAACTGTATACTTAAATGGGCAAATTTTATGGTAAGTGAATTGTATCTCTATTAATAAAGCTGTTAAAATGAAAAGAAAGACGCTTTGTGGAAGTTAGACCTTAAACGAAGGGCCAGATTTTGTTGGAAAGCAATGGGAGTGCAGTGGGACAATATGAATAGTGCCACAGAAACAGGAAGTATAAGGGATGTTTGTGAAACACAAAATAAAAGTTAAGGAGTCCTGAAGACCACCATAACTTTTGACAGCAACTGCAAGTTTGGGGGTCCCCAAAACCATTCTCGGGTTTCATAATTTGCTAGAAGTACTCACAGAAGTCACTGAAAGCTGTTATGGTTACAGTTTATTGCAGTGAGGAGACACAGATGAAAATCAGCCAATGGCAGGGGCATAGAGAGCCAAGTCTGGGAGAATCCCAAGCCTAAATCTTCCAGTGTCCTCTCCTAGTGAAGAAATGGACAATGCCAACTGCTCTCAGCAGTGATATGTAACAGTACACACAGAGTACTGCCAATCATGGAAGCTTAACTGAGCCTTGATGTCCAGAGTTGTTTTGGGGGCTCAGTCACATGCATGTGGTTGACTTACCTTCCTGCTGACTTTAGTTTTCAGCCCTTATAGAGGTCATGCTGTTAATGCATGACCTAAAGACCCCTCCATAAATCACATTGTTAGCACAGATTATTTGGTGTGGCCCAAGGCTCCCAGGTTAAAAAACAAAACAAAACACTCCTATCAGGTGGGACATTCCAAGGATTTAGAGATTATCTCTCAGGAGCTGCCAGGCCTCTCCTTGGGTAAGATTTTTTTTTTTTTTTTGAGACGGAGTTTCAAAAAAACTTTTTGCCCAGGCTGGAGTGCAATGGCACGATCTCGACTCACTGCGACCTCCGCTTCCTGGGTTCAAGCGATTCTCCTGCCTCAGCCTTTCATGTAGCTGGATTACAGGTGTGCACCACCAACCCAGGCTAATTATTTTTGTAGTTTTAGTAGAGACGGGGTTTTACTGTGTTGGGATTACAGGCACAAGCCACCGCACCTGGCCAAGATTCTTTACTACATAGGGAATAATTCAATTTGGCTAAAGTGTAGACTATTCCCTGGAGTTGAAGGTGAGCTTGTGGGGGTAAACTAGTGCTATGTTGTTGGAAATTGATGGAAGGCATTTGTTGTCATTGGAGCTATCTCTTAAGAAGATTAACCCATTAGTGGTTATTTGAGAGTGTGTAGTATCCTGACAGGTAGGCTAGAGGAATTTGGAGGATACTGCTGAAATTTAGGTAAGAAATAACAAGGGCTTAGTCCAGGATGGTAGAAGTTGAAAGTTGTTTATTTTTAGTTGTTTATTTTATTTTTTGAGACAGGATCTCACTCTGTCACCCAGGCTAGAGTGCAGTGGCGTGATCTCGGCTCACTGCAACCTCTGCCTCCCGGGCTCAATAGATCCTCTCACCTCAGCCTCCCAAGTAGCTGGGACCACAGGCATGCGCCACTGTACCTGGCTAATTTTTTTGTATTTTTGTTAGAGACTGGGTTTCACCATGTTGCCAGGCTGGTTTTGAACTCCTGAGCTCAAGTGATGTGCCTCCCAAAGTGCTGGGATTACAGGTGTGAGCCACTGTGTCTGGCCAGTTGTTTATTTTTATTTTGGTTTATTGGTCTCTCTCTATATAAAAGTATAGGTACACTCAAGAAGGACCTAAATAGGCTTAGTAGGGGATTGCTTAAATGTTTTTTAAGGCCGGGCGTGGTGGCTTATGCCTGTAATCCCACACTTTTGGAGGCTGAGGTGGGCAGATCACTTGAGGTCAGGAGTTCAAGACCAGCCTGGCCAACATGGTAAAACCCCATCTCTACTAAAAATACAAAAAAAAATTAGCTGGCATCGTGGCGCATGCCGGTAATCCCAGCTACTTGGGAGGCTGAGGCAGCAGAATCACTTGAACGTAGGAAGCAGAGGTTGTGGTGAACCAATATCGCGCTACTGCACTCCAGCCTAGGTGACAGAGACTCCGTCTCAAAAAAAACAAAAACAAAACTGTTTTTTAAGCTATAATTTTGGTCCAGTTATTTGGACCAGCTCTCAGTGTCTTTTAAAGCCCTTTTGCATCTTCACATATGATTACATTTAGCAGCCAGAAATTGGTACCTGAGTAGGTAAAGGACAGAGAAAAATAAAAATAGAAAATGTGACTCGAAATAGTATTTGGAAATTGGGAGAATAGGTATATAGCTGCTGATTGTATCCATATACTACAATACTTCTGTTGAAGTTAACACTTTCCAGGGGGATTCAGGATTTGCTCCAGGGTGAGGATTCTTCCTCCACTGCATTTCAGTTGAGGCACAATGGTCGTCTTTCTTTTATAGGACTGTCATCTCTGTGACTGAGAGAGCCACATGCAGCCATTGCTATAATGGAAGTAGTTAAAATAAGAGAAGATTTAAACAGATCTTCAATAAGTAGTCCTTATTAGAGCAAAACTGAGAGTAAATGTACAATGACTTCTGACATGCATGCATTATGTCCTTTAAGTGAAAAAAATCTCATTAGCAGGGAGTACCCTTTTTCGAGACAGAGTCTCGCTTAGCTGCCCAGGCTGGAGTGCAGTGGTGCGATCTCACCGCAACCACTGTCTCCCAGGTTCAAGCAATTCTCCCGTCTCAGCCTCCTGAGTAGCTGGGATTAGAGGCACTCACCATCATGCCTGGCTAATTTTTATACTTTAGTAGAGACAGGGTTTCACCACGTTGGCCAGGCTGGTCTTGAACTCCTGACCACAGGTGATCCGCTCGCCTTGGCCTCCCAAAGTGCTAGGATTACAGGTGTGAGCCACCACACCCAGCTTTTTTTTTTTTTTTTGAGATGGAGTCTCACTCTGTTGCCCACTGGAGTGCAGTGGTCCAGTCTCTGCTCACTGAAGCCTCCACCTCCTTGGTTCAAGTGATTCTCCTGCCTCAGCCTCCCAAGTAGCTGGGACTACAGGTGCATGCCACCATGCCTGGCTAATTTTTTTTGTGTTTTTAGTAGAGATGAGGTTTCACTATGTTGGCCAGGCTGATCTCGAACTCCTACCTCAAGTGATCTGCCTGCCTTGACCTCCCAAAGTGCTGGGATTACAGGCGTGAGCCACCGTGCCCGGCCTGGGAGCACCCTTTTATGAGACTTAGTAATGCCAGTGGATATAGACATATTAGGTCTCCAATTAGGAATTGTGATAGAAGAAATTTGCTTTTCTCCTTTCTCCGTTGAATTTTCATGAGGTTTAGATGAAAAACCAATACAGGGTGGTGCTTGAGAAGATTCCTGCAATAAATTTGTGTTGTTAGATTACTTTGGGATGGAAAACTTCATAGTTCTCCGTGGGTGTACGCTTCCATCCCATCTGTGTTCTGGACCTTATCTGTGACATCAGTTATTGTGACAGCTCATCTTAGCTTGGATCACAGCATTAGAAAAGCCTTAGTGTTTTCTGACAGCACTATTGCTGTTGTGCTGAAAATGTAATGAGTAAGCTATAAATAAAATGAAAACGGGAAATCCTTCCTGCATATCTACCTTCCTAAAGTATTTATTGAATTGAGTACCTATTATATGTATTAAGCTATATTAAGTTCTGTGCAGGATAGGAAAAAGGTATGTGAATCACATGCTGATGCCAGGATTTTGTAGGATGATAAGTTTTCAGACACCAAGTGATGAATGGCCAGTTCAGAAGAGGAAGAGACCACACATGGCTAGGGGAATCAGGAATGCTTGGTGGCAAGCTGAAGAGTATGTTTTGGAGTTGGGTGTAAAAAATGCCTTTCTCTGTGAGGCATACAAATGAGGAGGTTGGAGGCCATCAGCAGGGACTGACATGTAGTTCAGTATTATGTTACGGGATGCATGGAGGGCTTTTGGTAGTAGAGAAAAAGGTAAACTGGAATCATCAATGTGTGCAGTGTGAGTCTACACTTTATGCTACAGGTAGCAGAGAAACTATTGACAGATTTTGAGCAAGATGACGTGATCACAGCTGTACTTTGAGATTAATCTAGAAGTTATGTGGGGGATGAATTGAAATAGGTGGTGAATGGAGGCCTGACCAGCTAAGAGACTATTGTCATAGTTTAGGGCTAGGCAAGAGTTTATGAGATCCTAAACCAAGGTAGTGTGTTTTCAGTTCTGCAGAGAACCTAAGAGAGGTTTGAAGTTGAAGCAAGTGTTGAATGAATACTTTGTTACTAATTCAACAGAGCTAACTTAAGTTGTTGGAGATGCATAATGATGAGACCCCTGATAGCTTTTCTTGGTAACACTTCTTAAACAATCCTTCTTAGGGCATGCTTATGAGGTAGCATCATCCTTTCAGCCTGACTCAATGAGGCATGACAGTGCTGACTAGAAAGGTTTTCATCCTAAATGTCATCAAATTAATGCTGGGAAAGACTAAAAGGAAAGAGGGACTTGGTGATGATGCTCTTGGTGACTCTAAAAGTGGAGGAGAATGAGTAGGGGCCCTGGGAAGCATAAAGGAAGAAGGAGCGTGGCAAAAGGAATAATACTTTCATGTATGTCAATGGTGGAACATGAGACTTCATATACAAATTTAAGACCAGAGTGACATTATGAAAAGAGGAAGTTACATCAAATTTTATGTACTAGAGTTGAAGGTCATAGTGAATCATGAAAAAAAAAAGGAATTATATTTGTTTGAAGCAAAACTTTAAGATAAACTTATAGATAAATTATCAGAAGAGATAAAAGATAAAATAAGAGCTAAACTGAATTTAAGTGCTGTGGAACCATGAGAACATTTTCTAATAGTGAGAGGAGTTATGTATATGATCCCAGCTCTTTTTTGATAATAGATTTCTTGAGCATAAGAAAGGGTCACACTTGGCCAGGTGCAATGGCTCACACCTGTAATCCCAGCACTTTGGGAGGCCGAGGCAGGTGGATCATGAGGTCAAGAGACCATTCTGGCCAACATGGTGAAACCTCGTCTCTACTAAAAACACAATAATTAGCTGGGCATGGTGGTACACACCTGTAATCCCAGCACTCAGGAGGCTGAGGCAGGAGAATCACTTGAACCCGGGAGGCGGAGGTTGCAGTGAGCCGAGATTGCGCCACTGCACTCCAGCCTGGGCAACAAGAGCGAAACTGTCTACATAAATAAATAAATAAATAAATAAATAAATAAATAAATAAATAAAATAAAACAATGAAACTTGCTGCCTTGATGACTCTTCCTTTCATGGAAGATTTCTCTGCAGCATATGTTGCTGTTTGATAGCATTTCACCCACAAAACTCCTTTCAAAATTGGAGTCAATCCTCTCAAACCCTGCCTTTGCTTTCTCAATTAAGTTTATATAATATTCTAATTTTTTTTTGTCATTTCAACAATGTTCACAGCATCCTCGCCAGGAGTAGACTCCATCGCAAGAAGCCGCTTTTTTTTTGCTTATCTATTAGAAGCAATTTCTCATCCATTAAAATTTTTATTGGGAGAGTATATCAATTCGGTCACATCTTCAGGGTCCACTTTTAATTCTAGTTCTCTTGCTATTTCCATCACATTTACAATTACTTCCTTCACTGAACTCTTAAATGCTGCAAAGTCATCCACGAGAGTTGGAATCAAATTCTTCTAAATTTCTATTCGTGTTATTTTGACCACCTCCTATGAATCATGAATCCCCCCCCACCTTTTTTTTTTTTTCTTCAAACAGACAGGATCTCGCTATTTTGCTCAGGCTGATCTCAAACTCCTGAGCTCAAGTGATCCTTTAGTCTCAGTCTCCTGAGTAACTGAGATTATAAGGCAGCACCACCATGGCCAGATAATCACGAATGTTCTTACTGGCGTCTAGAATGGTGAATCCTTTTCAGAAGATTTTCAATTTACTTTGCCCAGATCCATCACAGGAATTATCTATGGCACCTGTGGTCTTATGAAATGTAGTTGTTAAATAATAAGACATAGAAATCGAAATTACTCCTTGATCCATGGGCTACAGAATGAATATTGTGTTAACAGGCATGAAAACATTAATCTTCTTGTACATCTCCATCAAGCTCTTGAGTGGCTAGGAACATTATCAATGAGCAGTAAAATATATATATATATATATATATATATATATTTTTTTTTTTTTTTTTTTTTTGAGATGGGGTCTCTGTCACCCTGGCTGGAGTGCTGTGGCACGATCATGGCTCACTACACTCCAGCCTGGGTTCAAGAGATCCTCCCACTTTGGCCTCCCAAGTAGCTGGGACTACAGGTGCATGTCACCACACCTGGCTAATTTTTAAATTTTTTGTAGAGATGGAGTCTCACCATGTTGCCCAGATTGGTCTCAAACTCCTAGGCTCAAGCAATCTGCCTGCCTCAGCCTCCCAAAATTCTGGGATTACAGGTGTGAGCCACTGTGCCCAGCCAATGAACAGTAATATTTTGAAAATAATCTTTCTAAGCAGTAGGTCGAGTGGGCTTAAAATATTCAGTAAACCATGCTATAAATAGATGTGCTGTCATCCAGGCTTTGTTGTTCCATTTATAGACCACAGGCAGAGTAGATATAGCATAATTCTTAAGGCCTAAGGATTTTCAGAATATTAGGTGAGCATTGGCTTTAAATCACTAGCTGCATTAGCCCCTAACAAGAGAGTCATCCTGTCCTTTGATGCTTTGGAGCCAGGCATTGACTTCTCTGTAGCTATGGAAGTCCGAGATGGCATCTTCTTCCTATGTAAGACTATTTCGTCTACAGTGACAGTCTGTTGTTTCATGTAGCCACCTTCATCAGTGATCTTAGCTAGATCTTCTGGATAACTTGCTGCAGCTTCTACATCAGCACTTGCTGCTTCACCTGTACTTTTTATGTTGTAGAGACAGTTTCTTTCCTTCAACCTCATGAACCAGCCTCTGCTAGCTTCAAACTTTTCTTCTGTGGCGTTCCTCACCTCTCTCAGCTTTCATAGAATTGAATTCGAGTTAGAGCCTTGCTCTCTGAATTAGGCTTTGACTTAAGCGAGTGTTGTAGCTGCTTTGATCATTTATCCAGACCACTCAGACTTCCTTCATATCAGCAATAAGGCTGTTTTGCTTTCTTATTTGTGTGTTCACTGGAGTGGCACTTTTAATTTCCTTCAAGAACTTTTCCTTTGCATTTACAACTTGGCTGTTTGGTGCAAGAGGATCAGCTTTTGGCCTCTTGGGTCATGTCTTCCTCACTAAGCATGATCATTTCTAGCTTTTGATTTAAAGTGAGAGACGTATGACTTCTCCTTTCACTTAACACTTAGAGGCCATTATAGAGTTCTTCATTGGCCTAATTTCAGTATTAAATAGGGCAGCCCAAGGAGAGGGAGAGTTGAGGCAGTGGCCAATGAGTGGAACAGTCAAAAACATGCACAGCATTTATCGATGAAGTTTGCCATCATATATAGATGTGGTTCATGGTGCCCCAAAACAATTAAAATAGTAACATTAAAGATCACTGATTGGCCGAGCGCAGTGGCTCACGCCTGTAATCCCAGCACTTTGGGAGGCCAAGGCGGGTGGATCACGAGGTCAGGAGATCGAGACCATCCTGGCTAACACAGTGAAACCCCATCTGTACTAAAAATACAAAAAAATTAGCCGGGCGTGGTGGCTGGCGCCTGTAGTCCCAGCTACTCGGGGGGCTGAGGCAGGAGAATGGCGTGAACCCAGGAGGCAGAGGTTGCAGTGAGCCGAGATCGTGCCACTGCACTCCAGCCTGGGTAACAGCGAGACTCCATCTAAAAAAAAAAAAAAAAAATCACTGATCACAGATATAATAATGAAAAACTTTGGAATACTGCAAGAAGTACCAAAATGTGACACAGACATGAAGTGAGCACATGCTGTTGGAAAATGGCACTGACCGACTTGCGCAACACAGGATTGGCACAAACTTTCAATTTGTAAAAACAAAAACATCTTCAAAGCGTAAAGCAAGGTGCAATAAAATAAGGTATGTCTATACTGTATAAAATACAAACAGCTGCCTTTATTTTGAGGTTGGGATAATCAGCTGAAGGACTTTGTACCTGGGGTCTTTCTCAGTTCCAAATAACCTTTTCTCACACAGTCATAACAGTCCACTGAGATAGAGGTAGATCCTTGAAGCCATGGGTCTTCTAAGAGAGCTATAACTGAGACAGTATCACTTCTGACCTCACTCTGACCTATGGAAGGTACATCCTTCGGCTCCTGCCAACTTGGCAAAAAGCCTTATTCCCAGATGTTTTGCTAATTGAGGTCTTAGTGTTTTCTGATAATCTCTAGTTTTCTGTAAAACTTCTTTATAGGACTTAGCATACTTGTAGTAATTTAAATAACTATTTATTAGTCTGTTATTCTCTCTTAAGCTATAAACTTTACTGGAGCAGAAAGTCTATTTTGTTCATCGCTCTTCCCAGTCCTAGCATATAGGTACTCAAATATTTGTTGGCATACTATCCGCATTATTTCACATATCTAGGATGTGGCTCCTGTAAAATTTAGGGAGCCATGTGCCAGCTTGGATATCCTCAAATGTGTTGGGTTGGTCCCAAGAGTGAGCACCTCAAGAGAGCAAGGCAGAAGTGCATGGCATTTTTATGACTTAGTTTTGGAAATCACGTATAGTGTTTTTTACTTCTGTCATACCTTATTGGTCAAAGTAGTCACAAAGTACTTTCCAAGTTCAAGGTGAGGGAATAAGGACTTCATAACACTTGATGGGAAGAGTATCATAGTCACATAAGAAGAACATGTGAAATGGGAGATCTCGTATTGGCTATCTTTGAAAAAGACTGTTACAGTTGTTTATAATTTTCACCAAATTTGGAAAACTTTTTGGCCCTTATTTCTTCAAACATATTTTCTGTCCCCCTGCACATTGTTTTTTTGAGACTAATTATATGTATGCTTTATATCTCACTGATTAAGACTTTGCTTCTTCCTTTTCAGTTATTTTTTTCTCTCTGCTTCATTTTGTATAGTTTGTGTTACTGTTGTCTTCAGGCTCACTGTTATTTTCTTCTGTAGTCTCCAATCTGTTGTTAAGCTCATCTGTTGAATTTTTTTTATATCTTCTATTTTCTCACCTTATTATGTTCATATTTTCCTTCAAATCCTTGCGCATATTTATTCTAACTATTTTAAGTTAACTGTTAACTTGTCTGCTAATTCTCTTATCTATCACATTTCTGGGTCTGTTTCTATTAACAGATTCACCCCCACCCCAATTACAGTATTTTTTGCTTCACATATCTAGTAATTTTTTATTGCATGCTAGACATTACAAGTGCTACATTAAGTATCTTGATATTATTGTCTTTAAAGAATATTGGCCAGGCATGGTGGTTCACACCTGTAATCCCAACACTTTGGGAGGCCAGGTGGGCAGATCACCTGAGGTCAGGAGTTCGAGACCAGCTTGGCCAACATGGTGAAACCTCATCTCTACTAAAAGTACAAAAATTAGCCAGGCATGGTGGCAGGCACCTGTTGTAATCCCAGCTGCTCAGGAGGCTGAGGTAGGAGAATCGCTTGAACCCAGGAGGCAGAGGTTGCAGTGAGCTGAGATTGTGCCATTGCACTCCAGCCTGGGCAACAAGAGTGAGACTTCGTCTCAAAAAAAAAAAAAGAATATTGAAAATTGTTTTGGCAGGTAGTTTCTTGCTAGTCAGCTTGATACTTTCCAAGCTTGCTTTTAAGCTATGTTAAGGCAAGTGTTTGGAATAGTTTTTGCTCTAGGGCTAGTTTAGCTCTACTACTAAAGGATGATTCTCCTTAGAGCTCTAACGAATGTCCCTGGTATTCAAGGTCGTCCTATCCAGATAGTGGGAACGCAGATGTCCCCCAGCCTGTGTGAGCTCTGGCAATTGTTCAGCTTGCAATTCCAGTTTGCAGTTTCATTGCCTGGCTTTGTGGGGTTTCACCTAATACATGTGTAGGTTAGTATTCAGTAATGGACTAAAGGGATCCCTATGCAGAGGTCTCCCTTCTGGAGGTCTTTCTTTGCACTGCAAATCCCAGCCACCTCAGTTGCCACAAATTCCAATCTCAGTCTACTCAATTCATGAAGAAAGATACATGGTGGTCTGCAAAGCACTTCTGGGCAGAAAGCTGGAATGATCACAGGGCTCAGCTTATTTGTTTCCCTTTTCTCAAGGATCACAATTCTTTACTGCCTGTTGTCTGCTGTTTATATCAATTTTTTCATGTATCTTTGATCCAGTTTTCTAGTTGTATGTGGTGGAAGAGAAGATTCTGTACCAGTAATACAACACGTTGAAGTATGAATTTTTTTTTTTTTTTTTTTTTTTGAGACGGAGTCTTGCTCTGTCACCCAGGCTGGAGTGCAGTGGCGCGATCTCGGCTCACTGCAAGCTCCGCCTCCCGGGTTCACGCCATTCTCCTGCCTCAGCCTCTCCGAGTAGCTGGGACTACAGGCGCCCGCCACCACGCCCGGCTAGTTTTTTGTATTTTTGGTAGAGACGGGGTTTCACCGTGGTCTCGATCTCCTGACCTCGTGATCCGCCCGCCTCGGCCTCCCAAAGTGCTGGGATTACAAGCGTGAGCCACCGCGCCCGGCCTGAAGTATGAATTTTACCCCCAGGATTTCTTTCTTCTTTTAACCACTTAAAGTACAACTTAGTTTCCAAATGTAAAAATGAAGTCAACTTTGAGTTAGAATAAATAACTTGGCTTCAAGATTCAGGCCTACCTCTAACTTGCTGCATGAATATCGGCAAATCTTACTTGTTTTTTGGCAGACACAGCAAAATTGAATTGAATATAATCCTATTCGCCCTATTTCTCAGGCATTCTGTAACAAGCAAATGGAAATAAAAACAAATCACATTAAATAAGGATGAGGTTATATTTATAGTTAGTTGACAACTCACTTTTCAAACCTCTCTTGCCTATCTTCCAGTTCCATTCTCTAAAGAATAAAAGCACCTGAGTTAAAAGTGTACTGAGACTGGTGCTGTTTCACTGCTCCTCCTCTTAATATTAGCCAACTGCTACTGAATGTTTTCTATGTGCCGGGAACTGTGTAAGCCTTTTATGTGAATAAATTTACTAAATTTTCCTTTTTCCTTTTTATTTTTTGAAACAGAGTCTTGCTCTGTCACCCATGCTGGAGTGCAGTGGCATAATCTCGGCTCACTGCAACCTCCGCCTCCCGGGTTCAAGTGATTCTTCTGCCTCAGCCTTCCAAGTAGCTGGGGCTACAGGCACTTGCCACCACGCCTGGCTAATTTTTGTACTTTTAGTAGAGACAGGGTTTCACCATATTGGCCAGGCTGGTCTTGAACTCCTGACCTTGTGATCCACCCACCTCGGCCTCCCAAAGTGTTGGGATTACAGGCGTGAGCCACCGTGCCTGGCCTTACTAAATTTTCAAAACTGCCACATGGATAGGTACTATTATTGTCATTTGACACCTAAGAATGAGATTAAGCAACTTGGAGAAGGTCACATAGCAAAGTGGCAGTGGCAGAACTAGGACTGATTCTTGAGCCATGCTCTTAACCACCACTATGTGACTACTTAAAAACTACTGAAAATGCATCAGCTGCTGCTGTAGAATCATTAATTATCCTTAAATATAAAAGAGCATCATCTCTGCCATCCTGTTTGTTTAGTCAGCCTGACTGATTTCCATGGGGAAGCAGAAAGATTGGGCCATCATTGGAATATGTGATTCCTGAGAAAAACACCGTTAGGATGGCTGGAAAAGGAAGATGATGTCCAGCACCAACTACCTTGAGAATAGGCTATAAGTGGAGTACAGAGGATCTAGTGTGGTTCTCAGAGGGTCACTGGTGTGTACTGAATCTCTACTGTCTGTCTTTTAATATTAATAGGCTCATTATTCTTTTTTCTCTCCTTTCTCAGACACATTTAATCAAACCAGGCACCAAAATGCTAACACTCCTTCCTGGAGAAAGAAAGGCTAATATTTATTTTACTCAAAGAAGAGCTCCATCTGCAGGCATTCACCAGAGAAGCATTGCTTCCTTCTTCACCTTGCAGCCAGGTATGGTGACCCATATGGGACTACTTCATTATCCAGAGCAAAAAAAGGAGTGTGTTCATTTGTCCATGTTAGACCATTTATGAGAAATGGTGAAACCAGTGCATTGTGTTAAACTTAGCCTATTAGAAGAGGTTATAAAACATAAGTTGTTGCCTTTTGAAAAGCAATATATGTGTGCTTTTACAAACATACTTTTCTGGTTCTGTTTTGCTCAGCTTAATATTAAATATTTGTATTCGCTGACAGAGCAGTCGGGAAAGGTGTACTTGGGAGTTGGAGGTGCACTGGGGAGTTGCCCTGCCATTAGTTAGGTGGTATATATCTTGGGTTAGCCACAGTGGGTACTCTGTCTAAGGTTAATTGATAATTGATATTTTTATGTGAAGCTTCTTAAATTAGTGAAAGGTTCAAAGATGCTTTTTCTTAGAAAGCCTCACATAAAGTTGGCTTATGTCTCATCCTTTGGCAGTTCTTTGCTTCCAGGTCCCTGTTCAGGGGAGCAGCCGACTCAGAGCAGGCTGGGCCTTAAACAGCAGGGTTCCTGCCACTTGGAGGGTGTTGGGAAGAGTGCTCTAATGCCGGCTGTGATTCTCAGGATTGCTTTGCCTAAACCTTCAAAATGCCCTCTCCCGCCTCCAAACAAAAACTTATACTCTTTTGCTTTATGTAAGGGCAGATTAAAAAAAAAAAACAAAAAACAAAAACAAACAAAAAAAACACTTTTCCCACTTACAAATTCTGGTGTATTTTATAGTCTATATTGAATTCTAAGGAAAAGTTGAGAACTCTCACAAAACCTAGTTTCTGCAGTATAATTCTTATTGTAGAAGGAAAGAGGAAATCAGTTATTCTGCTTTGTTTTTATAATTAGATCTTGGGGCTGGGCGCGGTGGCTCACACTTGTAATCCCAGCACTTGGGGAGGCCGAGGCGGGCGGATCACGAGGTCAGGAGATCGAGACCACGGTGAAACCCCATCTCTACTAAAAATACAAAAAAATTAGCCGGGCGTAGTGGCGAGCGCCTGTAGTCCCAGCTACTCGGAGAGGCTGAGGCAGGAGAATGGAGTGAACCCGGTAGGCGGAGCTTGCAGTGAGCCAAGATTGCGCCACTGCACTCCAGCCTGGGCGACAGAGCGAGACTCCGTCTCAAAAAAATATATATAATTAGATCTTGGTATAATTTGAGCCAAGTTGGGAATTCCATGTCCTCCATCCTTATCTTAAGGCAGAACAGAATCCACTCTATGCCTGATAAAATTAACAGGCTGGACACTAGTAGTTGTTTCACTATTCTACCTACTGATTGACTTAGCATCCTAATTGTGTCTTCACTCCCTTTCCAATGAAATGCCTGGGGAGTGGAGGACCCACGTTTTTCACACTGTCACCAGAAGGTTTCTCAGAGTTGGATGGTTAATGTCATCTTTAAGACCTTACAAAACTAGTATGTGTTTAGCTTGTTTCTTTAAGGATAATGTCCAGGAATGTATATTTGGCCAGGATCACCATTTAGTAAAAACCATGTTAAATAAAAAACAAAAACAAAAGCAAAACCGATGTGCCCTATGTTAAACAAACCTACAAATGAAAACTCAGCTGGTAAAGTAGGCTATGGTCTGATCGTATGCAATGTTTGACTTTATAGGTAGGTGATGGGAAGTATCTATGTATTTGAGTAGGGAATATAAGATCTGATGTCTTAGAGTTTATTCATGATAGACTGGCAAGACTGAAAACAGGAAGATTGGCTACAAAGTTATGTGACGAGTCTAAGACTCCTGCACTAGGTAGTAATAGTAGCTGACACTGATTTCAGAAAAAGCCAACTGAATCCTGCTTAGGGCAGTTTTTCTGCAGAATAATATTTGTTCATTCCTGTTTATTAGGAAAGACAAATGGCAGTGACCAGAAGAGTGTTTCATCTCATACAGAAAGTCAGATCAACAAAGAGTCCAAGAAAAATGCGACCCAGCTAGCACACAATTGCATGGCATCCCCTTTAGCCACTTCAACCACTGCAGACATCCAGGAAGCTGGACTCTCTCCTCAGTTCCTCCAGACTTCTGGCCACCACAGAATGAAAACCTCATTTTCAACTGAGCTATCTGATACTCTAGACTGTGCTGGAGAGAGTAATACCCCACTGGCTTTTTCCTTCACCGAGGATTTGGAAAGTTCTTGTTTGCTAGACCAAAAGGAAGAAAAAGGGGATTCTGCCAGGAAATGGGAATGGCTTCATGGGTCTAAGAAGAACTATCAGAGTATGGAGAAACACACCAAACTACCTGGAGACAAATGCTGTCAGCCCTTAGACAAGACTAAATTGGAAAGAACGGTGTCTGCCAAAGAAAACAGGCAGGCCCCTGTCCTCCTTCAAACATACAGGGAATCCTGGAATGGAGAAAACATAGAATCAGTAAAACAAAGCCCTAGTCCATTTTCTGTGTTTTCCTGGGACAATGAAAAGAATGACAAGGACTCCTGGAGTCAACTTTTCACTGAAGATTCTCAAGGCCAGCAGGTCATTGCCCACAACACCAGAGCTCCTTTTCAAGATGTAACCAATAACTGGAATTGGGACTTAGGGCCGTTTCCTAGCAGTCCTTGGGAGTGCCAGGATGGGCCAACTCAAAATCTGAAGGCTGATTTGCTCTTTACCCAGGACTCTGAAGGTAATCAAGTTATCAGGCACCAATTCTAAATGTTTGAAGCTTTGTTTCTAAAAGTACCTTGAAATGACAGAGACGTAGGAAAATATAGTTGTGGGTGGAGAGAGGAGTGAGTTTGTTTAGGTGGGAAGGTGGCATGGGATGAAGTTGTCATTACTGAGCATCTCCTCTGTGTAAATAAAGGGCAGTACCACTGTTAAGACAGTGGGACTGGCATCATGGCTTTCCCTCAGGAAGATGGTGGCTGGTAAATTCCCTGAACAAGTCTGTGATGAACACTGAGGCAGCACGGTGGGTATTTATCTCTATGAAAGCGCCTTTTACTCAGCCTGCACAGAGCCATCTCTTTGCCCTTCCAGATGTCTGACTGGGACTTTGCTTATGGATGTGTTTTTTGTTTGTTTGTTTGTTTTTGTTTGTTTTTTTTGAGATGGAGTCTTGCTCTGTTGCCAGGCTGGAGTGCAGTGGTGCGATCTCGGCTCACTGCACCCTCTGTCTCCCGGATTCAAGCGATTCTCCTGCCTCAACCTCCCGAATAGCAGGGACTACAGGCACGCGCCACCACGCCCAGCTAATTTTTTTTGGTATTTTTAGTAGAGACGAGGTTTCACCACGTTAGCCAGGATGGTCTCCATCTCCTGACCTCGTGATCCGCCTGCCTTAGCCTCCCAAAGTGCTGGGATTACAGGCATAAGCCATCGCACCCAGCCAGATGTGTGAGCTTTTAATCTCTGGCTGATCTTAACCCACTTCAGCCTAAGCTTGGGATGATTACTCTTGACCCTTTTTTTTTAGTGATTAGCAAATCTCTCCACAACCCAGTGTGGGGAGAAGAGAGGTAGAATGGTGCTAGTTTCTATTTTATTTTTGTGGTAACTGTACAGCACTTTCAAGTTATATAATCTATGTTTAAATATCTCCCTTAAAAAGCCTGAGGTATATAACAATCTGGATGTGACTGTGTTACCCTTTTCCCACAAGATAGGAAGGAATCCCCTTTGTAAAACTATGAATCCAAATAAATGTTTACAAAGTGGCTCTTGTGATAGTTGGTAATTAAACCATTACCAATTTTATTTTTGAAAGTGCAACACTGTAATAGTATATGCTGTCATTGCCCTGAGTCTGATCTGAACCAGAGTCTAGTTTGACCTGTCTTCTACCCAAGGCATTATCCTTTGTTGTTGATGTGGTATTTAAGAGGCTTAAACAACCTCTAGGGGACAAACTTGCAAGGTTATAAGATAGAACTGCTTCTTTTTTTTTTTTTTAACTTAAATTTTATTTTTTTGAGACACAGTCTTGCTCTGTTGCCTAGGCTGGAGTGCGGTGGCATGAACACGGTTCACTGCAGCCTGGACCTCCTGGGCGCAAGTGATTCTCCCACCTCAGCCTCCCGAGTAGCTGGACTATAGGCACATGCCACCATGCCCAGCTAATTTAAAAAATATTTTGTAGAGATGAGGTCTTGCTTTGTTGCCCAGGCTGATCTTGAACTCCCAAAGTGCTGTGATTAGAGGTGTGAGCCACTGTGCCTGGCCTAATTTAAATGTTAAATTCTACTTTTATCTTGTATGTCATCTCTCCAGTCATTTTCCTGGAAGACCTGCTTTTAAGAATGTATGGGGCTTAGTGCGGTGGCTCATGTCTGTAATCTCAATGCTCTGGGAGGCTGAGGTGGGAGGTTTGCTTGAGACCAGGAGTTCAAGACCAGCCTGGGCAACATAGCAAGACCCTATCTCTACAAAAAAATTTAAAAATTTCCTGGGTGTGGTTGAAAGGGGCCGGGAGGAGACCAAACTACACCGGTCGTGGTCAAGAGATCTTTATTGGAGGTATCGAGCGGCACCACGCAAGGAGAAGGAAGAGGAGAGAGAGAGGGCTGCTGGTGTGCTGGGTTTTATATCCCTTGGGCCTACGTGGATTGGGCTAGGGGCAGGCCCAAGGGAAGGCGGGAGATGCTTCTTTCTGATTGGCCCTCCTTTGGCGGGTTCAGACAGTGCCCGGTCAAGGAGGGGAGAAGAACCCGGAACCGGCCCCATCTTAAGGTACGGTGCCATTTTAAGGTACCCCATGTTACCTAACATTCCTCCCTTTTTGTTTTCTTAAATGGGGGAAAATGGGCGTCGTGGTTCATCTGGCTGCTTCCTGCTGAGTGGGGGCGCTATGGGGAGGGGGCACAGGGAGAACTGTCAGGGTTGTGCATGGGGTACAGTATGAGTATGAGGCCAAGCAGTAGGGTGCTATACATGAAGACTTTGTTAGACGTGAAGTCCGTGAATGTTCCTTGTAGGTATAGATCCTCCAGTGCCGTGAGCCAGTTGAGGGGCAGGGATGGGTTGGCGATGAGCCAGCTGTCTGAGCGAAGGGTGTTTAAGAATTGGTAGAATCGGCTTGCTGTAGCCATCTGGGGTACTGGGGTAGAGTTTGGTCTGCCCGAAAAGAAAAGAAGATGGTAGTTAATTTAGGGTGTGAGGGCAGGCCTACCCCCTCCCCCGCCCAATCCTGGGTATCTGTTGCCGGTCGTTGGCTGTTTAAGAGGTCAGCAGGGTGTGAGACTGTCTCTGGAGTCTGCCGTGTCTTCACAAGTTGCTAGGAGCTGGTAGTTTCTGAGGAAAAGCTGGTTAAAGGTTTGGTTAGAGATGGATACTCAGTTTTGAGGGAACGGGAAATAGTTATGGTTTGAGTTGGATATGCCCAGGCATTGCTGGGATATATGCCTCCTGTAACTGAATGGCCCCAGACCGGGTCGGCGGGGTTGTCGATATGTATGGCTTGGGAGGAAGCGTTGTTTTTAGTGGTATAATATAGGAAGGGGGTGTGTTTGTTGATGTGGGAGTCAGACGGCGAAGTGGAACATGTGGAAGAGAGGGTCCCAGCCGTTTTCTATCATAGTGAGCCTGGGAAGGGGAAGATCCACGGTGGGGCTGATATAGTTGGTGTGTGTCCTCCTGTGAATGTTGTATGACTCTTTAACTGTGAAGAGATAATAGGGCTGGGAAGAGGGCCTGCCGGCGGAGGAAAGTGTAAAGATGTGAGAGGCGGAAAGCCAGAGAAGAGGACTTAGGAGATGCATGAGAGCGGGGCGTAAGCAGTTTGGTTCTTCGTGTGGTCCGGGTTGGTAGCCGGTTTCAACCTGGAAATGTGAAGCCAAGGAGTTAGACGTCCTGGTGATTCTTGGAGTCTAGCGGCCGTGGGAGTGCAGAGTATAATTTGGAGAGGCCCTTTCCACTTAGGGACTAGGGAGACAGATGTAGTAGGGCTGGGTGGAGAGTAAAACACCCACTCCCCTGGTTTAAGGGGAAAGGACTGGTGACTGCGGGTAGTTATCAGGCAACAGGCACTCCTGTCACTTCCACAGCTCACACCGGATGAAGGACAGGAGGGGATAGCTAATGTGTTGTGGGGCCGTCCAAGAGGTGGGACTGATACCTGGTGGGAGTGCAGGTCGGCCATACATGATCTCAAAGGGAGACAGAAGGGTGGGCTTTTTTGGGAGCACCCGGAATTTGAACAGGGCTGTAGGTAGTAATTTTACCCAATCTAGGTGTAATTCTAGGGTGAGTTTGGTTAGGGTTTCTTTAAGGGTACGGTTAGTCCGCTCGACTTTTCCGCAGGATTGAGGGTGGTAGGGGATGTGGAAGTGCCAAGGAACGTTGAGGGCAGTTGCTATGTTTTGAGAGATTTGGGAGGTGAACTCGGGGCCATTGTCAGTTTGGAGGGAAGAGGGGATTCCGAACCTCAGGATAATTTCAGTTAGTAGGATGGAAGCAACTGTACTTGCCCTCTTGTTGGTAGTTGGGAAGGCTTCAACCTATCTGGAAAAGGTGTCAACTAGGACTAGAAGGTAGTTGAGTTTCTTGACTGAGGGCATATGAGTGAAGTCAAGTTGTCAATCGCTCCCTGGGGTGTGACCCCTAGCCTGGTGAGTTGGGAAAGGCCCTGGCCTAAAAGGGGTTTGTGGATTTGTACGCTGACAGATGGCACATGTGGCTGTGAGTTGCTGGAGAAAGTGTAGGTCAGAGGAGCTTAGAGCGAAGAAGGAACTGAGGAACGTTTTTAGTGCTTGAGGGCTGGTATGGAAGATGGAGTGGAGGTACGTGAAAAGAGCGTTCTTGATGGATCGGATGGTTGTATGGGCAGTGGCTGGGGGGGCTGTGAGGAGTTTGGTGACTCTTTAGCAGCAAGCATTATAGTGAGAGGCAGAGTTGACAGTGCCGCTTGTCTGGCCTCTTGGTCTGCCTTGTTATTGCCCTGCGCTATTGGAGAGGAGTTAAGTTGATGGGACTTGCAGTGAGTGACCCCAATCCTGGTGGGAAGTAAAGAGGCTTGGAGGAGGTGGGTAATGAGAGTAGCATTGGTGATAGAAGTCCCCTTTGTTGTCAGTAGTCCCCTTTCCTTCCAGATGGCTGAGTGAGAAAGGAGGATGTGGAAGACATATTTGGAGTCTGTGTAAAGTGTAAGTGAAGTGTCTGCTGCTAGCTCGAAAGCCTGGGTGGCTGCTATGAGTTCTGCCTGTTGATTTGTGGTATTAGGCGGTAGGGATTTTGCTTCTATGGTTTGGGTTAGGGAGACTATGGCATAGCCTGCGAGGCACTGTCCTTGTAATAGAGCTGCCATCTGTAAACCACGTATGGTCAGGGCAATCTAAGGGTCCTTCAGTGATGTGGGTCGGACAGGGCAGGAGGGATTCCAGGATCTCAATGAGGGGGATGATGAGCGATTGGCAAGAGAGTAGCGGGGTTGAGAGGAGTGCACGATTGAAAGGAGATTGTGGGGTTGTGTAGAAATGAGACTAGGAGTGACAGTATGTGGCAGGGGGGAAGGGTCTGCAGGCTCTTATATGTGAGGAGGTCTTTAAGTTGATGGGGAGAGGTGATGGCAATGTTTGCCCCAAAAGTGAGTTTTTTTTATTCCAGTATTAAGAGGTAAGCTGCTGCTAAGGCCCGGAGGCAGGGAGCCCATCCCCGCACAGTAGGGTCTAGTTGTTTGGATAAGTATGCTGTTGCAGCAAACGTGGGTCCCTGCATTTGTCCCAGGAGTCCTAGAGCTAGGCCATGGTGTTCATGAACATAGAGGATGAAAGGTTTTTGAAGGTTTGGCAGATGTAGGGCCGGAGCCTTCGGTAGGGCTCGTTGGAGTGTGTGAAAGGGTTGTTGGATGGCGGTGTCTAGGGACTCAGATGGGGCTCCTTGGGAGAGCTCATAAAGTGGTCTCACTAGGAGGCAGTAATTGGGAATCTATGTTCTGAAATAACCTGCAAGCCCTAAGAACGAAAGAAGTTCTTGTTTGGTTTTGGGGAGGGGAGGCTTTGGATAAAGCACTTTCGGTCTAAGGTGATGGCCTTTGAGTTGTGGGAGAGGAGGACTCCTAAATAGGTAACCTGTGTTGAGGAGAGTTGGACCTTAAGGGGGGACACTCGGTACCCTTTATCTGCAAGGAAGTTGAGAAGGGAAGCGGTGTCGGTTTGGGAGACAGCCAGAGAAGGGCTGCACAGGAGAAGATCATCTACATATTGTAAAAGGGTGGACTGGGGAAGGCTGAGCTGTTTTAGATTTGAGGCGAGGGTTTGACCAAAGGTATGGGGGCTGTCTCGAAACCCCTGAGGGAGGACTGTCCACGTTAGTTGCTGTGATTGTTGAGTATCCGGGTCTGTCCAAGTGAAGGCAAAGAGGTCTTGCGATTGAGGGGAAAGGGGAATGGTGAAAAAGGCGTCTTTAAGGTCTACAACCGAAAAGTGAGTAGCGTCGGGTGGAATAGAGGAGAGTGTAGGGGTTAGGGACTAAAGGATGGATCGGCTTTATGGCCTCAATAAGTCTCAGGTCTTGGACAAGACGGAACTTGCCATTAGGTTTCTTTACAGCTAGAATGGGAGTATTAAATGGAGAGTGGGTTGGCCTGAGGAATCCCTTCCTTAAAAGGTCTGAGATTATGGGTTGTACTCCTCGTAGGCTTGAGGCAGGAAGAGGGTATTGAGGCTGGCAGGGGAAGTGGTTGGGGTTTTTGAGGAGGATTTGTATGGGAGTACATTGTGCCAATGAGGGGGTGGTGGTATCCCAAACTGAGGGGTTGACGCATAGTGGGAGTGGAGGCAGAATGGGAGCAGAAGTCTGGTCGATGGAACTAGCTACCAGAGCAATGAGGGATGTGGAGTTTGAGGAAGTTATAGGGTGGAAGGTGATTGAGGTTTTGAACTTGGAGAGGATGTCCCTTCCCAATAAAGGGAGGGGGCATTGAGGCATGACAAGGAACCTGTGAGAAAAAATGTGGCCTGAGAGGGAGCAAGATAAGGGAGGAGTGGCTCTGGGGTGAATGGTTTGACCTCCAACCCCGACTATAGGAGATCCAAAAAGGGAAGTGGTACCCCAAAACTCTCGCAAGACCGAGAAACTACCCCGGTATCAAGGAGGAAGATGATGGGACGCCCATCCACCGTTAGAGAGACCCTGGGCTCCTGTGAAGTGATGATCTGAGTCGGGAAAGGAGTCCCAATGCCCCGTCAGTCTTCAATGGCCAGTCCTAGAAGATCAGGGTTTGGGCTGAGGGTGGACCCGGTCCCCCTTGGGGGACCGGGGCAATCCACGGCCCAATGGCCAGGCTGGTGGCATTTTGGACAGGGCCGTCTGGGGGGCCTGGGATTTGGGCACTCTCGGACCCAATGTCCTTCCTTACCACATTTAAAACAGGGCCCAGGTGGCTGACGTTGAGGGTGGGCGGAGGGCGATTTACGGCCGTGTGACCCTGTGGCGGACCGAGGAGAGGCTTGGAGAGCTTGGGCCAACATTTGGTACTTTTGCCTCCTGGCCTTCTCATCTCGGTTGTGATAAACCTTGAATGCCGTTGCCAAGATCTTGGTCTGTGGAGTGAAGGGGCCTCTGTCTAACTTTTTAAGTTTGGCCCTGATGTCAGGAAAGCTCTGTGCAAAAAAATGAGACACGAGGAGCTGCCTGCCATCAGGGGCCTCTGGGTCTATGTTGGTGTATTGTTGGAGCGCCCGTGTAAGGCGGTCAAGGAAGGCAGACGGGTTTTCATGTTTTTCTTGTACTATTTCATGGAGTTTTTCAAAATTAACAGCCTTTTGGGCTGCCTTGCGCAGTCATTAGGCAGGTGGCAAAGTGGTCTCTGGCGGCAATGCCGTTTGGGGTGTTATAGTCCCAATTAGGCTCTTGTTCGGGGACTGCCTGTGCACCTAGTGGTAGGGCGGGGGTTGTCTGATGGACCTCATCTGCATAGGTGCGGGCCTGCTCCCAGACCTGCCGGCGCTCTTCAGGGAGAAGGGTGTTAGAGAGGATCATGTAGATATCGTGGAAAGTGAGACTATAAGCTTGTAGCAAATATTGAAACTCTTTGATGTAGGAGGTGGAGTTAGAGGTATAAGAGCCTAAGCGTTTTTCAGTTTGAGACAAATCGGCCATAGAGAAAGGAACATGGACACGGACAATGCCCTCCACCCCTGCAACCTCCCTGAGGGGGGCAAGGACGGGAAGGTGTGACCTGGAACGGGTAGTGGGAGGGCTAAAAGATGGGGAGGAAGAGGTTGAGGGCGAAGGCAATGGGGGGGAGGTACCAGAAGAGGGGGCAGGGGTGTGGGGTGGTTGGGCAGCTACCGGTTGAGCGGCGACCGGAAGATGAGGTGGAGGGTGGTGGTATGGGGTGGGGGGGGTTCGTCGGCCGGATCAAAGTTGGGAGCGGAAGGAGAGGTTGGTAGCTTGAGAGCAGCGATAAAGTGTTGCAGCTTGCAAGGGAGGCAGAGGTTGGGTTTGTCCCGTAGAAGAAAGAAGTCATGAACGTAGGGGATCTCTGCCCATTTTCCTGTTCGCTCACAATAGTTGTAGAGATCCCGGAGAAGGTTGGGATCAAAGGACCCGTAAGTGGGCCATCTGTTTTGGTTGTCTAGGGGGTAGGTGGGCCAGTTTTGAATGCACAATTTAGAGGCGTGTAGGTTTGAGATCAGCAGCCAAACCAAGGGCTGATAAGTTATTTAAAAGGCATTGTAAGGGAGAGTCGGCCGGCAGGGATGCAGAGGCTCCCATTATGAGAAGAGGGGGTTTACGGAAATATATGGCAAAGGGTTGGGAAGGGTGTCCCCTACCAGCCGATGACTGTGCTGTGAGTCAGACCCTTCGAGTCGGTCGTCACCGAAACAAAAGGACTGAGGGCCTCTAGGAGGCCGAGGGCTGTGGGCCACCTGGTACCAGGATTTTCAGAGTGAGAAAGGGGAAGGGGCCCAGGCCTGGCGAGTGAGGAAGGAAAAGGAGGGAACCCTGCTCCCTGGAGGCCGAGTCTAAAATAGGATTTACGGCAGCCGTGTGGGCGGCCGAGGCAGGAGCCGGTTGACTGGTGTCGGACACCGGAAGGGGAGACTTACTGAGATGAGGCCGGTGTTGGGTGTAGAGGTCTGCGAACAGGAAAATGAGCGAAGACCAGCCGGGGTCTGGACTGAGCCCGAAAGGGATCGGGGTTCCACCGAGGGGGGTGGGGAGTCCCGATCCGAGTCACGGCACCAATGAAAGGCGCCGGGCAGAGACCAAACTACACCGGTAGTGGTCAAGAGATCTTTATTGGAGGTATCGAGTGGCACCACGCAAGGAGAAGGAAGAGGAGAGAGAGAGGGCTGCTGGTGTGCTGGGTTTTATATCCCTTGGGCCTACGTGGATTGGGCTAGGGGCGGGCCCAAGGGAAGGCAGGAGATGCTTCTTTCTGATTGGCCCTCTTTTGGCGGGTTCAGACAGTGCCCGATCAAGGAGGGGAGAAGAACCCGGAACCGGCCCCATCTTAAGGTACGGCGCCATTTTAAGGTACCCCATGTTACCTAACAGTGGTGGTACGTACCTGTAGTCCCAGCTACTCAGGAGGCTAAGGTGGGAGGCTCGCTTGAGCTGAGGAGTTTGGAGGCTGCAGTTAGCTAATGATCCCACCACTGTACTCCCGCCTAGGCATGACAGAGCTAGATACTGTTTCTAAAAAAAGAAAAAGAGTATAGGGCAAAATCTCTACAGAAAGGCGGAAGAAACCCCCTAGAAGGGCAGGACCTTATAAGGAAAGAGGAGAAGCCAGTAGCCTGTTTAAGTTCATATACCTTAAAATTAACAATAATCCTATGCCCCTGAAGGATACTGGGTAATCACAACTCAAGAGATGGACACAGCAAATGCATTCTCTCTCCAAGTCCTTCCTTTAATGTCAGGTAGTGCTTCAACCCAAACACAAGCAGTATACATATCATAGAGAAAGGGACCTGAGGGCATTTGAGTCATGCATGGTGTGGTAGATACAAACCTTGGCCCAACCCAAAGGAGCAGTCAAGGGCCTGGAAGAAAGATGGAATGCTCTTTCCCCCTCCTCCTTTCTCTTTCCTACTGGGCTTAAAGTCCGTGGAAGAGAAAGTTTTTAATCAGTGGAACTGATAAGGCCTCAGGGCCGTGGAGGGTAGATTTGGTTGTTCAGTAATATAAAATGTGTTTAAGAAAAAAAACAGCTCAGCTTCCCAGCAGTAGCCCATGTGTTGGCTGGTTCAGCAGCCTGACCTCTATATCTAGACAAGGAAGTGAGGAGGGTGATTGCTGGGCATTGGTGTAGGTTTATGACGGAGCAGCATAAGATTTTCCGTGCCCTGTGAACATGTATACAAACATTTATAGCCCCTTCCCCTCAGCCCTGCTCTGCTGCAAGAAAGCTGCTGAGAGTGAGTGACAGCTGGGCACAAAGTGTCTTGTGAGACCAGTTATAGGGTCTAATGCAGTGAAGTCAGTCAGTCATTTAGGACCTATTTTCACACAGGGGCAAGGAAAAACCAGAAACAACTTCTCTCTTACCCTTTAAACTAAGGTACTTCATTCTACACGATTACCTGAAACAAATGTCTCAGGTCAAATCACAAGCCTTAGCTTCTGCTAGGGTTTGAAGTCTGGGAAACATATAATCCAGCTCTTCTCTTTCAGTCCAAGCTCTAGCTTGTCAGCAAGACTGTTGCAGAAGATCTATCCTTAAGAGGCAGAAACATCTGCGGTGAGGAAGGCAGCTATTGAAGGTATTCCAGGAGCATGAGACTGAGTTTGCAGAGCTGAGGGTTGTCAGTTTCCTTTTCTACTGATATCTTCTTCCTTTAGAGCAAACTTCCTCCGTAGGACCTCAGAGATAAGCACAGCAGGGTCTTCCTCCTTCAATAAACTCCGGTTCCTAGAGACACAATAATAGCTTGAGTACTTAGTGCTGTATATCTTTGAATACATTATCTCAATGAATCCTCACAACAAGTTATCTGATACATCATATAAGAGGGTCCTAGATACCTGGAAAATAGTTGCTTGAAATCCTAGTGAACTTATATATTCATCATGAAGGTGTTTTACTGGTGATTAAGCTAAATATAAGAGCCAAGACTGACTATTCAACTGTTGTGGGAAGTCAGGGACCCCAAACGGAGGGACCGGCTGAAGCCATGGCAGAAGAACGTGGATTGTGAAGATTTTATGGACATTTATTGGTTCCTCAAATTAATACTTTTGTAATTTTTTTTTTTTTTTTTTGAGACAGAGTCTTGCTCTGTCCCCCAGGCTGGAGTGCAGTGGCGCAATATCGGCTCACTGCAAGCTCTGCCTCCCGGGTTCACGCCATTCTCCTGCCTCAGCCTCCCAAGTAGCTGGGACTACAGGCGCCTGCCAACACGCCTGGCTAATTTTTTGTATTTTTAGTAGAGACGGGGTTTCACCGTGTTAGCCAGGATGGTCTCGATCTCCTGACCTCGTGATCCGCCCGCCTCGGCCTCCCAAAGTGCTGGGATTACAGGCTTGAGCCACTGCGCCCGGCGTACTTTTGTAATTTCTTATGCCTGTCTTTACTGCAATCTCTAAACATAAATTGTAAAGATTTCATGGACACTTATCACTTCCCCAGTCAATACCCTTGTGATTTCCTATGCCTGTCTTTAATCTCTTAATCCTGTCAGCCAAGGAGGATGTATATCGTCTCAGGACCCTGTAATAATTGTGTTAACTACACAAATTGTATAGCATATGTGTTTGAGCAATATGAAATGTGGGCATCCTGAAAAAAGAACAGGATAACAGCAATTGTTCAGGGAATAAGAGAGATAACCTTAAACTCTGACCGCTGGTGAGCCGGGCAGAAGAGAGCCATATTTCTCTTCTTTCAAAAGCAAATGGGAGAAATATCGCTGAATTCCTTTTCTGAGCATGGAATGTCCCTGAGAAAGAGAATGCACACCTAGGGGTAGGTCTCTGAACTGGCCCCCCTGGGGCGTACCTGTCTCTTATGGTCGAGATTGCAGAGGTGAAATAAACTCCAGTCTCCCATAGCACCCCCAGGCTTATTAGGAAGAGGAAATTCCCACCTAATAAATTTTGGTCAGACCAGTTGATCTCAAAACCCTGTCTCCTGATAAGATGTTATCAATGACAGTGGTGCCCAAAACTTCATTAGCAATTTTAATTTTGCTTCTGTCCTGTAGTCCTGTGATCTCACCCTGCTTCCACTTGCCTTGTGATATTCTATTACCCTGTTAAGTACTTGATGTCTGTCACCCACACCTATTCGCACACTCCCTCCCCTTTTGAAAATGCCTAATAAAAACTTGCTGGGTTTTGTGGCTTGTGGGGCATCACGGATCCTACCAATGTGTGATATCTCCCCCGGACGCCTAGCTTTAAAATTTCTCTCTTTTGTACTCTGTCCCTTTATTTCTCAAGCCAGTAGACGCTTAGGAAAATAGAAAAGAACCTACGTGATTATCGGGGCAGGTCCCCCGATATTAAACCTTCAAAGCAAAGACAAGAGGAACTGTGTTTGGTTGGTGACGTATCTGAACCTTTGCTGACTGGGGTACTTTCCCATTCTTATTCACTGACCCAGCTCCTTCTGATCTGAGGACACAAGTGGGAGGAGGGGGCTAGCAATAAGGGTCTTGAATCTAATTTGGTCCAAAAGGCAAGTAAGAGAAAGTTTGAGAGTCAACCTATAAAACATTGTGTTCAGAAGAAAACAGCTCAGAGAAGACCAAAAGCAGCAGCAACTGAATTTGGGAATGTGGAAGACCAAAGAGATATGGGTGAGTATGACCAACCTGACTAGGGCCAGTGAAGGAAGGTTAAGAGTGACTTCCCTAAATGGGTCAACTGCCAGGAAGCAATGAGGGAGTCACTTAGCCTGGTCTACTTTTCAGAGGGAAATGGATCCCAGGAAACAAAAAGGGATCCAGGGCAAGTAACTTTCCCTTTAACAGGACCTTTATCAACTCAAGAGAAGACCTCACTTCCCTGTCCCCAAAACAGTTTTTCATCTGCATTAACAGAGCTGCACAAGCTGGGTGCTGGCCATCAAGGTCTGGCTCTCAAATGCCCAGGAACCTGCATTCAAACCAAGCTCCTCTGGTAAGTCCTGTGCAGCTGTTGAAACCGCAACCTACAACTGGAGAAACACTATGCAATGGGGTGACTCCCTGAGGCTTCTTTGCCAGATGAAGTTTTTCAAGGTAAGTATTCCCCAAAGACCCTCATACTCCATCGGAAAAACCTACAGCTCCACTCCTTGGGGTTCTACTTTAGTAAGTTAAAGGTGTATTTTTAACAAATCTTTCTTCCTTCTCCCTTCCCTTCTCCCTTCCCTTCCCTTCCTTTCCTTTCCTTTCCCGAGGTGCTGGGACTGCAGACGGAGTCTCGCTCACTCGGTGCTCGGTGTTGCCTGGGCTGGAGTGCGGTGGCGTGGTCTTGGCTCACTGCAGCCTCCGCCTCCCAGCCGCCTGCCTTGGCCTCCCAGGGTGCTGGGATTGCAGCCTCTGCCCGGCTGCTGCCCCGTCTGGGAGGTGGGGAGCGTCTCTGCCTGGCCGCCTATCGTCTGGGATGTGAGGAGCGCCTCAGCCCGGCCGCCACCCCGTCTGGGAAGTGAGGAGCGCCTCGGCCCGGCCGCCCGTCGTCTGGGATGTGAGGAGCGCCTCTGCCCGGCCGCCCATCGTCTGGGATGTGAGGAGCACCTTGGCCCGGCCGCCCGTCGTCTGGGATGTGAGGAGCGCCTCGGCCTGGCCGCCCGTCCGTCGTCTGGGATGTGAGGAGCGCCTCTGCCCGGCCGCCCCGTCTGGGATGTGAGGAGCGCCTCTGCCCGGCCGCCCGTCGTCTGAGAAGTGAGGAGCGCCTCTGCCGGGCCGCCCGTCGTCTGAGAAGTGAGGAGCGCCTCTGCCCGGCCGCCACCCCGTCTGGGAAGTGAGCGCCTCTGCCCGGCCGCCCCGTCTGGGAAGTGAGGAGTGCCTCTGCCCGGCCGCCCCATCTGGGAAGAAGTGAGGAGCGCCTCTGCCCGGTCGCCCATCATCTGGGAAGAAGTGAGGAGCGCCTCTGCCCGGCCGCCCATCATCTGGGATGTGAGGAGCACCTCTGCCCGGCCGCCCATCATCTGGGAAGAAGTGAGGAGTGCCTCTGCCTGGCCGCCTCGTCTGGGATGTGAGGAGCGCCTCTGCCCGGCCGCCCCGTCTGGGAAGAAGGGAGGAGCGGCTTTGCCCGGCCACCACCCCATCTGGGAAGAAGTGAGGAGCGCCTCTGCCCAGCCACCACCCCGTCTGGGAAGAAGTGAGGAGCGCCTCTGCCCGGCCACCACCCCATCTGGGAAGAAGTGAGGAGTGCCTCTGCCTGGCCGCCACCCCGTCTGGGAAGTGAGGAGCACCTCTGCCCGGCCGCCCATTGTCTGGGAAGCGACGAGCGCCTCTGCCCGGCTGCCCATCGTCTGGGATGTGAGGAGCGCCTCTGCCCGGCCGCCCCGTCTGGGATGTGAGGAGCGCCTCTGCCCGGCCGCCCCATTTGGGATGTGAGGAGCGCCTCTGCCCGGCCGCCACCCCGTCTGGGAAGTGAGCGCCTCTGCCCGGCCGCCCCGTCTGGGAAGTGAGGAGTGCCTCTGCCCGGCCGCCCCATCTGGGAAGAAGTGAGGAGCGCCTCTGCCTGGTCGCCCATCATCTGGGACGTGAGGAGCGCCTCTGCCCGGCCGCCTCGTCTGGGAAGAAGTGAGCGCCTCTGCCCAGCCACCCCGTCTGGGATGTGAGGAGTGCCTCTGCCCGGCCGCCCCATCTGGGAAGAAGTGAGGAGCGCCTCTGCCCAGCCCCCCCGTCTGGGAAGAAGTGAGGAGCGCCTCTGCCCGGCCGCCCATCATCTGGGATGTGAGGAGCACCTCTGCCCGGCCGCCCCATCTGGGAAGAAGAGAGGAGCGCCTCTGCCTGGTCGCCCATCATCTGGGAAGTGAGGAGCGCCTCTGCCCGGCCGCCTCGTCTGGGAAGAAGTGAGCACCTCTGCCCGGCCGCCTCATCTGGGATGTGAGGAGCGCCTCTGCCCGGCCGCCACCCCGTCTGGGAAGAAGTGAGGAGTGCCTCTGCCCAGCCACCACCCCGTCTGGGAAGAAGTGAGCACCTCTGCCCGGCCGCCTCATCTGGGATGTGAGGAGCACCTCTGCCCGGCCACCACCCCATCTGGGAAGAAGTGAGGAGCGCCTCTGCCCGGCCACCACCCCGTCTGGGAAGAAGTGAGGAGCGCCTCTGCCCGGCCACCACCCCGTCTGGGAAGAAGTGAGGAGCGCCTCTGCCCGGCTGCCCCATCTGGGAAGAAGTGAGGAGCACCTGTGCCCGGCCGCCCATCATCTGGGATGTGAGGAGCACCTCTGCCCGGCCGCCCCGTCTGGGAAGAAGTGAGGAGTGCCTCTGCCCGGCCACTACCCCGTCTGGGAAGAAGTGAGGAGCGGCTCTGCCGGGCCACCACCCCGTCTGGGAAGAAGTGAGGAGCGCCTCTGCCCGGCCACCACCCTGTCTGGGAAGAAGTGAGGAGCGCCTCTGCCCGGCCACCACCCCGTCTGGGAAGAAGTGAGGAGTGCCTCTGCCTGGCTGCCCGTCGTCTGGGATGTGAGGAGCGCCTCTGCCCAGCGGCCCCATCTGGGAGGTCTACCACGGAGGCCAGAAGCAATGTGGGGGCTGGACGTGGTGGCTCACGCCTGTAGTCCCAGCACTCTGGGAGGCCGAGACGGGGTGATCACTTGAGGCTAGGAGTTCGAGACCAGCCTGGCCAACATGGTGAAACATATGAAAAATACAACAGACAAACCAACCAACCAACCCAGCGACAACAAAACAGGTCTACCCTGGAGTCATACGCTAATTTTTTCTATTTTCCTCCCTTTCTGATCCTTTATCCCACTTTCTTTTTCTTCCTCTTCCTTCTTCTTCTTTGTCAAATAGAGGATTGAGTTATTATCATTGATCCATACAAAGTCCCTCTCTCATTTATTTTCTTTAATTAATTCCCACCCCCCATTTCTATTCCCCGTCTTCCCATGTGCAACCTTCCTAATATATTTGATATGCATCTTTTTGTTTGTATGTAAAAAAAAAAAAACAACAACAAACAAATCCGAGCAATTCTGATGGGCAGCTAGGTTTTGGAACTACTGGTGAGTCTCAAAAGCCTTGTTGTCAAATCACTGAATGTGCAGGGTTTGTTTGCACAATGGACCACTGTATTTTAAAGCAGAAATCTCCAACTTTATGAAATTCTCCTCTCACCAAAAAAGTCTACCAATTTGAGATAAGAAAACATAACAAAACATAATGTCATGCAACCCCTCACTCTGAAGGGTGGGGCATGAAGACACTGTCACTAGCAGTATGAGAATTGAAGTGGTAAAGCCACCTGAGAACAGAAGTTGGATTAGATGAGCCTTCTTGTAAAATCCCTACTAGCCTCATATTTGGTTGGGGTGCCCAAACCCAATAAATGTAAAGTGTTGCTCTTTCCTCAAACTGGGGCCCCAGGCACTGGCAAGCAGGTAGTCAGCAAGCTTTATGAATGACATAACATATGGTACTACTAAGAACTTACTATGTAAGTATGTTGCATTAGATAATTGGCCATGGGCAACTCTGAGTAAATAGATACCAGAGCTCCTCATCAGATACTTACAGATCTTGGCTCTGTTTCATTCGGTGAAAGTCCTTCAGAATACCCATCATGTCTGCAAAGCTGCTGGCCTTGGACAAAGAGATGCAGTCATCCTCTTCAGACGAACTGCAGGCAGCTTTGTGTTCTGGTTTGCAACATTCAGGGCTGGCAGAACAAAGCAGGGGGACTGATGGAAGCTCAGGGACCTCCACCTCTGTCTCTTCGGTGATGTCACTAATGACAAAGGAAGTTGTAGAGTGGAATGAGGATCCAAAACAAGGTAAGGGAGAAGAGACATTTGAACTTCCTGGAGATAAGAAATCTGGCGTTAATGAAGCCGAAGCTGAAAGAGAAAACAATAGGCATGGGTGGACATTGGGGCTAGAACACAGTAGCAATATCTTCTCCCCACAGCCCTGCCTACTGAACGTTCATTTCCTGGGCTCACACCATGACAATCTGGGAGCCAGGATGGTATCTGTAGCCAGTGGAGGGTCATTCCACTATGCTTCTCACTCGGGGGCTCAGAAAGCTGTAGAAAACCCAGCCCCATAAAGGCCTTGGCATTTAAAAGCTCCCATTCCACAACAGGCTGTGGAGTGATAGCCCTGTCATAGGCCAAAGCAGCAGTGACAGAGCTAAGGCCTGAATTTGTCCTTTTCTCTAACTAGACTAGTGCTTTTGACTATGCTCCTTTGAATCTTGCTATCTGTGAACTAGAAGACACGTTCTGAGCAAAACCAGAATGGTGACAGACCTCCCAACCTTCCCAAATTTCAGTGGAGAGAATTTCCTCAATTTTTACATTTCTAAAAATACTTTAAAAACACTAAATACACTAAAAACTACGTTTCTAAAAAACATGTTACTTCTGCTTGTCTCTTGGATGACAAAAAAGTAGCCAAGAAATATAAACAGAAAGTTTCAGTACAATTCTTCATAAAACTTCCATGTGAAGAAATTAAATACATGAAGATTTCAAATAACACCATGATTTTCATGTGTCCTACCAAATGATAAATTTCAGAGCTATGACTCTGAGTCAATGCAGAGTGAAAAAATGAGGATGGGAGGAATATGAAGATAAGCCCTGAGCATCTTGGGAGAGATCCACCTGTTGGCTGTCCATGCCTCTGGTTAAGGCAGGCTTCCCATCCATTTCCAGTGGTTCTGCCTTAACTGTAGACAGAAAGCTGGAGGGGTGGGTTACAGGGCTTGTTTGCATAATGGACCACTGTTTTTTTTTTTTTTTTTTCTTTTTTTGAGACGGAGTCTCTGTCGCCCATGCTGGAGTGCAGTGGTGCAACTTCAGCTCACTGCAACCTCTACCTCTGCCTCTGCCTCCACCTCCCAGGTTCAGGCACATGCTGCCACGCCTGGCTAATTTTTGTATTTTTTTATAGAGACAGGGTTTCACCATGTTGGCCAGGCTGGTCTCAAACTCCTGACCTCAGGTGATCCACCCACCTCAGCCTTCCAAAGTGTTGGGATTACAGGCGTAAGCCACAGTGCCCAGCCACTGTATTTTAAGGCCAAAATCTCCAACTTTATGAAATTCTCCTTCCACCAAAAAAGTCCACCAATTTGAGATAAGAAAACATAACATAATGTCATGCAACTCCCCACTTTGAAGGGTGGGGCACGGGGACAATGTCACTAGCAGTATGAGAACTGAAGTGGTAAAGCCACTTGTGATCCCTGGTAGAAACGACAAGGCAAAGGAAGATAGGTGCTTAAAAAGGGTAAGTCTCGGTGGTGGGGGGAATGTTTACTTCTTGTATTGAAAAGGAAAGCAGGGTGCGGTGGCTCATGGTTGTAATCCTAGCATTTTGGGAGGCTGAGGCAAGTGGGTTGCTTGAGCTCAGGAGTTCAAGACCAGCCCGGGCAATGGCGAAACCCTCTCTCTACTAAAAATACAAAAAATTAGCTTGGCATGGTGGCATGCGCCTATAATCCCAGCTACTCGGGAGGCAGAGGCACGAGAATTGCTTGAACCCGGGAGGTGGAGGTTGCAGCAAGCCAAGATCGCACCACCGCACTCTAACCTGGGTGACAGAGTAAGAAAGACTCTGTTTCAACCGCAGGCACAGTGGCTCATGCCTGCAATCTTAGCACTTTGGAAGGCTGAGCTGGGTAGATTGCTTGAGGCCAGGAGTTTGAGACCAGCCTAATATGGTGAAACCCTGTCTCTACTAAAAATAAAAAAATTAACCAGGCGTGGTGGTGCACAACTGTAATTCCAGCTACTCAGGAGGCTGAGACACGAGAATCGCTTGAGCCTGGGAGGCAGAGGTTGCAGTGAGCCAAGATTGCGCCACTGCACTCCAGCCTGGGCAACAGAGCAAGAACCAGGACCCTGTCTCCAAAAAAAGGAAAGCTGGCTGAGCTTGGTGGCTCACATCTATAATCTCAGCACTTTGAGAGGCTGAGGTGGGTGGGTCATCTGAGGTCAGGAATACAAGACCAGCCTGGCCAACATGGTGAAACTCTGTCTCTACTAAAAATATAAAAATTAGCCAGGCCTGGTGGCACACCCCTGTAGTCCCAGCTACTCAGGAGGCTGAGGCAGGAGAATCACTTGCACCCAGGAGGCAGAGTGCAGTGAACTAAGATCGTGCCGCTGCACTTCCAGCCTGGGCGACAGAGCAAGACTCTGAGAGAAAAAAAAAAAAAAAGCTACTGTCAGCTTATGTAAGATGTGATCTTAAAGACACTTAGAAGAGGGTATCAGTTTTGGGGCTAACGGAGGGACTCTGCCTGGGGTCACAGGTTAATATTTTGTTCCTAACCAAACCATTCAGCCCAAAATGGCTGGTAGAAACCATCTAAGAGGCACTATAGGCTAGCCAGGTTTCAGGACAACCCCAGGGCCCGGAACCTAAGTACCTCCAAACCAAGGACTACCATTTACTTTACGTCTATCCTGCCCAAGAGCCAGGGGAAAGGAACAGCCTGTTATGTTCTGGCCCTGGCACAGGGGTTCCTACCTGCATCAGCTGCCACTATCTTTGCAATCTGGCTGCGCAAGTGGCTCAGCTCATCCTGCAGCTCAGTGGTGCGGCTTAGGGCTGGCAGGGCTGGCTTCTTCAGGGCCAGAAGCCTCTCCTCGGACCCACGCAGGTTGGGAACAGAGGCATTGCGCTGCATGACAATCAGAGGGCTGGGTTTCCAGGTGTGCCTCAGGGGGCGCGTATCACTCCTGGACCAGGGAAAACCAAGTAAGTCAGTTAGAGACAGCAGGCCACTGTGCTCCTACAGTTCCTTCCCCCACTCCTATAAGAGTAGCATAGTAAGGTTCTGCTCCTCTCTGAGCCCACAGTTCTCATTCCTCTCTCCTTGCTGCCTGCCACCTCTTCTGGGAAGTTCTCCATTCCTTAGCAGACCAGCTACTGCCTCAACTACCTGACCCGGGCATATGTCTCCTCTTCATCCGCAGCAATCCAGGCGATGTCAGCCAGGGTAGGGACTGGGGGCACATCTCTCAAACACAGGTCAGAGATGTTGGGCAGGGTCTGTGGAGAAGCAAAATTCATCAACATTTACAGACGCCATGATGAGCCAATCAGAAACTGCAGAATACACAGGAGGGGTACCTAATCCGGCACTGGGTGTCAGGAAGGCTTCCTAGAGGGGGCAGAAGAAGGTTCCTGGTCGAAAACATTGAACAGAGGCCAGATGATAGTCAGGCATGGTGGCTCACACCTGTAATCCCAGCATTTGGGAGGCCGAGGCAGGCAGAATACTTGAGACCAAGAGTTTGAGATCAGCCTGGGCAACATGGCAAAACCCTGCCTCTACCAAAAAAATACAAAAATTATCTGGGTATCGTGGTATACGCCTGTAGTCCCAGCTATTCAGGAGACTGAGGTAGGAGGATGGCTTCAACCCAGGAGGCAGAGGTTGCAGTGAGCTGAGATTGCGCCACTGTACTCTAGCGTGGACAACAGAGCCACACTCAGCCGGGCGTGGTGGCTCATGCTTGTAATCCCAGCACTTTGGGAGGCCGAGGCGGGTGGATCACGAGGTCAGGAGATCGAGACCACGGTGAAACCTCGTCTCTACTAAAAAATACAAAAAATTAGCCGGGCGTGGTGGCGGGCGCCTGTAGTCTCAGCTACTCTGAGAGGCTGAGGCAGGAGAATGGCGTGAACCCGGGAGGTGGAGCTTGCAGTGAGCCGAGATCACGCCACTGCACTCCAGCCTGGGCGACAGAGCGAGACTCCGTCTCAAAAAAAAAAAACAAAAAACAGAGCCACACTCAAAAACAAAAAGAGGCCAGACGCATGAGAGTCTACGGGATTACAAACAGTTCTGTGTCTTCAGTGGAACAGGCCTGAGTCACCTTTTAATAGAGATGGCAACTGTCTAAAACCACTGTGCCCTCTGGTGAAAACAGAAGTACAAGGTCATCCACAACCTGTTGTGGCAATAGGAAATTTTTCCTGACTAGCTTTTTATAATCCTGTATAGCTAATTGAGATCTACATTGTTACAGCAATGCTGTTTTAAACAAACCTGAAAATCTGAATATATTTAGATTTAAATAAAAAGAAACGATTATATAAAAGGAACCATAATACGATTTCTTAAAATAGCTCCTCAACCTAGAGATGTTAAGTGAAAAATTAGGATTCAATCATGTTGACTGTGATTACAACAAAGTAAAAAACATCCATCTAGAAAAAGAGGATTACACTAAGACATTAATAGTTATTGTATTATTACTGTGTAATTATAGGTAATTTATTTTCCTTTTACTTTTCATAATTTTAATATTTTCATATGCTTAAATTTTTCAAAATAAATTGGTAAGAGTCCCTTAAATAATATTTGAGGTAATTTAATAATAATAATAAATGCATATCTACACACAAGTAAAATTCAACTGTTTCTGCTACAAATTATTTGGTATGGTAGATGGATCCAGGATTGATCGCTCCTGTATTTAGATAGGAAACCTGGGACTCACAGGAGTTAAGTGATACTCCAAGGTCACACAGAGAAGAACTTCCAGTGACCCAGGAACTAGTGCTAAAATAGGCCATTGGGGGGAAGCCTCCATTTGTTTTCCTGATTAGCCCTGAATGCTCCTTTGCTCTTGACAATTAAATGAGTAAACACATATAAAGTACTCAGCACAGTGCCTGACACATAGTATGTGCTCAGTAAATGTTATCTAGTATTACTAATACTACTCACATATATTCCTGCTTTGTGAGACCCTGTACCTTTGATTGTCTCTGCCCAGCATCTGGCCAAAGAACTGAAGGGGGTATAGCCAAGTGTGGGGACAGCCTCCATGGAGTGAGCCACACTCCCTAGCTGTCTCCCTTTTTTTTTCTGATGCTTCTGAGGCAGTTAGGACCAGTTCCTGCCCAGGATCTTTTTTTTTTTTTTTTTTTTTGAGACGGAGTCTCGCTCTGTCACCCAGGCTGGAGTGCAGTGGCATGATCTTGGCTCACTGCAAGCTCCACCTCCCGGGTTCACGCCATTCTCCTGCCTCAGCCTCTCCGAATAGCTGGGACTACAGGCGCCCGCCACCACGCCCGGCTAATGTTTTTGTATTTTTAGTAGAGACGGGGTTTCACCGTGGTCTCGATCTCCTGACCTCGTGATCCGCCCGCCTCGGCCTCCCAAACTGCTGGGATTACAAGCGTGATCCACCGCGCCCGGCCACTATCCTGCCCAGAATCTTTAGGCAATTCTGGATAGCTGGCAATCTGAATATTGGGACAGCTTTTCCTGACCCCTACCCCTGCAACACTTCCAACTGCATTCCTGACCCTAATACCAACCCTGACACCTCTTCTAATTCCAGATCCAGTTCCTACAGACTCCACTTCTTAGCATCTTTTATACAGATTTGGATCCTTCATTTCTGTTTCTACCTGGGCCCACATCCTTTTATGCACATATTTCTATCTCCTCTGTGTGGGTAGAAAGCACAAGTATTTCTTTTGCATCCCAGCTCCCCAAATGCACACATCTGAACCATATAGTTTGGGGCTGGTGCTTAACCATTAGTTCCTAGAGGGAGGCAGCTGGGACTAATAAATGCTACTTAGCTTTCTACCACAGAAGGGGTCTCAAGAGACCTGGGCCAGGTAGGAATCTCTGCTGCTGAGTGGGTGCTAAAGGATCCCTAGACACAGAGGTAAGACCAAAGCACCCCAGTAAAGGATGCCCAGATTGGCCAAAAAGAGCAGGCTGAGGAATTATGGCCTCAGAGAAACACTAAAAATAGTGGAGCCGGGCATGCTAAAGGATCCCTAGACACAGAGGTAAGACCAAAGCACCCCAGTAAAGGATGCCCAGATTGGCCAAAAAGAGCAGGCTGAGGAATTATGGCCTCAGAGAAACACTAAAAATAGTGGAGCCGGGCATGCTAAAGGATCCCTAGACACAGAGGTAAGACCAAAGCACCCCAGTAAAGGATGCCCAGATTGGCCAAAAAGAGCAGGCTGAGGAATTATGGCCTCAGAGAAACACTAAAAATAGTGGAGCCGGGCATGCTAAAGGATCCCTAGACACAGAGGTAAGACCAAAGCACCCCAGTAAAGGATGCCCAGATTGGCCAAAAAGAGCAGGCTGAGGAATTATGGCCTCAGAGAAACACTAAAAATAGTGGAGCCGGGCATGGTGGCTTGTGCCTGTAATCCCAGCTACATAGAGAGGCTGAGGCAGGAGGACTGCTTGAGCCCAGGAGTTTAAGACCTAGCCTGGGCAACACAGGGAGACCTCATCTCAAAAAATAATAAAATAAATAAAAATACTGGCTACATGGCCAATTCTTAGGGCAGGTGAAGAAAAGCAGAGTTCAACTCAAAAGTCACAACACTCAGTGTCCCATGTGGGGGACCTGTCAGGTTCCTTGTGGTCACAGGTTTGTATGCACTCAGGAGGACACAGTGACCAGGATCTCCTATAAGCATTTAACAAATATTTCATAACAGAATTGAAAAGTGACCAGGAAACAACCTACTTGGGCAGTACCAAGGGCTTTGGGGCACAGAAGCAGCACTGTCTGAGCCTCTACTCTCCTGCCCTTCCAACATACTCACCTCAAAGGATGCCCGGGCACATGGCTTCAAGGGTAGGTTGGTCCCAATTCTTCTTACTACACTTCGAGCAGCCCCATGTGGCTTGTTTTGCCAGATTGGGATGGTCTGGAGCAGAGAGACAGAGACAGCTGCGACCCCAGAGAGTGAATCCAACTACCGCCCTTGTCCTCTCCTCTCTAGCAGGGAGACCGAATTCCACAAGCCTAGGGACAGGGCACTCTCCAGGGGCAAGTCAACTCTCAATTATAGTGAGGGCAGGTTCCCCAGTTGCCAGCCTGCACCCTGGCCAGCCACCCAAGAGAATACCTGCTGCTGCTAAGGCAGTCAATGTTGGGAGGGTCAGTGAAGGGGAGAGGAAGTAGCTCAGTGTAGAGATTATCCAGGCTTTCCTTCCCGCCCTCTGTATAGAAAGGCAGACAAACACTGACTCCTGAAGTGCCCCAGGATCACAGTTGGTTCTTCTTTTTTTTTTTTTTTGAGACGGAGTCTCGCTCTGTCCCCCAGGCTGGAGTGCGGTGGCGCGACCTCAGCTCACTGCAAGCTCCGCCTCCCAGGTTCACGCCATTCTCCTGCCTCAGCCTCCCGAGTAGCTGGGACTACAGGCGCCCACCAACACGCCCGGCTAATTTTTTGTATTTTTAGTAGAGACGGGGTTTCACCGTGTTAGCCAGGATGGTCTCGATCTCCTGACCTCGTGATCCACCCGCCTCAGCCTCCCAAAGTGCTGGGATTACAGGCTTGAGCCACCGCGCCCGGCCTCATAGTTGGTTCTTCTTAGGGGGAGGGAGTGAAACGGTGGCCTTGCTCCAATTCCAGACCTCTGGAGAAAGGAGTGCTCAACTGCAGAGTCTCAGAACCTTATACAGTACTTCAGCAGACCCAGCACCCAACCTTCCCCACCATACCCCTGCCCTGGGAATGCCCCTTACCACACTGGCTTCCATTCCCGACATTTGAACCAGCTCCTGCACTCGAAGGACAAGGCAGCCACTGGGCAGCTCCAGGAGGCGGGAGGCGTGACTCCTTCATATCAGGCCATCTGGAAGAGCACCAGATTTCCCTCTTGTGAAACAACTCCCCACAGTGGGGATTCAATGGTCACCACACAAGACCCACAAAACCAGGCCCTGCAGAGCCATGACTTCACAGGGGAGAAAACCAGCCCAAGAGGCTGCCCTCACCCAACACTTCTCTAAGTTCAGACTCTTAAAGGTTCTGTTAAAGATTTGCGGCCAGGCACGGTGGCTCGCACCTGTAATCCCAGCACTTTAGGAGGCCGAGGTGGGTGGATCACGAGGTCAGGAGATCGAGACCATCCTGGTTAACACGGTGAAGCCCCGTCTCTACTAAAAATACAAAAAATTAGCCAGGCGTGGTGGCGGGCACCTGTAGTCCCAGCTACTTGGGAGGCTGAGGCAGGAGAATGGCGTGAACCTGGGAGGCGGGGCTTGCAGTGAGCCGAGATTGCGCCACTGCACTCCAGCCTGGGTGACCGAGCGAGACTCCGTCTCAAAAAAAAAAAAAAAAAAAGATTTGCCTAGTGAGCTTGGCCAACCCAAGAGCCTTCCTGGGCTCTCAGGTTTCTTGAGGCAAAACTTCTAAAGATGCAGATAGAATCCTTGGTAGCTACAAAGCTCATCTAGCCAAATGATAAGTACTATCCAAGCCCAGGATTCATTCTTGAAGATGAGATATAAAAGAACTGCTGGGCCCTTGCAAAGGGAGAGATCAGAGAAAATAGGAGAACGAACACCAGCTCATGCCAATCTCAGTCTCCTAAGCTACAGAGAAAAAGAGCCAAAAAAGTTTATCCTGGCTCAGCCACCTTCTGGCTTTGTAGCTACAGGCAAGTTATTTAACTTTTCTGAACGTTGGTTTTTCCATCTGGAAGAAGGAGACAGGAAAAGCTGCCAATGGAGGCTACCTTAAGGGTCAATGAGTGAAATGGGGTTGAGTGCTTAATGAACTGTTAAAACATGACACAGATGGGTGAGGTGACATCTGACTGCTCTTCACAGCAGTCCTTGCATGGTGAGCAGATGCAATCAGTGTGCTCATTCATTCACTTGTTCATCAAACACCAACAGCACCCACTTGTGCCAGGCCTTGTGCTGGGCACCGTAGGGGCTATGGAAGGAGTAAGACACAGTCATGCTCTCAAGGAACTCGCTGTCCAGCAGAGTGATAGGACATGAATACACACTTCTAGCAAAGGCTGAGTATCACTAGGCAGGTGGCCAGATGAGGTCAGAGCTCTGGCCCTAGTGCCCTGTAGTAAGTTGCGAGGGAGTAGGAAATGAAGACAAAACAGCAAGAGCACAGGTCCAGCACAAGAAGGTGAAGGATATGGAAAGAGGAGCAGAGCATGATAAAGCTACAAAAGTAGGGGGCAAGTCCTGAGGTCCGGGTGAGAAGTCACTGGGGAGCCCTGGACAGGCTCTGAACGGGGGACAGACTAGACTGACAAAGTAGCTCTTTCTGGAGACCTCCCGTGGAGGGTCCCCTCTTCTACCCCTGGGAGAGGAGGTGTCACTCACTTTAGGATACACATGGGGAAAGGAAGTTGGACAGGGGAAGGCACTTGTCTAAGGTCACTCAGTGGTCATGCCAGGGCAAAGCACCCAAAGCCTGGTCCGGGTCCTGCCACCTCCTGCGTGGGCTCCATCTTCTCAGCTCAGTTCAAGGCTTTATTATCAGAGTCCCTCTGTGTGCCAGGCTCTGTGCCGAATGTCCGTGTCGGCCACAAATTGCACTAACAGTGCTTACTGCCACTTCCTCTCCGACCTTACCTCCAAAGACCCAGCTGGGCCTAACCCTCACACACAGCCAGAGGAATCCTTCCCAAACACAGTTAATCACATCGCTCATCCGTTTAAAACTGGCTTACTAGAGCCAACACAGGATAAACTCCACAATCAGTCCCAAACCCATCTTTCTCTGCCCTCTCTAGAGCACACTCACTGAGCACAAAGGCCTGCACACTTGGCAGCCAGCCCTCCTGCTCTCCCCCTTGCCCTCCAGCCACACTGGCCCATAACCCCCAACACTGGGCCCACCCCTGAGCCCTGCATCAAACACCAGCGCCCCCTTCGCCGAGCTCATTCATCATTCCTCAGAGCTCAGCTCATGCATCACCTTCCTTCCCTGCGACAGGGTCAGGTCCTTTCCTGTGCGCTCCGCAGCACCCTGCCTGTCCCTCGGAGTCCTCGCGAGAGGAACTAGATAACTGTGATCCCCGGGCACAGCACGGTGTCTGCCTGGGACACAGTGAGAGCTTCAACGCGCTGAACTAAACGAATGAAGGGGAACACCAACTCAGCTGTCACCCCCGCCCCCAAGTGTCACTGGCTAGAAGATCATCCCCCGGTTCGCCGGCAGCACCGGTGGGTCTTGCCACCTCTGCGCCCCGCAGCCCTCCGGAGGCTGCCGTTGCTGTCTGTTGACAGGCGTCCCCTCAGAACGGGAGCTCCTCCAGCGCAAGGCCCCGCTCAGCACCCCTGGTCCCGGGGGCCCCCACGGAGGCCGCCGCGCTCAGTGAAACTTTGCCGCGCGCAGCAGTGGCCGGAGACCCGCGCGGACCCTCTCCCCGCGGGGACCGGCCAGGGCGAGCCGCCCCTCCCCCGCGGCAGACGACCCGACCTGGGCCAAGGTCGGCCAAGTCCTCGTCGCCTGCCCAGCGGCCCCTGGACCCACAGGACCCGGACCCGAGTGCGCGGAAGCCTCCGAGCCGCGGCCAGGTCTCAGAATGCGCGGCGGGGCAGCCCGGCCCGTCAAGCAGCGAAGCCGAAACTAGAAGCCTGAGGTCTGGCTTCGTCACTGTTTGCTGGGGAACTCCGACGAGCAACTACCCTTCGGGGACTCAGTTTCCCCCGGGCCAAGTGAGACAGACAGCTGCGGCTCCCGCGAGAACTCGCGCGGGAACAGGAGCCGCGGGCTCCGCACAGCGCCCGGCACGTAGACCCCGTCTACTATCGGGCTGGAAGGTCGCGCTCCCGCCTCCGCGCCGCCCTAGAACCTTTCTCACCTCAGGCTCGGGCTCCCGGACTCTCTCACCTCACGGCCCCTTCTTCCACCTTGGGCCGCCCAGCCTCCACCGCCCTCACTTCCGCTGACCCGCCCCCCGGAAGCGATCCTCCGCAGCTGCGCACCGAGCCGCACCTCCGCGCACCCTCGGGAGGCGGGTCCAGCTCGGTGGCTAGAGGAGCGTGGCCCCCGAGTGGGCGAGGCGCTGGCGGCCGCAGGCTCCGATCCCGCGGAGCACACTCCCTTCCATCGAGACCGTGCCCCCGCGGGGTCTGTGTCCCCGGGAGGAGTTGGCTGCGTTTGGAGATCCCTGGGCCTAGTATTCGTCGCGTCCCCCTGCTTGTTGCTCTCCACCTTTAGCCCCATCCAACTTCTGGAAGCCGAGGGGTGTGTCCCTCGACCCCTAAAATATGCTCCTACCCCTAGGGCAAACTGCAGAATCCTCACCCTGGCCCCCTTCCCAGTTCTTGGTTCCCAGGCAAGTCCCTTTGCAAAGCCTCTCTCCAGCAAGAATGGGCAGAATGGGCCTCTTTCTCCTCTGACTCCTGCCCTCCAGCACTTTGCAGCTTTCTTCTCTCTCTGTTTTAGCCTCTCTCTCTCTCTCTCTCTCACACACACACACACACACACACACACGGTATATTCAATGAGTGTGCTTGTTAGATGGGTACTTGATGCACAAGACTCCAGAGGCACTGTGGGAAGAGCCACATTCCTTCCAGGCTCACTAACCCACTCCCTCTTTGTCCTCCAGCGCTCACCGTCCTGGTCTGTGGCATGCAGTTCCTGGGTCACATTTCCTCCTCTGCCTTCAGCACAGCCTCGGGCTGTGCCTGACTCACAGGCTGGAGTTCCTTGGTTCCAAAGCCTGCAGTCCCCTCTGCCAGAGACAGAGCTGGTTTCATGGGTGAACGGCCCATGCAATCACAACGGGCCGCATGCTCAGAACCCTGTACTTGGTTTAGTACTTTGCTGTTGCCGTCTTGAAATGATTTTCTAATAAGGGGTCTTGTGTTTTCATTTTGCACTGCGCTCTGCAAATTATGTAACTGGTCCTGGCAAGAGACCTCAGAGGTCATCCACCCTGATCTCCACCATATCTCAAACGCTGAAGATTGACTTCCAGGTCTGGCCGTCTTTCCAGGATGGCACATTGTGTTTTAATCATTACCTTTCCCTCCTGTGCGATGGTGGATCACGCAAGTCCACGCTGGCTGTCTGTCCTGGGTGTAGATGCTGATTTGGTGTCCCACTCAGATCCCCTTGCAGGAAGAATGGAGCCCCCTACCTGGGAATTTCCTTCACCTCCCAAGCCAATGACTGATACAAGGTCCAAAAGGCCAGTTCAACTCTGCAGTGTGGTTCATGCCCCATGCTCTTCCACTGTGGATCAGGCCAAGGCTGGGCTGAGACTGTTCCTGCTCAGCAGTTTTCCTTTCCCTCTTCTGCTTCCTTCCTTCTTTTACTGGTTTTTCTGGAAGTACACTCCCCCCCAGCCCCACCAAACAAACAGACAAACAAAAAACACTTCATGCCTGTCTCAGGCTCTGCTTTTAAGACAATGAATTAACTTCCAGATCTTTCTCAACAGAGAGCACCAGATTCTCAAAACAGTAAGTCCTACCACTTGTTCTATCACAAAACTTATTTTGGGCAAGTCACTCAAGCCTTTGATAGGTAAGAGAGTCCCTGAAAGCATTCCAGCTCAAGTCTGCCCCAGGAGGGGGCCACCCCGTGGAAGGACAGAGCTGAGCAACATGCCACTCAAAGGAAAAGCACTTAGAACCACTCTAGTCTTCTCTAATTTTATTACAGGGCATGTTGGGGACAAGGGAGGGAAGTGGCAGAGAAGTGACAGAGAAGTGACAGGAGGGCAGCCCAGGGCCCTCTCCCACCCTGAGCCTCAAGGCCTGGTGGGGGACAGGAACTGCAGAGGCATCAGATAAGGCCTCAGAAAGCCCAGGCCATCATTTTCCATGGGACCAGGCTGGCTCAGTGTGGAACTGGCCCTCCCAGAGCAGCGGGAGAAGGGCTCGCATGGGCTGCCCCCGCCACCTGTGCCTGACAGGATGGGGGAGGCACAGAGATAGCATCAGATGCCCTCCCTCCCAATAAAGGGCATGGGGGATGGGGACACTTCCTCCCAGGACACAGGGAGCCTGGCTGAGCTGGCTGGCTCATGCCCCATCTGGTCTGGAGGTCAGAGGGGAGTGAGACACTCTGGTTTGAAAGGCCTTCCTTTCCACTTTGGGGAAAACAGGCAGGGAGAGAGGCGAGGGTGCCGTGCCAAAAAGGACCCCCAAATCCAGACGCAGGCTTTGGAGCCTCACATGTGGGTTTGAATCTCAACTCTACCTGTCTGAGTGACCCTGGGCAAGTCACTTCACTTCCCTGAGACTCAGGTTTCATCAAGATAGGAACAATGAGCATTTGCCTCACAGGCTTGTCGTGAGGATTAAGTGAGAAGGTGCATGTAATATTAGCGATGATTGGATGATACAAAATTGAACAAGGCTGGGCACGGTGGCTCATACCTGTAATCCCAGCACTTTGGGAGGCTGAGGCAGGTGGATCACCTGAGGTCAGGAGTTCCAGATCAGCCTGACCAATATGGTGAAACCCCATCTCTACTAAAAATACAAAAATTAGCCAGGCATGGTGGCATGCACCTGTAATCCCAGCTACTTGGGAGGCTGAGGCAAGAGAATTGCTTAAACCCGGGAGGTGGAGGTTGCAGTGAGCCAAGATCGCGCCACAGCACTCCAGCCTGGGTGACAGAACAAGACTCCGTCTCAAAACAAAACAAAATTGAGAACAAGACTGGCTGGAGAAGGCTCAGTGGGCACGCCCAAGGCAAGTGGGGTAACTCGGCAGATAGAAGGCCCAGGAGTGGCTGCGGAGATGTCTGCCTTCCTTCTTCCTCTGCCAGGTTGAGTGAGCCCCGGGTGGGGTGAGGGGGTGGGGAGACAACTGGGGGCTGGGGAGGGGGCAGCCTGACTTCAAGGCCTTAATGAAAGAGAGTGCAGGCATGCCTGTGGGCCTGCGTGGAGGATGGGACAGTGTTGGGGATCATGGATCCTCTGAGGACTGTTTTTAAAAAGCTGAAGAGGAGAAGGAAGAGAGGACTACTTCTTCCCATAGGTGCAGCTGCAAAGACATCAAGCTGGACCCATCGAGGATTTCGGATTCAGCCATCATGGGGCTGCTGCCGGGGAAGCCACTGCCCCTCCTTTCTCCTCAGCCCTGGGGTTATAAAAAAATACCTACAAACCATGAGAAAGTTTGTGTAAAAACACTTTTCTGCACATATAAAAAGAGAGACTGGCCGTGGTCAGTGGCTCAGGACGTGGACCAAAGTCCCAAGAGTGGCCAAGGGGAGTCCGTGGTGCCCCAGAGGTAGAAGAGCTAGCCTGGGGCACCCCCGGTTGCCTGGACAGCGCCGGCTCTGGAGAAGGCTGTGGTCTTTGGCTGGGTTGTGCTTCTGTGGATGCGAGGTCTGAGGGGCAAGAGGGGTGGCAGGAGCGCTGGCTCCCGCAGTCCTGTGCAGACCCTGTGCTAAGGTACGCGGTGGGAGTGCCTTGGCCCTGGGCCTCGGGAACCCCCTTAGTGAACCCCATTGCTAAAGGCAGAAACCCCTTCACAGTAAACTTCCCCAGACAGCTGGTCAGTGGCGTGGTCAGGGAAGCCGCAGGGGGTCCCGTCTGATTTCCACTCTGATGGGGGGTTCTGCCCAGAGGCTGCAGAAGACTGGCTCCTGCTGAGACCGACCCCAGCTGGGGACATCAGGCACAGGAGGGCAGTCGGGGGCATGGCCAGGAACGAAGGCTCTAGATAAACAGGAGAGCCGCCTTGGCAGCCTGGCCCCTCCTGGCTGGGGCTTCTTGATGTTTCCTGTGGGAAGGGCTGAAAGCAAGGAGAGGGTGGTGGCCCCGTCTTCCTAGCCTGCTCCTCCCTCCATTCTCCACCCCACAAGGGCCTAGACTGTGCGGCTGGCTGGGAAAGGTGCAGGGAGTTCACCCAGGCCCTGATCTGGGGGGTCCAAGCAGCTTCCAGAGCCAAATGGGTAGGGAGAGCCGAGTGACAGTCAGAGCTAGAGGTTCCTCTGCTCAGTCAGCCCAGGCACCCCTTGTCTACCCGCCACCATGGAGCCAAGGCTGTGGCGGCCACCCTCAGTGGATCTTGTACCCCACAAGGCAGCCTAGGAGTGGGGTGGGAGTGGGCGGCATCTGCAGTCTGAAATGGGCTGAGGACCACTCTGGCTCTGAGGCGTGGGGGCCTGTGCATCAGATCCCATCCGGCCCCGCAGGCACTCTAGGGCTGGAGGAGGGGCAGGCCACGCTGGAGTCCCTCCTTCAGGAACTGCATGTAGGTGGCCGTGGACGGGTCCTCAAAGGTGGATGAGAAGCTGAAGAGATTGCTCTCGACTTCCTCGGGCTTCATGGAGGTGATGTCCAAGAAGTAGTTGGCATTGATGTGGTGGACCTGGGAGAAGGGTCAGGTGAGGAGGGTGGGGCGGAGGGGGGCCCCCAGGCTCCCTGTGCCCTCTGTTCTATGGGGAGAAGCAGGGACACTATCAGGCCTTGACTGTCCTTGTCTGAGGTGGATGGTGGGCAGGCAGTGCTGCCGTAAGCCCTCGCCAGCACCCGACACCATCTCATCACCCTGTGTCTGACGAGGGGGCTCCTCCCTGCCTTGCCTACCAAGTGAAAACCCAACACCTTCCAAAATCACCTCTTCCACTAGCCCTCTCCCCCGCCCCCGAAATGACCTCTCTCCTCTGTTCCTGTGACCCCAGACTCCATCCTGAACCCCGTGCTCCCTTCTCTCACTGCGGCCTCACACTCGATGGGCCTCTCCTTTGGCCTCTCGCTCCAGAGAGTGAGCTCCTTCAGCACAGGGCCGTGTCTTTATCTTTGTGCCTGGCACAGAGTAGGTGCCCAGTAGATGAACAAATGAATGAATCAGCATTCAATCAACATTCATAGGAATGGGAGGCCTGGTTCTCCCAACCAGGCCCAGCCTCATCCAGTTCCCCAACACCGTCTCATCACCCTGTGCCTGGGACAGCAGATGCCTTCTGCCTGGTGCCCTTTCCTTTACGCCAAGCCCTCACTGGACACCTCTCCCGTGCCATCCCCTGCTCCTGAACTGCTCCCGTCCTAAGATCCTAAGGAAGCTGGCCCCCTCCTACAGTCCTGGGTCCCACACTAACCATGCCTTGGGACATAAAGGATAAGGGGTCGCTTTGATCAGAAGAGCTAGAGATCTGAGGCTCAAGGGCAGGCCTCGGTTCAAAGCCAGCTGCACTTAATTGACTGCAACATTTGTCCAGTCTCTGAACTTTTCTGGGCCTCCTTCCTTGTTTATAAAATGGGTATTCATGATCATCCATCTCCCAAAGCTGCTGTGAGGCCCCAGTGAGAAGACTTGCTGAGTAAGTCTTCTAGGTAAGGGGCCCTTAGGGAGAGGTGGGGTCTTGAATCTTGGCTCAGGGCCCTCTCCTGGTCTTCTCTGTCACAAGGCCTGGCTCCTCCCTCCCTTTCCATCCCAGGACTGGCTGCCATGGTCCAAGGCGAGCCTTCCCTTCCAGGCCGTGTTTCTAGGGAGGCGCTGGCTCTGCCTCGGGACTGTGCTCACTGCTGCGCAGCCCCCGATGACCAACACCTGCATCACAATTCCTGTTTCTACGTGGGGACAGCGGAGGCTTAGACCGGGTAAGAGACCAGCTTGCGGCTTTGCAGCCAGGAGGTGACCCGAACCCTGATGAAGCCTGCACATCCACGCCTCCTGCTGGTTGCTCCCTGGGCCCCGAGGTGCCTGGGCCCTGTGGGGTCTGGGTGGGGGTGCCTACCACGGTGCCATTGGGCAGGCAGATCATCATCTCCACGGGGAAGCTGTACTTCTCCAGGTGCAGGCCAGCCAGCTTCTGGTGGGACGGGTTCTCCTGGTTGTTCTGTGGGGACAGTTGCACACTCCTGATGCCACGGCCCCCACCACTGTTCTGGACGCTGCTGCTCCTGCCCACCTGCCCGCTCACCTGCAGCTCCTCCAGCTCCTTCACCAGGGACCAGGTGCTGATGAAGCTGTCATTGAGCAGGGTGAGGATGGGCGAACTTTCCAGGACAGTCTCCCGGAGAGTCCGCCCCGAACCTGTTCAGGAAGAGGAAGAAGCTGGAAGACAGAAGGCTGAAGCGCCCTCACATCTTGCTGGGGTGCAGTCTTGCTTTGGGGAGACCTCATGGGCTGCAGGACAGTCTCTGCACCCAGGTGAAATAACAGATTCAAAGAGCCTGAGGCAGAGTAGGTGCTGAATAAATGGTAGTTGGGATTAACATCAATGATATACCAGCATCCTGGGCTGAGATTAGGGTTAGGGGTTCTACCTGGCCCCGGGGACTTGCAGACAGTGACAGCTTCTTAAAGCCAATGAATGCTCTGTGTCCCAGGGCCTTCGCACAGGCTGTTCCCTCTACCTGGATCACTCCATCCGGTCACTTGACAAACTCCTACTCATCCTTCAAAGTCTCAGTGTAAATATCACTGTCTTCACAAAGCCTTCCCTGACCCCCGGTTATACACTCTGGTGCCACTCTGGACTGTCCCCTGTAGAACACTCACCGTGCTTGTACTGACTCATTCGGTGTCTGCCTTTGCACTGTCTCCGTCTTTGAGGGCAGGGACCCCTTCTGACTTCCTCACTGTGGGACGCCAGCACCCAGCCCACTGCTGCACTGATGGTTGACGGGGTGAGGGCGGGGCACTGTTTTGTTCATCTTTGTCCCCACTGCCAGACACCCAAAGAACATTGCATCTAGGGGGCCTCTGGTGAATTTCCTGAATCAATTAACACAAGCCCAGCGTCTGGCCCGATTTTCTCTCTTACACGCATATAACACTTTACAGTGTATGCGGCACTTTCACCTCCATGTCCACAGCTCTGAGAGCTAAGTGTGTTATCCCCTCTTACTTTTGAGAAAACTGAGGCTCAGGGAGGGGAAGACACTTGGTCAAGATTATCAAGCTGACAATGGCTGTGTTTGAACCCAGTCTGCCAGGGCCCTTTCTTTAGCATCTGGTAGCTCCCTCTGGGCTCAGCACAGAAACCACCAAGCCCTCACCCCACACCCCTACCATGAGCAATCCCCAAGGCCCTCACGACTCAACAGGAGAGTCCCATTGGTCTCAGAGCCTCTGGTACCCCATAAGGTGTGGACTTTCCCACTGCTCCCCTTAGATCCAGCCGGGCCCCTCACCTCAGCAGGACTGGTCGTCCAGGGCCCCCCACAGCAGGATCGAGTGCACCAGCTTGTTCTCAGCCTTGGCTCGGTCGAAGGCCTCAGTGAACGGCAAGTAGGAGACCTGGGGCCACACCGAGACAGAGCAAAGCCATCATCAAAGCGGCCAGGGTCCCACTCAGGGGCTGTGAGTCTGTAGTGTGTGCAAGTATGTGTGTGTGTGCGTGTTTGAGTTTGTGTGTGGGCATATATATTTGTGTGTATGTTTGTGTATATGTACTTTTGTATGTGTATATGTTTGTGTATGTATATGTGTGTGTGTATATATGTGTGTTTGTGTGTGTGTGTGTGTAGGCATATATATTTGTGTGTGTGTTTGTGTATATGTACATTTGCATGTGTATATGTTTGTGTATGTATGTGTGTGTATGTTAGTGTTATGTGCATGTATGTGTGTGTATGTTAGTATGTGTTTGTATGTATGTGTGTATATGTTAGTGTGTGTGTTTGTATGTATGTGTGTATGTTAGTGTGTGTATATGTTAGTATGTGTGCATATGTTAGTGTGTGTATGTTTGTGTGTTTGTATGTATGTTAGTGTGTGTATGTATGTGTGTGCGTATATGTTAGTATGTGTATATGTTAGTGTGTGTATGTGTGTTATGTTAGTATGTGTGTGTGTTTGTGTGTGTATATATGTTAGTGTGTGTGTATATGTTAGTGTGTTTGTATGTATGTGTATGTATATATGTTAGTGTGTGTGTTTGTGTGTGTGTGAAGGGGGTGCTGCTGAGCCAGGAGATGGATGTCTCTTCCAAGTTCTATTTATTATTATTTTATTTATTTATTTATTTTTTTTTAGATGAAGTCTCACTCTGTTGCCCAGGCTGGAGTGCAGTGGTGCAATCATAGCTCACTGCAGCCTTGAACTCCTGGGCTCAAACAGTCCTCCTGCCTCAGCCTCCCCAAAGCTTTGGTACTACAGGTGCATGCTACTGCCACCCCCAGGTAATTAAAAAAATTTTTGTGTAGATATGGGGTCTCGCTATGTTGCCCAGATTGCTCTTGAACTCCTGGCCACAAGTGATTCTCTGCCTCAGCCTCCCAAAGTTTTGGATTACAGGCATGAGCCATTGCACCTAGACTCTTCCTCCAAGTTCTGAATGGCAGCGGGGAGGCCCCGCTGGCACACGCTGGGCCCAACAGTGAGACAGCCTCAGTAGCAAGCCCTGCCCACATGCCAGCACCTGTGCCCAGCTGCTGCTCCACAGCTCCCAGCCTCTGCCCATGCAGCCTGACCCTGGCCTTCACCCCTGCCCAGCCTCACCTTCTTGAAGGGGTACATGGCCACCTCCAGGCGCCGGGCAGCCTCCTCCCAGTTTAGCTCCTGCTGCCACTTGATCTCCTCAAACACAAACTGCAGGGGCTCCCCCGAGGGCAGGTGGCTGTCGATCATGCTGCCATCCTCATCCAGGATCACGGAGGGCACTGAGGGGCCCTTGGCCTCCAGCTCCATCTGGGCCAGAGGTCAGTGGTGGGGGGAAGGCTCAGAGATGGGCAAGAATCCTCAGGGGCTCCGTCACAGACCCTCCAAGAGGCTCCACTCATTGCAGAGGAAGGGCGGGGCCCTGCAGCCGAGCCCACCTGGATGGGAGCCTCCTGTGTGCTCACCTGGGGTATGTAGCCGATGTCCACCTCCATGTTGCCGCTTTCACTGGCCCCATAAAGCCACTCCATGTCCACATTCAGAGACCTAGGGATGGCCAGGGCAGAGTGACACCATCATCAAAGCCCATTATCTGTGTCACATTTTATCTCACATAATACCTGCAACTGTCTCCATTTTCCAGATGAGAACACTGAGGCTTCTCAAGGTGAACGCCTGCTCTCAGGGCCACTGGGATTCTGGCTGCAGAGCCCTGGCCCTCTTCCCCACCAGGCTGCCCCTTCCTAAGGCACTGGAGCCACTTCACCGTCTGCCAGCCCTGCCCCTCACAATTCACAAAGAGCCTGCACAGCCATGGCCTGTGTACTCTCCAGGACCCTTCAAGGCAGAGAGATGGCCAGTGCCTCACGGCGGGTCACAGGATAGGGCAGGAATGAAAATGAGCACCGTGGTCCCTGCACAGGCCTCTGGCGGGCGGCAGGAAATCTGAGCCGAGCAGTGCAATCTGCAGATCCGTCGCACGGGGGAGCCCCAGCACTGACAAACCACCACCCCCGCAGCAGGTGGCACAGAGGGCAGAGCTAGGTACCCCCCAGGGGTCAGCAGTCCCTGATGCCAGGTCCTCAGACATGAGCCCAGGAACAGCTGGTCCTGGAGCTGGTCACTGCCTATCTCCTCCTGTCCCCTACAGTTCAGGCCCCCTCCTCAACAACCCCGGGATGGAGGCAGGTGTGCCCAGCCCTAGGTGAGCGGATGGAGGGCTTGTGCCCTCCTCTTCCTTTTCCCTTTGACCGGGAAGCCCCTGCCCTGCCCACTCTGGGGAGGGAGGGAAGCCACCCCCACTCCTAGGGCAATTTTCTCTTCCCATGTTATCCCAACCATCCTCTCACGCCTGCCCTGTGGGTGAAATAGGCCAGGAGTCAGTCTCCCATCTGGCAGATGAGGAAACAGGCCTACAGAGGGCCAGGGCCTTGCCCACAGCCACACAGCCAATGGGTTCCACAGCTGAGACTTAACTGCAGACCTCCTGGCTCCCAGCCAGGTCTTCTCCCTGTAGAGCGGTCACTCGGGCACACTAGGTGGCCACTTGCTATCAGTTAGGAATCTGGACAAACTTGAAGCCAGGGCCTCCTGGGTCCTCTACTCTGCTGACAGGTGGCCAGCCCTGAGGAGGTGAGGCAGGCAGGTGGCTGGTGCAGCACCGTCCCGGAAGCCCCTCTGGGGCTCTGCAGCAGCGGAGGGCCTGCCCTTGGCCTTTGGATGTGCTGTTCCTCTGTCTGGCAAAACCCTCAGAGCCCTGATCTCTGCTGAGATGACCTTTTTCTTCTGGGAAGCCTTCCTGGACCCCACAGCTGGGTCCCTGCCTGACTGCTGGCCTTCCCCTTGGTGGCGCGCACAGGCTGCGGTTACAGCTCTGCCTGGGGCCTGTCAGCAGTGTGAGGGCGGGGAGGCCCAGCTTCAGGAAGGGTCTGCAGGCTGCTGCACTGGGTCCCAGGCACAGAGGTGGAGGGCCAGGCCACGGGTGCCTGGGAAGAGCTTGTGGGTGATCAGCTCATCCTCTTGCCTGCCTCATGCTGCCTCCTGCCATGTCAGCCCCACGAGATGGGCTCTGGGGAGCAAAGGAGGGGCCAGAGACAGAAGAGGCCTCTAGGCTCCTGGAGCTGGGGAGCAGGACAAGCTGTAGGAGGGAGCCAAGGCTGGGCCAGGGTCAAGCTCCCACCTGTGGTTGGGCACGAAGAGCCGGAAGTCGCGGACGTGGGTGGCGTCTTTGGAGAGGATGATGTGGCCGGTGAACTGACCAGGGGAGAACCAAAAGGGGAAGTCGGGCGGCTCACTGAGCTGGAACTCGGCATGGATCCTGTGGGGAAAGGGATCTGCTACACCAGAGCTGCCCACCTTCTCCCCAGGAGCCCGGGAAGACTTGGCCAGAATCATCAGGGAGAGGAGGCCGAGTGTGGGGGTGGAGGTGGATGGGCCAGGGGGCAGCAGCGAGGCCCTCCAAATGCTGCTCATCCTTCGAGGGTCACATGCCCCTCCTCCGGAAGCCCTGCCTGGACCCCCTCCCCAAGCCCCCACAGCTTCTGGAAGGCATGTGTGACTGGGCATCCTTCCTGCTTCTGTGTGGATGGCACAACCATGGCTACCAGCCCCGTGCAAAGCAAGTTCCACAGCTTTTCTTTCTGAACCCCCACGTGCCTTACGAGGAAGTCATCAGCACCCCAATCTACAGGTGAGAAAACTGAGGCTCAGGGAGCCCCAAAGCTGCTTGCCCGAGACAGCAGGGGGAGGAGAGGTGGAGTTGGGGGGCTCAAGCCGGGCCCTCCCCTCTGGGCGCTGTGCCGTCCGTGCCTCCCCGGAGCTCCAGGCCGGCCCGTGTGGCCCACTCACCGGAACATCACAGTGTAGTAGAAGTCGCTGATGGCGGTCAGGCAGGCCACGGCTCCCTGAGGGGCGAAGCGGGTCTTCACAAAGGGCCGAGGGTGGAACATGCTCAGGAGACGGTGGATGATGACCTGGGGGTGGCAGGAGGCATGTGCTGGCTTGCTGGGTCCCGCCGGGCCTGGATCCACTGGGGCGGGGGTCAGCCCAGACCCGAAGGCCCAGGGGCCCCATGGGGAGGGAGCAGGTCCAGAGGGAGGCAGGAGAGCAGGTGGGGCAGGCCTGGCACTGGGGTCCAGGCGCAGACAGAGGGGTGGCCACTCCTGGGCTGGGGCGGAGGGGCCCCACGTCGCACCCCAGCTGTCCTCACCTCCTTGCCCTTGGGCGGCGGCGGATAGAAGCGGTTGTTGGACAGGTAGCCAGTGAACACGCTCAGCTCACCGGGGATGATCCACCAGGGCTCGCCCAGCTCCTGGCCTGGCGGGGGAAGGAAGGGCTGGAAGTGGCGGGCGGCAAACACTGCACTTGGTGAGGCTGCGGCTGTCCAGTTTCGGAGGCCGGACAGGGCGAGGCGGGAGACCTGAGGCGGGGGAAAGCAAAGCTCCAGGAATCTGAGAACCATGACTCCGGGGCCTCCTCTAGCATGTGAGTGGGGGTCTCAAGCCCCGAGCCAGCCCACACCAAGGGAGCAGATGGACCCCAGGGAGGTTCCTGCCTTGGTGATGGCCATAAGCTTAGCGATATCCCGCCAGAGAGAGGCTCGCCTCCCTGCTGCAGTGCCTCTCAGCCCACCCAGGCGCAGCCCAGGCCACAGCAGCTCGCTCGAGGGCAGGCTTGGAATGGGGGTGGCGGGGCTCTGTGCCTCAGACAGTCCCACCTCCATCCTACGCATAAGCCCGTGGGCCAGCCCTGGGTGCCACCACCCTGCCTGGCTTCCCTGGCCCTCCGGCAGCCCTGCTCTCCCTCCCCAGTCTCCCCTCCGAGCCTCCTCCCAGGGACTAATGTCCCACTGGCCAGTTCAGGGCTTCGGCTTGGAGCTAAGTCCGATGAGGGTGGCGGCCAATCATGTTTGACGTGAAATCTCCAGGGTCAAGAGCAGGAGGAGACCACAGGGAAGGGGAAGGAAGGCCACCCCCAGAAGGGCCCTGCCTTAAGTACAGCCTGCCCCACCCTGGGCAAAAGGCCTTCCCTAAGCCCGAGTCCTCATCAGTGACCTGCCTCGCCTCTGTCTGACAAGCTGATGGCTCGGAGAGGATGCTCAGAGACCACAGAGCTGTCTACACGTCGGCCAGCACTTGGGGAACAGCAGGTTCCCTCTCCTGTCGCCACCTCCCTGGCAGCAGGAGCTCAGGCTTGGTGGGAGGTGGGAGGAAAGCAGTGCAGGGAGCTCCCACGGAGATTTAACAGGCGGTTCTCAAGGCAGAGCTGGCTGTGCGGGGCTGGGCCGAGCCCGCCCTCCTGGGTCCTGCTTGTAGGCTTGCCACCTCCTGCAGGGGGCCTGCCAGCGATGGGTGCTGGGCTTGGTGGGGCTCTGCTCGGGGCCAGGGCTGGGGGTGCTGCTCCTGCCTCACCCCAGTTCTTGCTGTCTGTGGAGACTTATCTGCTCAGACCAGCCCATTACTGCCAAACCCATGAAGATGGGTTCCGTACCTCCTTTTGTGGAAGGTCAGACCCGTTTCGACCACTTCCTGGACTCCTGCCTATCTATCTGCTGCACTGTCTCCTTGGCTGAGAAGAACACGTTTATTCATTTGTTCATTCCACAAAATGTTTTATGCACCTACTGTATACGAAGTTTCTATCAGGGTACACTGTGCACCCTGTCTTCTTGGAGCTTATAGTGGGAGATGGCAAGTAAACAGGAACCAAAATGGGCAATGCCCTTCCCTGTGAGCTCCTCCTTGGAATTTCTGTCCCTCCCTGAACCTGCAGCGATGAGGTCAAGAAAGGGGCTCCCAGCCAGGCATGGTGGCTCACGCCTGTAATCCCTGTACGCCTGTAATTTGGGAGGCCAAGGCAGGTGGATCACGAGGTCAGGAGATTGAAACCATCCTGGCTGACATGGTGAAACCCCATCTCTATTAAAAATATAAAGAAATTAGCCGGGCGTGGTGGTGGGCACCTGTAGTCCCAGCTACTCGGGAGGCTGAGGCAGGAGAATAGTGTGAACCCGGGAGGCAGAGCTTGCAGTGAGCCAAGATTGCGCCACTGCACTCCAGCCTGGGCGACAGAGCGAGACTCCATCTCAAAAAAAAAAAAAAAAAAAAAAGAAAGGGGCTCCCCAGCACTGATTCCCTGGGCTGGGCCAGGTGGCAATTCCGCCACAGGCGCCAGACTCAACGTCATTCCCAAGTTTCTTTTGCCATGTGGCTGCCAGGCTCTAGAGTTGGGCACTGCCAAGGGGCTGCTGCTGGGCAGCAGACATCCAACATCCCCTGGGGACCTCAACTTCAACATATGCAGACTGACCTCATTCTCTACCCCCCACTCCCTCCCCGCCTACAGTCCCCATCTGGGCAAGCAGCCCACCATGCCCCTGGTCACCAGCCAGAAGCCTGAGTCATCCAACTCCTGCCCACCCACTGTCCATGAGGAGCCGCTCCCTGCCCTTCCTTCCCCAGCATCCTCCAGGCTGCCCTTACTCTCCATCTCCTCTCCCTCTCCCCTCCAGAACTGGTCTTCTTGCCTCCCATTTCTCCCCATTCTACCCATGCCCCGTCCCTGGCCTGGAAAGCCCATGTCTGATGAGGAAGCTGTCTTATTTAAAATCTGCGCGGTATTCAGCCGCCACAGAGTGAAGGCCAAAGGCAGGCAACAAAGCCCTTGGTGGGGTCTGGCACCTTCTCTCCTGGCCCCACTGACCGGGACGCCCCTGTGTGGGTCCTGCATGCCCCATGGGCCGAGACACACCCGCTGCCTGGCCTCGGTGACCAGCCTGGCACTCCTGCCTTCAGGCCTCTGTTCGTGCTGAAGTGGCATTGGCTGAGATGAAAAGGCTGGGTCGGGCTGTGTGGGCTGGGCACAGAGAGGCAGTGTTCCTGGCAGAGGGAACCGCATGTGAGAAGGCTCCCAGTTGGAAGAAAGCCTGGGGATTTGGAAGGAAGGAAGTCTGATGTGGTTGGAACAGAGGAAGCCCACAGAGGGGAGGAGAGAGTGGGAGAGAGTGCAAAAGGGCAGGCAGGGGCTGAGGCAGCTTCATCCTCCAATGTGCTCAGGACCCTGTCCAAAGGGCCTTGGGTTGGGGAGGGGCTGGCAAGGAGAGCATCTGTCCACCTCCTACCTCCACCTTCTCAGGTGCCTTCCCCACCCCACAGCCCTCTGCTGGGGACCAAACCTCAGGTCTAGATCATCAGAGTTCAACAGAGTACCTATCAGGAGCCAGGCATCATGCTATGCCCCATGGGGAAGAGATGGATGTGCGGGATGTAATCATCGTAGTATGTGGGACGGCTGCACTAACAGGGTTTCTACTGCACTGCTGCTTCCTCCAAGACCCCCCCAACCTGTGCTCAGTCACCCTGCTGAACCCTCCTCATCCTGAGGTCTACCAGATGTCACTTCCTCTAGGAAGCCATCCCAGATTCCCCAGTCTGGGGCAGAAGCTAATGCTTCTCTCTCCTGCTCCCCCAGCAGGCTGTATGCCTGGACAGCAGGGACAACATCACAGCCACATGGACCTCCAGGGCCTGGCATGGGGCCTGGCTCCAGTGGGCACACAGAGGGCAGAGGAAAGATGGATGAATGGAGCAGAAACTCATCCTCAGGATGCACATAGATGACCCCGCTGCCTGTGGTCCCCAACTCACCCCTAGGAAGCCATCTTTGCTCTTGGTCATGGTCTCCGGAAGCAGAGGCTGGAATCGGGCTTCTATGGTGAGCGTCTCCTCGCTAGGGTCAGGGGGCAACTCCTCCTCCTCGTAGCTGGCCGCAGGAGTTGACCCTATGAGACACAGACATCGGAGACGCTATAGGGCTCACCTCTCCCTCGTCATCTACACTAGCTGGTGATTAACGGAGCCAGGCAGGGGGTGGGGGTAGCTGGGGTGTTAACAGTTAACAGTCACCAAAGTAACAACCAGTGTATTGCATTTTAGTTTCAGGATAGCCCAGGGAGGCAGATAATAACATGACCAACTCCATTTGACAAATGAGAAAGTGAAGGTTCAGAGAGGTAAAGTCACTTCGCCAGGTGACATAGCTAGATGGTGGGGGAATCGGGATTGAAACCCAGGCCTGTTTTACTCGAAACCCATGACCAACCAGGACCCTTTTCTAGGTCTTCTGGGACTGAGAGGAACCAGAGTAATGAATGAAGCAAGAAACAGAAACAGGCTCTTTGATGTCACAGGGAGAGCACTGGTTTGGGAGGAAGGAGACCCACCTTCCCCTGCTTTTTTTTGGTGGGGGGGCATTGCCCCGGCTGTAGGAAGGGCTGGACTGGCAGGGGCTGGATTTGATTCCTTGGATCTTTTCCTGCTCAGAGATCTGGCAAGTCTGTAACCTTCCCAGTATAGAAGGATTCATTTTGAAGGGCTAAGGGAGAAATGACGCCTATTTCAAAAGGGGTGAGTAATAGTCACCAGTAACAAAGTGTAGCCAGCAGAGGGCGGGGGTGGGTCTTGCCCTGTCTGCCCTCTCAGGGCAGGGTAGTGGTACAGAGATGATGCCTGGCATTTGCTGACTGACTGGCTAGCAGGCTGAATGATGCATTAAAGCAGTTCTCAACCAGAAGTCCTCAAAATCACCCAGGATGCCTTTAAACTACAGATGCTCGCAACCCACCTCAGACCTACTGAATCAGAATCTGCAGGGGTGAGAGTCTGGAAACTGCCCTTTTAATGGGCACTGCCTGCGGCTCCTGATGCAAATCCCTATTCTGAAGAATCACTTATTTCTGCATTTGTAAGTCAATGCAGTAAAACTTTCCAAAACGCAATCTAGAAACCCAAGAAGAAGGGAGCAACAGGAATATGCAGGGTCATTAGTCGGCCTTGCTTATTCAATTATTTTACTGATATCACAGATAAATATTAATAATAATGATTCCCAAGGCAGCTCATGCCTGTAGTCCCAGCACTTTGGGAAGCCGAAGCAGGCGGATCACCTGAGGTTAGGAGTTTGAGACCAATTTGGCCAACATGATGAAACCCCGTCTCTACTAAAAATGCCAAAATTAGCTGGGCATGGTGGTACACACCAGTAATCCCAGCCCAGCTACTCTGGAGGCTGAGACAGGAGAATTGCTTGAGCCTGGGAGGCAGAGGTTGCAGTGAACCGAGCACTCCAGCCTGGGTGACAGAGCAAGACTCCATCTCAAAAAAAAAAAAAAAACCAATAATAATAACGATTCCCCCACCACCTAGCTGTATGATCTGGGGAAGGGACTTCACCTCTCTGAGCCTTTACTTTCTCATTTGTCAAATGGAGTTGGTAATAATGTTATTAATTATAATAATAATACTCAGCATTTTACAGCCCTTTGGCTTTTTAATAAAAAGTTTTATTTCCTGACTTATGAGTAACATTTGCCCATTATAGGCAATTTGTAAAAATTTTAAGGGATAAGGTAGAAAACTAAACACACTCATAACTCTACCACATAGAACTAGTTGGCTCTATTTCCTGCTTGGATTTGATTTTTCCCCCCCTTTGATTTCTCAAAACTTGGTCCATTTTTGCATTCATAGCCTAGAGGTAATGGGGGAATTCTTTTACCCTGATGGAGAAAAAGATTTCTGTGCAAAAAATTAAAAGTGCACCTCAAGCTTAGCTAACATGTCATTATGAGAGAACTCTCACTCTGGCCACAAAAAAAGGACAAAGAGGTGGCTGTGCAAATGCTCAGAAGTGTGTGCAAAATAAAAAGTACAGGCAAGGCCACAAGGGGACGACCTGTTTATCTGCCCATCTGCTTTCATGACAGAACTGCCTGCCACCGAGAGACATTGATACACATCCACTCCAGCTCATTAGCATTTTTCATCCAACCTTCCTCCTCTAGCAGCGATCACAGGTCACCGGGCCAGCACGGAGCCAACCTACACAATACACTCCTGAAAAACAGCAGGCTCGTGACAGTGCTTTGAAGCTTATGCACCCGAAACAGACAGCATGTCTCTCTTGCCTTTCCCATCGATGACTGACTTACACCAGGCAATCTGGGTAATAAGTAGGTGCCCAAGATCCTGAGTTCAAGAAATGTCACAAGAAGTTGCAAGAAAATGGGCACACAGGTTGGGGTGGTGGTGGGGCAGCAAGTGAAGCATTTTATAATTCATTAGAATGTTTCAGCCCCTCATCTTTAACCAAATAAATAAATAAATAATCACTGACTGCACTAGGCAAAAATGATAGCAAGAATGGAATAGGAGGCCGGGCACAGTGGCTCACGCCTGTAATTCCAGCACTTTGGGAGGCTGAGGCGGGCAGATCACTCAAGGTCAGGAGTTCGAGACCAGCCTGGCTAACATGGCAGAACCCCGTCTCTACTAAAAATACAAAGTCAGCCCAGCATGGTGGTAGGTGCCTGTAATCCCAGCTCCTGGGGAGGCTGAGGCAGGGGAATTGCTTGAACCAGGGAGGCAGAAGTTGCAGTGAACTGAGATTGCGCCACTGCACTCCAGTCTGGGTGACAGAGCAAGACTCCATCTCAACAACAACAACAACAACAACAAAGAATGGAATAGGAATCTGAAAGCACCTAAGCAAAGTTTCAGATTTAGTAATAATAGTTATAGCTCCTGGCTAGGCGCGGTGGTTCACACCTGTAATTCCAGCACTTTGGGAGGCCAAGGTAAGAGGATCGTCTGAGCCCAGGAGTTTGAGACCAGCCTAGGCAACGTAGTGAGACTGCATCTCCACAAAAATAGAAAAATCAGCTGGGCGTGGTAGCATATGCCTGTGGTCCTAGTTACTCAGGGAGCTGAGGCAGGAGGATCAATTGAACCAGGGAAGTTGAGGCTGCAGTGAGCTGTGATTGCACCACTGCACTCCAGTCTGGGTGACAGAACAAGACCCTGTCTCAAAAAAAAAACAGTTATAGCTGCTGTCTATTGGAAATCTACTGTATATTCGTCACTGTGCATTTTTCTCTACTGAAACCTGTGAGCTGGTGCAGGACCCTGGAGCCAGATGGCCCCAGTTCTAGCCCTGGCTCCGCACCTTTCTAGCTTGGGAAACTGGGGAGCCTGCCTGTGCCTTAGTCTCTCAAACTATTAAACATAGGGATCATGACAGTGTCCATCTCCCAGGGCTACTGTGAGGTTTAAAGAGAGAACCCACATGAAGTACTTAAATGCCTGGCACAGAGGAGGTGGCCAAGGAATGTTTTTTTTTTGGTTTTTGCTTTGTTTGTTTGTTTTGAGACAGGGTCTCACTCTGTCGCCCAGGCTGGAATGTAGTGGTGTGATGTCAACTCACTGCAACCTCTGCCTCATGGCCTCAAGTGATCCACCCACCTCAGCCTCCCAAGTAGCTGGGACTACAGGCGCACACCACCGCACCCGGCTAATTTTTGTATTTTTGTAGGGATGGGGTTTTGCCATGTTGACCAGGCTGGTCTTGAACTCCTGGGCTCAAGCGATCCTTCCATCTCCCAAAGTGTTGGGATTACAGGCGTGAGCTACCTTGCAGACCAAAGAATGTTAACTATTATTATTGTTCACAAGTCTGAGAAAAACAGGCTCAGGGGTTGCTGGAGCAGCTCGCCCAAGCCACCAGCTACAAAGTGTCAGAGCTGGGAGGAGTCCAGGGCCTCTGAGATCCCACGAGCTTCCCTACACTCCAGACAGCCGCTCCTGCTCAGTGAAGACACCGTGGCCAAGGCGCCCTCCTCCCCAGCCGCCAGCCTCTCCTGGTACCTGTTAGCTTCTCAGCAATGGGTTTGAACTCCTCAGGGCTGATGTACATATCCCCGTCAGTGTCCAAGGAGGAAAAGAGAAAAAGGCCATCTGTCCCCAGGGTCTTCAGCGCCAGTTCCTGCTTGGGAGGAGAGACTGGGCTGGGCACCATTTGGCGGCCTGGTCTCCTGGTCCCCAACAGGCAGTTGCTTCCGGATGGAGCCCCTTCTCCCTCCATCTTCCTGAGTTCTCCCAGTGCCTCCCGGTCCAACTGTGCAAATGTTGCCTCTGAACTGCCCCAGAGCCTCCAGTCCCTCCTGGTCCCTGCTCATCCACTGTCTGGGTACGACTGCCCCCTCCCAGTTTGTCCCCACCCCGCCTTCGGCCTGGCCCTGGCTGCTTGGCCCTGTTCCTCCGGCATCTTCTGTCCTCTCCTGTGTCCCCTCCTCACTGTCCCAGGGCTCCCCAGTGCCCCTTTCAGACTCTGCGGGAACCAGCTTCGCTGTGTCCAGGTCACCCCTCTGGATAGAGACCCTTCCAGTCTGTCCCAGCCCCACACTGGCCTCCGTTCGCCTTCCCCCCATCAGCCCGGCCCCAGGCACCCCCACCCGCCTCCCGTGTCCCCTCCTTCCCGTGCTCCCTCCCGTCCAGTCCCCCTCCGCCCCCCGCCTCCCCCGACTCGTCCCTGCCCATGTCCCCCCTGCTGCCGAGGCTCGGTCCTTCAGTCCCCGCTCCCGCGCTCCCGCCCCGGCCCGCTAGGGCCCGGACCTGACGCGCGGCCGCCTGGGCCTCGGCGTGGCGGGCGCAGACCCGGACGGCGGCGGCGGCGGCGGCGGCGGCCAGCAGGGCTCCGAGCAGCGCCAGGGAGCGGGCGCGGCGGCGCGGTGGCGCGGGAGGCTGCGCGGCAGGGCCGGGGCTGGGCGGCCAGCGTTGGCCCGGCCGGGCCCGGCCCATGGCTGCGGCTGGCGGCGGCTGCCGGCGGCCCCGGACGCGAAGGAGCGGGGCGGGGCCGGGGGCGGGGCGGCCGGGGCGAGGCGGGGCGGCCTCAGGGGCGGGGCGGGGCGGCCTCAGGGGCCGGGCGGGGGTCGCTGGGTCCCAGCTTCGCTGTCCGGCCAGCGCCCGGGGCGGGGTCAGCTACACCGGAGCGCCAAGAAGGGCTGAGCGCGTCTATGCGGTCGGGTCCGTAGTCCCGGCCACCCCAGCCTCCCCAGGCCGCTTCCTGCCTCTCCGCGCCCCTTCCCGTGCTTCCGTTCCCAAAGCTAAGCCAGGCCTCTGCGGCCCACTTGCCTGGCCCAGCCCAGAGAGCGATTCCAGACTGGGGACTGGGACAAAGAAGGGGCTGGGGCCAGAGGCTGGGGAGAAGCCACACACCCTGTGCTCTCCTGGAAAAGGGGAAGTCGGGGGCCACTGGGGCCTCGTGTCCTCCTCTGCTGGCAGCCGTGCACGACGCCAGAGACTGCTGAGGGGCATCCGTCCATCCTTATCCCACCAGTTTCCTAAAGGTTCCTCTGTCATCTAGAGCAAGACAAATTAAAAAGAAAGCCCAGCCCCTGTTCCCCTCATGTGCAGTTGGGGGGCCACCTCCGCAGATGCATGGGTTATGGGGATTGGCCTTGTTCCAGGCACAGCAGGTGCAGCTCTGAACCTGCACTTCCCTGGGCCCAAATTTCCTCATCTCCACCAAGGAGTTAAAAGAGCCCCCCAACCCCCACCCTCGGAGCTCTGGTCTGGTGAGGGGAAGGCGAGGCTCCAGCCCCTCGGCAGCTGGAGCTACCAGAGGCCCTGGCTTTTCTGGAGAACAGCGCGTGGCACGCTTGGAGGAGGGCCTTGGAAATAGAGGTGGAGTTGAGGACATATTTTCATGCCTGTCAATGCCCAGGAGCCTTGGTTCCTTGGGGCTGTCTTCCATTCTTTCAAAGCCCCCAGTTGCCATTGGGTGGCTCTAGATGGCTCTACCTGCATTTTCTCAGGCGAGGGTGGCAGCTGCAGAAGCCTCTAGACAAGAACTCTGAGGCCAGAGGCGAGCAGTGCCTGCCTTTGCAGAGCCCCACCAACCCCCGGGCACAGGGGCACCTGTCAGGCCTGAGGGATCCAAAGGATGCTGAGCTCTGCCCATGTGCTGGACTTCGGGCGGGGTGATTTACACCTTCTCTCACCCTGTTCCCAAGCCACCTTGTGAGGTAGAGACTGCTTGCCTGGTTTTCAAATGAAGAAGCCTGACCTCTGGCACACAGATCTACCTGGGTCCAAATCTCCTGCCATCCTGCCTCCCAGACTTCCCAGCGGATGGCCCAGTCGACTGAGTTGGGGGTGGGGTCCTGCCTCCACTGCCCATTCTGTTCTTCTTTGGTAGCCAGCCATGGCGGCGCCAGGTGAGGCCTTCCCAGTGCCCACGCAGGGCGTGGCACATGGTGGCCACTCCTCAGTGTCTGTCGGATGAATGACTCCCAGGGACCTTCCAGAGTTGTGGGCCCGACCCAACCCTTGCCCTGTGCTCTGGCCCCAGTGTCCTTAGAGGGACCCACTGAGGGCCTGACATCTGGCGTTTGCTTCTGAAGGCTTCCAACTGTGCCACTTTCAACTCATTATTGCTACTGTTTGGGGACAGCCTGCGTATGATAAATGCTACTAGAAAATCAAATTCCGTTCTATTGGAAGCAAAACTAGTAGAGCACAAAGCAGGTTAAGAGGGGAAGACTGATGAGCGAAGGCTTCTGGAAAATAAACAAAGGAAGTTTTCTTTCCCAGATAACTTTTATTTATTACACTTGCTTTTTCTTAAAGATACAGATACCCCACTGGTCTCTGCTGCCCAGTGCTGAAGAAATGGGTTTCTGGGGCTTGCGGGACTTGGGGGATGATTCTAGAAGCTCGGGAAGGCACACAGTGGGGGTGGGTTTATGACAATCAGGTCAGATCAGTGTGCCTCTGGGAAAAGGATCAATCTTGGGCCCAGCTCTGGGAGATGTCAGCTCTGGGAGATGTCAGCTCTGGGACTGGCAGTGGAGCCCGGCTGGTTTCCCGCTGGAGGGCGCCCTTCCCAGAAGGGCTTGTCCCAAACCAAGATCCTGGGCAGGGCAAGGCCGTGAGAGATAGGGCCTAGTGGGCGATTCTGGCTGGGGCAGCCCTGCAGGATCTCTTTGGCACCTTGCTGTTGCCTTCCAGTGGGCAAGGGTGACACTTGGGAACTGGCAACCAGTGGGAACCACAGCGAGGTGAGTGACACACTGGCCACATCCGTGAGGGGCTCGGAGGTTAGTGGGCACTGGCTCATTCATCCTTCCAACACACGTGTTGAAGGGCTACTATGCCGTGTCCTGGCGATTGGGTGTCCATCAGAAAACAAAACAGTCTCTGCTCTTCCAGATGAGTCAATGGATACTGCAACCCTCCTCTGGAGGGGTAAGGCTCTGAGAGGGGTGTGCACAGAGGAGGGTCCTCCTGACTATCAGGAGGGCTCAGAAGAGGCTTCCTAGAGCAGAGGTCTGGCCAGACCTTGACTTCAGGAGATCACCAGGCATAGCACCCAGGAAGATCATTCCAGAGGGTGGGAACAGCAGAGGTGAAGGCCCAGTGGTGTGAAACTCAATGGAGTATCCGTAGCGTCTCGAGAATATAGTCCAGTGGATTTGAGCAGAGGGACCTGGGGGGAAGTGTGAAGAGGGAGGAGGAGGAGGCAGGAAGGTTGGGCTGGAGCTCTGGCCAGCTTGTGAAAAGCCTGGACTTTACCATTGAGACAATGTGGAGGCATCAGAAGAGAGGGACATTCAGCCACTGCAGCACCCTTCAGACTCCCTACTGGGTCCCAGCTTCTGCCTGGGGGCAGAGGACCTCTGATTTCCACACCCACCTCCCTGTGCAGAGGATGTTGGTGTAAGCACTCCAGGCCACTCCATCCACCCATGAGAAGAGGAGGGAGCCTGACATTTAAGTAGGGGCAGGGTCATTGCCTCGAACCCTGGTGTCTCTCTCTCTCTCTCTCTCTCTCTCACACACACACACACACACGGTCAGTGCCTCGAACCCTGGTGTCACACACACACACACACACACACACACACCCCTGCCTGCCTCCTAGTGGCATCCTCTCTTCCTCCTGCCTCTTTGGGGTAAACTCACCAGGAAAGGCCTTCTTCCTGCAGGGGGCGCTGCTGCCCTCCAGGGAATCAAATCAAATCAGGATTTTCCACTCCAGTTTTGCCAGAGACAGTGAGCCAGGAAGAGGGCCATTTGGCTCTGTTTTTTGTGTTTCTTCTCTTCATCTGGGACCTTAGAGAGGCAGGTGATTTTTCCCAAATCCAACCCTAACATCTTGGCAGCCAATAATAGGACCAGCATTTGAGAACAAAGGATCACTTGGGGGAAACAGGCTTCTGGTGCCACTGCAGGAGTTGCTTAAGAATGCCTGGACCACGTGGGCCTCTCTGCAAACTAAGTACCTGCTGTGTGTGAGGGACTGTTCTCAGCCCTGGGAACACAGTATTATAGAAGATAGGCAAGGCACTTCCTCTGTGGGGGCTGAATATTCTACTCGGAGGAAGGAAATGACAGACACACAAGGTAATTTCAGAGGAAGGTAAGTGTGAAGGAGTGAGACAGGGCACTGTGGCACAGTGCCACAGGCAGGCATGAGCAGCGTAGCTGGGAGGTGACATGTACGCTGCGCCTGGAATGGGAAGAAGCAGCCAGCTATGAGAAGAATCGAGGAAGGAGCGTCCCAGGCACAGAGAAGAGGGGAGAGCCGGTGCAAAGGCCTGGGGTGGAAACAAGCTTGGTATGTCCAGGAGACACACAGAAGGCAGAGTGAATTATGGGGAGAGAAAAGCTTGGGGACAGAGGCTAGGGCAGGACTTCGGAATCTTGCAGGCCACAGCAACAAACTTCATTCAATTTGAGACAGGGTCTTGCTCTGTCGCCCAGGCTGCAGTGCAGTGGCATGATCTCAGTTCACTGCAACCTTGAACTCCTGGGCTCAAAGCATCCTTCCACCCCAGCCTATCAAGTAGCTGAGACCACAGGTGTGAGTCACGGCACTTAGCCAAACTTCTTTCTAGATATGATGTGAAACCATTATAAGGTTTTAAGCAGGGTGGTGACAACGTGTGACTTGGTTTTTTGTTGGTTTGTTTGTTTTTGAGATGGAGTCTTGCTGTTGTTGCCCAGGCTGGAGTGCAGTGGCGCGATCTCGGCTCACTGAAACCTCCGCCTCCCGGATTCAAGCAATTCTCCTGCCTCAGCCTCCAGAGTAGCTGGGATTACAGGCGCCGGCCACAGAGCCTGGCTACTTTTTGTATTTTTAGTAGAGACGGTGTTTCACCATATTGGCCAAGCTGGTCTCAAACTCCTGACCTCAAGTGATCCGCCTACCTCGGCCTCCCAAAGTGCTGGGATTACAGGAGTGAGCCACCGCACTCGGCTGGTGACTTGTTTTTTAAAAGAACTTTCTGATAGCCCAGATGCAGAAACAACCCAAATTTCCAGCAATGAATGGATAAACAATGTGGTGTATCCATTTGATAAGTATTAGTTGGCAATAATAAACCTTAGAAACTTTAAGCTGGGTGGAAAAAGCCAAACACAAAGACCAGGGCTTGTGTGATTCATTCAGTGAAACGTCCAGAATCCACAGATCCAGAGAGACAGAAACTAGATTAGCAGTTGCCTCGGGCTATAGTGGGAGACGGGGAGGAGGAGGCTGGGGAGTGATTGCTAATGGGTACAAAGTTTCTTCTGGGGTGATAAAATGTTCTAAAATTAGATTATAATGATGCTTGCACAACTCTGTGAATATACTAAAAAAACATGAATTGTCCATCTTTGAAGTGGGTGGATTTTATGACATGTAAATGATATCCCAGTAAAGCCGCTTGGTTTTGATGTTTGTTTAAAGACCTTTCTGGTTTCTGGGTAGAGAATAGAGTTAGGGGATGCACAGAGGAAGAAGGGAGACAGGAGGCTAATGCAGTCCCCCAGGCATAAGATGGCAGGGATTGGGTAGGCGTGGACAAGATGCATGAGTGTAGCGGACCCACAGACAGGATTTGCGGATAGGTCAGAAGTGGACGGTGAGAGGAAAGACCAGCATCAGCCATGGGTTGAGTGGGTTGAGCTTGGGTAGCTGGTGGCACCATCCTGAGATGAGGTACCCTGGAGGGACCCTGGCTGGGGAGAAGCCTTGGTCCAGTCTGCCAGGTTAAGATGCCTGAGAGCTGGCTGGGCGCGGTGGCTCATGCCTGTAATCCCAGCACTTTGGGATGCTGGGGTGGGCAGATCATGAGGTCAGGAGGTCGAGACCATCATGGCCAACATGGTGAAACCCCATCTCTACTAAAAATACAACAAATTAGCTGGGCGTGGTGGCGCACGCCTGTAGTCCCAGCTACTCTGGAAGCTGAGGCAGGAGAATCACTTGAACCCAGAAGGCTGAGGTTGCAGTGAGCCAAGATCACGCCACTGCACTCCAGCCTGGTGACAGAGGGAGACTCCATCTCAAAAAAAAAAAAAAAAGATGCCTGAGAGCTACCCTCACGGAGGTGTCAAGGAGGCAGTTGTGTGTGTATGACTACGGGGCTATGAACTGTAGGGAAGGGGGGCATGGATTATAAATCTGGGAGCTGCCAGTCTAAAAATGGCACTTAAAGCCACAAGATTCAGTGAGGTCACTGAAGAGAGAGAAGAGAAGAAGCCTTTGGCCTATGTGGCCGCAGATGCCGCCGTGTCTTGGAATGTTGAGTGGCTTTGGCTGGATTTACAGGCATGGGGCTGTGGCTGTGATTAGCTAGAAAACAGATTAATGTTAGAGGTCATGACAGGCTTGGCTTGGCTCTCGTACTGTCCAGGCTGGGAGAGAGATTTGTTTCCCGGGGTCAGTAAATGCCCCCGGGACTTTGACAGACGGACAAATTTATTCTCAGCATCATCAGTGCAGAGGCCCCGGTTACCCAGCCTGGCTGCCCACTGGTCACCTGGGGCCTTTGAAGGAGACCAGTGCTTGGGGCCAACCCCCAGTTGGTTGGGGAAAGAGGGACATTTTTTACCAGCTCTCCAGTGATTTTGATGCACAGCCGAGATGGAGAAAATATAAAGACGGCCAAGTTCCACACACAAGCCACAAAAAAGAGTTTGACATTTGGGGCCTTTCCAATGGTGAGTGTCAGGCACAGGCAGATGGTGCCGGATGATCTGCCCTGAATTCCGCTCCATTTGTCTTGTGTGTTTTGAACCTGGTCCAGGGCCAAGGAGGGAACAGTGCTGGGGGTCAGCCACCCTGGCCTGCTCAGGACTGACACCGATGGAGCACCGAGGATGTGGGATACTCAGTCCTACAAGCCGGAAAGCCCTAACCGGGATGAGCTAGTCACCCGAACAAGGGAGGGGCACACCTCAGCTTGCATCTGAGAGGCCTTATTTCATCATCTCTGATCTTGGTTGTGCACTTGAGGTTTTTTTTTTTTTTTACCACAAATGGGTACAAGAGGGCTTCATAATGACCAGACAAAAAAGTGTGAGTGTCCTTGTTAGATAGGAGCTAAGCAGTTATAAGTTGTATTGTATAAACTAAGACAAAAAATGCAGAGGATTTTTTTTTTTTGAGACAAGGTCTCACTGTCACTCAGGCTGGAGTACAGTGGTGCAACTTCAGTTCACTGCAATCTCTGCCTCCCAGGCTCAAGCGATCCTCTTAGCTCTGCCTCCTGGGCTCAAGAGAGCCTCCCACCTCAGCCTCCGGAGTAGTTGGGACTACAGGTGCCTGCCACCACACCCGGCTAAGTTTTGTATGTTTAGTAGAGATGGGGTTTCGCCATGTTGGCCAGGCTGGTCTCTAACTCCTGACCTCAGGTGATCCGCCCACCTTGGCCTCCCAAAGTGCTGGGATTATGGTTGTGAGCCACTATGCCCAGCCTGTTTTATTTTATTTGAGACGGGGTCTCACTCTGTTGCTCAGGCTGGAGTGCTATGGCATGATCATAGCTCACTGCAGCCTTGAACTCCTGGCCTCAAGCCAACCTCCCACCTTGACCTCCCAAAGTGCTGGGATTACAGGTATGAGCCACTGTACCCAGCCTCAGTGGAATGTTTATAATCCAAAAACCCATGAAAAGAATGAAATGTCTGTGCCTGAAATTAGGTGATGGTGAAAGAGGTCCATATAGGGTTTGCTCTGGGGATGGCAGGTATTGACTAGAAGCAGCACATGTAAGCCTTCTGGGTGCTGGAACAGTCTTGATCTTGATTGGGGAGGTGGTCATATGAGCGTGCATATAGGTCAACATTCCTTGAGCTGGTCATTTTTAAGAATAGTGTGTTTTAGGCTGGGTGCAGTGGCTCATGCCTGTAATCCCGACACTTTGGGAGGCTGAGGCGGGTGGATCACCTGAGGTCAAGAGTTCAAGAACAACCTGGCTAACATGGTGAAACCCTGTTTCTACCAAAAATACAAAAATTAGCCGGGTGTGGTCCTGTAGTCCCAGCTACTCGGGAGGCCGAAGCATGAGAATCGCTTAAACCTGGGAGGCGGAATTTGCAGTGAGCTGAGATTGTGCCATTGCACGCCAGCCTGGGCGACAGAGTGACACCTGCCTCAAAAAAAAAAAAAAAAAAAGAATAGTGTATTTTACACATTACTCTATCTACATTATATCTCAATCAAAAATTTTTTTTTTTTTTTTTAAGTTTCACTTAAAAACTCAAGAAGGCCAGGCGCGGTGGCTCACGCTTGTAATCCCAGCACTTTGGGAGGCCGAGGCGGGCAGATCACGAGGTCAGGAGATCGAGACCACGGTGAAACCCCATCTCTACTAAAAATACAAAAAATTAGCCGGGCGTGGTGGCGGGCGCCTGTAGTCCCAGCTACTCGGAGAGGCTGAAGCAGGAGAATGGCGTGAACCCGGGAGGCGGAGCTTGCAGTGAGCCGAGATTGCGCCCTGCACTCCAGCCTGGGCGACAGAGCGAGACTCCGTCTCAAAAAAAACAAAACAAAACAAAACAAAAACTCTGGAGCCCTGGAAAATTACAGCAGGATGAAGGCGGACGTGCCGACTGGGCTGGAGGAAAGGAGTGATTTCTCAGGAGACAGGTGGGACATGTGGACACAGATGAAAGGGAAGAGGAGGCAGATAGTTCCTGACTGCTCCAAAGATAGGCTAAGGGGATCGGGAGATATTAGGGATCCAAATGGCTTCATGACCCCTGGGAAGACCTTGAGAGCCATAGTTGGTGGCACCAGTCAAGGCTGTGGGGTGGTCCCTTGGTGATCAGGTGAGCTGTGGACAGGGAAGGTGTCCAGGCCACATGGTGATCATAGGTGGGGAACCATGTGGAGTCAGGACCCTTCAGGAAGCACACGGAGAATGACACAGCAGAAGGGGACCCAGCCGGGCAGACTTAGGTAGAACCGAAGTCTAAGGTGCAGAGCACTCGATGTCCTGCTTGGAATTACCCATGGAGGAGGGGTGAAGGTAGACAAGTTATGTTTCAGCAATATGTGCTTCTGAGAGACCCAGAACTCCCTGACTTCATACCTGCCACAAATCCTGAAGGTTTCAAAGAAGAATGAAAAGAAGGCCCCAGGCCCCACAAACAGCCTCCGTTGCGCATGTGTGAGAGAAAGGGTCGGGCCATCTTGGGAAGCAGCTTCCACTTTTTAAAAGCGCAGCTGGGCCCGCTTGAAAGGAGTGGTAGAAACAGAGGGGGCAGCAGCCTGGAGGCTTGATCCGCGGCTACAGGATAGAAGGGTCAGAGGAAAGGTTTCTGGTGCCCTTGAAGTCTCCCAGGCTCCTCAAAACCCAGGGAGTACAAAAGCAGAGGAGAGGCCAGGCACACGGGGCAGAGGGCACTCGGGCCTCGCAGCACTCCTGGGGCACAGGCTTCAGAAGCTTCCGCTTAGGTATCTGAGAATGGTTTTCCACCGAGACAGATGTAAGAGGAAAAAGAATTCCTAGGTCTCTGCACTCAGAAGTCAGACGAAACTTTCAGAAATGTAAAGTGGGTCATCTCATGTGCTGCTTTAAAGTCTTCCTAGCTTCTTGCTGCTCTCAGATTAAAATTAAACTCTGTCTTAGTCCATTTTATGTGTCTATAACAGAAAACCACAGACTGGATAATTTATAAAGAAAAGGAATGTGTTTCTAGAGGCTGGGAAATCCAAGGTTGGGGGCCTGCATCTGGTAAGGGCCTTCGTGCTACGTCCACTTGTGGCCAAAGGCAGAAGGGCAGAAGAGTGCCAGAGGGCGAGCAAGCAAGCGAGGGCTGAATCGGCTTTCAGAACAACCCACATTAATGCATTCACAAGGGCAGAGCCCTCATGGTCTAATTACCTCTTGACAAGCCAGGTTCCACTTCTTAATACCATCCAAAGGCAATTGCATTTCGACATGAGTTTTGGAGGGGACATTCGAACCATAGCAAGTACTTACCTGCCCACCAGGCACTGAGGGATGGAACCCCTTCTGCCGACTTCCTTTGACCCCCAGACCCTCCCACTTGCTCACTGCCTTTCTCTGCCTCAGATACAGCAACACTTCCTGCCTCTGAGCCTTTGCATTCACTGTTCCCTCTGCCTGGAATGCTTTTCGCACAGACTATCACAAATGTCAGCTCCCCAGGGGCTATCCCTGACTTCTCCATCTCCAGTGATCTCCATGTGAACTCAATTCCTGGAGAAGGTGGTCCATGCAGGTCCTAAGACCTGGGAGAGCCACACTTGAAATTTTGTAACTTGTGCAAGACGATGGAATTATCCCTAAAGGTCTCTCTGAGAAGTGGCCCAGGGGGTATGGCGGAGGCCCACATCTCCTTTCCCTGCCTGTTTACACTCTGTCCTTGCTCCGGTCCCTGGATGGCGAGGACATCGTGGGTCTGGATTATCTGGGTTCTGGGAGCACGATTTTGCTAGGATAACTGCCAGAGGAAAATGAGTGTGCTGGTATTTTCTTTTCTTTTTTTTTTTTGTGACGGAGTCTCGCTCTGTTGCCCAGGCTGGAGTGCAGTGGCGCAATCTCGGCTCACTGCAAGCTCCACCTCCCGGGTTCACGCCATTCTCCTGCCTCAGCCTCTCCGAGTTGCTGGGACTACAGGCGCCCGCCACCACACTGGGCTAATTTTTTGTATTTTTAGTAGAGACGGGGTTTCACCGTGGTCTCAATCTCCTGACCTTGTGATCCGCCCGCCTCGGCCTCCCAAAGTGCTGGGATTACAAGCGTGAGACACCGTGCCCGACCGTGTGCTGGTATTTTCTTTTTTTTTTTTTTTTTTTTTTTGAGACGGAGTCTCGCTCTGTCGCCCAGGCTGGAGTGCAGTGGCGCAATCTCGGCTCACTGCAAGCTCCCCCTCCCGGGTTCACGCCATTCTCCTGCCTCAGCCTCTCCGAGTAGCTGGGACTACAGGCGCCCGCCACCACGCCCGGCTAATTTTTTGTATTTTTAGTAGAGACGGGGTTTCACCATGGTCTCGATCTCCTGACCTCGTGATCTGCCCGCCTCGGCCTCCCAAAGTGCTGGGATTACAAGCGTGAGCCACCGCGCCCGGCCAGTGTGCTGGTATTTTCTAACCTCGGGCAGCTGCTGGGAGTCTCATCTCTATTGAGTCAGACTTTGGAAGAGCAGATGCTCCGGAAATTTGGGCTAGGGTTAATTCAACAGTGGAGGAGGTGAAAGTACCACACCAGCAACATAGGAGATGACCCAGGAGGTGGCTAGGGCTGCAGGGCCTGACCCTGGAGGGGTCCTGACATCTAAGAAACCCTCCTGGTCAAGATTGAGCAGAATAAAATTGAGGATGGAAGAATTTGGATGTTTCTTTGGATTTCAGTTTTCATAGAGAAGATTTCATTGTGAAGTTGACATTTTTTTTAGTGGAAGATTACATGATTGGAGGATGTTCCTGTTGGTCAAAGGTGGGACAGTCTTCTTTTTCTACCTGGTTCATTGCGGAATTATCTGCTGACCCACCAGGGGATAGAGAGGCTGGAGTAAGGGGGGTAACAGGTTCGGGGAGGGGTTTGCTGTGGGGAACAGGGGACTTGGGAGATGACCCACCACTGCAGCTGCATCAGAATCACCTGGAGGGCTTGCCAAAGACACAGACTGCTGGGCTGCCCCAGAGCTGCTGATTCAGCTCCTTGGGGCCTGAGAATCTGCATTCCCAACCAGCTCCCAGGTGCTGCTGGGGCTGGCTGCAGGCTCCACACTCTGAGAACCGCTGATGGAATTATTGCCTGGTTCTGAATCATTCTGGGGTGAAAGCAGAGCTTCCCACCCCAGGGCTCAAGGGAACTCCCAGGGGAGTAGCGAGTGCCCAGCTGGTGAGGGCCCTCCAGAGAGTCAGGGCAGGACCGTCTGGATGTGCAGCCGGTGCCCCCGAGAGATAGCCACCCCCAACCCCTGATGACTGCAAGGTTGGCCAGGAAATCCAAAGGCTTAGAGAGGAAAGTCAAGGTATGAATGTGTGTGTGTGTGTATGTGCGAATATGTGTGTGTGAATGTGCTTGTATGTGTGAACATGTGTATGACTGTGCATGTGTATGTGTGAATGTGTGTGAACATATGTATGTGAATGTATGTTTGTATGAACGTGAATATATATGTAAGTGTGAATGTATAAAAGTGCATGTGTGTGAATGTGTTTATGTGACTTGTGTGTATGAAAGTGCATGTATGTGTACGTAGGTGTGAATATGTGTATGAATGTGCATATGTTTATGTGAACGTGTGTGAGTGAATGTGTACGTGTTTGAACTCTTGTGAATGTGTGTATATGTGAATATGTAAATGAATATGCATGTGAGTGTATGTTAACGTGTGTGGGTATGTGTGTGAATGTGTTTGAACGTGTATGTGTGAATGTGTGTTTATATGAATCTGCATGTATAAGTGTAAATGTGTTTATATGAATGCACGTGTGTGTTAATGTGTTTAAGTGAACGTGAGTATGTGGGTATGTGTGAATATGTGTATGAATGTGCATGTGTTTATGTGAATGTGTGTGCATGTGTTTATGCGAATGTGTGTATGAATGCATGTTTGTGTGCATGTTTATGTGAACGTGTATATGTGTACGAATGTGCATGTTTGTGCAAGTGTGTTTATGTGAACGTGTATGAATGTGCGTGTGTGCGTATGTAAGTGAACGTGTGTGTGGGGTATACATGTTTGCATGAATGTGCATATGTGTGTAAGTGAACGTGTGTGTGGTTATGCATGTTTGTATGAATGTGTGGTTTGTATGAATGTGTGAGCGTGTGAGTGTGGGTATGTGTGTGATCCCTTTTCCTCTCCACTGCCTCTCAGTCCCTAGACTGGGGACTTCTCCACCTGATAAATGGGCTTGGCCCATTTCCACACGCTCTATAGGATGGTGTAGGACTTGTGATTGGAAAACTGGGCAATTCCTGACAATCTCATTGCAATCACCAGTGGAAAGGGGGTCACTGCACTGAGAAAAGGCCACTTGACGAGCCATCTTGTACCCCATCTTTCTGGGACCTTCATGTTAATGGAAAGAATTCTCCTCCCTTCCTGCCTTGCTTTCTGGAATCTACAGTCAGTCCATGGACCGGACCAGGATGGCCCACAGAACCCCTGCAGTGAAACTGCTCATCCTTTTTCCCCCCTGCTTCCTTGGGTCCACTCTCAGCCAGCTGCAGCTGGGAGGGAGGCCAAGTGCATGGTTAATCCCCAAGTCTTCAGCACAGACCTTTATTTTCGTCGATAACATGCTGAGGACACAAAAGTGAGAAGACAAGGGTCCTGTGACCGGGGAGCGGTCAGTCTATGGAGGAAAGGCTCATGCATATCTGGGTCTGCCCTAGGTGTGTAGGAGCCCAGGTCAAAGGAGTTTTTACACCTATGTCAAAGGAGGGGCAGGGAGGAGTCAGGGAAGGCTTCCTGGAGGAGGTGACATTGAGGGCAGCTAGGAGGAATGAAGAGGAGTTTAGTAGGCATACCTTGGTGGTGGAGCCCAGGCAGGAAGCAGCATGTGAAGAGACATGGAGGTGTATGAGAACATGGGGAGTTTCCAGCTTGATTTCTAAAGGAAAGAATCTCTGGGATATTTGCATGTTTTTCTAGGCTGAGTTTTACCATTCCCCAGAGCACTGAAGGCTTCTGGGAAAAACACCTTAGTTATCATTGTTTTCACTGAGACCAGGGGGCCACAAAATTTATTGTCCAAGTTGGGGCACTTTTAAGAGCAAAGGGGGTACTATTATTATGTTGGAACAACAGGTTAAAATCTGTCATAAGCAAATGCCATGAGTAGGATGGTCACTCTAGCCTTGGGGGGTCATACACAAGGGTGGGGTGGAGGAAGGGTACGGGGAACAGTAGAGAGTACTGAGTGGGCCTCTGTGGAGGCTGCCCAGAGGCTGGGAACAGCTGTGTGACCTGAGCGAGCCTGTTAGGGCCTCAGTTCCCTCCTCTATAAATGGGGATGCCATCTTTTCCTGCCCACCTCCAAAGTTTTGTAGACAGGATTTATCAGGTACTCCATGAAGAGGAAAAACTAACTGGACCTCAGACATTCCTGGGCAAGCTCCTGGCATCTTCCTCAGCCCTGGGCCCCTGCCCGAGCATCCCCCACCACCAGACGGGTCCCTGGAAGACCTTGGACAGTCAACAAATCTTCATCCCAGTTTCCCAATTTTTGTAGATTCAGAGCTAGCTAATGGCAAAATGCTTGCTCAATGGGAAAAGCAGAAAACGTTCAGATTTATTGCTTTGAGATTTTGGTCTGTCTCCTGGGCCTGGTTGATGCAGTTTCCTCCAAGTTTCAGAGCATTTTGTTTAAAAAGAATTTTTGACAGCAGGGTTTTGCCTCACATTTACACAAGGTTTTATAGTTTACAAAGAGGTTCACATCATAACAATCACTGCTAGGATGCACTGAGTTCTTACAAGGGGTGGGGTGGGGAGGCTCGATTAAGCCTTGAAACCATGGATGGAGAAGCAGAGGCTCAGAGGAGCTTAACTAAGGGGCTTGCCCAAGGCCACATAGTCCTGGAAAAGGGCAGGGCAGAGCTGAACACAGGTCCACCCGTTTCAAAGGTTGTGCTTGTATGAAACTGACATGGGTTGTCCTCTCCTCTCGCGACCCTCTGCCTCTCTTGCCTTCAGGCTACCCACTGCGTGCCCTGCTGCAGACAGTGAGTAAGAAAAGGCAAAACCAAACCCAGAGGCTTGTGCAGAAAACAGAAGCTGGAATGAGTATAAAAATAACTAGGTATGTTCAAGGGAATCCTTGAGTCCCTAAACAATATATTTTCTGCTAAGATGATTTATGTAGTGGTGCAGGTGATGGAGGGTCTTCACGGCATCAGCCGAGTAGTTGCTTTCTAATTCTGCACTGTCCAAAACAGCAGCCAGCAGCAATGCATAGCTCTTTAAATTTCATTAAAATGAAATGAAATTGGCCAGGCGCGCTGGCTCACGCCTGTAATCCCAGCACTTTGGGAGGCTGAGATGGGTAAATCACAAGGTCAGGAGTTCAAGACCAGCCTGGCCGAGATGCTGAAACCCTGTCTCTACTAAAAATACAAAAATTAGCCTGGTGTGGTGGCATGCACCTGTAATCCCAGCTACTTGGGAGGCTGAGGCAGGAGAATTGCTTGAACCTGGGCACCAGAGGTTGCAGTGAGCCGAGATCAAGCCACTGCACTCCAGCCTGGGTGACAGAGCAAGACTTCGTCTCAAAAAAAAAAAAAAAAAAAAAATTAACTGGTTGTGGTGGCGCACGCCTAGAGTCCCAGCTACTTGGGAGGCTGAGGCAGAAGAATTGCTTGAACCCAGGAGGCAGAGGTTGCAGTGAGATTGCACCACTGCACTCCAGCCTGGTGACAGAGTGAGACTCTGGTCAATTTAAAAAAAAAAAAAAGGAAATAAAATTAAAAGTTTAGTTCCTCCATTGCACTTGTCACATTTTAAGTATTCCAGATCCACATGGGGTGACCCTATTGGACGCCACTGTTTTAAGCCACCAGCAGCCTGCTCCTGTCTTATCCTGCTGTCCTGAAGAATGGAGAGCTGTTGACATAGGTGGCAGGCACACCTGTTTTAAGGTAGGTCGCTTTGCAGTCAAGGTATCTATAGATGCCATCCCAACACCTGAGCCCCTCTACTCCACTCTGGAGCAGTTACAGCTCCAGGGATGCAAATAAAAGGCAGAAACCAAGGCAGTGGCCACCAACTGGGGTCTTGCTACTCAAAGTATGGTCCAAGGACCGGCAGCATCAGTATCTCCTGGGAGCTTGTTAGAGAAAAGCAGAATCGCCGGGCGCGGTGGCTCACGCCTGTAATCCCAGCACTTTGGGAGGCCGAGGTGGGCGGATCACGAGGTCAGGAGATTGAGACCACGGTGAAACCCCGTCTCTACTAAAAATACAAAAAATTAGCCGGGCGTGGTGGCGGGCGCCTGTAGTCCCAGCTACTCCGAGAGGCTGAGGCAGGAGAATGGCGTGAACCCGGGAGGTGGAGCTTGCAGCGAGCAGAGATTGCGCCACTGCACTCCAGCCTGGGCGACACAGCGAGACTCCGCCTCAAAAAAAAAAAAATAAAAAAAGAGAAAAGCAGAATCTGGCTGGGCACCGTGGCTCATGCCTGCCATCTAGCACTTTGGAAGGCTGAGGCAGAAGGATAGCTTGAGCCCAGGATTCTGAGACCAACTTGAGAAACAGAGAGAGAAAAAAAAATTAGCTGGATGTGGCGGCACACACCTGTAGTTTCAGCTCTTCAGGAGGCTAGGTGGAAGGACTGCTTGAGCCCTGGAGATAGAGGCTGCAGTGAGCTATGACGGCCCCACTGCACTCCAGCCTGGGTGACAGAATAACACCCTGTGTCAGGAAAAAAAAAAAAAAAAGGCAGAATCTCAGGCTCCATGCCAGAGCCGCTGAACATGAACCTGGATTTTAACAAGCTCCCAGGTGATTCCTGTGCACGTTTGAGAAGCTCTGACTTAAAAGACAGGCTGAGCAGGAACAAAACAGTGCTCCAAATATAGGAAACCAAACTGATACTTTCAGATACAAAAAATAGAATCAGTCCCCCTCCTCCAGTAGGGTGTAATTAAGCATTAGTCACAGAGGGCCGAGCATCTTTGTGCCACATGACCAATGACCATACTTCCAAGGACAGGCCCCCAGGGGAAACGCTGGGGGAAGCTAGCCCATTCATCTCTAGCACTTTCTCAAACCACAGTGGGGTCACCTCCTCAAAGCAGAGGGAACGGAACTGAGAATCAATCTTGGATGCTGCCTTTAAATCAGATTTTCCATTTCTGCTTTTCTTCCCAATGCATTTGGCCGATCTGACCAAACAGCCAGTCATTTAAAGGGGGGCACCTAGAAAAGGGCTGTGCCCCGCTCGTCCCCCTTCCCGAGGCCGTGAGGCTCTGCAGACCTCAGTGCCAGGAGCTGGGTGTTGATGAGGCTTTCTGGGAAGGAGCCGACATCACGCCCTTCTATGAGGGAAGCAGGTGCAAATGGTGCTTCCATCCTCAGCGAGGGCGCAGATGAGGCTTAAAACGAGCTTGGCAGCCACGTGCTGACCCCCAGCTGGGAAAGGAGAGGGCTGCTTCAGGGAGAGGTCTGGGTGTTCAGATTCTGTGGCTTGCAAAGCTGTCTCCTACCTTCAGTAAGGATGAGTCATCCCTTAATTCCTCTCTCCTCTCGGCCTATCTTGAGTCGTACTTATTTTTATCCGTGGAATGGAGTTAAGTTGCCAAAAGGATGATATTTCTCCACCTGCAAGGGCCCTCCTGGAGGATACATTTTAAAATATTCATTTTTACAATTTCCTCCCAGCAATACAGCAGAGGACAGGAGAGGAGAGGTAGACAGTCGTACGGGCCTGGCGGGGGCGCCTGGGGCTTGGGGAACTGCAAAGTGGCTTTGAGACAGAGAGACATTCTAGAAGTTATTCTGAGGACATAATTGGACAAAAGTGAAAAGGAGGATAGTTAAGTATGCTCTTCATAACTCTCTGTATAATACTGAAGAAATCAAAGCAAACTGTAAACAGTCCTGCTGTTTTCGCCTGTGCAGCCTGCAGATCCCTTATTTTGGTGATGAATCTCATGTTTTTCTCTAGGGAACAGCCCATCACCCATTGCACAGGGTAATCTTAGGGGGTCTGCCAAGCCAAGATGCCTGGCCCTGCCCTTGGCTAGGGGCAGGCATGTGACCCAGGCCAGGCCACATAGAAAGGAGCCACAGTAGGATCTGGAAACATTTGGATTCAGCCCTCCTGATGGTGGTGCCTAGAGAGGCTTCCCTGGTTCTTGAAGGGTCCCTGTAGCCCTTATTGAGGTTTGGCTGTTTATTCCTCCCTGAGATTCCATAAGCCACCCCATGGCATTTCAGTAAATCCCTTTCTGTGCTTAAGTTGACAGAGTTGGTTTCTGTGATTTTTAACTAAAATCCCAGATGGACACAAACCCAAATGCCTGGCAACAGGGGTTTAGATCAGCAAAGTAGGCTACAGCACACAATGGAATACTCCACAAGCACGTACAGCGATGAGATAAACATATATTTGTTGACATGGAAAGAGGTTCACAATATACAGTTAAGTGCAAAAGCAGATTATAAGAAAACAGTGTGCATAGTAGGATACCACGGTGGCAAAATATATATTCTATATATTCATAGAAAAAGGCCTAGAAGAAAATATAACAGTATTCACCCCAGAGAGTGGGATGGCCAATGAATCTTCTTTCTGCTTCTATTTTCTAATCTTTCTACAATGTTTGTGTAGTCAGTTTTCCTGGTTTGCTTTTTTTTTTTTTTTTGAGCACAGGTGGGTCATGGGAGTCACGCTCTCATGTTGCCTGTCCAGAGCATGGTGACTTACTACAGGGGCTACCCCCCAGCAGCTCTGCTTAAGAAGATTCTGGGAATGTCTTGAGTCTCCAGAACAAGGAACAAGCACTTCCTGTGCCCAGGGAACCAGCAGCTTCCCACTTCTTCTCACAGCAACCTTGTGGGGTTGAGATTTTGTCTGCTTGATGGAAAAGAAGAGCCCAGAGAGGGGAGGTACCTGCCTAAGTTCATACAGCAGGGATTTAAAGCGGGGTCACCTGGCCCAGAGCCCCAGGGGCTACTAAAGCTTATGAACAGCGCAGGCAGCTGAGCCCAGGGAAGGGCTCACCATTCTCCTGTGACTTCCGCTGTGTTGACAAGCTGCAAATGTGCCAGGAAAGGGCTGGGTGTGCGGATCACCTGAGCTCAGGAGTTCAAGACCAGGCTAGGCAACATGGCAAAACCTCATCTCTACTAAAAATACAAAAAACTAGCCGGGTGTGGTGACGCACCCTGCTACTGGGGAAGCTGAGGCAGGAGAACTGCTTGAACCCAGGAGGTGGAGGTTGCAGTGAGCCAAGATCGCACCACTGCACTGCAGCCTGGGCGACTGAACAAGACTCTGAGTCTCAAAAAAAAAAAAAAAAAAAAAAACTGTCAGAGGAGGAAGAGCTGTCACTTCAGTGTTAGGACCTGAACTCCTTGCTCTGTACAACAGCCCCAGTGTTTCAGGCCCCCTCCCAGGGAGGGCATCGGGGAGGGTGGGAAAGGGGGCTGGGTTATGGGAGGTTTGTTCTTCTGCCAGATAGTCTTTCGGCTGCTCCTTTTTATCTTCTGGGTCTTGGCTCGAAGGTCACCTGCCCAGAGAGGCCCTCCCTGACCCCATAGGGTAGGTCCTCAGCTGTCTGTCTATCTCCTTTGTAGCATTTCCTATGACCTGCAGTCACTTCACTTGTCAGTTTCCCTTACCATCGCTTTCTCCCCTCTTGATCCCTTGACTGCAGGGCTTATGGCTGTCTCACTCCCAGCGGTGTCCCTGGCCTCTAGCCCAGCATCTGGTCCATTGCAGGCACTTACCAAGCATCTGCTGAATGATGGAACAGACGGACACTCAACTGGGGTGGCCAGGAGACGGCAGGGGCGAGACTCTCCTCTGCCTTTTTCGGGCTGTGTGACCTCAGGCAAGTTGCTGCTCCTCCCTGGACTTCTTCCCAATCTCAACCTGAGTATAAATAAACAACTCCATCTGAAGGGCTGGCCTCACGCTTCTTGAATATATCAGGACCGATTTCAGGGGAGGTAATAGAAGTTGGAATTGTTTACTAAATTATACCTTAAATCAACTGCTGGCCGATTATTCTTTCTGATGGTAACATTGCAATGGTTTTTCTAGGAGTCACTGATGTGCAATGAGCCCAATCATATTTCTTATTCAATAAACTCTTTTATTCTAGTTTACAGATTTTTCCATTACAATAATAATGAAAATAGCACTAGTGATTTGTAACACTGAGGCCCAATCAAAGGGAAACCCCTCCTCAAATTATAAGGTAAATGACACATAGTTGAACATAGGGTCAGTGTTGGGCAAAAAGCATTTAAAATATAGATAACGGGGTCAAGATTTTGTGTGTGTGCAAACACAGAGTTTTATCAGGATGACACAATTTTAGAAAGTGCATGATTTTGAAAATTATGTGTACAATTGTGACAAAACTAAACTGTAGAGAAAAGACAAAACCAAGCAAAAACAAAAACTGAGAAACCAAAAGGAAGCAAATCAAATACAAGGGGCGGATATGCAAACCTCCGGTCCTTTGGCCCTGGAATGGCGAGTGAGTGGGCTTCATAGAAATTCTCTGTAGAAAGGAATGTGTGGGCCAGCGTGGCCACGGCTCTGGCCTGACATCGCTGCGTCTCCAAGTCTTGTCTCCTCACAGAGGAAAAGAAGTTGCTTGTCTGACACATCTGCTGGGCATCTGCCCCAGATGGGGCCTTCGTTCCCAATCCCTTTGAGAACAGTCCCAAATCCTGAAAAGGCAAGGCATCCCTGCGGCGGCCCCAGGGCGGTGGGCTGGAGATGGGGTCAGTGTCTGCCCCAGCTCCTGCCGGAGCTGTCTGAGTGGTTCACCGGGAGCGGGTGGGCCTCAGTGTTGAACACCCAGTCTTCCAGGGAGAGCAAGTCATCTTCAGAGAACAGAAGATAGAGATACCTGTGCCCCATGCAGGGCAGGGAAGCAAGACACGGTCTGTCAGTGGCCTGGGGAAGAAGGGTGGGCCCGGGAACAAGTCTCAGGACCTTTGTGATGGGCCTGTGGCCAAGGTCCGGAGGCCTGAAACCCCAAAACTGTAGGCAGCAGGGTGGGGGTGCTAGTCCTGGGGAAGGAGGCTGTGGCTGCAGAGAAAAGCCTTGAGCTTTGGGGTCAAAAGGACTTAGTTTACCCTGGCCCTGCCATCAGCCGGCTTCACCCGCCCGGCCCTGTATGTGAGCCCTTATGGCCCAGATTCTCCTCTGGAGGGGTGCCTGAGGGCTGCTCCAGTCCAGTTGGCTCTCACGTGCCCCGCTGCTGCCCACTAAGACTCTATATTCAGAGTACACATTGGGGCACTAAGAAGAACATGGGGTTGTGACTCTAGAACTCCAGCTTCCAGGTTGTGGGTTTTTCCCCCACTGGAAGGAACTGATCATTCTGACCCACCCTAAAGGGTTAAAGCACAAGGGGCTTGCTTTGGGGAACAGCGAGGAAGTGGGATGGCCAACTTCCGTGGCAAGAAATCGAGGGGGGCACAGCAGCCACACTGCAGAGGCCACAGGAGGGAAAGTCAATGCCAGCAACCCACACTGACATCATCGTCGTTAACCCTATCCCATTTTACACACGAGGACACGGTTCCCAGAACGGAAGCAACCTGGGGAGATAGGTGAGAAACTGAAGGAAGCTGCGGTATCACACGGTGCGTCCCTAGGGAACTTGGATTCTAGCCCAATCTCACTCTCCGAGAAAGCGGCCTGGCCCAAGGCTCACCCCTGGGGTGCAGCCCTCTGGATTCCAAGCCCTTTACCCCTTTTGGGCTCCCATCCTGTGACCACAGAACCTGCCTGTGGAGGGGAGGGACTGCGGACCCCTACCCCCAACCTCCCACCTGTCCACCCCTAGGAAGAACCCACGCTGCTCACTTTAGTGTCTCCGCTAGAAAGAAGCTCTGCTGCTTGTTGTCATGGTTGGGGGTGCTACTGTACACATCTTGGATCCCGGAGAAACCGGCTTCTGTCCGACAGTATTTCTCCAAGGCCTGAGGAAGGGGAAGAGGAGGACGAAAACAGCCTTAACATGGGACAGGAAAGGCCCCTCAAGACTTGTGCATGGCTGGCAGACTGGAGCTAGAAGGCAGACGGCACCCCCACCCCTTGGCTGGGGACTCCTGGCATTTGTGGGAACAGAAGGTCAAATTATTCTTTCAGGGTTTAGCCACCTGTCCCCAGGCTGGAGGGGCCATACTCCCTCCACCCACACCTCTGAGAGCTCTGGCCCGACGGGCCGCCTGTCCTGAGCTCTTCACCTGGTTTGAACTTAGAGGAAGCTTCTCTTCGTGTTTCAGGGGACTAGGCTGATCTCACAGATTCACCCACAGTGGTAGGCAGAGGTGAAGAGAGGCCACTGGTGATGGCCATGGGCTGGGATTTGGGGATGGACTTGGTACCCCAGCGATTCTCAGGAGAGATGGTCCCTGGGCTGGAGGCAAGTGGGCCAAGCCATTCATCTTTCTATATAAATGCATTTTTTTTGTTTTTTTTGAGACAAGGTCTCATTTTGTCACCCAGGCTGGAGGGCAGTGGCACGATCAGAGCTCACTCTGCAGCTTCAACTTCTTGAAGGTTCGAGCAATCCTCTTGCCTCAGCCCCTCAAAGTAGCTGGAATTATAGGCGTGCGTCACCATGCCTGGCTAATTCTTGTATTTTTTTGTATAGATGGGGTTTCGCCATGTTGCCTATAGGCTGATAAATACAATTTCTACCCACTGAGGGGTCTGTGGACTGGTCATAGGAGCACAAGGCGCTTTGGCCTTTGAAGGCCAAGAACGATGGTCCTGGGGAAGCAGGTGGACTTAACAGGGCCAGTGAACCTGAGCATGCCCTGGACCCCGTCTGAGTGCAATGCTCAGAGTGGGCACGGGGGGTGGTGGGGGAGACAGGGGCAGAGAAGGCTCAGCATCCACAAGGGAACCTTCTGGAATCCCCACACCTGCCTTTGACACCTCCCCCAAGACAGCCATTAAACTTCCACCTAGGTGTGGGGCCGGGGGCTGAGGGCAGGGTAGGCCTCAAGGGCCGGTAGAGACTACAGTGGGGCTCCCTCGGGCTGGGCTGCCTGTGGGAAGAGGAGGGAGATGGAGGTGAGCTGCCCAGCTTCGGGATCAGGAAAGCATCTGTTGGGACAGTGGTGGCCGCGTGGTGCTCTAGGCAGCTGCCTAGCCTCTGACCCTCTAAGTTTGCTGAGGCCTGGTCCCAGGCCCCAAGGATATGGGCACTCAGAACCCTCTTCACAAGTCTGCCCTGTCCTGTCTCAGGACAACTTTGCTCAGCTGGGGACTCTTGGCTCTGTAACCACCACCTTGACCCTTTGCACTCTGAACTGTGGTCAGAGGTCAACGTGGCTTGGCCTTCCACTCCATGCCCAAGCCAGGGCACCTAGCACCCAGCCTGAGAATTCTCAGGGGCATCTAGCACCTGGCTGCCCATCCCTGGGGCCCACTCACCAGCACCACCTCCCAGCCCCACTCCCTGTAGATGGGGTTGTGGGTCTGTCGCCACAGGTACATGTAGCTCTCCACCACCTCTGGCCGGAGGATGTAGTAGCTCTCGCTCAGCTGGGTGGCCACAGCCTCTCTGCCGGAGTTAAACCAGAAGGCCTCGGGCCCGAGTTTGGTGTCTGGGGAAACAGCCAAGCAGAGGGCCCAGGTCAGACCTCCCACCTCCTGCTTTTTGGGATCCAGGAGAGATGTCAGTTGCCTTGAGCCCGTGGCCAGGGTGATGTCAGGGGTGTGTGGGTGTGGGGTGCCCCTGCCTGGACTGCTGTGTAAGGCTGCACCGGGCAGATGCACAGCTTCCCTTTTGGCCTGGGCTGGACAGAACGAGACCCTCGGGGACTGGAAATGTGAGCAGCTGTGGACTCTGAGAGTCCAAATGAGCTTCTCAGCAGTCTGGGTAGGTGAAGGTTTGGGCAGGGTTCCACGACTGTGTACTTTTAGCCAGACCTCAGCCAAGAGGGTTTCGGGTTTCAACACATCTGGGGAACTGAGGGTTAAACAAAATGAGTCTCCTATCTGCAGGATTTATCAGATCCTTTAATAGGCTAATGTGAAATGAGGCTTCTCCTCAGGACCCTTTTTCTTAGAAAACTGCTTTTAACACCTCCCAGAACAAACTTCTAGAGTTTGGGAAGAGCTGAGGTGGAGATGGAGGGAAGATTGCCCAGGAATGCACCTACTCCCACAGAGGGGGCTGAGGAAGGAGGGCCTGAGGGAGCCTGGATTCTGTCATTGTCATTGTTTTGTTTTGGGGCAATTTGCTGTCATTCTTGTTGGATGGCCACAATTATAACCACCTCTGCAGCCACTACTTATGATTTCAAAGGCTGTGCTGGGTGCTTTAATACACTATTTCAATCCTTAAAAAATGTTTCTTTAGTAAGGTAATTCCACCCATGTGGAAACTGAGGATCAGAGAGGCTAAGTAATTTGCCCAAGGTAACACAGCGAGTTGTGGCTGAGTTGGGACTTGACCCTGGATGCGTCTGATGCCTCTCCTAGGGCAGTGCTCTTTCCCTCCTGGGTCTAACCCTTATAGGCCCAACATGTAAGGTATGAGGGCCAGATCCTTCTCCCTTTAATGCCTGTCCCTCCTGTCCAGGTCACCCAAGTCCCCAGCTCCATTCCTAATGTGAGTCCTCTTCCCTCCTACCAGGGTTCAAAACCCTGAGAGGCCCTAGGTTGCTTTTACTCTAGAGACAGGGGCTAGAGGTTTGCAGGACTTCCTGCTCTTCCATGGAGGGCTTCAGGGAAGAGGAATTAGCTAGACCCTGGTCTCTCTAATCTTTGCAAATTGTGTAGCGGCTCCTGTTTTGCCAAGTCACTAGTGGGGTGAAGGCAGGAGCCACTGCTACAGGCGTCCACGGGACAAGCCGAGGCTGGCTGGAACAATACGCTCTACTAAGCAGCTGTCTTTTATGGTCTGGGCTGATTGTCTCAGACAAATAGCGAGCCTTTTATTATTCCTGAGATTTCTTATTTGTTTATGGCCCTGGCAGAGCAAGCTCTTTGAAAAGAATGGACGACCAGTTTTAAAGACCCATTGCGAATCTCTGACTTCCTGGAAACAGCTCCAGGAGACCCCATTCAGCTGGGGCGGGCACAGACACATCGTGATGGGCCGTCAGCAAGTGCCTGCACTGCTGCTGGCCGAAGGCGGCTGCCAAAGTACTTTCTCATGGGACCCTGTGCCTCACTCTGAGACCTGTGTCATTATTCCCATCGAACAGATAAGAAAACAGAGGCTGCCCATCTGGCCTCTCTAATCTTTGCAAATGGTGTAGCGGCTCCTGGCCATCAGAAAACAGTTGTTTTGTCAAGCGGTGCTTGAGCCTGGGATTTTTACTGCAAATCTTGGATGGTCCCCTCCAACCAACACTGGGATTACCACTCAGAGCAGTGGGCGACTCCTGGGACCACACGGGGGCTGGGGATTTTTCTGAGGGGTGCAGTTTGCACACGGGGTGGAACCAGGCATCAGAAGGCCTGGGTTCTAGCCCAGGATCAATTCCTCACGTGCAGTGTGACTTTGGCTAAGTCACTTCCCCTCTCTGGGCTGACTCCGCTTCTCTGTGAAGAATGAGGAGCCAGGCTCAGGCTTTCAAATGTGACCTCTGACTCTAGCATCTGACAATTCAGTGGTGAGTGGCGGGTGGGGAGGACCAAGCTCTCAGGCTTTCCGGTGATCATGGGTCAAAGAGGGCGACTAAACAGATGGGAACAGGAGGCGGTGAGACCCCCTCTAAGGAGGGTGCCGGGGGAAAGGCAGAGGCACATTTGAAGGTAGGGGACTCAGGGTGGGAATGTGCCGGGCTCAGGAAGCCGCCGTTTCTGCCTCCGGGGCTGGAGGATCCTTTACTCTGTGCCCCTCTCAAGGGAGCTTGGCCAAGTAATCTCTGAGCCTCAGTTTCCTCATCTGTGTGGTGAGGTTCAGTGATGATGTGTCAAGTGCAGAAGCGCACTGGGTACACACAAAGCGCTTCCTGCGTCTGTACTAGTTTCCCTTTCATTCAGGGTACGGTCTCGGAGCCTGGAGAGCACCTCTCTCAAATTCCACCTAACTTCCAAGGGGAGGCTTCCCTAAGGCCATGTGCTCCCTTTGCTCACTGCTGCTGGTCTTTCCAGTTCTTCCTGGTGTCTAGCCTCAGTCTCTCCTGCTGCCCCTTCCCCTTGCAGGGTTACCTGAGCGGGCGTATGACTCGTGACACGTCTTGGTGATCTGGGCTGCGAGCTCTCGGTAGTGGGCCCTCTTTTCTTCCTTGGCATCCTCGGCGCCAAGGGCGATCATGCCCCCGGAGAAACAGGCCAGGTGCCCCATCTTGTGGTCCAGAATCCCCCCTCGCCACTCGGCAATGTAGGTCAGCCCCCCAGGAGAGACATTCAGCAAGTAGGTCTCTATCGCCTGGGAGCAAGGTGGGGATTGGGCAGGGAGAAGGGGCGTGGGAGGGCACAGACAAGGGGGGGAAAGGATGGAAAATGAACATTTTGGAGACAGTAGTAAGGGCAGCTCTGCCAAGCCCTCCATCCCAGGCAAAGGAGGCCCATTGATCTCTGCTGCTCAAGATGCCTGCCAGGGCACAGGAGGGGCTGCTATTCGCTGGGAGGCTCAGACACAGGGCAGCTCCCCAGGGCAAGTCTCTTACACAGCCTTTAAAATCTTCCACGTTTTAAAAAACATTAAAAAATATTTTAAGATGATTCTCCACCTCCTCCATTATGTCCTCTGTTTGATCTTAACCAGAAGCCCAGCTGGCCTGTGGATGGGCTTCAGGGGTCCAGGCCCTTAAAACTGTACCCAACACTTTCTGGTGGATGTGCATCTTTATGGGGAGAGTGTCCATCTATTCTTACCAGTTTCTCAAAAAGAACCTGCAGAAAATTAAGAGGTGTTCTCTACGGGTATTTTGTCACACGTTTCCTCATTTCATGCCTATGGCAAGCCAGGCACCTGGGCTGCAGCGCCCTACACAGACAAACGGGAGGGGCAGCTTGTCCTAGGCCACCCAGCCACACCAGCCTAGAAACAAGACCCCACAACGTTCAGAGCTCCGCTTCTTCCACTACCCGATGGCCATGCCTTTTGGTGGGAAGGGAGGTGATGCTGTTGTAAAGACTCTGGGATGTCGGAGGCGTGAGGGGGTCAGACTGCTGTCAGCCCCAGGAGCCCTGGGGACCAAGGGGAGGGAAGAAGCTGCTCACACAGTCTCGAGGCCAGACTCCATGGGCTGGTGGGGCCTGGCCCATGGCTGGGGTCCTCTGGGGCCCTTGCCAGGCCTCTGCCTCCACTCTTACCCCTCCAATCTACTCTCCAGGGGGTCTCTGTACTCTTCAACTAACAAGCCGGATCATATCATCTGCCTGCTTAGAACCTTCAGTGGTTTACAAGTGCCCTTATGTGGAAACACCAGAGGGGCCTCCAAGACTCCACGATCTGGACCCTGAGGGTGGACCTGATGCTATGGACATGGCTCTGGGGCACAGACTCATCAGGTTCCAATCTCATCTCCACCAGTTCCACGCTGTGTGACACTGGGCAGGTTGTATGTTCTCTCTGTGCCTCAGTTTCCTAACATGTAAATTGGGGATAAGAGCATTAACTGCCTCATAGGGTTGTGAGAATTAAATGAGATATGCCTGCAGGGCTTGGCCTATTTCCCAGCACAGAGTGAGTCCCCACTAATTACTGGCCCCTATGATTCCTCTCCAGTCTGTCTCCTGCCCTTCCCTTCTCACGCCCTACCTCACCTACACTGGCCTTTTTTCACTCAGGTACCCTCCTGGCTTCCAATATCTCGGCAGCCATGTAATATTTCCTTGGTGTCAGCGCTGTGCTAGGTACTGGGGCTACAGGTGTGCTGGAGAGAAGCCTGGACTCTGCCTCAGGGAGCTCACCCATTAGTGCAGAAATTCCCAACAAAACCAAATATATATGAGAGGTGCAATTTGTTTTGTTTTCAGACAGTCTTACTCTGTCACCCAGGCTGTAGTGCAGTGGCATGATCTTGGCTCACTGCAACCTCCACCTCCCAAGTTCAAACCATTCTCGTGCCTCAGCCTCCCAAGTAGCTGGGATTATTATAGGCGTGTGCCACCATCCCTGGCTAATTTTTGTATTTTTAGTAGAGACGGGGTTTCACCATGTTGGCCAGGCTGGTCTTGAACTCCTGACCTCAGGGGATCCACCCACCATGGCCTCCCAAAATGTTGGGATTACAGGTGTGAGCCACCACAACTGGCTGAGAGGTACAATTTGTGATCAGCAAATTGAATAAAACAAAGTGAGAGGATGAGATTAAAAAATGCGGGGGGAGGCAGGGAAGGGCTGGACACAGTGGCTCACGCCTGTAATCCCAACACTTTGGGAGGCTGAGGCAGATGGATCATTTGAGCCCAGTAGTTTGAAACCAGCCTGGACAACATGGGAAAAACCCAACTCTACTAAAAATATAAGAATTAGCCAGGCATGGTAGTGCATACCTGTAGTCCCAGCTACTTGGGAGGCTGAGGTGGGAGAATCACTTGAATCCACGAGGCAGAAGTTGCAGTGAGCCAAGATTGCACCACTGCACTCCACCCTGGGCAATAGAATGAGACTCTTTCTCAAAAAAAAACAAAAAACAAAAAAACAAAACAAAAAACTGGGGTGGGGGCAGTGCTATACTTTGCAGAGTGAGGTCAGTGAAAATCTCTCTGCAAAGGTGACATTCCTGAAGACTGCATTTTTCTTCCTGCTTCGGGGCTTGGCTGGTGCTGCGCCACCCCCCTGCATGCTCCAGCCCTGACTCTGCTAACTCCACCTCCTCCAGAATGTCACTTCCTTGGAGAGAATGCCCCAATTTAAACCAGCATTGCCACTGCCATTACCTATGGGCCCCTGTCACCCTTCTACATGGTGCCATTCCTACTTGGCGTCTGTTTCTCTTGTATATCTGTCTCTCAGACTCTGAGTGCCGTGTGGCAGCAGAAGCCACCAGCAGCAGCCTCCAGCCAGTGCCCGACACACAGAAGATGCTCAAGGAACACTCGCTCACTTCTGGGTCTGTTTTTTCCTTTTTTCTCTTCTCTCAGGGCCCAGGGCTGGCGGGCTGGCTGCAGGACCCACACTGAGTGGCAGATGGAGAAGCCCTGACAATGTGACATGCCAGGGCACCTGCTCCACATGGGGGAGTGCTGAGGACACCTGCAGAGCAGCCGGGCTGCAGGCGGGGGTCTGCTCTGGGCCCGGACTGGCTCCTGGGCACAGCCATGTCCCTGGCAGCTGCTCGGCGTCACTAAGCCTGCAGCGCAGGGGAGGAGTGTCAGCGCTCAGAAACCTGGGTCAGAGTCACCAGTTGTCAACACTTTCGAGAGAACACAGACATCTGAGGGAGACCTCAGGATGCTGCGCACCAGACCTGGCACCTGCACCTTCCAGACTGCCTCCCACAGGTTATTTCCACTAGGGGTTGGCCCCAAGCTAAGTAATTGCAATCAAGAGGAAATTATAAACCAGTGCCTCTTTGAAGACACAACTGAGACAAGCAGATGCAAAGATAAAAAACAAGGCCTTTCTAAAACAAAACACAAGACAGTGCAGGCTGGCAGACGACTGGTAAAAGGTTTAAATCATAGCAAGCAGCGGTGCAAGGAGCCAAGTGGGGCACAAGACGGGTTTTTTTTTTAATGTATTAACAAAAATATTTGTGCTGTTCCCTGTGGAGCAGGGCTAACCCATAGGCAGTGAGCCCAGAGTGGCGAGAGGCCCGGGTTTGAATATCAGCTCTGTGATTTAGGAGCTAGATGACCTTGAGCAAGTTATTTCACTTTACTGAAGACTCACTTTGCTCATCTATAAAATGGGAATGATTCCTGGATGATCGGTTGTGAGGATTAAAGGAGAGGATATTCGAAGCCCGGCTCAGTATCTGGCGCTGGCTGTTCCTTCCTTTGGCGCCTGCAGGAGCCCCATCTGAGCACTTGTGGGAGGGGTTCCAGGCAAGCCAGGCCCCTCTGTGATTTGGCTGTTGGTAAGTAGAGGCCAGCCCAATGGATCTGGAGTCTGACCCGTGTTTGTGTCCTGGCTCTGACACTTGTTGCTATACGGACCTTAGGCCTTTCTGACCCTCAGTTTCGTCATCTGTAAGATGGGGGCTAAATAAGATGAGGTACCCAGAGCACTAGCCCAGAGGAGACCAAAGTGACCAAAGCGCTTCCTGTTCTTCTTGTTTGTCTCCTGCCGTGATACTCAGGGGTGTGCCCAGTCCGATCTGTCTGACCCTCCCCGGCCCACCCCAGCTGGACACTGGTCTAACCTGGTGGTTTTCTGACCCCAGGTGCACAACAGAATTGTGGAAGGAACTTTTTAAAAAGCTCGGACTGGGATTTAATTGGCCCGACGTGAGGCTAGACACGGGATTTTTAAAGCTCTCCAGGTGATTCTAAGGTGCAGGCAGGGGTGAAGGTCTTTGGTCAGTGGTTCCCAACCCTGACTATACACGAAATCCCAAGGAGGTTGATGTGGGGCTCGGGCCCCGTGCCCAGAGGTTCCGAGTCAGGGGTGCAGTCTGAACATCAGGACTTTGCAGCTCCCTAGGTGATTTTAACATGCCAACAAGATTGAGAACCACCAGAACATTCTTCAAAACCCCAAACTTGCCAGAGGCGCAGCCTTCACTCAGGGTCAAAGATGCTCCAGGCTCTTCACTGGGAAGATCAAATGCAGAGAGCAAAGCCTCTTCTATTCAAAGTTCTCTCCTACAAAATCACGTGCTCTGAGTTTCCTTAAATAATTCATGGCCATTTCTTCCCTTGAGGGCTCAACTACAGTGTGCCCTGAGGGCAGGGAGCCTGGCTGCTCACTAACTTTCTGTTTATTCTGCAAGGAAAGGCAGCAAGGGCCTCTGGGCAGCACACTCCAGCCACCACCAGCTGCACATCAATTCTCTGACGCGGGCTCTGGTCTGAGCTCAGCCAAAGACAGGAGTGAACAAGGCTGGGACGCTGACTGAGATGGGACTGCAGTCCCAGAAGCTGCTTCATGACTGAGGTCTTGTGCCAGGGAGCTGGGCAGGGAAAAATCATTGCTGAACCTACAGTTTAAAGGGTCCACGGCTCTAGCAGTCCGTTTCAATGTGTGTCTTTTAAGCACCACCATTCCTGGCCAGACTCCTGTGATCAGAGGGTAGTTAGAGACCATCTATCCATCCATCCAACTGCCCATACCCACCCACCCATCTATCTACTCACCCATCCATCCTTCCCTCCATCCATCCTTCCCTCCATTCATCCTTTCAGCATTCATGCATGCATGCATTCATTCGTTCACAAAACAGTTACCATGTGCCTGCTATGTGCCAGGCACTGTTTTAGGAGCAGACAAGATCTCTGATCCCAGATAACTGACATTCTATTTGGGGAAGATAGAGAATGAGCAAGTAAACAAATACGTGCCTGTGATAATTTTAGAGGCTGATGAAGGTGAAGAGAATAAGCCTGGGTATGTGACAGGCTGCGAATGGGAGTTTCAGTGGCATTTGAATTGAGAGTTGACTAGTGAAAGGGACCTAGCCATTGGAATGATATTCCAGGCAGAGGGGACAGCAAGTGCAAAGGCCCTGAGGTGGGAGTCGCCTGGGGTGTCTGAGGAAGAGCAGGAAGACTGGTGCCCAGGGCCCAGAGAGCACAGGGCAGAGAGGCAGGCGTGAAGTCAGGGTGATCAGCAGGGCCCAGGGAAGGCGGACCAGATGGGTAAAGGAGAGGAGCTGGATTTATTCCAGGTGCTAAGGGAAGCCAGAGAGGAGAGGAAAGTGCGTGTCCAGCTCTTCTGGCTTCTGTTCCCCACACAGCATTCAGAGGGCAGGGCAGAGGGGAAGCCGGTTTAGAGGAAATAAGGAGGTAGTGTAGACCAAGCTGGTGGCAGAGTAGATCCAACTTGCTCAACTTGCTTTATGGGGAAACTGAGGCCCAGAGCCGGCCCAGTGCCTTTTCCTTAGTTGGGCTCCGAGGTATCGGTTGAGTGCTGGGATTCCCTAGCCCTCTTCCCAATGGCTCAGGCTAACTGATTCCCTCTTCTGTCCTGTTCTCTCCTCTTTGGAAGGACTCACCTCAGCCTTCCAGCCCTCGTTCATTCCACACCCCGCGGACAGACCAGCAGTGGTGCCAGCTTGGCCAGCTCTGTGCTGTGTGGCCTTGGGCAAGTGCCTTCCCCTCTCTAGGCCTTGGTTTCCATCCACATAAAGAGAAGGAGCAAAACTGGATGCTCCACTGAAGGAGGCCTCTTCCAGCTTGGACATACTTCTCATGTCACCTCTGCTGTCCAAGGAAGACACAGCTGAGGGTCTCACTCTGGCAACCAGCCTTGGGGGTGCCAGCCCACAGTCTGGCTGCACTTTGGGCTCTGATACATCAGCCAAAGCATAGACACCGAGCAGGTGGTGGTTTCTGAATCAGACTGACAGTCACTTCCTATGAGACCTTGGATAAATGACTTCACCTCCCAGAGCTTAGGTTTCACATCTAACACAGACCCAGTCTTGGAGCATGTGGGAGGGTCACCGGGTGTAAAATGCCTGGCTGGGAGGGGACTGTCCTGTCAATCTTCTCACCAGTTCATTGCAGGGGGTGGGAGCAAGCCTCGGCCCATCTGGCCCCGCTGCCCCCAGCACTCTCCCCCGGCCATGAGAGAGCCGGGGGCTGGTGAACAGCGGCCTGTGAATAATCCAGGGCTTGTCTTACCTCCAAGGCTTCGTAGTACATATTTTTAGCCTCCATATCTGTCTTGCCCGACATCAACCAGGATTTGATCAAATATTCATAAAAACTGTCCCCGAGTCCTCCAACCGAGACATGGTCTGTGAAGGGAAAGAGGACAAGGACATTATCTCCATCTGCTGCCGGCTCTCACGGGGCAGGGCCTCCTCGCACACCCGCCTGGCCTCAGGGGCCCGGTGCCTGTACGGGCAGGAAGCGGGCATCTCGCCAGCAGCCACCGAACCTGGAACGGGGACTGCAAGGCAGACACAGCCTGCGACTTGGAGGAAACCAGGGCTGTCTAGAGAGCGCTCGTCCTGCACAAAAGTGCCTGGGCTCATCCGGTGGGTGCTATAAATCACCTCGCCCTAGCAGACTGGGGACGGCAGGGCCTCTGGTTATTAACTGTGAGTTGCATTTTTTTACAAAGATAATCTGGTGGCAGGGAGTTCAGAGATTTTTATTACCCAGTGACAAACATGATAATTAATGCTGGGTAGCTTCATAAAAGGCCACGGGAAAGAGGAAGAAAAACCTGAATTTAGCTGGCCAAGCCCTCAAGTAGAGCCACTCTGGAAAAACGGAGTTTAAAATTAGCAAATTGGGATAAATGGAGTTCAAAGGAGCGGGAAAGAGAAGAATTGAGTTGGAACACCCCCTCTCTGCCCTGGTGGCCTCTGCCTGCTGGACAGTGGGCCGGCCAAGGAGCAGGGCCTCACAGGCTGTGGCTGAACCAGAGGTCTCTCCACCCAGGGCCGTCCCAGGAGGAAGACGGGTTGCCCGAGGAACACTTCACCGCAGACGCAAGACAGAAAACACTTCACTCCCAGGCTTTGAAAATTAACAACGGGGAAACGTAAAGGCATTTAATAGATTTAACAAAGAACAAACCAGTTCTGTGTTCTGATTCACTTAAGCAGAGAGACAGAAGAAAGAAAACGGGGGTGGACTGAAGGCGGGGCAGGGGGAATGGGCAGAGTTTTCAACTCCTCAGCAGAAGAAGGGGGCAGACAGAGCGGGGAGAGGGAAAGTGGGTGGGCGGAAGAGGGACAGAAAGAGAGAACACGTCAACAGCTACCATTTATTGTGGGCCAGGAGCCTCACGGTATTATTTATAACTTAATCTTCCGGGCACCCTGCAAGGCAGGTGCTATCGGCCCCATTTCCCAGGTGGGAGAATGGCAACTGGGCCTAAATGGCTCATCCAAGACCATCAAGCTGGTGAAGGGCAGAGCCTCACCTTCCACAGCTGCACAGAGTCAACCAGAGAGTGAAGACAGAGACACGTAGAGAAAGAAAGACAAGTGTGAGGACCGAGGGACCAAAAGACAGGGCAAAGACAGATGGGATCCAGGAATGGGGGTTGAGGGGAGGCCAGCCACATGGTACACTCGCCCTTCTGGCCCCCTCCAGCCCTGATCCATAAATAAGTCCTGGCCCAGCAAGGGTTCCAGAACGGACCAGCAACTGCAAAAACTGGAACAGACAAGATGAAGCATGTGCTTTGGGGAGGAGCCGGAAAGGGCTGGGGTGGGCTGGACTGTGCTCTGGTGTGGAGGTGCCCCACAGAAGGGAAGGGCTGGGCCAGGCCTGGCATGTTGAGGAGGGGCAGGTCTGTTGCAGAGGAGGGGCTGGGGAGGCTAGAAGTCATGGGTTGTCCTCTGCTCAAAGCCCTTCTCCAGCCCCGTCATGGGCACGGCAGCTACGAGCACTGTCACCTCTCGGTGTGGCGCATCCTCCCCACCTCGTTCCCCACGCAGGGGCTCAGGTGTTCTCACAAGCCTGCTCACGGTCCCTCCCCATAGGGTGGCCACGGGGATTAAGTGAAACAAGGCCAGGCACCATCTGAAGCCCTCGGCGGCAGCACTCCCCTTGGGTGGGTGGACCCACCTTGCCATCGGGCGCCCGCCGGGTGTGTGATGAGTGCCTGCGTATGGCTCTGCCTCCCTCACTAGCCCGTGGGCTCTTTGTGGGGAGGGATTGCATGTGGCGCCCGCTCTGTGCCCAGTAACTACAGGGCGCACAGAGATGCCCACGGAGTGCTGAGCGGGTGAATGGAAGGGAGGACTGGGCTCTGCTGGGATGGGAGGCTTGAGCTGTGCCAGGAAGGGCCTCGAATGCCAAGCCAAGGAGTTTAGCCACAGTCATGCGGTGGTGGAGTGTGCACGTGACAAGGTCCAGGCTTCCTCTGGAGGGGCACGCAGGGGAGGGAGCCAGGTCATTAGGGTCTGCGGTGTTGAGATGCGGCTGCCTCTCAGGGGCACTTATGTGGGCATCTCACATGTGAAGGTCCCACTGCTTTACAGCTTATGTGTGTGTGTGGCTGTGTGGGGAGTGTGTGTGTGTATGCGGTGTGGGGTGGGTGTGTATGTGTGGTGGATGAATGTGTGTGGTGTATGTAGGTGAATGGGGGCGTGTGTGTGTGCTGAGGGGTATGGGTGTGTGGATACGTGTGTAGGGAGAGTGTGTGCGTGTCAAGGAGTGTGGTGTGTAGCGTTTGAGGGGACTATGTGTAGTGTGTGGGGTGTGTGTGGAATGTGTGAGGGGTGTGTAGTGTGTGAAGGGAGTGTGTAGTGTGTGAAGGGAGTGTGTAGTGTGTGTGGGAGGGAGTGTGGGTGGTGTGTAGTGTGTGTGCCTGAGGGAGTGTGCAGTGTATGTATATGTGAGGGGAGTGTGTGTAGTGTGTAGGGGAAGTGTGTGTGGGGTGTGTGTTTGTAGTGTGTGTGTGAGGGGAGTGTGTGTAGAGGGAGTGTATGTAATGTGTGTGGTGTCTATGAGGGGAGTGTGGATGTGTGTGAGGGGAGTGTGGATGTGTGTGAGGGGAGTGTGGGTGTGTGGGTCGGTGTGGGGGAGTGTGTAATATGTGTGTGTGAGGGGAGTGTGGATGTGAGGGGAGTGTGGGTGTGTGGGTCTGTGTGTATGGCGGATATGTAATGTGTGTGTGTGTGTGTCTGGGAGGGTGCGTGGGGTAGCAGGGGTGTGTGTGTGTGTGTGTGTCTGGGAGGGTGGGTGGGGTAGTAGGGGTGTGTGTGTGTGTGTGTGTGTGTGTGTGTCTGGGAGGGTGGGTGGGGTAGTAGGGGTGTGTGTGTGTGTGTGTGTGTGTGTGTGTCTGGGAGGGTGGGTGGGGTAGCAGGGGTGTGTGTGTGTGTGTGTGTCTGGGAGGGTGGGTGGGGTAGTAGGGGTGTGTGTGTGTGTGTGTGTGTGTGTGTGTGTGTGTGTGGTCTTCCCCAACACTGCGAGGCAGGCTGGGAGAAGCACAGGCATAGGAATGAGAAGACATGGCTCTGCATTAGCTCAGGGTGCACCACCGCCCACTCTGGGCCTTGGTCTCCCCATCTGCAGGTGTGAAGGGGGCATGAGCTGGTGTCCATGAGCCCCAGAGCAGAGGCAGGCTCTGCTGCTTCCTGACTGTGCCAATGCGCTCGTCACACATGGCAGCAGGAGGCTGGGCCACAAGCCTGGAAATCAGCCGATCTGATACCAGGGAAGCTGCCAGGCTGCAGCTCACACTCCTGTACCTACCAATGAGGTCTGGACTTGCCACTTCCCTCCCACAGAAGAAAGTGTGGGATTCAGGCAGTGGACAAATTACTCAGGTGCCGCACTGGGGGCTGGTGACCTCTCCTCGGCAGCTGTCAGGGGGTTGGCCTCAGGGTCATCTCATTTGTGTTGGGCACCATCGGGGAGCCTGGTGGATTTATCCTGGATGTGAAGTCTTAGCAGTAGGACGGTCTTGGGGCTCCCCTGTTACCCCTGAAGCTCGGTTTCCAGGAGGAGTGGGAAGCCAACAAGAGCAGAGGCCTAGGTAACTGAGATGCAGTCCTAATTCCTCCTTCGTTTCTCTAGGCTGCAATTTCTGTGGTTGCAAATGGGCTACACAGAACCTGCCTGTCCTGCCTTCAGGCTTGTTCTGAAGATTCAAGAAGAGAAAATGACGTGCGTGCACTTAAGCTTATGCAAGGTGGTCATGCTATCATGTGCTAAACGAATACGTATGTACCAAAAAAAAAACCCAACAAAAAACCACAGGAAACCTGAGATGAACCCAGGCACAAAGGCCAGGGGAGGAGGAAGGCAGACGTTTGGGCGAGCTGGGCATTATAATCCCCTCTGCTCTTTAGCAAGCTGAGGGCTCAGATTTTACTAATAGGAAACAATTTCCCATATGCGACTGACTTTGCTCAGACCTGCAGCCCCTGGCACAGCCTGAGAAGAAAATTATGCTTCCCGGCAGGGGCTCCCTTATAATTTGCCAAGGTCTAACTGTTGAGCTGGGAAGCCCACACCCCTCTCGGCCCTTTTCATGGATTCTGCTGCCTTGCCCTGGAGCAGCTCAGAGGGGTTTATCTCCTTACCCAGTCAGGTCTTGCAATTAAAACCAGCAACTGTTACCGAACTGCCTCTTCCCGTGGCCATAATCTGCAATTCAAGCTTCATTTTCTCCCCGTACTTTTGGATTCGGCAGTGTGTTTTGGTTAAAGATACTTTGAGTTTCTGTAAGTGGTTTTTACAGGAGGCCACTTGGGGTGAGGTCATCACTGGGGGAAATTCCTGGGTGGAGGTTTCTGGGGGAGGCTCAGGTTGGAAGGAAAGGCATCAGCTGCTTCGCCACAGTGTCCCCAGTGCCACCTCTCTAGGCCCCGCTTGCATTGTTCCCTTTTGGGACAACTTGGATCATCTTTGGAAGATGGAAGTGAAATCTGTTTCCTGCAGCCTTTGACTGTTCTTCCTACGCCCCTCCATGGCACACAAAGAACGCATCTCACTCTCTTCTTTCATTTTGCAGGACAGGAAACCAAGGTTCAAGGAGATACAGTGAACTCCCCCCTAAGCCACGCAGTCATTAGACTCATACCCACTTTGCCCCTGAGTCTTCGCTGATGTCCCAGAAACTGGGTTGGAGGCAGGGGAAAGGGAAGGGGCCCTTGTTTGCACAGAGACAGTGGGGGTGGGGGCTCTGCCAGGTCTTGGGAGGCCCTAGAGGCAGTGCCCATAGAACCTGTCACTGCCAATTCCGGCTGACCATGACATGTGACCAGGGCCTGCCTCTGCTTCCCAGAGCTGGGCTTCTCAACAGGCATGCACATTCCAGGGGCCTGGGGGACTTGTCCACACTCTCACACCTAAGCGACCCCAAACCCCATTCTGTTGCAGTGGGTAGGGCTGGGGGCTTGTGAATGATGTTCCATGGGTGACTGGCTATTATCTGGCTGAGAAACAAGTCTCTGAACAGAGAACAACTGAAAACTCTGGGACTGATTCTTGTAGGTCTAAGATGTACAGGTGAATTCATGGTGTCTTTTGGTTTTTTTTGGGGACGGAGTCTCACTCTGTCGCCCAGGTTGAAGTGCAGTGGTGCGGTCTTGGCTCACTGCAACCTCCGCCTCCCGGGTTCAAGCGATTCTCCTGCCTCAGCCTCCTGAGTAGCTGGGACTAGAGACACGTGCCACCACACCCAGCTACTTTTTGTATTTTTAGTAGAGACAGGGTTTCGCCATCTTGGCCAGGCTGGTCTAAAACTCCTGACCTCGTGATCCGCCTGCCTCGGCCTCCCGTCAGGTGCTTGGCCTGAATTCATGATTTCTACACTGTTGTACGGTTTTTTTGTTTGTTTGTTTTGTTTTGTTTTAAATTAAAGTTGGAGCCAGGCGTGGTGGCTCACGCCTGTAATCCCAGCACTTTGGGAGGCCAAGGTGGTTGGATCATTTGAGGTCAGGAGTTCGAGACCAGCTTGGCCAACGTGGTGAAGCCCCATCTCTACTAAAAATACAAAAAAAGTAGCCAGACATGGTGGCACATGCTTGTAGTCCCAGCTACTTGGGTGGCTGAGTCAGGAGAATCACTTGAACCTGGGAGGCAGAGGTTGCAGTGAGCCAAGATTGCGCCACTGCACTCCGGCCTGGGCAACAGAGCAAGACTCTGTCTCAAAAACAAAACAAAACAAAAAAAATTGAAGTTAGAAGTGGGGAGCCTGATCAAAGAGGCTTGGAAAGGATGCCTGGCCTCTCTTGGAGCCACTTCTAGAATGGATGACTCCACCTGGGACCCTCCCGAGAACCTGGGGTATAATGCAGGAGGCTCCTGCAGCACCTAAGAGATGGAAGGCTGCGCCATTGATGGGGCCGGAGAAGGTGGGGTGTGGAACGCACAGGGCATGCCTTCAGTAAACAGCAGCCATCACATCCGGCACTGCAGCAGCAGATAACCATAGGCAGGCCCCCAGGATGTGGGGGAAGGCAGGTGGTGTCCAGGGGCACCGAGCGAATGCCTTGCTGGCTGCACGGCTCTGACAGACACATCCTCACTCAGCCCAGGGGCCTGGCAGGGTCTTCCTAGGAAGCCTGGGAAGGAACCGGCTGAATAAGGGGCAGTGGCGTCTCTGTACTCACGTTGCACCCAGTTCCCACTCACTGGGCTGAGGAAGTTGGGGTAGAGGCCAAAGGGCTTTTCGATCTTCCTGAGGACCTTGCGGATGTTCCTGACCTGCCAAGAGACAGACACCAGGTGAGCCTTCATGCTTCCGAAGAAGCCGACTGCATCCAGCCTGCTGAGGATGGGAGGCAGCTGGTTCAGATGCACGGAGGAAACCTTATGAGGAGGCAGGAAGGGAGAGCTGCCCGACAGACTGCAGGCTCCAACCCGGGGGTGGTGACGTGGCCTTGCCCTGGTGCCACGTGAAGGGTGTGGTGGGGCCTGATCCATAGCCTCTCCACTGACTGCTCTGCCTGGTGCCTGGACAGTCTCACCCCAGAACCACTGCCTGGCCGACTCCTACCCCACCCCACTCTCAACACTTCCTCATTGCTGGCTGCTTTAGGGGTCCTTTGAGGGATTCTTTTGGGGAGGGTTTTTTTTTTTTTTTTTTTTGAGACAGTCTCACTCTGTCACTCAGGCTGGAGTGCAGTGGCACGATCTTGGCTCACTGCAACCTTTGCCTCCCAGGTTCAAGCAATGTTCGTGCCTCAGCATCCTGAGTTGCTGAGATTACAGGCCTGTGCCACCATGCCTGGCTAATTTTTGTATTTTTAGTAGAGACAGGGTTTCACCATGTCAGCCAAGCTGTCTCAAACTCCTGACCTTTCTTTTTTGAGACAGAGTCTCACTCCATCACCCAGGCTGGAGTGCGGTGGCGCAATCTCAGCTCACTGCAACCTCCGCCTCCCGGGTTCAAGTGGTTCTCCCGTCTCAGCCTCCTCAGTAGTTAAGACTACAGGCATGCACCACCACACCTGGCTAATTTTTGTATTTTTAGTAGAGATGGGGTTTCGCCATGTTGGCCAGGCTGGTCTCGAACTCTTGACCTCAAGTGATCCACCAGCCTCGGCCTCCCAAAATGCTGGGATTATAGGCGTGAGTCACTGTGCCTGGCCTAGGGAGGGTTCTTTTAAAGGTGGGGTTAATTGACAGTAGCTCATTTGTTAGCTTTAGGTAAAATTGCCTTGTTAATAGGTCAAAAATGGTCAAATCCAGCAATCCCACTATTGGGTATATATCCAAAGGAAATGACATCAGTATGTTGAAGAGATTATCTATATTCCTGTGTTCATTGCAGCATTATTCAAATAGGCAAGATGCGGAATCAACCTAAGTGTCCATCAACAGATGAATGAATAAAGAAAATGTGGTATAGCCAGGCATGGTGGCTCACGCCTATAATCCCAGCACTTTGGGAGGCCAAGGGAGGTGGATCACTTGAGGCCAGGAGTTTGAGACCAGCCGTGGCAACATGGTGAAACCCCATCTCTACTAAAAATACAAAAATTGGCCAGGCATGGTGGCACAGGCCTGTAATCTTAGCTACTCGGGAGGTGGAGGCACAAGCACTGCTTGAACCTGAAGGTAGAGGTTGCAGTGAGCAGAGATGGCGCCTTTGCACTCCAGCCTGGACTCAGCTGTCTCAAAAAAAAAGAAAAGAAAATGTGGTATAGTATAGGCTAGGGGTGGTGGCTCACTCCTGTAATCCCAGCACTTTGGGAGGCTGAGTTGGGCAGATTATTTGAGCCCAGGAGTTTGAGACAAGCCTAGGTAACGTGGCGAAACCGTCTCTACAAAACAAACAAATTAACTGGGTGTGATGGCACATTCTCATAGTCCCAGCTACTCAGGAGGCTGAGGTGGGAGGATCGTTTAAGTCCAGGAGATTGAGGCTGGAGTGAGCTATAATCGTGCCACTCCACTTTAGCCTGGGCAACAGAGTGAGACCCTGCCTCCAAAAAAAAAAAAAAAAAGGAAAAGAAAAAGAAAATGTGGTATACACAATGGAATATAATTCAACCTTAAAAAAGAAAGAAATTCTGTCATTTGCAACATGTATGAACCCAGAGGATATTGTGTTAAGTGAAATAGGCCAGTCCAGAAAGACAAATACTTGATCTCACTTACACGTGGAATGTAATAAAGGTGAACTCATAGAAGTGGGTGTAGTGGCTCACGCCTGTAGTCCCAGCACTTTGGGAGGCTGAGGCGGGCAGATCACCTGAGGTCAGGAGTTCGAGACCAGCCTGGCCAACATGGTGAATCCTGTCTCTAATAAAAATACAAAAATTACCCAGGCATGGTAGCGGGCACCTGTAATCCCAGCTACTCGGGAGGCTGAGGCAGGAGAATCGCTTGAACCGGGAGGCGGAGGTTGCAGTGAGCTGAGATCGTGCCACTGCACTCCAGCCTGGACGGCAGAGAGCGACTCCGTCTCAACAACAACAACAACAAAAAGTAGTAGAGGTAGAGAGTAGAATGGTGGTTACCAAGGGTTGGGGAGATGCTGATCAAAGGATATGAAATTTCAGTTAGGAGGAATCAGTTCAAGAGATCGATGGTATAAGACGTGATGACTGCAGTCCCTAACAATGTATTGTGTTCCTGAAAACTGCTCAGTGCTAAGTGTTACTAACTTAAGTATTCAGAATGCTTAAGTATTCTGGCCATTTAAAAAACAATAAGTATATAAGGCAATCCAAAAAAGGTCCAATATTGGCAGTTTCATATGGCCCAATCTAGTAATATGCTATTTTATCTGATACCCTGGAATTATTTCAGGGGAGAGGCTTGGGCTCCTGAATAACCCTATGCCCTAACAGGCATTTCAGGGTTTTAATAAAAATAATAATTATTATAAAAAGCAGTAACAGCTGTTATCCTTTTTCAGTTCCTTTGAGCCAGATCCGTTATATACATTATCTCCAACCCTCATAACTGACAAGGGATTATCTCAGTGTAACAGACAAGAAACCTGAATCTCAGAGAGGTCTAGTGACTTGCTGATGGCCACCTGGTCCTTAAGTGGCAGAGCCAGGACCTGAATGAATTCTGACAACACAAACCATACATATTCCTGCCCGACACAGGGCAGCACTGGGCCAACACAGATCAGGGCGGTGACCACGGAGCAGAGGCTGCCCCAGCTGGAGCAGAAAGAGGCTGGGTTTGCAACCTTTGGGGCCATGAAGGTGAGAAGTGGAATTAGGAGGGCTTTATCCATAGTGCCTGCTCTCCAACAGTGGTTAAATCCCACTTAGCACATCCTAGCCAGCACAAGACCCCTTGGGAGAGAAAGGCCCTTGGGACCACACTGTCTCATGTTGATAGAGTTATGTGTGTACGGGGCTGGAGTGTGGGAGAGCCACCTTTCTGCAGGCAGACCTTCCTTTCCAGGTGACAGCACTTGGCTTTGCCACGTCAGATTTCATATCCATTTATGTTAACGAAGTCCATTACGGGGACAGGAATGTGCTTGTACCTGCCTTTCTCTCGACTGTCCTGGTGGTGAGCAGTGAAGCAGGCTAAATTAGCTCCCCTGGAGGGTGCGGGCGCTTCTAGAATTTGGGCCAATTTGTTGACTGCCAATAATTGCCTCTGTGGGAGGCATGATTGGGGGATGAAAATAGCCAGAGTATGTAAATGTAGAGGAGACAGAGATAGACAGATGGACTCTAGAGCAAAAGCCTGCAGCCTGCTCTATCAATCTGGTCTGGAAGGAGCCAGCACGTCCTGGGCTTGAATCACGGCTTTATCACTGACCAGCTGGAAGGCCCAGGGCAAGCGACTTGACCTCTCTGAGTCTTAGTTTCCTCCTCTGTAAATATGGGAACACCAGGAAGACTCAGCTCATAGGGTTGTTGGGAAGAGTAGAGCCATCACAATGTGCCCAGCACATAGCGGGTGCTCAGGCAGGGGTAGCTATTACTCCAGAATAACCAGGGACTGGAGTGAGCTCCCTGTCCCACTCCATGAGGAGCTGGTCAGAACCTTCCTAGAGGAGTCTGATTTAACAGCAATGGAAACAGGGAGGTTGGGGGATGGGACTTGGAGGTGGGAAAGGATCAGAAAACACGAGCTACCAGGAAGTGCGGTTGAAACTCATTCCACGAACTTTCAAATGGGGGAGTTTCAGGGAGGCAGAGTCCCTCTCAATGTAAGGAAAACACTTTTGAAGGAAGGGCTGCCAGGAGGACGGACTGTTTAAGGGTGGCTGTGAGCTCCTTGTCAGAGAAAGTAATCAAGAAGAGGCTGAAGAGCTCTTCTCGAGCTTCTTAAGGACACTCAGGTGGACTCCTACATTGAGTAAGTAGTGGTCCCAAACCATGCGTCAAAAAGCACATGAATGCGTATTAAAAATGTAGATGCCTGGCCCGGGAGTGAAGCCCAGAGATCTGTTTCCTCACAGCTGCGCCAGGTGATGCTTTGAGGCTGGATGGTGACATGATACTGGGAGCCATGGGGTAGCTGTGGGAATCTATCATCTCCCAGCTGCCATGCTGGCAGCCATGGCGTAGAGGGTGGGAATCTATCAATCATCTCCCAGCTCTCGTACTGGTCTAAGAGGCGGGCATTCCAGGGGGAAGACAAGACTTCGGGAGTGGCACTGCCATAAAGTTCTCCTTGGAGGGCTCTAGGGGATGGGCAGGGCTTCCATCTCCCCAGGCAGCCCTCAGGGAGGGACCGTAGCTGCTGGAGCCTGAGTGCCATCTGAGGAAGGTGTGAGCACTTCCCTTCTTTGGATTTAAGGTGAGACCTACAGCGACACTTCTAGGTAGTGGGGACTGCCCAAGGCCGGTATGTGCAGCTGTCAGGGCTGATTGGTGCTCTCAGCTTCCCGCATGGCCTTAAACAGCAGGAATGAACAGTCGGGGCATCTGCCATGGCAGGGTATTGCCATGCCAGCCTGCTGATGGCATGAGCTAAACAGGCATAGGGAAGAAGGCAGGCAGATCTCACATGGAAAAGCTAAATGTCTCTGGAAAGGGGACTTCTGCAGCGGGTGGCCAATTCCTGCCAACGCAAGGTGGTGCCTAGATTTCAGTTACACTTTCTCCAGATTTCACATATGGGTGGTTGCCACTGAGCTGACACAGACCAGTGAGAACCTTTTCCCTGGCAGAATCTTGTCTCTCCCTTTCCCTCTGTAGAATCTTATTGACTGCATGCTCACCTTCCCTGCCACCTGGCGTTGGGGTATAGGTAGCTACTATTTGCTATCTTAGCGGTAGCCTGGGCTCCCGGGCTCCCCGGCTCCCCACTGCCCTCCTGCTGATCCATGAGGGAGGACCCACTCGCCTCCGAAAACCCTGTGGCAGCCGCACGCTCATCCCGCTGCTCCGCAGGAAGAAGGGTGGGGAGGAGACTTGCCTTTTCAGCGAAGACCTGGTTGCCAGAGAGCTCAGTGAGGTGTAAGAATTCCAAGTGCAGGGATCCGAACTCTGCCAAGATGCTGCTGCTGCCGGCCGTGGCCCAGCCCCAGCTCCCACTGAAAAGACAGAAGCAGCCCCCGTCATCCCCCCGCTGGCCAGGCTGGCTCCTCTGCTGAGGGTAATAGCAGCTGTTCGGTGGGGGCACCTACTATGTGCCAGGCATGGAAGCAGGAGCTTTTGCCGTACAATTTCAGTGAATCCTCCCTGGCCCCATGTCCTGATGAGGACACTGAGATAAAGTGACTCACTGAAGGTCATTTGAACGCAGGCCTGTCTGACTTGGAATATTTTTTGTCTCCATCATCAAGCAACCCCTGTAAGACTTGGGAGCTCGAGACCTGGTACAAGAGTTATGCTGAATTTACAGATGATGTGGATAATGCTATCAGGGACCACAAAGACCCCACAGAACGCTCAGTTGCTGTCCTCTGGCTGAAGGCACCGGATGGCTCACAACCATTGGCGGTTCTGCATGTGGAGGATAAACAGTGCTGTGATTCAGGTGCAAATGGGACCGATGAAAAGCAGAGACCCCGCCTAGCTCTTTCCCTCTCCCAGCACACTGTCAGTGCTGCCCAAGGACACGAAATGGCCCCGGCCTGGAATTTCACGGAACCTACATGGGACAGGCAGAGAGCTCTGGTGTGACCACACATCTGGAGCTGTGTGCTTTCAAAGACAAAGAATGCAGAGGCAAGATCCTGGTTAATCCTCACAGCTGCCCCTTTTGCAAATGGGGTAAACAAGGCACAGGACAGTGATGTCCCCTGCCTGAGATCACACAGTAATTTGAAGAGCTGGGACCCAGAGCTGGCTCTGATGTCAGAGCCTGTGCTAACTGCTGTGCAGCTTGCTTCTCTTTCGATCATAGGATAGGGAACAAGGACACTGCCTTTCCAGGAGCATTCACTTAAAGTCTCCCTGAGATCTGGAGCCAGAAGGTGCAGGTTCAAGTGTCGCTCAGCTGGAGACCTTGGGCAAACCACTTAATCCTTGCGTGCCTCAAGACACGGTGAAGGTGATGCCTCCATCTCCTAGGTTCATGCCTCCTCCTTCCTGGGCTTTTGTGGGGATAAAGAGGAAAAGAGGGTGCAGAATGGGGGTGGTTCTGGGCAAACTGCCCCCCCTCCCTGTGCCTCAGTTTCCTCATATGTATCATGATTATCTTTCCTGTGGGATATTTAGGACAACCAGGGGCACAGGGTCTCTGCAGGAAGGCTGTGGTGGACAGAGGTGGGGCAGAGCAGGGTGGAGTGACCTCCTCCCATTTGTAGGGGCTCTGAGGTGCAGTTAGTGTGGAGCCGGTTGAGCGACTGGCTCTGCCAGGGGCACTCTGCTTCCTTGCTGCTGGTCGCACTGCCCTCCCAGGAACTGGCCCGTCTGCCCCTCCATCTCCATGGACAGGACTTAGGAAGGCAGGCGTAGGGGTGTGGAGGTCACTGTCACTTGAGGGGTGCTGCTTTTCCTGGGGTGGGGCTGGATGTGGTTTCTGGGAAAGTAGGGACACTTACCAGCCTCCTAGCTTCTGGGAACAGATGGAGGGCTCGGATTTTGAGATCTTTGGGGTCAGGTGACCTCAACACATAGAGAGACAGCCACCTTCATCCTGGCTTGGGGCAGAGGACAGTGGGGGAGGGATGGGTTGCACAGGAGGGGAAACTTGGCTCCTGATCTGAATAAACAAAACAACTTCCATTTATTGAGCCACTATAGTGTGCCACGCAAGGGGACAAGCAGTTTGCATCATTACTTTCATTGAAAGCCCATAACGTAAAGCATCATTCATACCCCTATGCAAAGGAGGAAACTGAGGCTCACACAGGGAAGTGAAGTGTTCGAGGTCAGAGGTGGAAGATGATGGAGACAGGATTCAAACAAGTCTGCTGGGCCTCCCACCCTAAGATGGCCCCGCACTCACCCAGAGGGAAAGAGGGAGCTGCCATCCTGCCCCATCTCTGTCCCTCTTCCCCCAAGGCTAACTGAGACCTCTCTCCAGCTTGTGATCTCAGTAAGTCTCAGAGAGCTTCCTGAATAATTGATTCTTCCTGCATTCTTAGGGAAGTTTAAGGTAGGAAAAAGCCACCAGCCCTCCAACTGTCTTTTGTTCTCCTTTTCCCCCACATGGGCCTCTCCTTCCTCTCTCCCACCCCCACACGCTCACCCTCCCAAGTGGGCTTCCTGTGTGGAGACAAATGAGCTGGCCCGGGCAGAGGCAGGTAGGTGGCTGGGTGCCTTTCCTCTCCTGCCCAGTTTCCAACGCTGGCTTCTCCGGGTCCCAAACAAGGTGACCTCGGGCAGGTTGGTTAACTTCCCTGGAACTCACTTTCCTCATCCCTTAAGTGACAGCACCCACACTTCATAGAGTTATTGTGAGGTATAAATTATGCAGGTAAGTATTGTCATTTTTATCATTATGTAATTATGCACATGCAAATGTTGTTGTTACTAAGTTTCTAATCTGTGCCAGGTGGTTCTGGTGGTTCTTATTTTACTTCACAACCAACTTCGGAGGTAGATACCATTGTCTTTATTTCATAGAATGAGGGCGAGGCCATACCGTAAGTGGTAGAACTGAATCCAATTCCAAATCCTAGGTGTTCTGTGCCCCAAATGCATCTGCTCTGGGCAGCATCCCAGAGACCAGGAGGTCCTCTGCTCAGCCCTGTGAGCCAATGGGCCAGCAGGAAGCTCGGCCCTCCTCTCCCAGCCTTTCAAGTGCAAGTGCGCCCATAGCCTGTGTTCTCTCTCCTGGCAGGAGGGGTGCTCCACAATGCCCCTTCCCACCCTGGCTGTAGCTTCTAGGCAGGTACACTCATGAGTATGGCGTAATCATCAACTTTGGAGGCAGACAGACCTGGATTCTAATTAAGTTTGCTTTGCTGCTGTGTGACCTCAGGTAAGTTACCTCACCTCTCTGAGCCTCAGTTTCTTTACTGGTAAAATGGAGTCTCTGCAGTTGCTGTGAGGTTGAAAAGACAATCCATGTCACATGCTCACGTGATGCCTGACGCACAGTGACTTCTCACCAGACGTTTGCAACTGTGAAGACATGTCTATTTGTGTGTGGCGGGAGCATGTACGTGTAAACGGATATTCGTTTGTGAATGTGTGTGCCTGTGTATGGATGCCAGCGTGTCTGTGACAAAGGCCAGCTTGTGTATCCAGGCCTTCATGATCTATAAGGGTGGCAGGAGGGTGTCTGTGTGTGTGTGAGACAGCATGAGTGAAAGAGACTGGCTTGGCTGCAGAGGTCCTTGCACAGGCCATCGTCACTCTCCCAGGCAGTTCAGTGTCCCTGAAGGTCCCAGGTCAGGCTGGCCCTGCCTCAGTCTCCCAGGCCGGTCTGTGCAGACACCAGTGAGGAGGTGCAGCTCACACCTGCCGGAGAACGGCCTCCCCTCAGGGTCCTTCCCACCCTGACGTGTAGGGCAGGGCTAGTTACCTCCTCTCCTGCAGGGTCCACGTTCTTGCCCCTCCTGTTGGGGCTGCCCACAGAGAGCCCTGCTGGGGGCAGGTGCAACGACAGTAGCCCAGCTCCTGCCAGGAGGCCCCCTCCGAAGAGCAAACTCAGTGCCACATGGGCCCATACAGCCCTGCCACTCTCTGAGGCAGGCATTTTTAGCAACAGACTCTCTCACCAAGAACAAAAAGGGGGATGTTGCCAGGAAATACACATGAACGTACATGCGCACACGGCACGGAGAGCACGCAAACAGCCTAAAAGCAAACGCGCTTCCTTAATCAGAAATGTCAGGATTCGTGTCAGATCAGGTCCCTGCTCTGAGAGACCTAGGGAAGGGCTGGGGACAGAAGAGGAAGGGATGCCCCCAGTGAGGTCCTACCCCAGACCCAGGGAAGGGGGAGCCAGAGGACAGTGTGTGTGTGTCTGGGCTTCATGACAGCTGGCCGTGTCTCCCAGGATCAGTGTTTATGGAAGAGGGATCTGAGCAGAGATCCAAGAGTCCAGTCTGAGGAGTCAACCCTGGCATCGAGACTGGGATTTCTCCGGCCCCCGAGAGCACCCCCCTCCCTGGCCTATGGTGAGATTCCAATGAGTTCACACCCTGAGAATTCTTCCCAACTACAGGGGAGGACAGTTGATGAAGATGCTGAACACGCCAAGCCCTCTTTTTGCAAGACCAGAGAAAGGTACTGAAGCCCTTGAGGCCAACACGAGGGTGCAACCTCCCCAGGACAGTGATCGGAGCTACGGGTCCTCCAACCAGGGCCCAGGGCCCCTGCCTCCCCTCCCGGGCAGCTGGCCGAAGCTTCTGTTGGTTTGAGAGCCCTGAGATGAGAAATCACTTCAGGAGATGGGATGGGAAGTCTGGTGCAGTGGAACATCACAGCCTTCCTAGGGTCGGGGTTGTTGGAGGGCCTCGAGGATGGCCCCAGAGAGTTGCTGGGTGCCCGGGGATGTGGCTTCTACTAAGTAGCTCCATGCAGCACAGGGACAGTGGCTAGGGCTCCTTGAGAGCTAGGCTCCTGTCCGGGAGGGCTGGGATCCTGAGATCTCCTAGCAGCTTCAGGCACCTCCTCGTTATGGGAGGAGGATGGTGTGATGTGCCTGCGGGCTCCGGAACCCCAGCAGGGGAAGAGAGTGTTCGGGGCCGTTGTGGAGGACTCTCAAGTCAAGACAGCACTGTGGGATGTCCAGAGGAACTGCCCCGCCCACCCCAGGAGGCTCTTCTGTGGACTAAACCCTGAGACCCAGGTTTGGTGACAAACACCTGTCCGGGAAAGTCGCTGGCACTTTCACCGTGCCACCGACTCACTGTGGCTCCCAAGGTAGGTATGGTCCTCTCCCTGTGCCTCAGTTTCTACATCGTAAAAGAACAGGTTTGACAGAGGTGGTCCCAAGGGTCCCCCCTCCTGCTTGCCTGCCCGCTGCCCCTGGAGCCTCCTCACCAGCACCACCCAGAGAAAACACACAAGTGGCAGGCATGGTCGCAGCAAAGCCCCCGTGGGGAACGTGATGGCACCCTACCTTTTGAAGCTCACCACGCCCTTTGGGATTCCCGTGGGGGTGTTGAACGCTGGCAGGAGCTTCTCTCCCAGCCTGATGGCCTTTATTCGGAACACCTGTAAAGGAGGGGTCAAAGGGCTTTTGACTCCAGGCTGGGTGAGGGAAGGTCAACCCCAGAACTGCTGCAGGCAGGATGAACCCCCCAGGGCTGCAGGTCTAGAGTGGGGGACAGCGCTGCAGTCCACCAGCCCGGCCCTTCCAACTGCTGGCCACGTGGACTTCGGCAAGGTACTTCTGAGCCTCAGCTTTTGTCCATAAAACAGGATGACACTGGCCTTCTTAGATAGGTGTTGGGAGAAATGAAAATTAGACAATTGTGGCAAAGCATCTACCACAGTGTCAGGACTCTGGTGGCAAAGGCTGGATGCTGCTTATTGGGATGGGGCGGCCACTGGGAAGATGAGGGAGAAAGCAGTGAGGTGCGGGGGGTGGGGGGCACCTCCAAGTCCAGATGAAGACCTGGCAGAGACAGGCTGGTCTGCAAAGGTCAATGCCTGCCCACACTGTGGGACTACGATACCACAGGCAGAGGGCATGGGAACAGGTAGTGCCGTTCAGACTGTCAAGCGCACTGGACTGGGAGCCAAGACCACCCTCAGGTTCCAGAGACCACTTCCTCCTGGGTGACAGTTTCCCTCTTCCTGCGTAAGAGCAGTGGACAGGCCTGTCCCCCTTTGACATCATGATCCTACCCACCGTTCCCACTTCACAGACGGGGAATGAAGGGAGAGGGTGAGTGGCTTATCCCCAACCACCCAGAGGACAGCAAGGGAGCCACGGGGAGGTCCCAGGCCTCACAGCCCCTGCCTGAGGCTCAGATCCCTTCGAACTGTTCTGAGATGTCTGATTAATTCAAAAGGACCTGTGACCTTCTGACCCAGCCATTTCCTGCCTGGGAATTTATTCTGAGGAAATAAATAATCGAGAATGTTGTAAAGACTTATTTATTCCAGCATTGTTTAGAATAGTGGGAGAAACTGGAAGTGTTCTAAATATCGAACAATAGGAAAGTGGTTAGATAATGGCTCCATGCCACAAAATCCCACGCAGCTACTGAAACGATGCTGTGGGCCGGGCGCGGTGGCTCACGCCTGTAATCCCAGCACTTTGGGAGGCCGGGGCGGGCGGATCACGAGGTCAGGAGTCGAGACCAGCCTGGCCAACATGGTGAAACCCCGTCTCTACTAAAAATACAAAAAGTAGCCGGGTGTGGTGATGCACACCTGTAATCCCAGCTACTCGGGAGGTTGAGGCGGGAGAATCGCTTGAACCTGGGAAGCAGAGGTTGCAGTGAGCCGAGATTGCACCACTGCACTCCAGCCTGGGCGACAGGGCAAGACTCCATCTCAAAAATAAAAATAAGAAATAAAATAAAAATGCAGCCATAAAAAATGATGAGTTCATGTCCTTTGTAGGGACATGGATGAAACTGGAAAACATCATTCTCAGTAAACTATCGCAAGGACAAAAAACCAAACACCGCATGTTGTCACTCATAGGTGGGAATTGAACTATGAGAACTCATGGACACAGGAAGGGGAACATCACACTCCAGGGACTGTTGTGGGGTGGGGGGAGGGGGGAGGGACAGCATTAGGAGATATACCTAATGCTAAATGATGAGTTAAGGGGTGCAGCAAAACAACATGGCACATGGATACATATGTAACAAACCTGCACATTGTGCACATGTACCCTAAAACCTAAAGTATAATAATAAAAAATAAAAAAATAAAAAATAAAATAAAATAAAATGATGCTGTAGAAGAATATTAAGAGCAAAGAAAGGGTTTATAATCTATTAAGAGAAATACATTTCAAAACAGAGTAATTCAACTTTGGTAAAGATTCTATGGACATGGAAGAAAGGAAGGAAATACAACAAAATAGTAATAATGGACTTCTAGGGGGTTAAGCTTATGGATCACTTTTATTTTCTTTTGGCTCATCTCTATTTCCTGTGTGATTTTTTTTTTTTTTGAGACGGAGTCTTGCTCTGTCGCCCAGGCTGGAGTGCAGTGGCACAATCTCGGCTCACTGCAAGATCCGCCTCCCGGGTTCACGCCATTCTCCTGCCTCAGCCTCTCTGAGTAGCTGGGACTACAGGCGCCCGCCACTACACCCGGCTGATTTTTTTTTTTTGTATTTTTAGTACAGACGGGGTTTCACCGTGGTCTCGATCTCCTGACCTCGTGATCTGCCTCCTGTGTGATTTTTATAATAAAAGAACACCCACAATAAATGTTATTTATTCTTAAAAGATGAGACCCTAGGAAACCACTCAGAGTGGGGAATACACGGGTCTTTTCACTTCTGGAGCTTGAGGGGGCCCAGTTTGCTGACCTCCTGTGGTCCTTGCAAAACAAAGCCTTCTTGAGTCCTGCCCCCACTCCCCCACAATTAGAAGCTGCGGAGGCAGCTGTGTAGGGAATGCAGTGGGAGGGGAATTTCAGGACACTTTAAACGGGGGATGTGGACTGGAGGTCTCTGAGGTGGGGGTGGTTTTCTTTTCGTGGGAGGGAGGGGCTGCGCTGTGGGCTAGCAGTGATAGGTCAGAGAAGATGAGAATGTCTAGTGCCAGACAGAAGGGCCCAGAAGCAGGCACAGGGACCAGCCCCATCAGATCCCTTGGGGAGCTGGTCCAGGATTCAGATTCCAAAGCCCAGAACAACAGACAGATCTGCTCTCGGGGATTCCAGTGCACAGCCAGGCTTAGTAACAACAAAGGGCTCTCAAGGCCCTTGGTCGCACTGAGGCTCCTTACATCTTCATTTGCCCCCAGGGATGCTGCCCAAGGTGAACAAATGAACCCACCAGAACCAGAGCCCAGATACTGAGGCTCCAGGCAGCTGTCTGGCTGCCCTCAGCCCTGGGGACGCTGAGCTAACACTTCCTAGATGCTCCTCTCTGCCAGCAAACCGTGTCCCCTCCTCTGAAGGCCCTGCTGCTGGCTGGCACTGCAGGTCTCAGCTGGCCCTGGAAGGATGCTGGGTGAATGCATGCAGACAGGAGTGCCCGGCCTCAGTCCTTGCAACAGCCTGTGGGGAAGGCGCTGACCCACTTTGAGGATGAGAAAACTGAGTCTCAGAGGAGCAACTTGCCCAAGGTTGTGGAGGGAGCTGTTAAAGGGCTCTTTTCCAGGATACCAAGCCGTCTCTCTAACACAGAGATACAGCCTAGTGGCCACAATTCCAGAGCAGGGGTGAGAGAAACCAGCAGGAATTGCATTCTGTGGGGTGGGAAGGGTGCAGGGCTGGGAGTCAGGGCCCAGGTGCGGATCCTTCCACTTCACAGCTGTGTGGCCATGGTGCGCCCCTTAGAATAGTGGGAAAAACTAGAAGTGTTCTAAATATCAAACAATAGGAAAGTGGTTAAATAATGGCTCCATGCAACAAAATACCACGCAGCTACTGAAACGATGCTGTGGGCCAGACACAGTGGCTCACGCCTGTAATCCTAGCACTTTGGGAGGCCGAGGCAGGTGGATCACCTGAGGTCAGGAGTTCGAGACCATCCTGGCCAACACGGTGAAACCCCGTCTCTACCAAAAATACAAAAAATAGCCAGGTGGAGGAGCGGGGATGGGGGGAGGAAACCTCGCTGCACCTTGGTTTCCTCATCCGCACAACACAATGGTGGCACGAGCCCGGCTCTGCAGGGTTCTTTGTGGAAATCAAATGAGAGGATGCAGAGAAATGAATGTACTTTATAAACTGTGAAGTGCCGTACCAACCTCACGTGTGCAGCTGTGGTTATGCAAGTTACTCCCACGGGCACTGGCTCTCGGTAGGACTGGCCTACCCAGCAGGGGGTCTCCCTCTGAAGCTTCATTTTAAGCAAAGAAAGGCCTCAGCCCAGGAAAAGTGTGGGGTCTCCTTCACCCTTCATTCCACAAACCTTTATGGGAAATTTTAAGAACGGAAAGACCCACCCAACAGGCACCCACTGCGTGGGAGCTGAAGGACTAAGGGAAGAGAGAGGCCTCAGTCTGGTGTGGCTGAGCCCTGGTGACAAGCAGTGACGCCATGCCAAGCTGTGACCCAGGCCCATAGCACAAAGGCCACAGGGTCAGGAGTCAGGCCCAACACAGCCCTCAGAGACTGTGCGACCCGGAGCTAGTTACTGCTTCCAAGTCTCAGTTTCCTCATCTGCAAATAGGTGATAACATGCACCTGATGGGGCCACCCGAGGCTCCAGTGAGGAAATATATGAGGTACGCAGCATGGCATCTGGCTCAGGGAGGTGCTCGGGGGACAGATCAGGAAGGTGTGGCCAGAGGGCAGGGGCTGCACTGACTGACACAGGAGCCTCCCTGCCTGCCCAGGGGTTCTGGCCACGTTGGCCTCTCCTTGAGTCTTTTGAGCTGTTTTTCAAGTCACAGGTGCTCCTGTCCACACCCCACTATCTGGTCTATGTTCTGCAAAGCTGGGTTGCTGGTGCCTTCTAGGAAGTTGAGGCCTCAAAGCAAGTTCTCAGAACCACAGATGCCCTTGAAGAGAGAAGGGAGGAAGGGAAGAAAAATGCAGGGAAGATGCATGGAAGGAGAATGATGGAAGGATGGATGGAAGGAGAAAAGGACAGAAGAAAAGATGGATGGAAGGAAGGATGGAAGGAAAGATGAATGGAAGGAAGATAAGACAGAAGGAAAGATAAATGGATGGAAGGATGGAAGGAAAGATTAACGAAGGGAAGGAAGGATGGAAGGAAGGAAGGAAAGATGGATGGAAACGGGAGAGGGAAGGGTGGAAAGATGGACAGAAGGAAGGAAGAACAGAAGGAAAGATGGATGGAAGGACAGAAGGAAAGATGGAAGGAAGGGAGGAAAGATGGATGGAAGAGAAGGAAAGAAGAAGCAATGTGTCTCAACAGCCACCAACTCTTTACTGAATTGCTCACCCCCAAACCGCCCCCTGAGAGCCCTGAGCTGTGTCCTCCCCTCTTCCTTCCTGCAGGCCATCTCCACTGACCACGGCCAAGCAGGGAGGCTGGGCACATGCCCTGAAGAACACAGATGCTTTTTCTGCTCCTTCTGTCATTTTCCTGTCCTGGAGTTTTCAAATGAAATTCAGGCTCCGGGTGGCTCAAAGCCGAGGGCTTCCATCTACAATTATTTGGGGACAAATTGGTACAAGCGCTAATCTCTGCTGAGGAGATTATGCTGGATGGAGAGAGGCCTGGAGCAACTGGAGAGAGAAGGCGCCCGCCTGTTGCCTCGAAACCCTTGACTTCAGTCCCTGGCACCTTCACAGATGAAGGGAAGCGGAAATGACTTCCCAGACAGCAGCAGTGGAGGCGAAGAGGGACTATTCTGTGGCTTGCCCGCCGCACCTCCATGGCTTCTTGGGTGGCGGGGGGCAGGCATCATTATTTGTCTCTGGGTGGTCAGAGCAGTGGGGCGTCCAGCCTCACAGCAGCCCCTCTGAGTAATGGGGAACAGAACTGACCAATGACTGATATTTTGGGGACTCAGCCAACCTCGCCACCAGATATCTGGGCTGTGCTTTTACCGGAGCTCGGGAGTGGGGATGAAGAAGCCTCCCATTCCTAAGAGCTCTGTGGCTTTCAAAATTCTCTCGCAGGGAGGAGAAGACGGACTTTGGAGCCATCAGCCTTGGGGCCCCACCCTTTCCTTCCTATCCCATGTCCTAAGAGGTCTTTGAGTGAAGGGGTATCAGAACCATCCATGCTGGGGAAGGAGGCGAGGCCCAGGGTGGGACAAGGAGCTCGCTAAGGCCATGAGTAGGTGAGGGTGGTGTGGAGTGAGGGCCAGGTTTCCTGACCACACCAGCTCTGCCTTCCTGCAGCGTGCACTTCCCAGCCCTCCTTGTGGAAGCCAACACAGCTCACCTGGGGGCAAGGCCTGGCACTGGCAGATACAGCAGTGGCTGCCCCACCTCACCTGCTGCCCCCGTGAGACCTGGAGCAGGTGTCTGGCTGATGGTTGGCCCAGGAGGGGAGGGCAAGGGGTGGCTGTGGAGGACAAGGCCTGGGGGTCTTGGTCTTGGCTTTATCAGTCCTGAGAACCAACACTTGTGAAAAGCAGCCCACGTGTCTGCTGGATGCTGAGTGGGATCCGAGCAGATGATGTGTGGACCCAGTTGCTGCTCTCAGAGAACATAAAGCACCTGTGGGAGCCAGGTGGGCTCGCCTGGGCAGCAGAATGGAGGGATCACAGAGTAAAGCAGGAAGAGCCATTCCCCTCTTGCTGCCGCTGCTTTGTGTGATAGATTCAGCCCTGGGGGGCCGTCTGGGGTGAGAGCAACATGCCTATGATGAGCAATGACTGATTAAGTAGGAAGTGGAGGGATGGTCGGAGGGAAGACAGGCCCTCAGGGGTGGACTTGGGTGGCCCTAGGCCCATCCCTGCCCCCTTAAGTCCCTTTTCCCATGGGTGGCATGAGGGGGAAGGATTGGATATTCTCCAAAGCCCTTTGCAGCCTGGACAGTCCAGGGGTTGTGAAAGGCCAACCCACCTCTTCTCCTGTCAGGTAGAAGGCTGAGAGGAGTCCCCCGATGTAGCGGATGTTCACCTCAAACAAGGATGCTTCTCCACTCTGCAGGACACAAAGAAGAAGCGGGCAGTGGGGACACTTGTAAGATGCAGGCCCTTGAGACGGGTCACCCTGGCTACTGATATTCCTCCCATACCTGTGCCCGGTTCTGGTAAGCCAGGCAAGGTGATGGTGCTTTTCATAACAAAAGTCAAGTGGAATCTGCACCTCCCTGGCAGAGCTCCTGCAATTTCCAGCATTCCAAATAAATGCTGGGCTTGGCTTCCTTCCCCAGCCCTCGCAGAGGCGATGGCAGCAAAGCGATGCCTGGCTGTGCTCCAGGGAGCGCCAGAACCTGCCAGGAGAGCTGCTGGCTGGAGCTTAAGACTGAGGGGAGGCAAATCCCACTCTGGCCAGGCTACTTTGCCTTCCTGGAGGAGACCCCAAGGCTTAGCAGGAAGACAGTGAGGCCCTTCCCTGGTTCTCTGAGGAAGCGGTGGGGCAGACAAGGAAAGGCTGGGGCTAAGAAGGAGGGGCCAGGCAGCTGCGTATTCAGTGAGCAGCACTTTCTTGGGCCCTCAGCTCAGAGCGCACAGGGCATGCCCACACTTGCCTTAATCATTTCTATTTTCTTTCCTAAGTTGGGACTGCAAATCAGGGGTGCTGGAGCATCATGCCAGGACCAGATCTGGGGTAAATCCCACCTGAGCCACTGACCTGGCTTTGGCACCTCAGGAAAGATGTGCAGCCTTTCCCTGTCCCATTTCCTCAGCGGCAGAAGGGGGCTGCCAACCCCTCCCATGCAGGGGCGCTTGGAGAGAGAGGCCTGCCCACAGCCAGACATGCCTGTTGTCACCCTCCTTGCCCCAGAGGGTTCCCTCAGCATGCTTTGCACACCACCGTCTTTATTACTGAGAACAGCAGTGCTCATCTGTTAACCTGGGGGAACTCTTCCACGCACAGAGCACCTGCAAAAAACACTCCCTTTCAGCCTCCCAGGGCTTGGTGAGGTCAGAGTATGGCGAGGGTCATCATTCCCATTTCTCAGGTGAGAAAGTCCAGGTTCGAGGTCGAGTGACCCCACCTTGCTTTCTTCCAGGGACATTTCCTCACCTGCCCCACCTGCCTGAGTGTCCCCCGGCTCCTAAGGCACTGTGGGCGGCTGCCTGAGCCCATTCTGTATCCCAAAGAGCCACTGTCTACACAGGAGACAAGGCAGGCCTATGAGGACACTCCTTCCTTCTCCTTCCTCCGCCTTTCTCCAACCCAAAGAGGGATAATGGGAGGATTCTCAGCTTCCTTGGCCTCACACGAACAACCAGAAATGTGAACAAGCCTCAAAATCATCCTAATAATGACAAGGGTGACCTCACTTTACATCAGTATCAGACTTCATAATGTTATAAAATGTGGTTACAATGCTCTACTGTATTTAATCCTCATGATAAGCCTATGAATTAGGCATTATTAATATCATTGCTGTTGTCATCATTCTCATTGTATAGTTGAGGAACCTAAGGCTCAGGGAGGGTCAATGACTTTTCCAAGAGATGCAGGGCAGCCAGGACTCCAGAGGCCTCTGTCTCCAGGGAAGCTGCCCTAAAATGGTGCGTTCCCAGGCTCTCCCAGACTCTCTCTCCACCCTGCTCTGTGCTGGCAAACTCTGTCAAGGAGGCAGGGTCCTCGCTGCTGCCAGGAGCTGCAGGAGCCGGCCCCAGACCTGTCTGCAGCAGGACCTGGCACTCCTGGAGCCCACATGGAGCCTGGTGTGTGCTTGGATGTGGCCTCTCCTCCCCTCCTGGTCTCCACTGCTTACTCCCCAGGTCCATGTAAATAGCCTCTCTCCGTGGGGAGCGCCCCTCTGGGCGCTGCCTTGCTTTAGTCTGGGCTGAGAGATCAACATGGCAGGGTCTGGTGTTCAAGGCTATTGTGCCATCCAGACACATGACCATCCCCTCTGAAAGGCCCTGGTCCCTGACCAAGTGTGCCTGCAAGGCTGGAGACCAAGAGGTCCCAGGCCTGGTCATGGGTCTGCAAAGGGATATGTGCCACCCACTCCACGCCCACCCCACCAGGCCATCTCAACAGGCCAGTGCAGGGCGGGCTCAAGGATGGGGCAGCTCTGAGCAGATGAGCCACTTCCCCCCTCCACAAAACCATTCCCCATTTGCTGCCGCTGCTGTGTGTGATAGATCCAGCCCTGGGGGGCCGTCCAGGGTGGGAGCAATGTGCCCCAGATGAGCAATGACTGACCTTGCAGGGAGGGGATGGATGGTCGTGGCTGTGTCCCCTCCCCAGGGAGGATACTAGACTGGGGAGGATGTCCCCACCTCAAGGCTGTCTTAAGGGAGGGACTCAGCACAGAATGCACGGCAGCTCCGGTTCTGAGACTGCTGGGCTGTGCAGCCTTGGGTGAGACCCTCAACATCTCTGGGTCTCAGAGATGACAGGGTGAAGCTGGCTGTTGGGCCTCTTCTGGCCCCCACCCCCACTGCCGAGGGCCTCTGACTCACCACGTTCAGATGGAAGCTCTCTTCCACCCAGGCCTTGGCCTTCTGGAACTCCTCCTTCAGGTCCATGAGGTAGAGGGTGTCGAGGGAGTCAATGACCGTTGCCCCGCTGAGGCCTCCTGCAGGCACAGAGTATTGAGGGTGTGACCCGGGGCCATCCTTCTCTTTTCCCCAATGGGACAAGCCACCGTTCCCAGGGCCCCTCCAATGCCAGCGCAGGCTCGGCAGCAAAGGCTGGCCTCAGGCACCATCCAGGGGGACTCCAGTGCCACCATCGAAGGTGAGGCCGAGACTCAGAGTCCCCGCCATGGGCTGCTTCCTCCTCAGGGCAGCAGACAGCGGTCAGAGAGACCAAGGGCCCAGGCTGAGCCACTTCCCAGACCTCGGTCCACTCTTCTATTGGTCAGCGGGTCAACTATCAGTGCCAGTCAGCCACCCACTTTTCTCTGCCTTGGCATACAAAAATCTTTGTTTGTTTTTGAGACAGGGTCTTACTCTGTCACCCAGTCTGGAGTGCAATGGCGCGATCTCGGCTCACTCTAACCTTTGCCTCCCAGGTTCAAGCAATTCTCCCACCTCAGCCTCCCAAGTATCTGGGACCACGGGTGCCCACCACCACGCCCAGCTAATTTTTGTATTTTTAGTAGAGATGGGGTTTCACCATGTTGGCCAGGCTGGTCTTGAACTCCTGGCCTCAAGTGATCCACCCACTTCGGCCTCCCAAAGTGCTGGATTACAGGCGTGAGCCGTGAGCCACCTCACCCAGCCTGGCATACAAAAATCTTTTTTTTTTTTTTGGAGACAGAATCTTGTTCTGTCACTCAGACTGGAGTATAATGGTGCTATCTCGGCTCACTGCAACCTTCACCTCCTGGGTTCAGGCGTTTCTCATGCCTCAGCCTCCCAAGTAGCTGGGATTACAGATGCACGCTACCACACCCAGCTAATTTTTGTATTTTTAATAGAGACAGGGTTTTACTATGTTGGCCAAGGCTGGTCTCGAATGCCTGGCCTCAAGTGATCTGCCTGCTTTGGTCTCCCAAAGTGCTGGAATGACAGGCATGAGCCACCGCACCTGGCCCAAAAATCAACCGTGCCAATCCTCTGCCTCTTCAAGATTAGTTGTAGCTAATAGAGGGTGAACTATGGCTCAAATATAAAATAGGGTACCGTGCAGCCATCCACGCAGGTGAGGTCGGCCTGTGCCTATTTACCCGGGGAGACATCCACGGGATCTTTTTCTTTCTTTCTTTTTTTAAGTAAATTGCAAATAAGAAAAAAATACAGTATAATTCTTATTGTACATCAAAGTGTAAGTGTACAGAACTAAGTCTGGATGGTATGACCCACTGACTACCTCTGAGTGCCGGAATTACAGGTGCTTTTTGATTTCTTCAGCTCATGGATTACTTTTTTATAACCAGAAACGTATTTCCATTAAAAAAAAAAAGGAAAGAAAATTTGGGCAAAGAAACCAAACAAATACACAAAGCAAAAATTTGCAGCCATTCTCATTCTAGTGCACGAACCAGCTTCGAGGCCTGGCCCCTACCAGTGGGCATCAGGCACCTGTCTTGGGAGTAAAGGCTGAGATAAGTGCAAAATGATAGTTTCCCATCCCACGAACCAGACAGAAGAGTAATGAGGAAGACACCCTCTGGCACAACCAGAGCCTTTTGCACTCAGTGCAGAAAATTGTGAAGGTGGAGGGGAGGGAGAAAGAGACATGCCTGGTACTATCTGAAAGGCTTCCTGAAAGAGGTGGCGCCTCCCATCAACTCCTTACAAATACAGAGTCATTGCAGGCAGCAGCAGTTTCTTTTAGGGACCAGAGTGTAACCCTAAGAGTAGTAATTGTTCCTTCAGTGTCCTCCCTGCAGAGGCTGAAAACATTGAGACTCACAGGCTCCACCTTCTGCAGTGGAAACTCTGGAGCCTGTTGAGCCCACTTGAGTCTGCAGCGTGTGCTTTGCGGCACCTCCTGAATTCAGTTAGCCTCTAATCTCTTTAATGAGTGCTTCCTAACTGCTCACTTGTGTTGCTGAAGGCAGAGAATCCTTCTGAAATTCACACACTTAACCACCTCTCTAGGCTGGGCAAGGTCTGAAAAAGGACATGGCCTGGAAAAAGAACGGAAGTGAGGGTGAGAGGGAGGGAGAAGTTAGGAGGAAGATGAGGCTAGAGGTCAAAGAATCTATTACCAGAAGGGCCGTCCAAGGAGGGGGAGCAGAGGGCTGGAGGGACCCAGCCCTGTGTCCTGGGATGGGCTGGAGGTCGGAGAATCTATTACCAGAAGGGAGTTCACCAAGGAGGGAGGAGAAGGCTGGAGGGACCAGCACTGCATCCTGGGATGGCTTCCCTGTTTGGGCTGAAGTGAATTTCCAGAATGTCAGCCCCTCTCATGCTTAAGGAGTGGTAGGAAAACACATCCCAAAGCCAAACAGACTTGATCCTTTGCCGGCTCATCCCAGCTGCTTCCCCTGTAGGTGGCAGGGCTGAGGTTCATCCCAGCTGCTTCCCTTGTAGGTGGCAGGGCTGAGGTTCCTCCCAGCCGCTTCCCCTGTAGGTGGCAGGGCTGAACAGAGGTCCTGGCTCGTATTCACCCTCTCAAGGTGCTCAAGCACGGAGGCACTGAGGAGCCCAGGCAGACCAAGCAAGGCAGGTTGTGCCCAGCACACAAGGTACAGGCCTGGTGTCCATGCTCCCGGCTGTAGCTCGGGCCCCTTCCTGTTCTATCACAGGACCTCAAACCAGACGTTTGAAGGGCCTGGAAGAATTTGGGGGATCCTGCTGCCCCTACCCCTTCACTGTCATAGATGAAGACCTCAGAGAGGGGATGGGACACACTCAAGATTAGACCTCAGAGAGGGGATGGGACACACTCAAGATGAGACCAAGGGGGGACTGGCCCAGCCACAGGCCAAGTGGAAGGTGAATGTGTTTTCCATGCATCGGGCATTGCAGGGCCGCTCAGTTCTCTGTGAAAACAGTTCCAGATCTGATTGCTCACCCCACCCCACCCACTCTGATCAGTTACGGATCAAGAGAGGCCCAGGCCGTATGTCCTTCAAGGCCAGGGGGAGGCAGCCGCAGTGTCTGATTTCTGAATCCTGCCCTGAGCTCCCTGGTGTTTTCACCCCATGCGCCCTTCTTCCTCTAGATCAGGCTGGGAGGGCAGCCAGGGCTCCTCGTGACCAGCTCTGCCCCGTGACGTCCCTGGGGACGCTCTATGCGGCCAGCTGAGAAAGCAGCTTGCTAAGAGATTTGTTGGCAAGTTCCTGCCCCTGCTCTCAGGCTCCTGAATCCTTCTTTTGGTTGGTCTCCCACCCCCATTCCCACCTGGCACATGGCTGAGCTGCAGTCCAGCAAGGCACTTACTGGAAAGCCTTTCATTCCAGGCCAGAGGTTACCCGGCGGTCAGGCTGGGCAGGAGAGAAGGCCCTATCCTGAATTCAACCCTATTTGCACCTGCAGCCACCCTGGGGCAGCTCCCCAGGAGGAAAGACACACTCCCTGTTCAGTAAACAGACCATGATTTATACACAAAGAGCCAGCTTGGACGCTTCCCTAGGGCTGCGGCTGGGGCGGGCTCCATGTTGGTCCACTTTCCTGTTCCAGTTCTGAAGCCATGGGGTTCACCCCTTCCTGCCAGTGCAGAAGGCAGTGAGGTGTCTTAGAAATAATACAGGCCCAGGAATCAGCAGCCCCGTGTTCAAATCCCGCTATGAGACAGCAACACATCTGCTGTAAGCATCAAAGTTCTCATCTGTAAAATGAGGTTAAGACCACTGGACCAGGGCACTGGGGAGCCACTGCAGGTTCCTGAGCCAGGATAAATACATCATATACACACCTGGCCTAGATACATCTGATAAATACATCCTATATGCTTGGCACAGACTAAGTGCTTGATAAATCAGTTCATTGAACTGACTGTTCATCAGTTCTGGGGTCCCTTAGTTCACCTTGAAATAGCAGCCTGGCCAGGGAGTGAGGAAGGGCAACGAGGTCGGGGAGACCCTCTTGATCCTTTCCTTTGGGAGGGTTCAGACCTTTGGCTACTGAATAAAGCCTTTGCAAGGCAACCTCACACATAGCTAAGAGGCTGGCTTTGGTGTCAGGGAGATGTTCAAATCCTGGCCTCTTACACCCTAGCTGTGCAATAGGGCGAGCCATTCTATCTCTTTGTGCCTCGTTTCCCTCATCTGCAAAATGGCGGTGACACTAGGACCTGCCTCACAAGGCTGCTGGGAGGGTTAAATGGGGCAGGTTGACGGACAAGCGCTGGCATGATAGTGAGTACATGTGGCCCTCCTTGCCCCCACTGTCACTGGGCAGCCCCTCCACAAAAATCTTCTTGGGTCAGTGAGGCCTTGGGGTGCAACTACATTCCTGGCCCTCTCCCTCACCCTGCAGGGCAACGTGAATGTGAGATTGCAGCTTGCAAAAACCCGTGGCCCAACTTAAAGGAAAACCGCCCCACAGGTCCCATTTGTATCTGCTGCCGAGGCGATCACTACCTGATCTGGTTGTGTAGTTGCCTCCAAAAGGGTCCTCCTATCTCCAAGACCCCTTCCCTTTACCTCTTATTCACTCTAAAGCCAGATCCAACTTCGGTCTCTCCCCAAGCTCAGGAACTGCCAGTGGTTCCTCAGTACCCATGTGGGAAGGGGTGCAAGCTCCTGCTTCCATACCTCTGCCAAGAAATCTTCTCTATGCATCTCGGCATGTTCAACACCAACATGTTCTTCAAGGTCTACCTCCCGGGGCAGCCTGACCTGGTTCCACTAGCTAAACTCTTCTTGCCCTGAGAGTGCCCACAGCACTTTCTTGGGCACCCACCGCTACCTCCCTGCACTGTGGGGCTTTGCCTCTTTAACTAGACTGTGAGCCCCTTGAGGTCAAGGGTCCCCACTGCCTCTCTCATGCCCCTCCCCACCAACCTTCCAGCCTTGTCTCCAGGTATCCCAAAGATCAGAACCCCCCAACCCAAATGGGCCACCTGCCATTCCCTCCTCACATACCGCTACTTTTATGACTCTTCTACAGACTCTGCCAGGAACTGCCTTTCCCCATCCCACCTTCTCCTGTGGAAATCTAGGGCCCACCGCTAATGGCTCATTGCCTACAAAGCCATGCATGGGATCTAACCCTCTGATGTCCGGCTTAGAGCCCTTCTTCTGTGAGAAGGTCTTCCCCAAGCCCCAGTGTCCGCATTCTAGGCCCCTACACTGTGCACCTCCACCTCCCCCCATTCTCATCTCATGCTAATGGACTCATGCGTTTCCCTGTCCCTGTCACTTTATAATAGTGGGGACTGTAGTCTGCATCTGTGTCCTCCCCACAGTGGGACGGCAGGAGGGCAGGAGCCAGGCTGGTCTCCTGGTGTCACGGATCCTGGCTCCTTACTGGATCTTGGCCTTCAGGCCGCCATTCTTCCTCTTGCTTCTCCTTCTACCCTGGGATGGCTTCTTCCCAGTCTCCTGTGCTGGTTCCTCCCCATCTCCTGACCTCTAAAGACTGGGGCACCCTGGGGCTCTGCCTGTGGGCTTCCTTTCTGTCCTCCCTCATTCTCTTAGTGATTTCAAATCTTAAAATCCATTGGTCAGGCACAGTGGCTCACACCTGTAATCCCAGCACTTTGAGGGGCCGAGGCGGGCGGATCATGAGGTCAGGAGTTTGAGACCAGCCTGGCCAACATAGTGAAACCCTGTCTCTACTAAAAATACAAAAAATTAGCTGGGCGTGGTGGCGGGTGCCTGTAATCCCAGCTACTTGGGAGGCTGAGGTAGAAGAATCACCTGAACCCGGGAGGTTGGAGGTTGCAGTGGAGCTGAGATCGCACCACTGCACTCTAGCCCGGATGACTAAGAGCGAAACTCCGTCTCAAAAAAAAAAAAAAAAAAAAAAAGAAATCCATCTACATATTGACAACACCCCCAGATTTAAGTGTCCTACCAAGACCTTGTCCTCAAACCCCAGACTCACATATCCAACTCTGCATGCATGTCTCCACTTGAAGGTCTTCGGGCAGCTCATGTTTCACTGTCTGAAAGCCAATCCCATGCCTTCCTCCAGACCTGTAACTTCCAGTCTTCCCCATCTCGATTAATGCCAATGTCCTCCTCCCAAGAGCTGTGGCCCCCAACCCTTGACCCTGTCTCACACCCCCTCATCCAGTCCTGCAGCAAATCCTGCTGGCTGTGTCTCTGTGAGATTTCCAGACGCTGCCCACATCTCACCTCCTCCGTGCTACTGCCCTGGCCCAGCTACCTCCTCTCTCTTGCATTTATTCCACTGGCTTCCTCCCTGTCCCCTTGGCATCTACCCTTGCCCTTCCCTCTTCCCCGACCCACCCACCTGTCCTCAGCGTGGCAGCCAGAGAGATTTTTTTAAAAATTCAAGTCGGCCGGGCGCGGTGGCTCACGCCTGTAATCCCAGCACTTTGGGAGGCCAAGGCGGGCGGATCATGAGTTCAGGAGATAGAGACCATCCTGGCTAACACGATGAAACCCCGTCTCTACTAAAAATACAAAAAATTAGCTGGGCATGGTGGCGGGCACCTATACTCCCAGCTGCGTCGGAGGCTGAGGCAGAAGAATAGCGTGAACCCAGGAGGCAGAGCTTGGAGTGAGCCAAGATAGCGCCACTGCACTCCAACCTGGGCGACAGAGCGAGACTCCATCTCAACAACAACAATAACAACAACAACAAAAATTCAAGTCACATCACGCCACTCCTCTGCTGGAAACCCCCCACGGCTCCCATCCGACTGAGAATTGAAAGTCTTAGTCCTTCCCGTCCCCGGGGCCCTGTGATCTGCCCTGGCTCCCTCACTGCCTCTCCTCCTCCACTTTGGCTGCATGCTGTCCCTTCAGCCTCCACTTCGGCCTCCAAACTTGCTCCTCGCCTAGGCCCTGGTAGCTGTGGGCTACTCTGCTGAAACTGTTCCTGCCACTCACTGTCCCCTTGTCCTCTCTGGTTTTCCCCAGGCTTCATCACCAGGGGCATCACGCACAGATCTGCTCTCCCAGCCACTCCGTCTTCTCCTGAGGGGTTGGCTCCTAGGGGGAGAACTCGGTTCACCGCCACCTTCCACTGCCCAGAACATTTTCCAGCCCCCACGGGGGCCGGTAAGTATTTAGGAACGAAAGGCCCCCTCCCACTGGATGGGGAGGGCTTCAAGGGGGGCTGTGGCGCATTCACAACTCCCAGTGCCTGGCTACAGTGTGACCCTAGGAGGCATTAAAGGTAAGGAGTTGGGCTGAATTAACAAAACGAGCCCACAGCACGGGTGTCTGTGGTGACTACGTCCAGAACAGGGTTAAGTGTCTACTCCAGGGGCTGCCACCACTAGACAAAGACCCTCCCACCAGGCTGCCCAGAGTGACAACATGTGCCCAAAGCCTCGCCCTGCACAAAGCTTTCTGTGAAGAGCGTGTCAATATCTTTTTTTTTTTTTTTTTTGAGACGGAGTCTCGCTCTGTCGCCCAGGCTCACTGCAAGCTCCGCCTCCCGGGTTCACGCCATTCTGCCTCAGCCTCTCCGAGTAGCTGGGACTACAGGCACCCGCCACCACACCCGGCTAATTTTTTTGTATTTTTAGTAGAGACAGGGTTTCAGCGTGGTCTGGATCTCCTGACCTCGTGATCCGCCCGACTCGGCCTCCCAAAGTGCTAGGATTACATGCGTGAGCCACCGCGCCTGGCCTAAGAGCATGTCAATATCTACAAGGAAACGAACCTCCAGCTCCCAGAACCTCCTTCCCAGGAGCTGCTGAGGCAGAAACCAGCCTGCTTCCCTGGATCGCGGTCTGTATCCCACCCTGCTGACTCTGCCACATTAATGATGATGAGGTCTGTATGCGATATCATATTAGCAAAGAGAAATGGTCAGGCTGGCAACACAAACTCCAGGAAGAACATTTAGAAGAAAAAAAATCACCCAAGGCATACCCTATTCCCACAATATCCCCAGAGCCACATACTAATGGCTGCATTTAATTTAATGAGATAATCCACAGACTTTTCTTAATCTGTAAAGAAACAACACACATGTTTTTCTCAGCATCCACAGAAACCCATGTGGCTGTGTGGCAAACCATCTTTTCAAAGACGGCTGCTGTGGTGTATCTTATCCCACAAGAAGAAAGAAGCTTTTCTTGTGACACTGACACACCTCCCATGGCTCCTCCCCTTGAACCTGGGCAGACTATTGTGATCATCTGGATGAAAGCAATGAAGCAGAAAGGATGAGGTGCTATTTTCTTTATTTTTCTGAGACAGGGTCTCTCGCTCTGTCATCCAGGCTGGAGTGCAGTAGTGTGATCATAGCTTACTGCATGATCCTTGAACTCCAGGGCTCAAGCCATCCTCCCCAGAAGCAGGGACTACAGGGGTGCAACACCATGCCTGGATAACTTTTAAAATTTTTTTGTAGAGATGGGGGTCTCACTATGTTGTCCAGGCTGGTCTCGAACTCCTGGCCTCAAGTGATCCTCCCATCTCGGTCTCCCAAAGCACTGGGATTACAGGTGTGAGCCACTGTGCCTGGCTTGACCTTAAGGCCCAGACCTTAAGAAACTGGCAGCTTCCACTTCCTGCCTCTCAGAGTGCTGGATCTTGGAACCAGCCACCATATTGTAAGGAAGCTCAAGATAGCTAGCTCTTAAGGAGAAAACATGTAGAGAGCCATGTGTCAGTTTTCTGACTGACAGTCCCATCTGAGGTTCTAGCCAACAGCCAGCATCAATTGCAACGCATGACTCAAAAAGCTTCCAGATAATACCAGCACCCAGCTGTTGAGTCAGCCTCAGCCTTCAAGCCTTCCCAGCTGAGGGCCTATACGTGACTGCACAGAGACAAGCTGTCCCGTTGTGCCCTTTCTGAATTACTGACCCACTCAATCTGTGAGCATAATAAAATAATTGTTTTAAGCCCCCAAGTTTTGGAGTAATTTGCAATGTAGCAATAGCAACTGGAATGTTTTTGCTACATGGGTTTTTAGGAAGATTAATTAAAGTGACATCCCCATTACCCAAAGTTGATTGTTTAAAACCAGATCGTCTAGTATGATGAGGTCTTCCGGCTGCATAAAACCCATTTATGGACTGGGACCTCTCCATTTCTATCAGGTCTGTTTTTCGTGTGTCGTGTTTTAATTTTTTTTCCTTGAGCAGGAATATTCTCCTTGAATTTTCTCATGATGGCTATTTCCTGGGTCACATAGCACTGTGCTCTGAGGCTGAATATTTCCAGGCAAAGGCTTCTTGAATCCTCTGGAAGGAAAGATATTTTTTAGGAATTCTTCCTGGAACCCAACAGAATGCTCTTACTGGAGGCTGATACGTGAAAGATGAGCACATAATGATCACATCACCGCCCTGTTTAACAGCCCTCAACCTCACCCCTGCCTCAGCTCTCCAAGTTCAAACTCCCGGGCACAGCGTGCAGAGCCCGCGGTCCCAGCCGTGGCAAGCTCTCCAGCCCCACCTCTTGTCCTGCTCTCTTAGCATGCGATGCTTGACCCACGTCAGACCACCAGCAGCTCCTCAGACTCCCTGGCGTGCCTGCTGACATGGGTCCCCCTGCCTGGGATGCCTTCCCTTGCAGAGTTGGCTTGGTAAACACCTACTCATCTTTCTGGCCTTAGCTCATACCTTCAGCCTTTTCCCAAGACATTCCTGAGCCACCAAGCGGAACTGACCGTGCCCTCCTTCTGATGCCCACCCACTCTGCTGTACGTGACTCTGTCCCAGCACTCTGTGCACTATATTGTATGTCTCTGCGTAGGTGCCTGTGAATCCCAGGGTGCAGTGGCTGGGTCTAACATTTCCCAGTGGCCGCAGCATCCATTCTCAGGCTGGGCACAGAGAAGGCAGAAACGAGTGGTTGTTGAATGAATGAATGAATGAATGGCGATTGGAAACGCCAACAGCTCTTTCTTGGGGGTCTCCAACACTTTACCAGGCCCCTGGGACTCGGGGAAGACACAGCACACGCTATAGTGGCCAGCTACCAAAGAAATCCCTGTCGGGGTCGCGAAATGGACAGCCACAGACGTCAGGGCCCTGGTGGAACTAATGGTTTCCTCCACCCTTCCCGAGCAGATGCCACGCTTTGCTGCCACAGCTGGCTGGAGAATGATTACCGCAGCCAATGGCTGGAGGAGGTTCCCTGTGACAAGTGGCTGGACACAGTTCACTGAAGCAGTCCGCTGGACACAGCTCCTCATTGGAAAACAGGGTGTGTTTGTAAAATGTTAATGTTTGTTTTTAAATAAGAGCTGAGGGTGCTGTCGGATCTGGAAACCTGTGTTTAAAAACTCCCTCTGGCCGCGCTGTAGAGCAAGCTCTGAACTGCTTTCATCTCAAAACTGAAGCCCAGAATTCTGGAGTGATATCTCCAAAGTCACAAAACTCAGGGCAGAGCTGTGACCAGAAGCCACCTTCCAGACCACATGACCTTTACGTTTTCTGCGAGGCCTGGATAGGGAAGAGAGCATGGGCTTTGGAGCCAAACAGACCTGGTTCTGATCTCAGCCTCATCCATCCTTGCTGTGTGAGCTTGGGCAACCGACTTGACCTCTTGCACCCTCAGTGAAATGGGATAAGGAGCCGGGATGCGGTGGCTCACGCATGTAATCACTACACTTTGGGAGGCTTAGGTAGGTGGATTGCTTGAGCCTGGGAGTTCAAGACCAGCTTGGGCGACGTGGCAAAAGCCTGTCTCTACAAAAAATGCAAAGATTTGCCAGACACAGGGGCATGTGCCTGTGGCCCCAGCTACTTGGGAGGCTGAGGTAGGAAGATTGCTTGAGCCCCGGAGGTAGAGGCTGCGGTGAGCTGTGATGGCACCACGGCACTCCAGCCTGGGTGACAGAGCAAGACCCTGCTACAAAAACAAAAATTAAACAAAGTAAAATGGGACAATGAGGTCTCCCTTTTAGGGTGGTATGGTGATGAGTTTGGACGAATACATATAAAGAACCCCCATGCACTGTCCAGCACTCAGCAGGCACTCACTACAAGAGAATATGACACACCCAGCATACAGTAGGTACTCAACGCATGGGGCTGTTATCACAAGGTTCAGTTCCAGCAGAGAAAGTCACCCTCAGGCTTGGCAAAGCTATGAGCCCTGGCAGATGCTTGGCCCAGCAGAGAAGGTACTGCCTTTGTGCCAGGCAAGCAGAAAGTGTGAGCCATGGGGAAGGCAGGACTGAGCTGGGCAGGGACTGGGGCATTTTAACTACCCAATAGGACTGCAGTACTCTTTTTGCATCAACGGGGAGAAGGGCAAAAATCAGAGCCCTTTGCCGCTCATCCCACCAGACATCAAAGTCCAGCTACTGCTCTGGTCAGCTCCTGACAGCAGACACAGAGACCCACTCTGGCCTCTACTTGCCTGGGGAAATTAGATGGTTGTTCAACAAATCTTCACTCCTTCCCTCTCCCTCTTTGGGAGGAGTAAATAACCCTATCCCATTAACCTTGTGCTTTTCCATGTAACTAGCTTTGGCTTCATGGTGGGTGGGGAATTAAACTCTGCCCTTGATCTTAGGTTTGGCCAGGAGACTTGTCACAGGGATTAGAGGACATGATCAGAAACATGCTTGCATGGCTGGGGTTGCTCCCTTAGGCTCCCACCCTTCACCGTGAGAAGAATGAACCTCAAATGGCCACTGGTCCAGGAAGGACGAGATATGTGCAGAGCACACTTGGACCTAGCTAGATGCAGCCTAGATAAACCAAATTCCAGCCTATCTGCAGTCACAAAAAACACTCACTGTGGTCTGCCTCTCACTGTCGAATACTTTGTTATAATACAACCCTATTATGGAAATAGATGACTGATACAATGCTCTTACAGTCCTATGTCATATATATATACATATATACACATATACATATATACGTATATATGTATATATATACACATATATACACATATACATATATATGTGTATATATACACATATATACACATATACATATATATGTATATATATATACATATATACACATATACATATATATATACACATATATATACACATACACACACACACATATATACACATATACATACACATATACACACACACACACACATATATATACACACATACATACATACATATACATTTTGAGACACAGTCTCGCTCTGTCACCCAGGATGGAGTGCAATGGCGCGATCTCTGCTCACTGCAATCTCCATCTCCCGGGTTCAAGTGATTCTCGTTGCCTCAGCCTCCCGAGTAGCTGGGATTACAGGCATGCGTCACCATGCCCGGCTAATTTTTGTATTTTTGGCAGAGGCAGGGATTTGCCATGTTGGCCAGGCTTGTCTCAAACTCCTGGCCTCAAGTGTTCCACCTGTCTCGGTCTCCCAAAGTGCTGGGATAACAGGCGTGAGCCACCGCGACTGGCCTCCTATGTCTTAATCGTCTTTTCATGTGTTCCACATTCTAGGCAAACTACTGCTTCCATGTGGCTCACCCTTTCCAGCCTCCAGCCCTTTCTTCAAGCTGTTTCCTCTACCTGGCATGCCCTCTTTTAACCCACAATGTCCCCACACGTCTCAATCCAATGTCTACTTTAACTTCTAGATAAAATGTTTCTTCCTCCGTGAAGACATCCCTGACTCTCTCACGTGGACCTGAGGTTTTTCTCCTCCGAACATTTTTATCAAAGGCATTGTTTCTCAACTTCTATTATAGTAATTTGTGTCCTTTTCTCAAGTCCATTCCAGGCAGGGAGTGTCTTCATGGCTAGATCTAAGCCTGGTTAATTTAAGCCTACACAGACCCTGCAGGGTCAAGGCGCCTTCGGGATCTGCGGAGTGAAGGATTGGACACCCTCCCTGCACTGCCTCCATGTGAGGAGGCCACCTAGACAGCCAGTGCCCTGGCCAGAGGCAATTCCTCTGTGGTGTGAGGTGCTGGGAGCCAGACACTGACTCCACGAGGCTCTGAGATCCTGGCCCAGGGTAGACACCCCCAAAAAAGTTTCTTGTGGAATGTGGAATTCTAAATGCCAGCCAACCCTTCCTTATCAGAAGTTAAGAACAATCCTTTTGTGCCTGGCACTGTGCTGTTTGTTTCACATCCATCTTTTAAAAAATCTATCATTGGGCCAGGTGCAGTGGCTCATGCCGGTAATCCCAGCACTTTGAGAGGCTGAGGCGGGTGGATCACTTGAGGCCAGGAGTTCGAGACCAGCCTGGCCAACATGATGAACCCCCATCTCTACTAAAAATACCAAAGTTAGCCAAGCGTGGTGGTACACGCCTATAGTCCTAGCTACTTGGGAGGGTGTGGCATGAGAATCGCTTGAACCCAGGAGTTGGGAGGTTGCAGTGAGCCGTGATTGCGCTACTGCACTCCAACCTAGGCAACAGAGAGAGACTCTGTCTCAAAAATAAATAAATTAATTAAAATAAATTAAAAATTAAAAAAATTAAAACTCGGCTGGGTGCAGTGGCTCACGCTTATAATCCCAGCACTTTGGAAGGCCGAGGTGGGCGGATCACGAGGTCAGATCGAGACCATCCTGGCTAACATGGTGAAACCCCGTCTCTACTAAAAGTACAAAAAAATTAGCTGGGCGTGGTGGCGGGCGCCTGTAGTCCCTGCTACTCGGGAGGCGGAGACAGGAGAACGGCGTGAACCCGGGAGGCGGAGCTTGCAGTGAGCCAAGATCGCGCCACTGCACTCCAGCCTGGGCGACAGAGCAAGACTCCGTCTCAAAATAAATAAATAAATAAATAAATAAATAAATAAATAAACAAACAAACAAAATAAAAACTCATTGTCCCTCTCTTACAGATGAAGATTGAGGCTTAGAGGAATTAAGTCACTTGTTCAAGATTCATTCATTCATTCATCCCAAATGTATTTTTTGGGTGCTTGTGGTGTGCATGGCACTGGAGCCCTGGAGTGAGGGGAGGGACCCACAGAGACACATCTAAATGTAACGTGTGTGATGCAGAAAAACAAGAGTGGTTAAGGAGGAGCTCCATTTAGGTGTGGGGGGGAGCACAGCCAGGGGATGGGCAGCATTCAGGCAGAGGCTTGAAGGAGGCCCAGGAGAAAGGGGACAAGGGCACGGCAGGCAGAATGCACAGCACACTGAAAATCCCAAGGTGAGGGTTGTGTGCAGCGGGAAAGGGGGAAAGTAGTGGGCAGTGAGGCTGTGGGGGCCAGATCACACATGGCCCTGGGGCTTCAGGAAAGGGGATCTGGATGGCTTAGGAACTGGATCTGACTGGCTGCTGTACGATGAGTGGCTGGGCCCAACGGGACTCCAGAGCTACCCATCTTGGTTTGGTGAATTGTCCTCTAGGCACTTATGGATGAGGAGGACGGGGGCAGGAGCACCTGCGTCTGTGCTTTGAGACCCTGTGAAGGCAGCTGGAGACGCTCCCCAGCATCTCCTGTCCAAGGTACCAGCAATAACCCTGTCGCAGATGTGGGTGGCTTGAATCAGGTGAAGGGTGCAGGACTCCATGCACAGAGTCTGGCAGGAGAGTGAAAAGGAGGAAGAAGTGCCCATGCAGGGAGAGCCCCCTCCCTGCTTGCCCTGTCCACCCACCCACAGCCAAGCCAGGCCTCATCCAGTCGTGACAGCCTTGAGCACGCTTCCGGGGCAAGAACTGCCTCTGTTTCAGACCTCGGTGCCCAAACAATTCACAAATGCAGCAAACATGCCACGGCCCGGGAGACAGCTCTCCGCTTCAGAGAAAACACACAGTTCAATTTCCTAAAGATCGAACCCCAGGAGCGTCTCAAGGCTTTCCCGGCGAGAGCAGTTCTCGGAACTCGGAAGGCACCACCATCATGTGACTGAACAATTAAAGCCCCTAGTAGTTGTCATTCTCAGCTAAGGTTTTTGAAGATGGCTGAGAAAACTAAAAAAAAAAAAAAAGTCTCATTTTGGCAGTGTGGCTTTCAGAAATATATGGTAATCCATTTTTGTCAATCCACAGAAGGCACAGCTCAAATCATTAAAAAGCCGTCGTACTTAATCATGTGTGGAGAAGGCCAGTCTCTGCCTCTGAGATCATTTTCAAACGGTTTCAGGGTAACTGTCAAAAACTGACAGGGAAGCAGGGAGGGGATTATGACAGACCATAATCTGAGGAATTTCTCTTTCTGGTTCTCAGAGGGTAAGGGATTTATCTGAGAGGAAATCGCCACCCAGACCTTGGCCTTGGTGGTGGTGGGGACAGTGGTGAGGAAGATTCTAGGATGGATCAGGCCCGACCTCTGTCCTTATGGAGGCTGCAGCTGCTTTCTCAGAAAGAGAGTAAGCAATTTCCCAGCAAAACAGCAAGTAAATGAATGATTATGAAGCCTTGTGACAGGTGCTAAGAATAGGTGGAAGTTTATGCAGCTGTTAAGGCCTGGCTGTGAGCCACAGGGACCTGGGTTTGGAATTTGACTTTGCCACTCTGCAGCTGTGTGACCTCACACACACTCCTCAGAGAGCTGGGTTCCTCATCTAGAAAATGGGATGCCTGGCCAGGCACGGTGGCTCACGCCTGTAATCTCAACACTTTGGGAGGCCGAGGTGGGCAGATCATGAGGTCAAGAGATCGAGACCATTCTGGCCAACATGGTGAAACCCTGTCTCTATTAAAAATATAAAAATTAGCTGGGCATGGTGGCGGGCGCCTGTAGTCCCAGCTACTCGGGAGGCTGAGGCAGGAGAATTGCTGGAACCCAGGAGGCAGAGGTTGCCGAGAACACGCCATTGCACTCCAGCCTAGGTGACACAGCTAGATCACACCATTGCACTCCAGCCTGGGCGACAGAGCGAGACACCATCTCAAAAAAAAAAAAAAAGAAAGAAAGAAAATGGGATGCCTGCCTTGTAGGCTTGGGAGATCAATGAGTTAATTCCTGGGAAGCTTTTACTGCAGTGCCTGGTATACAGTAAGCTCTCAATAAATGCTGACCGAGTGGCTAACTCTGCTCAGGAAGCCTCATGGATCTGTGATGGATCGGGAAGGATGAGCAGGAACCCGCAGGGTGGAGAGCAGCAGGGGGGACATTCCAGGCAGAGGGCACAGCATGTGCAAAGGCCCTGAGGTAGGAAGCTGGTCAGGGAGGAGCATAGGTTTGGGGGGAGGGAATAAGGGGAGCAATGTGGCCAGTCAGCTGGAGCCATCCTGGGAAAGACTTCAAATGCAGGCCAAGGGGTTTGGTCTCTACGTTGAGGGCCACGAGGAGCCACAAAGGGGTGTCTCAGGGCTGGGCCATGAGCAACCATGTACATTAGAAGCTAATGAAGGGGCAAGAGGCTGCCAAGAAGGCTGGAACAGCATTTGGAGATCCAGAATCCTTCTGGGGTCAGTGCCACACAGCGAGTCTTATTCCAGGTCTCAGACCACACTGGGCACTTGCTGACTCCTAGGTGACCAAACTCTCACTGGGGGTCCCCAGCCTTTGTTTGAGGGTAATATCCTCTACTGTGCCAGCAACCATTCTGCTCCTGTTTCCCTTCCTTAGACAGAGCCGTTGAAGGGAAATAGCCGCCCAGGCAGGAACCGTGTTTCCCAGCCTTTCTGCATCTAGGTGGAGCCGCAGGACCCAATGGGGTGTGGGCATAGGCTCCATACACCACTTTGAGGTCTGGCCCATAAAAACCATTCGTGGATATTCCAAGGCCGAGGCAACCTGGGGGGTTACAACCTGAAGATGATGGCGCCTCCATCACTCTGAGTGCCTGAGTCATCAGACGGAACACAGCTCTCCCCACCATCAATATGACTTTACATGAGCAAGAAAGAAATGTCTGTTGTCTCCAACCACTGAAGTCTCTGGGTTGATCTGTCACAGCAGCCACCATTACCCTAATCAGACCCACCAAGCAGAATGACCTCGGGCACTTCACCTCCCTGAGCCTGTTTCTCTCACACAGATTGTTGTGAGTGCCTAAAACGATGACAAGTGTGAGTGCTTTGCAAGCAGCGAGGAACCACAGAGATCTGTTTGTCACGGGGTTACTGGCTTTGGTCCCTCTGAGAGCCCCAGGTTGCAGAGGGGAGGGGACTCTGGCCAGTCCCTGCTGAGGCAGGGGAGTGCAGCAGCTAAGGCCTGGAGAAGCTCCCAGCAGGGGCTCAAGATCCATCCACCAGCAGGTCCTGGCCTAGGCTGGGGACTCTCACTCCAGGCTTTAGTTCAGCCCTTTGAGAGATGCTCCCCAAATAGCTGAGCTGCCTGAAGGGACAAGGCTGGGGCCTGGCTTCCATCTCCTGGCAGCTGCCCTGGGAAGCAGTTGGCCCAGCCTCTCTCTGATAACTTGTTCCAACCTCTCACAACTCATTAACAGGAAACTGCATTCCCTGCCAGGAAGACGCACGCCTGATTTTTCAGACATGGCAGGTAGACTGTGTTATCAAAGCCTTGTCATGTGTCTGCACGGTCCCCACGCTCTCCTGCTCTCTGGTGTCCTCGGCCAGGCTCTGTGCTCAGAGCACGCATTGCCTTTGGATGTGGCTGGGCAATCTGCCAGCTTGTCTGGCCAGGGCCAGGGGCCCAGGATGGATTCCCGTGAGGGTGGCTGAGTCTCAGCCTGTACCCCACTCCTAAGCATCCCACACTCCCTGCCCAGGACTGGGGCTGAGACCCCACAGGCGGACAGGGTGGGGAAGGCCTGAGCGACAGAGGATGTGAAGAGCTGTCTCTGGCCTCAGTGACTTTCACACAGAATCCCTGGGCACTCCGTGTCCTTTTGCTGCCGGGTTCCTCTGCCATAGCTTCAGGATGGGGGTAGAGAATGCTCACCCCCAGCCTCTGGAGCCTGGAGTCGGGGGCAAAGCCACTTTGTCCTGCATGTATCCCCCACTATCCCTTTCTCGGGCAGGGTGGGTGCAGATGCCAACCTCCTCCACCTCCCATGCTGTCTCATTCCTTCACACAGTCGCTCACCGCCTCTCACTGGGGACCCATGAGGAGTTCTCAAATCACCTGGCAGAGGAACACCACCAGTGCCCTGGACTACGACAAGGACATGAAGCATCCATTTCCAAAGTCTATCCACAGGCAGGACTTAGCCTGTTTGTTCCTTAACCCCACCCTGAGCAGTGTCATTAAACCTGGTTCACAGAGGAGGAATTTAAATGACTAGTGCCTAAGGTCATCCAGCTAGTCCGCTGGGTAGTAGTCTGAGCTGGGTCTAGCAGCCTCCATGATCATCATGGTTATGTGTTTAATACATCCTTCATGCCAACAACTAAACTGAGCATTTTACTTTTTTTGGAAACAGGGTCTTGCTCTGTCAACCAAGCTGGAATGCAGTGGCGCGATTTCAGCTCACTACAACCTCCACTTCCCAGGTTCAAGCCATCCTCACACCTCAACCTCTTGAGTAGCTAGGAGTACAGACACATGCCACCACAGTTGGCTTTTTTTTTTTTTTTAAATAGAGATGAGGTCTCACTGTATTGCCCAGGTTGGTCTCACATTCCTGAACTTCAGTGATCCTCCTGCCTTGGCCTCCCACAGTGATGGGATTACAGGCGTGAGCCACCATGTCTGGCTGAGAATTTTATACTCTTAATCTTCATAATTATACTGCAGCGTAGGTGTTTATATTATCTCCATTTCTAGATGACAAAACTGAGGCTCAGAGAAGCTAGGAAGCTTGTCCAAATCTGCACAGCAAATAAGCAGGAACCACGGCCAGAATGCCTACTATACTTGTGCTCTCTCCCGACACCAGCGGCCTCACAGGTGAGACAGGGCCCACCTGGGGAAGGCAGATGATGAGGCTTCAAGATCCTACCAAGCAAAAAAGCAGGCTAGAAAACTGCACACATGCTGGTCACCACACCCCATTACAAAGTGTGTGTACATGGATGACACGGGATGGGATCGGGTAGTCAGTGGCTGTGTGTCTCAGAGGGAGGCAGGGCCTGGCAGCTTCTGTTAGTGCCTGGTCACTCTTGGCGGAATTCTTCCTTGTAAGGATGGCTAAGGGTTAAGGTAAATAGGAACCAGGTGGGCAGAGGTGTGCTGGGTCCACCTCGCTATGGCCCTGCAGACAGTGGTCGTGGTGGTCCTCCCTCCCTTTCCCTTTCCCCAGGTGCAGGAGCCACCTGGTCAGATAACCTCTCCACTTCACTGCATTCCAGACAAGCTTCTGCCTTAGGCAGAGATCCAAGCAAACCAGAGACCACTGCTCTGAGCACTGACTGCTTTTGAAGAAGTGGAGCCTTGCAGGAGAGGGGCTACAGTCGGAGCAGTGTTAAGAGAGTCCCCCATCATAGAGGCCAAGGCCAAGGAGCTGGTCTGCAATGGCCTGTAAATGGCCCTTTGTGATCCAGCCCCTGCCCAGCTGGGCAGCTCACTCAGATGAAAGCCTCACCTTTCATTTCATGCCACAGCCACACTCAGCTCAGCATGCCGTACCGCTGAGCCTCAGCCCAGGATGGACCTTCTGCCCTGAGCACCCTCTCATTCTTCAGCTCTACCACGTGCATCTGTTGTTCTCAGATGCCTTGAACCCAGCCTTCGGCTTTCAGATGGCGCAGTCTCCCTCAAATGCCACACGCCTTTGACTTCCATTAAAACCAACACTGGGAGAGAATCCTTAATAATGCCATCTAGTGGGCAAAGTGGGAGGCAAGGCAGGATACCCAGGCACTGAAAAGTGAGGTGGGATGGCCCAAGGACACGCTGCACACTTTATTCTAGGAGGAGCTAGGCTAACCCATGAAGCCCTCAGCAGGCTTGCTGTAGTGGGTCCCTAACAAGCACTCCTGTACTGTCACGCCACCATGCCTTTGCACATGCTGTGCCCTTTACCTAGAATACCCTCCTCGCCTGGGAGACTCCAGCTTATTCTTCAAAGCCCAGCTCAACGTAACCTGCTCTGTGAAGTTCCCAGAGGCAGAATCAGTGGCTCCTTCCGCTGTATTCCCGTAGCACTTTGACCACATAATTACGCGTGAATCCCTCCTCTAAGAAGAGAACTCTTTCGAGGCAAGGGATGTGGCCAGTGCACCTCTGCATCTCTAGCATCCGCCCCAGAGCTGGCCTAGAAATGCTTCCGAATGAATGAATTAATGAGCTTCCTTTTGCTAAGATCCCAAGATACCTATTTTCCCACCTCCTGCTGGGCCTTCCCTCTCCAGTCACAAGAGGAGCAAACTGAGCCTTTTGTCTTCACACCACACTGGTATTGACCAGAGTTGGGTTTTAATGGTGCTTTGACAAAAGGCAGCTCCCACATTCATTTTCCTTGGCTAATTACATTTCCCAACTGAAACGCTTATCTCTGGGCTGGTGTTAAAGACATAATCAGTTTCCAGAATGGATTCAAAAGAGGTGAGAGCAAGAAAATAATTAAGCCAACTTCTGACTGAATCAAATAATTAAGCAGATTTAGTCGGTCGCCTGTGATCTACAGCTCCAGCCTGGGCCTGGGGAGTGTACTTCTCTATCAGAGAGACCATGTCTGATTGTTTTAGAGATGGGCAGCATTTCTTCCAGTAGCAAGTAAAGGACTGGCTCTTTTAACTGAATGCAAATCAGGGTGGCAGAACCCCAGGTTCCTTGTTTAGGCAAAATATTCTGTGTTTGCAGGAAAATAATCGAGGCTGGGGGGTGCTCTGTTCCTGAGCCATGCCTAGACACTCATGGTAGAGTTTGCACCAATGGTCCCAATTCCTTACCCCTTCCTGCATTCATGTCCTTTGCCACTGAGTAGGATGCCTCTCCGCATCCTCTTCCTCTGGGCTCAGACACATGTGGCTAACTTCAGCCGATGAGAGCAAATGTGACACACGCAGAGGCTTGAAAAAGCACTTGCATGTTTCTGCTTGCTTTCTTGTCCTTTTGCCACCTCCATGAGAATACATTTGAACTAGAGCTGAGATGCAGAGATGCGTGGAACAGAGCTTAGTTGGCCCAGTTGTCCAAGCCAAGGATCTCTTAGATCAGCTGACAGTCAGCTGCCCCCAGGAACAAGGGTGAGCCCAGTCAAGATCTGCAGTCATAGGCTAGGCGTGGTGGCTCATGCCTGTAATCCCAGCACTTTGGGAGGCCAGGTGGGCGGATCACAAGGTCAGGAGATCGAGAACATCTTGGCCAACATGGTGAAACCCCATCTCTACTAAAAACACAAAAATCAGCCGGGCGTGGTGGCGTGCACCTGTAGTCCCAGCTACTCTGGAGGCTGAGGCAGGAGAATCGCTTGAACCCAGGAGGCGGAGGTTGCAGCGAGCCGAGATTGTGCCACTGCACTCCAGCCCGGGCAACAAGAGCGAAACTCTATCTCAAAAAAACAAACAAACAAAAACAACAACAACAAAAAAAAAAACGGTAGGCAGTCGTTTGGCCTGCCCAGCCTGGATCAGGTGAACTCTGAAGACTCCTGAGTTACCTAAACACTTATTGCTGCATGCCAGTGAGGTCTGTGGTTGTTTGTAACTGATACAGTATCCCGCAGCCCAGGCTGGCCTTTTCTCCAGCCCCAGCCTCTAGAGGGTACCCCTCAATCCTTTAGTCCAAGCACCACTTAGAACAGAGAGTCATACATCCCGCTGTTTGAATGGTAAATCTTTAGGCAAAAACCCATCTAATCTTCACAAAGGCTCCTGGGCAGACATTAGGAAAGGGATCTTTTGTCCCACTCTACAAATGATGTTGTCGAGGCTCAGGGAACCCAACAGAAGAGCCAGAGATCGTGGTTAAAGATTGTGAGTTCAACGAATGCACTAGCCTCTATTTCCACCCAGAAACTCCACTAAGACCACGGTATAATTTTTTAAATAATGCATCAATCCACAAAGATAGAGCAACCAGGGAAGAAGACGATAGTAACAAAGTTTGGCAGCTGGGAAAGAGATGTGGAGTGCTGACTCAGCAAAGCCAAGAAAGCAGAACCCTAAGCCATGACAATGCAAGCAAACAGGCACTCAGGTTTGTGCTAGAAAACCCCAAAGGCTCTGGGATTGGTGGCAACACCGGGTATCTCTGGGAGTGAAATAAGAGGAGGACTTGTTGCCAGTCAGCCTAAAGGCAGTAAGATCCCTAGAGCCTCTTCCTGCGTCTGCCAAGAAAATGTTCCCTCTCATCCCAGCAGAAAACCAGAGGCAGAGTCTCAGAAAGGAGTATGACAGAGGGCCTCTGGATGCCTGGCTGAGGCACAGGGTGCCATCCTGGGAGCAGAGATGGTAAGTGAAGATTTTTGGATTGCCCACCTTTGCCCTCTTGCCCACATGGATCTCAGAAGGTCCACTAATTTCCCAGCACAGTGAGTGACAAGAGGCCTACACTGAGGTATGTTGTCATGAAATCTCAGAACGTTGAGGACAAAGAGCAGGCCCTACAAGCTTCCAGAGAAATGGCAGGTCACAATCAGAAGGCTGTGATCAGGAGTCCATTTGCTAGGTAGGAGAATGAAAACATTTTCTATGCAGAACCAGACAAGCTCTAGAGAACAAACACGTACATTGCGTTCCCACTGGATTTTCCTACTGGGAGGCACCAGTCAGCAGAGCCCACTCACCACACAGAGCCCCAACCATCTTCTTTTCTGCCCCACATTTAACTTGAAGACACAGCCAAGGAGCCACAAACATTTAAGGGAAACCTAACACGAGAGATGGACATATACACAAACAGGAAAGGTAACTGGGAGGACACAGAGACTGCAGGAAGAAGAAAACTTCAAAAACAAAATATCATCAGAGACTGAAGAAAATGGTGCGTCTGTGAGACAAGAACAGAATGCTCAACAAAAGAACATTCACAAAATAAAATGGAGCTCTTGGAAATAAATACACAGTCTGACAGCAGAAATGCAAACTCAATAAAAGAGTTGGAAGACAAACTTGAGGAAATTTTCTAGAGTAGAACCAAAAATGAAGAGACAGATAGAAAACAGAAGATAAACTGGAGGACCAGCTCAGGGGTCTAACATACAAAATGTAGGAATTCCAGAAACAGAAAAATCGGTGGGAGGAAATAATCAAATAAATCATTCAAGGTGTCCCAGAACTGAAGGCATGGATTTCTAGACTGAGAAGGTCCATTAATTTCCCAGCACAGTGAATGAAAAGAGACCTACACTGAGGTATATCGTCATGAAATTTCAGAACATTGAGGACAAAGAGTAGGCCCTATAAGCTTCCAGGGAAAAGACAGGTCACATACAAATGACGAGATATCAAAATGGCATCAGGTTTCTCATCCGGAATGTCAGAAGTTAGAAGCAATGGATCAATTTCAAAATTCAGAGGGAAAATGACTTCCATCTTATAGTTCTTTGTTCAGCCTAATTATTGATTAAGCATGACAGTAGAATCGAGTTTCAGATTTCAAAAATCTCAAATATTTTACCCCTCCCCTATGCACACTTTTCCAGGAAGCTACTGGATGGTGCTGACCAAGAAAGAGACAAAGGAACCAGCAAATAGGGGATGGAAAATGAGAGAGATTCACAGCTCACATCACACTTACGGGGAAAGGCCAAAAGCTTTCCCCCAGGATCAGGAATAAACAAGGATACCCACTTCTACTTAACATTGTAATGGAGGTTCTAAACAGGGCAACTGGGCAAGAGAGAGAAATAAAAGGCATCCGTATTAGAAAGAAGGAAGTAAAACGATCTGTTTGCAGATGACACATCTTGTATATAAAAAATCCTACGGAATCTACTAAAACACCATTACAACTAATGAATGAGTTCAGCAAGGTTGTAGGATACATCAACTGTAATTTTATATACTAGCAATGAACATTCCAAAATGGAAATTAGGAAGACAATTCCATTTACAACAGCATCAAAAAGGAATAAAATACTTAGGTATAAATTTAACAAAATAATTGCAAAATTTGTACACTCTAAACCATAAAATATTGTTGAAGGAAATTAAAGATCTAAATAAATGGAAAGGCATTTCATATTCATGAACTGGAAAACTTAGTATTATTAAAATGGCAATATTCCTCAAATTGAGCTATAAATTCAGTGTAATCCCTATCAAAATCCCAACTGGCTTTTTCGCAGAAGTTGACAAGCTGATCCCAAAATTAATATGGAAACTGAGATGACACCTGTAATCCCAGCCCTCTGGGGGGCTAAGAATGAAGGATTGCTTGAGGCTAGGAGTTTGAAACAAGCCTGGGCAGCACAGCAAGACCCTTGTAAAAAAAATTCATATGGAAATAAATATAAGGGACCCAGAATAGGCAAAACAACCTTGAAAAAGAACAAAGGTGAGTACTCACATTTTGTGTTTTAAAAACTACAAAGCTACAATAATCAAGACAGTGTGATACCGGCATAAAAATAGACATAGATCACTGAAATTGAGAGTCCAGAAATAATACCTGATATTATGCTCAACTAAGTTTTGACAAGGATGCTAAGACAACTCAATCGGAAAAGAACAGTCTTTTCAAAAAATTATGCTGGAACAATTGGATATCCACATGCAAAAGAATGAAGCTGGAGTCCTACCTCACACCACAACCCCAAATAAACTCACAATGAGTCACGGCCTAAAAGTAATAGCTAAAACTATAACACTTCTAGAAGAAAACACAGGAATTATGTTCATGACCTTGGGTAAGGCAATGGATTCTTAAGACGTCAAAAGTACAAGTAACTAAAGAAAAAAATCGATACACTGGACTACATCAAACTAAAAACTTTGGTGCTGAAAACTATTCCATCAAGAAAGAGAAAAGATAACCCACAGAATGGAAGAGAATACTTGCAAATCATATGTCCCATAGGGAACTGGTATCCAGAACGAACGAAGAACTTCTACAACTCAACAATAAACTACCCAATTAAAATATGGGCAGCTGGGTGCGGTGGCTAACACCTGTAATCTCAGCGCTTTGGGAGGCCGAGGTGGGCGGATCACCAGAGGTCAGAAGTTCAAGACCAGCCTGGCCAACATGGTGAAACCCCATCTCTACTAAAAATACAAAAATTAGCCTGGCATGGCGGTGTGTGCCTGTAATCCTGGCTACTTGGAGGCTGAGGCAGGAGAATCACTTGAACTTGGGAGGTGGAGGTTGCAGTGGGCCAAGATTGCACCACTGCACTCCAGCCTGGGCAACAGAGTGAGACTTTGTCTTGAAAAAAATTATGAAAAAAAAAGATTTGAATATATATTTGAATATACATTTCTCTAAAGAAAACACACAAAGGATGAAAAAGCACATGAAAAGATGTTTAACATCATTAGACATTAGGGAAATGCAAATCAAAACCACTACGAGGCTGGGCACTGCGGCTTACGCCTGTAATCCCAGCACTCTGGGAGGCTGAGGCAGGTGTATCACTTGAGGTCAGGAGTTCGAGATCAGCCTGGCCAACATGGCAAAACTCCGTCTCTACTGAAAATACAAAAATTAGCCAAGCATAGTGGTGGGCGCCTATAATACCAGCTACTCAGGAGGCTGAGGCAGGAGAATCGCTTGAACCCGGGAGGCAGAGGTTGCAGTGAGCCAGGATTGCGCCACTCTATTCCAGCCTGGGTGACAGAGTGAGACTGTCTCAAACAAACAAACAAACAAAATAACAATGAGATATCACTTTCCACCCACCAGAATAGCAATAATAAAAATGTACATCAGGTGTAGTGACTGACACCTATAATCCCAGCACTTTGGGAGGCCAAGGCAGGAGGATCACTTGAGGCAAGGAGTTCAAGACCAGCCTGGGTAATACTGTGAAATCCTGTCTCTATAAAAAACTTAAAAATAACTAACCAGGAAAGGTGGCATGTGCCTGTAGTTCCAGCTACTCAGGAGGCTGAGGTGGGAGGATTGCTTAAAACCAGGAGTTCGAGGCTGCAGTGAGCTAAACTGATGCTACTGCACTCCAGCCTGAACACAGAGTGAGACTCTATCTCAATAAATAAATAAATAAATAAATAAATAAATAAATAAATAAAAGATAAAAAATAATAAGTGTTGGGGCTGGGCACAGTGGCTCACGCCTGTAATCCCAGCACTTTGGGAGGCTGAGGCAGGCGGATCACCTGAGTTCAGGAGTTTGAGACCAGCCTGGCCAACATAGCGAAACCCCGTCTCTACTAAAAACACAAAAATAAGCCAGGCATGGTGGTGTGCACCTGTAGTCCCAGCTACTCGGGAGGCCGAGGCAGGAGAATCACTTGAACCTGGGAGGCAGAGGTTGCAGAGAGCCGAGATTGTGCCACTGCACTCCAGCCTGGGGGACAAGAGCGAAACTCCGTCTCAATAGTAATAATAATAAGCATTGGAAAGAGATAGAGAAATTGGAACCCTCATATATTACTGATAGGAATGTAAAATGGTGCAGCCTCTTTAGAAAACAATTTGGCAGTTCTTCAGAAAATTCAACATAGAGGTCCCGAGAGAAATAAAAACATATGTTCATAGAAAAGTCTGTACACAATGTTCATGGCAGCATTATTCATAGCAGCCAAAAAGTGGAAACAACCCAAATGTCCATCAACTGATAAATGAATAAATAAGATGTGGTAATTTATAATGAATTATTCATCAATGTAAAGAAATGAAATACTGATGCATGCTACAACGTGGATAAACCTTAAAAAACTTATGCTCAGTGAAAGATGTCAGATACAAAAGACGACAGGTTGTTGCTTCCATTTTTATGAAACATCCAAAAAAGACAAATGTATAGAGACTGAGGGAGGATTACTGGCCGCCTGGGGATGGCAGTGGAAATGGGAAGCGACTGTGATGGGCACAAGGTTTCTTTTTAGGTGATGGAAACATTCTGATGATGTTTATACAATGCTGTAAATATACTGACACCCACTGAAGAGTACATTACAATGGGGGACCTTTTATGGTAATGTTAATTATGTGTCAACAAAACTAAAAACAAAATGAATAAGCGAGAGGTAAAAATATCCCAGGGACAGCAGCTGTGCAGCAGGCAGAGGGTCAACTGTCCAGAACAGGACAGGTCAGAAGCTTCCAGGAGAGACGTCTTCAAGAGGATGAAGCTGACGTACCACCTAGTTCGCTGGGACACACTGCAAGGAGGTTTACACAGGTAGGGGAGACCATGGAGTCAAGAAGTGACAAACATGTGACAAACTAAGCATCAAACAAAGAGCATGATTATTAACTCTGAAGAAAACAAACAGTTACGTAGGAAAGGGAAGGAAATCACACTATATGAGAATCAGCCATGAGGAGTGTGTACACAGCCATAGGAGGTTACACCCCGAACAACCAATATTTTGATGTAACTATAATGGAAAGAATAGGGGAATGGTTATGTGTGTGTGTGTAAATAAAGCTATAGTGTGATATCAACACACATCTACTAGAACAGCCTTAAAAGAAAAAGACTGATTTTACCAAGTGTTGGTGAGGAAATGGAACAACTGTAACTCTCATACACTGCTGGTAAGAATGGAAAATGGGGCCAAGCGCGGTGGCTCATGCCTGTAATCCCAGCACTTTAGGAGGCTGAGGTGGGCAGATCACCTGAGGTCGGGAGTTCAAGACCAGCCTGACCAACATGGAGAAACCCCATCTCTACTAAAAATACAAAATTAGCCGGGGTGGTGGCGCACGCCTGTAATCCCAGCTACTGGGGAGGCTGAGGCAGGAGAATCACTTGAACTTGGGAGGCAGAGGTTGCGGTGAGCCGAGATCACGCCATTGCACTCCAGCCTGGGCAACAAGAGCAAAACACCATTTCAAAAAAAAAAAAGAATGGAAAATGGTACATCTGCTTTGAAAAAGACAATTTGGCAAATTCTCTGTTTTTGAAACAGGGTCTCACTCTGTTGCCTAGGTTGGACCGCAGTAGTGTGATCACAGATCACGGCAGCCTCGACCTCCCTGGGCTCAGGTAATCCTCCTGCCTCAGCTTACCAAGTAGCTGCGGCTACAGGCATGCACCACCATGCCCAGCTATATATATATATAATTTTTTCTTTTTTTTGTAAAGACAGGGTTTCGCCATGTTGCCCAAGCTGCTCTTGAACTGCTGGGCTCAAGTGATCCACCCACCTCAGCCTCCCAAAGTGCTGGGATTACAGGTGTGAGCCACTGTGCCCAACCAGCAAATTCTTACAAAGTTAATAAATTTAACATATGACCCAACAATTCCACTTCTGGGTATATACCTAAGAAAAATGAACACATATATCCACATGAAAACTGCTTGTGAATGTTCAAAGCAGCATTATTTTTAATAGCCTCAAACTGGAAACAATTGCCAAATGGAAAAAATAAACCATAGCATATCCATACGATGGAATACCAGTCAGCAATACACAGGAGCAACTATGGACAGCCAAAACACCATGGAGGAACCCCCAAAACATGAGTGAAGGAACCAGACACAAGAATACACACTGTGTGATTCTAAGGAACTCTAGAAGGCTCAGGCTAATTTAGAGTGACAGCAGATTGGTGACTGCCTAGGCCAGAAGCTGAGGAAGGATGAACGGCAAAGGGGCCTGAGGAAACTTTCAGATATAAAAATGTTCAGGCCGGGCACGGTGGCTCACGCTTGTAATCCCAGCACTTTGGGAGGCCGAGGCGGGCAGATCACAAGGTCAGGAGATCGAGACCACGGTGAAACCCCATCTCTACTAAAAATACAAAAAATTAGCCGGGCGTGGTGGCAGGCGCCTGTAGTCCCAGCTACTCGGAGAGGCTGAGGCAGGAGAATGGTGTGAACCCGGCAGGCGGAGCTTGCAGTGAGCCGAGATTGCGCCACTGCACTCCAGCCTGGGTGACAGAGCGAGACTCCGTCTCAAAAAAAAAAAAAAAAAAAAATGTTCAGTACCTTGATTTTAGTGCTGTTGAAATACATTTTACTGCATTAAATTAAACTTTAATACAGTGGATTTGAAAATTTAGAAAGGGTAAAGCTATTGATTCCAACTGGGATTAAAACCCAGGAGGCTCCATAAAGGAAGGCAGTCTGTAAGACTGGTCTTTAAAACTGAATTTGAGGGCTGGGCCCAGTGGCTTATGCCTGTAATCCCAACACTCTGGGAAGCCAAGGTGGGCAGATTGCTCAAGCTTAGGAATTCAAGAACAGTCTGGGCAACATGGCAAAATTCTGTGTCTACTAAAAATACAAAAACAATTAGCCAGGTTGTGCCTGCGGTCCCAGCTGCTCAGAAGGCTGGGGTGGGAGGATGGCTTAAGCCTGGGAGGTGGAGGTTGCAGTGAGCTGAGATCATGCCACTGTACTCCAACCTGGGTGACAGAGTGAGACCCCATCTCAAAAAGAACAAAACTGAATTTGAGAGACAGACAGAAGAAAGAGCAGGGACCTGTCAGGCAGATCTGAGTGTGGCCAAGTCTGCTAGTTGCCCCTAATATCCATTCTCCTTCAATTTCCATAGAAACAGAAGCAACAATTTTAGCTGAGCACATGGCCATGAGAATAAAAACTACATCTCCCAGCCTCCCTTGCAGCTACGTGTAGGCATATGACTGAGTTCTGGCCAATGGGATTCAGTTGAAGTGCTGCATGTGACTTCTGGAAAATATGTTTAAAGGGAAGTGACAGTCTCTTCTCTTCCTCTTTTTCCCTTCCTGCTGGCTGGAATATGGACACGATGACTAGAGCCACAGCAGCCATTTTGGACCGTAAGGTGGAAGCCAGTACTGAGGGTAAACGGTGGAACCTAAGTCCTTGATGATGGTGGGGTCACTACTGCAGTCCTAGACTAACTACCTGGGCCTGTAAATGAAAAAGAAATAAACTATTTGGTTAAGGCTTGCTATTTTGGGTTTCCTGAGTTCCAGCAGAATCCAATCCTAACAGATAAAATGAACAGTAGCACAGAAAGATGTGAAGTGCCAGCGTCCTTAGTGCCTCAGGCTCTCCTGAAATCACCATCGTTCTTCTGCTCTATACTGCTCAAGGGAGAGGCCCTGGCTTTCCTCATCTTTCTGTTTCCAGGGCTTGGCACATAGCAGGTGCTCAGTAAAGACATCTAGTCAGCTGAAAGACCATGGCATGGTTCAAGCCCTGGCACAAGACCTGCTAGATGCTCTCTGAGGGCAGAGCCTAGACCTTTCTGTTCACCACAGTAACTTTCACACCTAGGTCCACAAGGTCTGTTGTGAGTGCTTAGGTATTCGTTGAGAGAAGGAGTGAAAGGCTGATGTGGCAGAAATCTAGGTTTCACAGCCCAGCATCCACTTATACTTTCTCTAGTTGACGGGTCCCTGAATCACCTTCTGCACCTCCCCTCCTTCCCAACTCCTAGTCCATGTTCTGCTTGAGGTAGAACTGCCTTGACCCCAGCAATGGGGATGATCATGTGACCTAGGCCTTGGTTAGTCCAGCCCTTTCATCCCTCTGGACATAAGGATGAGTTAGGGATAGGCAGAGTCATGGGCCCAATTAAAGCTCACCAGCACTAATTTTGGGTTTAAACTGAAACAGAGTGGCACTAGCTCTTCTGCACCAGACACAGGTTGGGCAGGCTAAAGTTGTGTACCAGCTTGTTCACATCAAGGAAGAACAACCTGAGAATGAAGACAGTGAAAACAGGCCACAGGGAAGAGAAAGAAACAGAGTGTCCATCTTCATTTGAGACTTGGATCAAGCTGTGCCTGAAGTCTAATCCTAGTGACTTTCAATCAAATGATCTAGTAAATTGAACTTAAATGGGCTTAAGTTTTTTTGCATCTTGCAACTTGGAGAGTGCAAACTAACATAGTTGACCTTGAGGGTCAATGTCACCCTTAAAATACGTCATCTTAGGTGTAGTGCTAGCACTTAATACAGGTGGGGGCCAGGGTACCACCAGCTTGTGGCATTAACTCCACTTCCTTTAGAGTGTAGCTGACTCTGAGAGCTCGAACAAAGCTTCATTGATTCTACCTGGTATGTGACATTGTAAACCAATCTCACATTATTAGCATAGCGAAAATTCCCCTATAAAAACACAGGAGTCTAAAATGTTAATCTGAGAATTAGTGGGCATTTATCTTCTTTTAGATCGGTATAATTTCCTCCCATTTTTTTTATCTGCTTTCTGAGCCACCTCATTTATCTAAGCTTTCAAAAGCTCATGCAAAACACATAATGCACTTCAGCTACAAAAATCAATGTTTGAGGATGCATTTTTACCAGGGTTGGTCCAGAAATTCTTCTACTGCTTCTCAGAGGTCTTACTGCAAACATTTTTATTCATGAATAAGAGCCAGAATAGTTTTACTTATAAACAAAGCTTTTCCCTAATTATCAAATCAAGGAGGCAATGTCACTTAGAAATATATTCTTTTTTGTTTTTGAAGGGATAAAAATTTGTATTAGTTTGTGCTTCAAACCCCTCTCCTCCCCTAACCATCCAAGACAACTGAGTGACTTTAATTAAAGACCATTTACCCTGGGAATGGATTGCTTGCTGCAATTTGTACCGAAGAGACACATTTGCAGACAAATGAATCGCAGTCCTCAGATTTCGCCCACATGACAAAAGAAGTGATTATGTTCCCTCATCACTTCCTCACTCTGAAGAACTCTATTAAGAGAATAATTTGAACTGACTCTCTGCTACGCTGCATTTTAAAGTGTGATCTATTTCAACGCCACCAACATTTTTTCCCCTTTTAAAAATGAGTGGTATTTAAGGAAAAATGCCAGCTGGTGTCTATTTGAGGAGGGGCTACAGGAAACACGAAGGTTGATTTAACTCCCTCTGAAGCTCCAGTCACTTGCAAGTGCATGAGGAACCTGGAGCCTTGGTTCCCGGCAGCAAAGAGCAGATGCTGGGCCCAACGAAGTCCGAACTCTGGTGCTGTGTTAATCTGAGCCTGAGGAATGCCTTCTCCATGGCCCTCTGATCACCTGTGCAGGCTGCATTATAATGATTTATGTGTCTGTGTACCCTACAGTCTGAACAGAGGCCGGTGACGAGGCAGATCCATGGGCCTCTTTTCAGACCTCATAATAATCAGGAAGGCATAGGGCCCAACAGTCCTATATAAACTGCATGTTTCGGGTTAGACAGCAGCATCCAAACGCCTCTAGCAAAATAGTTCCAGCCTCCAGAGAGCTGCTTGCAAGAGCCAGTGCCTAGATTGTGCATTGTCGTGTCCTGCTCATCTGTTTCACCCACTAGACTGGACCCTAATAAACTCTGCTTCTAGAAAGTAGGTCTCTGCCTGCTGCTGTGGAGACTCAAAACCTGCATATGAATTCTGCTTTGCCATTTGGTATGCTTATGCTGGGCAAATCACTGAGCTTACCTGGGTCTGTTTCCTCATCTGTAACGTGGGTATGGCACCAACTCACCTGATCGTGATGAGGGTGCAATGTGGTAACACAAAAGCACCCAACACATCCCTCCATCTCTTTGCTCCCCACCCCCACCTCATTATGAGATGACATGACATATAGTAGAAAGAGCACTAGACTGAGAGGCAGGCAGGAGGCCTGTGTGACCCCAGGCAAGTTATTTACCTCATCTGTAATGACCTCACTTTCCCCATCTGTAATGGGAAAATGGGAAGACTAGTTCCTAACTCTGGCCAGCCTCAAAGGGGTAAGGTTAGAAGGATTACGCAAGAAGATTCATATCAAAGTATTTCTAAAATATAAAACATTGGACAACTGCATAGATGATCTTAGTATCTTGAGGCAGTGGGGAGTTTAATCCCAAGTCAATATCAAAAGGCCACTGGCTTGGAAAGTATCTGAGAAAGTCCCTAGTAAATTTCATTCCACTCCAGCTGGGGTCTTGGTACTTGCATTTTCCCAAGCCCAGCCCCAGGGGCCGTGGGAATCCACAGATCTGCAGGGATGAGACACAGCCGATGTCCACTGCCATGCAGGAGCCTAAGACCTACTAGGCTGAAAGTCACCCCAGGGCACTAAGCCGGGGAGGGTTGAAGGGGGTGGAAGCTCATCAGGGAGAGAGTAGGTTTTCCTATTCGAGAAGTGAAAGGTGGTTTGAATGGCTGTCCTCCATGCCTTGGATTGTAGATGGCATTTACTGCTCAAGGAGAAGGGACTCAAGACAGGTAAGCAGTTTCACAAAGACCTCTAGACATGCTAGAACCATTAGGATAGCTCACCTTTCTGCCACCGTTACAAACCCTCCCAACAGGCCAAGGCCCCTTCTCCCAGGAAGCCGCCCCAGATTACCAGCATGAGCCTATGTGCTCACTCACTTCCTCTGCTAGGCTGGGGCTGCTGTGGAAAGCTCCTTAAGTGGCCCATCTCCTCTCCAGACCCTCCCTGAGAGCAGCCCACCCAGGGGCTTCCCCAGGGACTTTACAGCAAGTGAAATCAACAAGGTGCCTAATGGGCACGTCAATATGTGCAAACCACCTAAAAATGTCTTCTATAACTGGACGTTAGACATGGGGAGCCAGACAAAAGAGCTCCCCTGCCAAGATGCTGGCCGAGCATAGCAGAACACTGGTTTGATCCAGTACTGTTACTTTCCACAGGATTCATTCATTGCTTCTGCAGACATTTATTTAGCATCTACTATATGCCAACATTGAGGGCCTGGAGCTGCTGTTGTTATGACTGCAAAATAAGTAGGTGGTCCTGCTGGACTTTCCTAAACTCACCCAGCTTAGCTGGTCTTGTCGCCTCCTCTGTGGTCTGCATCAAGACGAGCAGGGCCTGGGCACAGGGATGGCGCTCCCTGACACACTCACTGAGTCCATTTAAACAAACATTCCTGAAAGCTGTTTACACATCTGTTCTTAAAGACCAAATTTTTAAATTTCCCAATTCTGTCTCATGATCTAAATGAAAGGAATCTTTTAGTAAAATACAGAAAGTATCTTCTTTCACACACGGGACAGCACAGCTTGCAAAGACTGATCACTTCCTCCCACCAAGACAAGCAGTGGCCTGGGCTGCGCACGCACAGGGGGAGGAGGCGGGGCCCGGGGCAGGCTTGCAGCAGGCAGGGGAGGGGCGGGGCCGCAGGGAGCAGGGCCTGGCACACAGTGGTGCTCAATACATGCAGAATGAGTGCTTCAATAAAAATATGTCCTTTAGTTCTGTCCATTTGATCAAACGGAGCTGAGCTCAGCACCAACAGGGACCAGGTATCTGGTCCATTTATCTCAAACCCAGGAAAGGCATGTCCAGCTTTAGCCTAAGGAGATGAGAATTCGACTTCTTTCTCCCACACTGACCCATCCATGAGCGATTTGACTTTAGAGATGTGTGAGTGGGAAGGAGTCTGGTGTGATAGAAGGCAAAAATGTTCCTGGTTTCCTACTTCTCCCTGTAGCCCTGACTTTGGCCATGAGACTTAGCAGTTGTTCCCACCAAGAGCTGGAGTCTCTTCACTCCTTGTGTCCAGGCTGGCCTATTAACTTACTCTAACCAACAGGATGCAGAGCAAGTGACTGTGAGCCAGTTCTGAGCCTAGGTCTTAAGAGACCGCGTGCTTCTGTCTGTCCTTTTGGACTCTATCTCTGCCATGAGAGAAGTCCAGGTCCACATGGAACAGAGCTGAGTCATCTAACCAAAGGCACCCTAGACCAATCCTAGCCTAGCCAAGACCCACAGACTCAAGAAATAATAAATGGTCTTGGTTTAAGCCATTAAGTTTCAGGGTGGTTTGTTACACAGCAACCGCTAGTTGATGCAATGAGTTCAGCATTCCAAACAAGTGGGGACCCGGAGGCCTAGAGAGGGGAGAGACCTTCCCTAAGACCACAGCTGCCAATGCAAGAGTCCAAGTAAGAAACCACTCACCCAGGGTCCCATCAACTATATTCAACCTTGACCTTTCTTTAAGAATTCATTGTTTTCATCTTTACTAAGTCATCAGCCTTCAGGTTCTGAACAAAGGGCAGCAGCACGTACTTGAAGGTCATTGAGCAGCCACGAAAAGGGAAAGTCTATCTTGCTATTTCCTATCCTGCTACCTCTGAGGTTCTAGAATCATGCTTCCAGAAAGCCACTGGGTCCCCACAATTTACAACCAAGTGCTTCCATGAAAATCAAACCATAGTAGCCTTTCCCCACTCTGTAAAAAATTACAGAAATCAATAGGATTTTTAATATTAATAGTAATCTATAAAAGGTAGTTAGAATAGCACTTGGCACACAGTACATGTTCAATAAATGTTAGCAACTATTATTATTAAGTTCTGTTCTGACACAGCTTTCTTAAACCTTTGGTGCCCGTTACCATTTGTCAGCCAGCAGGCAAAATGAATGAATAACAAGAAGCACAGTGAACATTTACTGAATGCCTGGGCAGGCCAGGCTTTTACATATGACATTGCAGTTCATCTTCACAACACTTGTTTGAGGTACCAACCCCATCTTACAGATGTGGAAACAAAGGCTTAGTGAGATTAATTTACCCAAGATCAATAAATCTAGGAAGCGGCAGAGTAGGATTCCCACCCCAGCTGTCCGACCCATGCCAGTGGGAGAACAGGCAATGATTACTCACCTCTGTTTTCTCCAGCGCTTAGCTGGAGTATGGATTGAACAAAAATGCAGAATGAGTACATAAATAAACTTCCAGGGGCTCAACAAGAATATACGGTTTCCAGCTGGGTGCAGTGGCTCATGCCTGTAATCCCAGCACTTTGGGAGGCCAAGGCAGCCGATCACCTGAAGTCAGGAGTTCAAGACCAGCCTGGCCAACACAGTGAAACCCCGTCTCTACTAAAAATACAAAAAATTAGCTGGGCATGGTTGCCGGCACCTGTAATCCCAGCTACTCGGGAGGCTGAGGCAGGAGAATAGCTTGAACCCGGGAGGCAGAGGTTGCAGCGAGCCGCGATTGTGCCACTGCACTCCAGTCTGGGCGACAAGAGTGAGACTCCATCTCAAAAAAATAAAATAAATATATATATAGTGTTTCCTTCTGCTAGAAAGGCTAACGTTAAGAAGACTGACAGTATCAGGCATTGGTGAGGATGTAGAGCAACTGGAATCTTCATGCACTCCTCTACCCCTGCCACCCCAGGCCCTTGCAACTTAAAGGACATTTACTGTAACCAAGAGGGTGGGGAGGCGATGCAGCCACATCTGATTAACACAACTGAATAGGGCTCACAGAGCCCTGGGTAAGAGCATGGGCTTTGGAGCTGGAGAGTTAGGGTGGACAAGAAATATCTGTGTGCCTGCCTCCCAGAACACTGGTTTGATTCAATACTGTTACTTTTCACAGGACTCATTCATTGCTTCTGCAGACATTTATTGAGTACCTACTACATGCCAGCATTGAGGGCCTGGAGCTGCTGTTTTTATGATTGCAAAATAAGTAGGTGGCCCTGCTGGACTTCCCTAAACTCACCCAGCTTAGCTGGTCTTACTGCCTCCTCTGTGTTCTGCATCAGGTCTCTGAGTGTCCCTTCTTCTTGAGCAGTAAATGCCACCTACAATCCAAGGCATGGAGGACAGCCGTTCAAATCACCTTTCACTTCTCAAATAGGAAAACCTACTCTCTCCCTGATGAGCTTCCACCCCCTTCAACCCTCCCCGGCTTAGTGCCCTGGGGTGACTTTCAGCCTAGTAGGTCTTAGGCTCCTGCATGGCGGTGGACATCGGCTGTGTCTCATCCCTGCAGATCTGTGGATTCCGATAGTCCCTGGGGCTGGGCTTGGGAAAATGCAACTGCCAAGACCCCAGCTGGAGTGGAATGAAATTTACCAGGGAATTTCTCAGATACTTTCCAAGCCAGTGGCTTTTTTTTTTTTTGACAGCGTTTCACTCTTGTTGCCCAGGCTGGAGTACAATGGTGCGATCTCAGCTCACTGCAACCTCCACTTCCCAGGTTCAAGTGATTCTCCTGCCTCAGTCTCCCAAGTAGCTGGGATTACAGGAGCACAGCAACTGCCCAACTAATATTTGTATTTTTAGTAGAGACAGGATTTCTCCGTGTTGCCCAGGCTGGTCTCAAATTCCTGACCTCAGGTGATCCGCCTGCCTCGGCATGAGCCACTGTGCCTGGCTGCAACTCCATTTTGAATAAGGACTGGGTAGAATGAAGCTGAGACCTATTGGGCAACGTCAGGAAGTTACCCTATATGGTCTAAAAAAGGGAGGAACCCTCAGTTCAGGGAATTGCCCACCCCTTCCCTGGAAAACTCATGAAGAATCCATCCCTTGTTTAGCATATGGTCAAGAAATAACTGTCAGTACATTCAGTCAAGCAGCCCATGCTGCCATTCTGCCCATGGAGCAGCCATCCTTTATTCCTTTACTTTCTCAATAAACTTGCGTTCACTTTCCGGACTTGCCCCACATTCTTTCTTGTGTAAGGTCCAATGAACCCTCTCATGGGATCTGGATTGGGACCCCTTTCCGGGAACAAGATGAGCAAACACCTGCTCTTCTACAGCCAGTTCATGACTCCTGACAGGGTCCATCCTAGCCTCCCCCAGATAGGAGCAGAGGCCACAATCCTTGCCCCAGGCAGTTCCTCATAGAGTGACTAAACAGAGACTACAGACCCTTCCTTTCTACTCCCAATATTTGTTTCCCATGCCTGCATTTTAACAGTTTGCAGCTGTCTTCCATGTGACATTACAAGCAATGTAAATGCAGATCCAGGTCGGGTTTAATCTCTGAAATCCCCAGGGCCTAATCCACTACTTGGATTTCTGTAGTGGTTCAACAGTGGCTCGCTGAATGAACAAATGAATGAACGAATGGTAAGTCCTGTCCAGTGGCTGGTTCATTGTACCAGGGACCCTGATGATAAGGAGGAAGAGGGGAAGTTGTTCAAGGTTACAGCAAAGCTCAGAGCAGAATAACAGAAGCTGACCTTCCCAACCTCAAGGCCTGCAGTAGCCTTTCCCAGTTGGTCTGCACCCTTTAAAAGCCCTCAAATGTATTTCCTCCTCCAGATCAAATTACTTCAGAGGCAAACCAATTCTCTTGTTAAGTAAAAAGAACGTGAAAAGATTATGTATTGATTGCCTTCCTCCCTGGGTTTTACAGATAGAGCCCCCCTACCTGGGCTCTGCACAGAGCACTGATGGGCCAAGTGGCAGCTTGACGGGAAGTCCAGGGGCCAGAACTTTGAATGGTCTGATTTTAGTGCTTTGGAAATCTCTGCCTTGTGCTGATGGCTTTATACGTTGGCATTTCCGCTCCCTGGGTTTTAAAGAATAAGAAATCTGTGGCTGATCACATATTCAGCAACCAAGTGTACTTATTTGAAGACCCAAATTGCAGAAATAACTCATGTGATTAGTTGAATGAATATGAGTCTGGATCATCAAGCTCAATCTATAGATAAATCGGGAAGAGATAACTGGGCCAAGCGGAGGGCAAGCCCTCCCCATTCTGTCTCTTTTGCTGGGCCAAGACATGCCCTGCAAGGCAACTAAGGTGGGAATCCTACAGCTGCTTGGAGATGGTATGCCTTATTCTGCCTGTGTACTGGAACCAGCCACACCCTGTTCCCCATGGCAGAGGCAGCTGGAACTCTGATCATCCCCAAAGGACAGAGCCACTGACAAAGAGCCAGGCCTAGTAGGGTCATGAGAGGAGGGCTCTGCTCTTACCTCTGGGCCACAAGCCTGTCTTAGTGCTTGCAGGTGAGCAGTCTGTGCAAAACAGGTGGCCTGCTTCAGGGCCCTGGCCCACCAAGTAAATCACCCACAGCCCCCGTCTAGCATTGCATCTCACTCAGCATTCTTCTTTTCCCAGAACACTCCCTGCTGAGGACTCAGACTCCCAGGCTGCCCTGCACATGTCCAACTTTCCCTAGAATGGCCTGCAAGGATTCCCCGCAGCCAGAGTCCAGTCTCTGTAAAGAACCTGGTCTAGGGAGAGAACAGACTCTCCCAGCACACCTTGGCCCAGCCCCAACCAACACGCCCACAACTCCCCTAAGGCAGGTCTCCAGTGGCCACATGTTCTTGTCTCTGGATGGTTCCCTAGAAGGTACCTGCCAGGGATGAGAATCCAGGAAGGGGTGCTAGATGCACATTTGGGTCATGTGGGACAATGCTTTGTGATCCTTCAGGCATGGCACAAACACTGCCAATTATTCCTTCCCTGTTCCTGTTATGCAAGTGTGGGTGTGAGAGGACTCCAGGAGACCACAAGGTAAAGAGCTGGAGGAGAGGAGGCCAGGGACAGGCATCCTTATACCACGCAGCGAGGCTAAACAGACCTAACCTTCTGCATCAGAAGCTTCTGGGGTCAGAGAGCTTGGGTTCCAATACTGGCTCTGCAGTTTGCCAGCTGTGTGACCCCAAACAAGGTACCCAAGCTCTCCGTGACTCAGTTTCCTTATCTGTAAAATGTGGATATTTCTGTATAGAATCATGTGTAAGATTCAATAGATTATTTATTTATTTATTTATCTGACATACGGTCTTGCTCTGTCACTGAGGCTGGAGTGCAGTGATGCAATCATAGCTCACTGCAGCCGCAAACTCCTGGGCTCAAGTGATCCTCCCACCTCAGCCTCTTGAATACCTAGGACTACTGGCATATGCCACCATACCCAACTAATTTTTAAATATTTGTAGAGACAGGGTCTCCCTATGCCATAGACTTTCAAGGTCTCCTGGCCTCAAACGATCCTCCTGCCTTGGCCTCCCAAAGTGTTTGTATTACAGGTGTGAGCTACCATGCCTGACTGATAATATATGTAAAGCACTTAGCAGAGTGGCACATGGTAAATGCTTGAAAATGTTAGCTAGTCCTGTTCTAAAAACTTATCCTAAGAAAACACTAAGAGAAATGTGTAAAGATTAGTGAACCAAATTAGGACATTCATCTCATCATTGCTTAGATTGGCCAAAAATCAGAAATAACCTAAATGTCCAGTAAATACAATATAATAGACTATATAACAACAGTCCATCCATATGATAGAATACTGGACAGTCATCGACTATGACACTTCAGGTGTTTACTGACAGGGGCAGAAGATCCCAAAATACCGAAAAGTGAAACTGCAGGTCACAAGACAGCATTTATCAAATGATTCTGTGTATGCAGAAATACATATCTGCTCTTTCCCTTCTTTTTTTTCAAAATACAGATTTATATCTGTTCATCTGTATGGGAACACATCCGCAGGGATACACAGTAGTGGAACTTCAGCAACTTTTCCTTCTGGTTCTTGTTTGTAATTCCTAATTACACTATAATGGGCATGCATTAAATTGATCACTTAAAAAAAGAAAAAAATGGATCGAGTAATTTTAAGGGTGGAAAAGGATTTTCACACTCAGATACTTCCAACATAAATAAAGGGATTTGTTCAAACTTTATCACTCTCCAACTGAGAAGAGGCATGAAGACCGCAGCCTTAACAAGAGGGAAAATCCCACGCATTTTAAGGCTTTGCATTGGAGGAGAGGAGCTTAAAAATGCAAGTGTCTCCAGCTATCCTCCTGCATCCTTCTCCATGGCTCCATCCCACAGAAACCAACTGAAAATCAGCAACAAACCAGAGAGGAAACATGCCTTCCTCTCAGATAATGCTAAATCAGAGTATCTGGATGACGACAGATTTCTCTTTTTCCTGGCGAAGAGACCCTGCCTGCTGAGATGAGAAAATTTGGGGGCACAAATCAGCTCTCCGGAAGGAGAGACATTTTAACAGGATCAGCCGGAGGTCAGGGAAAACTGCAAAGTCTAAGCATTCTTGGTGTCGTAACTTTGTCAGCTGTGTTAAAGTTGACAAGATGCTTACCCAGCACCTCTAGACATGTGCCAAAGGGAAGTGGTTAAACGTGTAAGCCATAACAGCCATCAGGGATTCTCTAGCAAGCACGTGCTGAGCGGCCGAGGCCACGCTGCCAAGTGATGCCCAGATGTCGCTACTGCTTCCCTCTTATTTCCACATTGGGAGCCACGTGGTCCTGCTGTCCAGGATTGGGTCTAAGGATAGGATATGACTTGGTTCTGTCAGCCGCCCATTCCCAGCATCTGTACTGCAGGCCCCAGGCTGGCTTGGGGGCAGAGCTCAGAGGCAGCTCCTGCCTTCAGGAAGCCATCTCTACTGCAGAGCTGTTCTCCAAAGACAGAAGCACAAGTCCAACTTATCTCACAAAGGCAGCAGCAGGACTGGGGGCAGGAAGGAAGATAAAGCGGCTGGATGGCTAGAGAGAGGCTGTTCACAGCCTCGGGAGAGATTAAAGGAGTGAGCCTGAAACACTGCGGGACTGCTTTCCTGGCTGGTTGCTATTGATCAGGGAGACGAGCAGAGACAGGAGCCGAAATGAAGGGACAGGCAGCCAGGCACATGTGGCAGGGGCGTCTGTGGGCAGGCTGGATGATGGGATGGGCTTGGGCAACCAGGAACTGGGCAGACGGATCCCGCCAGTGCCCAGGGAGGTGGGCCCTTTGTGACCCGAAAGCTCCTTGGAGGTTTGTCCTACCCAAAGCATCCAAAAGCTTCTGGGTGGCCATGAAGGACACCAGACATGATATCCATCCACACCTCAGCCCCTTTCAACCACACTTCAGAAGCAGTGCAGAGAATCTCCTGTGATACCTTGAAGGTAGGATTAGCCCCCAGGTATCGCATGGCCAGAGAACACCTCATTTTCACAGTTGTTCTGCTCCCATCTGCAGATCCCACTTTCTTTTTTTTTTTTTTTTAGACAGAGTTTCGCTCTTGTTGCCCAGGCTGGAGTGCAATGGCACGATCTTGGCTCACTGCAACTTCCACCTCCCAAGTTCAAGTGATTCTCCTGCCTCAGCCTCCCGAGTAGCTGGGATTATGGGCATATGCCACCACACCCGGCTAATTTTGTATTTTTTAGTAGAGACGGGGTTTCTCCATGTTGGTCAGGCTGGTCTCGAACTCCCAACCTCAGGTGATCTGCCCACCTCAGCCTCCCAAACTGCTGGGATTACAGGCGTGAGCCACCACACCCAGCCTGCAGATCCCACTTTCACCAAACATCTGCTGAATGAAAACTCCTAGATGTGCCAGCTCCACTCACGCCTCAGGGCTGTTCTCCAGCCACCACTGCTTCCTGTGGAACTGGTGACCTGCCACACCTAGTAAAGTGGGACCCCCACCCAGGCAACAGCCTCAGTACCCACAGAGAGGGCAGGAGCTTCCCCTTTGCTAAAATGCCACCTGAGCTAATGGGAGTGAGGGAAGGGGACCAATCACTTCAGGATCCCAACCTGGTTAACTGTGGCTCCCAACCTGGGTTGTGCATCGGAACCATCAACGGAGATGCTATTTTTAATGCAGATCCCTGGGCCAGCTCCAGACCCAATGAACCAGAATTTCTGGAGACGGAACATGGAAGTCTACATTTGCAAAAGCCCTGCAGGCAATTCTGATGCTTTCTCCTGGTGAAGAGCAGCACAAATTCATCCAAACTGATCAATTCACAGACAGAGTCTGAGTCCCAGGGAAGGGTGAGGAAAGTGATTTGTCCAACGCTACATAGGCAGTCACTGGCATGGCAAAGATGCTGCCCAACTCTCCTGCTTCCCTGGGCACCTTTGACAACACTAATGATAAAGATAATGGTAAACATGATGACAGCAGCTGCTATTTATTGGTACTACTTTAACCCCTCACAATGTATTAACTAATTGGATTTTCACAACTACCCTATGAGGTAGGTACTATAATTCCTGTTTTTCCAGGAGAACAAACTGAGGCACAGAAAGGTGAAATCACTTGCCCCAGGTCACACAGCCAGAAAATGGTGAACCAGGCCCCCTGGTGCCAAAGCCTGTGCTTCTGTTTAACTGCTTCAAATCCCTGGGATCCTCCCTCCAGGGTTTTGCTTCCTCCCCATTTCAGTGAGTTGAGCTGTAGACTCTGGGATGTTTTGGGGGGATGGGCCCTGAGGAGCTGCCTGGCTTTGCTCCTTGGAGGAGGAGGAAGAGCTGCAGCCCTGACCCTCAGAGCCTGGGGGAGCCCAGGGAGCGCACCTCTCCACTGACTGTGGGACCCACTTTTGTACTTACATCTGGATCTGGGCGAGTTTCATGTCCTGGGAATTCAAGGCCCTTCGGATGAAGCCACACTGCCAGGGGCAATGTGGGCCCCCGCTGTCAGCTCTGGCTAAGAATGAGAAGCGGCTTGCCCTGGTCCATCTGGGTGCTCAAGTTCTTTTTAAGCAGCCCCACGGGGACATCCTCTTAGGCCGGCGGTCCTCATGCATTAGCCTCCTCTCGGGTGTTTGGGATTTTATCCTCCTTGGTTTGGGGAATGTAACTAACTAATTTGGCTTTACTTTTATTTACTTATTTATTTTTTGAGACAGCATCTAGCTCTGTCGCCCAGGCTGGAGTGCAGTGGCAAGATCTAGGCTCACTGCAACCTCTGCCTCTCGGGTTCAAGCGATTCTCCTGCCTCAGCCTCCAAAGTCACTGGGAATACAGGTGTGCACCACCATGCCTGGTTAATTTTTGTATTTTTAGCAGAGTTAAGGTTTCTCCATGTTGGCCAGGCTAGTCTTGAACTCCTGACCTCAAGTGATCCACCCGCCTGGGCCTCCCAAAGTGTCGGGATTGCAGGCGTGAGCCACTGCTCCAAATCATGGCTTTATTTTTAAAGCCTAACAAGGGAGGAGGGACACAAGGGATGAAGATGAACAGGGTCAACAGAGGCACATCGCACACCCTTTGAATCAATGGCACACACACAGACCCTGTTTTGCCATTTATCATCTCCAGATACCCCAAAAAGTGCCACCTGGGCTGACACCATGTGTTGCTGCACAAGGTAAGTTGAATGGGAGGTCCTGCCTGTTGGGCAGCTCCCAGTCCCTGAGGCAGAGGAAACAGGGAACGTGGGCATTGGAGGCAGACGAGCCTGGCTGTGACCTGCTGCATGCTTCTTTGCCAGGTGTGCAGGCCTGGGCAAGTCACCTCCCTCTCAGCCTCAGTTTCCTCATCAGAACGACACTCACGTCAGAGTTACTGTAAGCAACACATGAAACTCACAGGAAGGGGTCTGCACAAGCCGGTGGGCACCCATGGCTATGCCCTTCCTGCCCAGCACTAGAACTCGAGTTCTCAGTGGGTTTATTTGCCAGCTTTTGTGACAACAATGCAAAGGGACCCTTCCCATGGAGTCTGAGCAGGCGCAGGCTTTCAGGCCCCCGGGCTGGGGAGGAAGCCAAGGACCAGGAACAGGGCTGCATGATGACTCCTCTGGCCCTGGCAACGGTGCCTTTGCAGCCCCTTCCTCCATAAAAAAATATTAAAAATGATCCTTGACAATTGCATTGGCATAAAGATGGATATAATCCAGGCTGGCTTCATGATTATATTCGCTTTTTCTCCTTGGATTTTAAAAGAAATTAAAATGAAAACATTTTTGTGGGCCCAAGGCGCCAAGCCTAATGGAGAAGTCAGCCCTGTGCAGACCGCCATCTAGGGGGGTGCCCGGCTGGTGCCGGATGCCCCAAGAGGCCCCTTCCCTCCACGCCTGCATTCCCTGCCTCCCACCCCAACCCCATCTGCAGCACTAACACAGCCCAGCAGGGCCTCCTACGCTTGGCCTGGCCTGTCCCCCCACCTGTCACAGAGAAATTACTGATGTCTGTCAAAATCTACCACCCCAGCCCACCTCCTCCCAGCCTCCATTCAAATTCTAGTATCTGTGTGATTCCCTGGCAGTGAACTGTGGGGAACTTTATGAAGACACTTAAAGAGTTCGAGGAGTATGACAAGCCTCTCTTCTTAAATGCTCACTTTCTCGTAGATGTGTTCCTTAGGCTGGCATCGTGTCTGGTGGCACAGGGGGATGGCCTGTGTCTTCTCTCCGAGGAGCCCACTGTGTTCTGCTCATTTTCACATCCTCTGCCCCACTCCGCTCCCAGCTCCCAGCCTGGTAGAGAGAAGGTCCTCAGGACAAACTTGCAGAATTGAATGGAAACTGAAGAAATTACTCAAATAAATTCTCCACGTCCCCATGCACTGTCAGTTTCTTGTTGCAAAACAATCTCCAGATGCATTTCTGGGCAACTGCTATTTCAGGAGGAGCATTATCTGGGAGCCACGCCCTGTGTGCTGGAAGGAAGGCAGGGAGCCAGGTTGACTCCTCTCCTCCCGGTCCTAAACATTTGCGCAGCCATCGGAGGGATTAGACAGCAGCAGTTATCCCCACATGGTCTATTCCCAGAATTCAAAGTTACTGGGGGAGAAAATGCAATTGTGCTTTATCCAGTCATTAAAAACAAAAACAACAACAACAAAAAAACAAGGGCAGTGGATTTCCAACTGCCTTTCAGACTTGATGAAAAGAAAAACAAACTTGAGTATTAGCACCAAATCGTGCTGACAACACACTTCCGGGGCTCTTTGTCTTCCTCCAGGCTCTCTTTTCAGAATTTTTCAACAATTCCTATTGATCCCTGCATAGTTCTCATGCTGACCGTTTATGCTTGGGAGAACAGCTGTCTGTGGAGCTTGGAAACAGATCTGCCTGCCTCAGAGGCCGCGAGTGGCAGCGGGAGGTGAAGCCCTGGCTCCCACCTTCCAGAGAGGTGGCCGTGGCTCAGTCTCCACCAGCTGGGGGGCCAGCGTGGGGCCGCTGTGACCCATGAAGCACCTCTGTCTCCAGGGCTGACCCTGCTGTCTGCCTGGCTGCACCAGGCTGTCATCAGCCAGGATGAAACACACCCAGTAGTGGCCCAATCACCTGCTATTTTAGGACCTAGAAGTAACTCAAGAGACCATATGCCAGACGCCCACACTCTGTGATGGGGATCAGGCCTCATCTGGGTGGCAGAGTCGACTGACAGCTGAAAAGCAATTAGAAGGCAGGTATCCTGGCTCTTGGGACCTGGAGTGGGGAGGAAATACCAGGAGCTGCATTTATGACTCCATTTATATGCCAGTACCACTCACAGATGGTCTCTTACCATGGCCCCCACCCAGTACAGCCACACTGAACATCTTTTAGACCCCAAGGAGCCAAGGTCTTGCCACGTCTCCCGTCTAGGCCTTTGCCCATGTGTTTCTGTGCCATAATCTCTCTCTCATGCTTCTTCTTCTTCTTTTTTTTTTTTTTTATTTAAGATGGAGTTTCGCTCTTGTTGCCCAGGCTGGAGGGCAATGGTGCAATCTCAGCTCACCGCAATCTCGACCTCTCCGGTTCAAGCAATTCTCCTGCCTCAGCCTCCTGAGTAGCTGAGATTACAGGCATATACACCAAGCTCAACTAATTTTGTATTTTTAGTAGAGATGGGGTTTCTCCACGTTGGTCAGGCTGGTCTCGAACTCCCAACCACAGGTGATCCGCCCGCCTTGGCCTCGCAAAGTGCTGGGATTATAGGCGTGAGCCACTGCGCCCAGCCCTTCATGCTTCTTCATTCATGCTTCCAGTCTCAGTATGGAGGTCAGCCTTCCCAAGAAGCTTTTTTTTTTTTTTTCCCAAGACAGAGTCTTGCTCTGTCTTCCAGGCTGGAGTGCAGTGGCATGATCTCTGCTCACTGCAACCTCCGCCTCCAGGGTTCAAGCAATTCTCCTGCCTCAGCCTCCCAAGTAGCTGGGGTTACAGATGCATGCCACCATGCCTGGCTCATTTTTGTATTTTTAGTAGAGACGGGGTTTTACCATGCTGGCCAGGCTGGTCTCAAACTCCTGACCTTGTGATCTGCCTGCCTCCACCTCCAAAGTGCTGGAATTACAGGCATGAACCACTGCACCCGGCCCCAATAAGCTTTTCTGAAGCTCGTCCCTCCAAGAATGAGTTGAGGAGCCCTTGGTGTGAGCCTGTACCTCACAGCACTCGCATGGACGGTCTTCACTGGAAATATGATTCATGCGTCCGTCTCCTCACTGGCCGGGGAGGGTCACAGAACGTCTGTCTTGCTCCCTGCTACTTGTCTTGTGCCTAAACAGTGTGTAGCACATGGCAGGCACTGAACAATCACCCACGTGAAGGAACGGTCTCATGAGATCCCAACGCCGATCCCGTAAGAGGGCATTATCATCCCCATTCTACAGGACAGAAAACTGAGGCTAAGAAAGGAAATGTGATACCTGCCCAGTGAGTTAGCGGTGGGGCCAGGGTTTGAAGAACCCAAGCCTCCTGACTCCCAGGTCAACACTTTCTCCAGTAATACCCCTATCCTGGTACCAAACTGGAGAAGCTCTACTTCAATAGAACCTTAAGCCTGTCACACCAGAGCTGCAGTGGGATGGGAAACAGAGGCCACCCCATGGCACCAGAGAGTGTGAAGAGAAGAGGGTGAAGGAAGACTTCGCCGATTGCTCCTTCTGCTGCAAGAAGCACTTGAGGCAGCTGGTGTGGGAGCCCCAGATCACCCGTAAGTGAAGGCAGGAAGAGCAGGGACCATCTCCAGACCAGCGCTGAGCAGGCAGTGCAGGGGAGCTCTGGGCCAGGAAGCTGGGGCTTTGAACATTGTGGGGTTTGATGATGAGAGAGGCAGCATTCAGCAGGAGGCGAAAGTTAAACATACTGACAATAGCAACCACTGGCAAGGATAATGGGGCAACTAGAATTCTCACACACAGCTGGCAGAACTACAAATTGGTTTAACTACTTTGGAAATCTGGCAGCCTCCAACTAAAACTTAACATACCAATACAGTATGACCCAGCAATTCAAATCCTGGGTGTATTCCAACATAAACGACTCCTCATTTCCACCAAAAAAACATGCACAGAAGTGTTCATAACTCTTAAACACCCCTGGTGGGAATTTAAAATGGTGCAGCCGCTACAGAACAGCCTGGCAGTTCCTCAAAAAGTTACATGTAGAGCTACCAAAAGAGCCAGCAATTCCACTCCTAGGCATGTATCCAAGAGAAATGGAAACCTATGTCCACACAAAAGCTTATACATGAATGTTCGTATCAGCATTATTCGTAACAGCAAACAAACGTAGAAGCAATCCAAACGTCTATCAGCTGCTGAATGGACAAATAAAATGTGGTATATCCACAAAGGAATATTCTGAGGCAATTCCAAATAACACTAGGAATGAAGTACTGATGATACATGCTACAATGTGGATGAACCTTGAAACTTTATGCTTAGTGAAAGAAGTCAGTCACAAAAGACCAGATACGGTATGATAGTATTTATATGAAGTGCTCAGAACAGGCAAATCTATACAGAGATAGAGAGTAGATTAGTGGTTGCCTAGGGCTGGGAAAGGGAGGAAAGAGGATGAGAAATGAGCAGTAACTGCCATTGAGTACAGGGTTTCTTTTTGGTATGATACAACCAAATCCTGAAAATAAAAATGTCCAGGAACAGAATGGAAAGAAAAACAGGAAAAACAAACTAGTGTTCATGATACAATAACGAGGAAAAAAGCACACCATAAAAGAGTACACGCAGTATAATACAAAATTTTAAAGCACACAAAACTAATCTATGGTGATAGAAGTCAGAATAGTGGCCACTCAGTCAGGCATGGTGGCTCACGCCTGTAATCCCAACACTGTGGGAGGCTGAGGCAGGAGGACCCCTTGAGGCCAGGAATTTGAGACCAGCCTGGGTAACATAGCAAGACCTCATCTCTACAAAAAATAAAAAAAATTAGCCAGGCG